>NC_086321.1:338459650-339059650 GCF_036172605.1 Pelobates fuscus | reverse complement strand
CCAGCCAAAAAGAGCTCGAAAGAAGCCCTGTCAGTGGTGGACATGCTGTCTGCACAGAGGCCTACAGCACGCGGGGCACCTGCGACCGCGAGCCCTAACTCCACGGACCCCCTAGACCGGGCCGGAATGGGGAACCCCCCCACGGAGGCAGCCTCGAGTGCCATACTGCACTCTCTGGCCGAGGTAAAGGGCTACTTAGCCGAAGAAATTAAAAGGACAGCGGCTGAAGTGAAGGCTGAAATCGCTGCAATAGGCGCCCGCACCAGCCATGTGGAGAAAAAACTGGATGCAGTGGTGGAGGCCCACAACACGGCGGCAACCCTCACAAATAAGCTCCTTACACACATGACCGAACTAGAGCTGGAATTGGAGGATATTTCGAACAGATCACGGCGGAATAATTTGCGTATCCGAGGTCTGCCGAAATCCATCGCAGAAGCGGACCTCGAAAAGACCCTGATGGCCTGCTTCAAACAAACCCTACCTGATATTCCAGACCATCTCTGGGTCGTGGATCGTGTTCACAGGGCGCTCAGGGTCAGGGGACCAAAGAACAGCCCGCCAAGAGATGTAATCATGCGGCTGCATTATTACAAGACCAAGGAGGCCATACTGCGTCACAGCAGAGCCCAGGCCTATGAGCCAGAAGGATACCCCATTCAGATCTACCAGGACATTGCACCTGCCACCCTCCTCCGGAGAAAAGCTTGGACGCCTGTCACGGACCTGCTGAGGACCAGTGGAGTCCAATTTGCGTGGGGATACCCTTTTAAAATCCTCGTCTTTAATGGCCCGAAACCGACCGTCCTTCTCCCGTCGATGAACATTCCCGCCTTTTTCGCAGAATTGGGCATTGAGCCTCCACCGGACTTTCAGCTGCCGCCAGTCACTACGGACACCCTCGCCCTGATCGAGGACCCTGGGGAGACACGCTGAAAAAGGAGAGCTCTACCTGGAGGCGCCGGTGCCTGCCCGGGACCGGGCGCAGGGACCGCACGCAAGTTACCAGCTATCTATCATCCATGGTTTTTCCCTAACAGACTGAATAGTTCATATTATAATACCACATGCCAGTTTTTATTAAGTTTAAATTAATGACCTTGTGTTGCACACGCTGAACTTAGGGCCGCTAATGTGATATATGGGGTTCGGGGCGGGAGGGAGGGGGGAATTTGGGGAGATGACATGCTTCACCGTAAAGTAACAGGCGGTATTCCTCCATAGACAGCGGTGGCAGGGGAATAGGCCGCATGTGCATGTGGAAAGTCGGGGGGGATGGGAATAACGAGGGATGGGGAGGTGAGGGGTTGGGGAAATTGAGCAGTCGACCACATGTCTCTGTGTGCACCCAGATCGACACTTGGTTGGGGCCTGAGAAACCCTCCTCCTACCAGACGTGAAAGAGTAGATTGCCCTTCCAAATGCCTGTGCGCTGATATTGTTGGTGTTTGCCTTGAATTTGCAAGTTCAATTCTGCTACAGGAAAGCTTTATTTAGGCCATTTCTACACTATGTCAGGGGGGAAGGGTCTGCCGGTATAGAATGTATGTTGGCGTGTCCCAACTGTTTCGCTAGAGTAACAAGCCATGCTGATATTTTTAGCAATGTGCCATGGGCTACTGTTGTTGGGCACCCATTCCCATAGCAACAGTCCTGAGGTATTTCTCGTTTTTACACATATGTTCAAAGGCTGCTGCCGGTCTCTGAGAGGGTCCGGGTTGAGAAGCACCAATCAGATGTCAGTATCTGAGGACTTGAGATGTTACATTACACAGCCATCACAGATTACCCACTGAAAGCTCTCAGTCCAGCAGATAAAGGTTGCTGCATAGGACGTCTCATGGTTACAACGCAAACACTATGCCAATATTGATGTTATACACTGGTAATAGTCTCGGTAGTCGCTTATTAAGATACTCGTGCACCTTTATTTTGGCTTAACTCTTGGTGGCTGCGTGTCCCGTTGTCTCATGAGGTTTATTATCAGGGCCTTCTTGGAGCAATCGGCCATAAGCAGACACGCCTGGCCATGTCCCGGGCCCGGCGCCATCCCAGTGCTACTGCTCGAATGGAGCTGACCCAAGCTCCTAGCCCCCTGCGGTGCACACACCTGAGGGGTATTAGCCACCCTGCCATAGCCGCATTTTAGGGTCCACTGATGATGGTCCCCGGAAGAAACAAGGGAACTCCCTGGTATGACAGTAGTGAATACACTCTGCAAGCAGTAGGGTTTTTTTTGTTGTATCTCCCCCCCCCCCAGTGTGCCCTAAGGGATCGGGATCTGTGAAGCCCTCTCACTTGAGTGTTGCCGGGGTGTTCTGCGGCTGAGTCTCCCCCCGCCAGAGGTGATTCCATCGGTGCGGTGGATACCCACCCCCAGAACTCCCGGCGAGCTGTAAGACCTGGACGACTCACGGTACCGATAAGACCATATTACTTGTACTAGTTTACCATTGTACAATTGATTGTTAAGTTTTTTAATTTAATTTGTGTATATACTTGTTGATTTATCTTAACTCCTTTCCTTTTCTTCTCAAGGGGAACAGAGACCTCCCATTGGCCTAACATAATCCCCCTCCCCCCCCCTTTTTTACCCCTGCACCTTCGCCCTGAAACAACCTGAGGGGCCTGCTGCCGGGGGCCACAGACCTTACCGACCCACCCTCCTCAGACATGTGAACGCACCGCGTCGGACAGATAAGGTACGCTGACACCACAACACCACTATGGAACTAAAAATCACCTCACTTAATGTCAATGGGCTCAACAGCCCAAACAAACGGAGACTTCTCTTCCGTGAACTTAGAAGACAGAAAACAGAGGTAGCCTTCATACAGGAAACACATCTGCCCCGCACAGCTAAGACACAACTAACCAACCACCTATATACCAGGGCATTTACTTCCAGGGCACTATGTAAGAGGAACGGTGTTGACATACTTTTACACAAAAAATGCCCGATAAACATTACCAAGGTGCATAGTGACACAGAGGGCCGGTACGTGGTCTTGTCGGGTACGCTTCATGCAAACACATACCACCTGATAAATGTCTACGCCCCTAACACCCCGAGCAAAGAATTTTGGTCCACCCTAGAGTCATTGATCAAACAGCTTCCTAGAGGGATCTTAATCTTAGGAGGGGACTTAAATGCAACGCCGTGCCCGGCCTCAGATCGGGGAGGGGGGCGTCACCTCCCTAGGTCACAGAACAGAGGGGGTCAGGACAGACTTTTACACACCTTCATGAACCAAACAGGTCTACTGGACCCCTGGAGGATCCAGCACCCAAGCGAGCGAGACTATACATTCTATTCAGCAGTCCACGCCACCTACTCCAGAATAGATCTTTTCCTAGTCAACCAGCTAGCCATGCCAACTGTCAAGACCTCGGAGATAAACCTGATATCCTGGTCCGACCATGCGGACATCGCACTCACACTCACAATACCAGGCCCACGCGCCCCCTGGAAGTGGAGACTAAACGCCTCTACTTAAAAACCCCCAGACGAGGGAAGCCATACAACAGGAAATAACTCGTTATTTCCAGGAAAACTGCTCCCCCGAGATATCGCCCACGACATTATGGGCAGCCCATAAACCGGTGATCAGGGGAATTTTGATTAGGACGGCCACATTCCTAAAGAAATAAAAAAAAAAAACAGTTTTTAGCCCTCCAAAAATCACTAAGAAAAACTGAAATGCAACACAACAAGCGACCTCCCGCTCCGCTAGGGAACTGACCGGCATTAGGAGACAAATTAGGGAACTAATGCTGGACGAGGTGAGCAGGGACATGATCCACGCAAAACGTCTATTTTATGAAAAATCAAATAAAATGGACACGTTACTAGCAAGAGCTCTTAGACCCAAACGGACAGCCAACAACATCATGTCCATTAAAGATGCAAGGCCAAGTCCTTAATAGCCCCACTGACATTAAGTGGGAATTCACAAAGTTTTTCACTCAGATTTACAATCACTCTCCAGCACTCACACCCGATAACGATACATACATGGCACAAATCAACAACTTCCTACAGAGCGCCAAATTGCCGAACCTCTCTGCAGAGGCCACAGCCCATTTGGGGGAGCCTATAGAAACCGCTGAAATCAGCAGGGCCATCGCGGACCTCAAAGGGGGTAAAGCCCCGGGACTGGATGGCTTTGATGGTTCCTATTACAAGACTTTCAGAGACCAACTGCTACCCCACATGGAAGCTATGTACAAAGCCTGGACTGACGGAGACTCACCTAACGCTGACTTGTCTACGGCTGACATAGCACTCATCCCCAAACCGGACAGAGATAACACAAATGTAGCAAATTACCGCCCTATATCCCTTATCAACTTCGACTTAAAAGTGTACGCAAAGATTCTTGCCATCAGACTCAATTCGGTACTAGCTAGACTCGTACACGCTGATCAGGTGGGGTTTGTCCCGACCAGACAGCTCTACGAAAACACAAGACGCGCGGTAGACCTAATGTGGTGGGCAAACAAGACACAAACACCTTCTCTGGTCCTCTCTCTGGATGCAGAGAAGGCCTTTGACAGGATCCAATGGCCATATATGTTCTCAGTATTAGAAAAGATGCAGCTGCCTCCCATGTTCGTGAGGGCCACCCGAGCGCTCTACGCGGTCCCAAGAGCCCAAATCTCACTCCCTGGCACGTACCCCCGGCCCTTTGACCTCAAAAACGGTACCCGTCAGGGTTGCCCCCTCTCCCCCCTCCTGTTCATTCTGGCACTTGAACCCTTACTGCACCTGATCAGAACGGAGAGGGGAATTGGGGGCATCAAAATCGCGGCTGAGGAGTTCAAAATATCGGCCTACGCGGACGACGTGTTGCTCACCATTACAGACCCCACAAAGTCAATCCCACATGTTCTCCGCATCTTACGCACGTACCAACTGGTGTCTGGTTATAAAGTAAACTTAGAAAAGTTGGTTGGCATGCCCCTAGGCCTCTCCGAGGACGAGGTCCGGTGGCTGTGCCATGCGACTGACCTGAAAATCAGTACACAAGCCATCAAATACTTGGGAGTCAAACTTACGCCAAACTATTCTGATTTATATGCTGAGAACCACCACAGGTTGCTAACCACCTTACGTCAGGACATAGACAGGTGGCATGACAAACCTATCTCGTGGCTGGGTAGACTACACACTATTAAGATGAATCTCATGCCGCGCCTACTGTTCCTTTTTCAGGCGTTGCCGGTAGCAGTATCCAAAAACGATCTACAAGCGCTCCAAACAGCGATAGACAATTTTGTCTGGGCCGGGAAAAGACATCGAGTGGCACGACACACAATGTACACACCTAAGAGCAAAGGAGGTCTAGGCCTTCCAAACCTCCACCTATATTACCTCTCAGCTCACTTAGCTCAAATAATTGAATGGATGGGTCGACTTAGAAACGCTCCTCATGAGAACCGACCTACCGCAATTTTGGATATGGGTGCCCAAAGCAGACCGCCCTGACCTGCATACTACATGCCCGGCCCTCCTAAACTCTATCAGAGTTTGGAATGCCACGGCACACAAATACGCACTTACCTACCCTACATCACCCTTGACTCCATGTCTCCGAAATAAAGCGTTCCCACCGAGGGACTTTCGGGGCCTGGCGGACATGGGTGTACAACGCTACTGCCACCTGTTCCAGGCAGATACTTTCTGCACATTTGAAAACTTGAAAACCTTGGCCCCGCTCGCCTCAAAAGATTACTTCCGATATATCCAGCTCAGGGACTTCGCCAAAACACTCATCGTAGCAAAGGCGGCGAGACTTAAGCCCACATTTTTTGAAACACTCTGTATGGCTGAGGGACCACGTGCCGGCCTTATCACACGCCTCTATGTCCAGCTAAGCGCACCTACCAAAGATACCCAGACACCCTCTTACATACTGCAATGGGAAGCTGATCTTCAACAGACACTAGAGGGCGGGGAGTGGCAGGACATCTGGGAAGCTGCAGCCAAATCCTCAATCTGTGTTGTACACCAAGAACAGTGCTACAAGACACTTATGAGGTGGTACACAACCCCTGTAAAACTGCACCGAATGGGCAAGACCCCCACAGACATATGCTGGAGAGGCTGCGGGGACAAGGGGACCTATTTGCACATGTGGTGGACATGTCCGAAACTTACCCGTTACTGGGAGGACGTGGCCAGACTCCTAACAAATATACTCAAAAAACCAATACGACCAGATCCCTGGAAATTTCTTATAGCCAAACCACTAGACACTCTTCCCAACAAAGAACAGAAGCTCCTAAACAAAATAAACTTAGCAGCCAGGAGGGCCTTAGCACTGACGTGGCTACAAACGGATACCCCGCACATGGACAAAGTAATACAGAACATCAAAGAGGCTTGCCTCATGGACAAGCTGACGGCTCAGGTGCGCAACACGTACCCACACTTCCTCAAAGTATGGGAACCCCCCCCCCCCCCCCGGCAGCAGAGCCCACATCTCCCTTAGTAGGGCGCATCTCTCGCTGCCCGCTAACAGGCCCCCTTCACCGCCACCGTCTCGAGACTATGCACATATCTCTAGCTGAGGGCCTCCTACAGCAAGGACTAAGCCCGTACACCCACTTCACCAACAGCATGGGGAGTAAGGGTACAAACCCTCCCTGTCATCTGAATAGCCCAAGAGCCCCCCCCCATACCAGTGCCCCTCCCAAGATTAGGTTCTGGATCTGCGCTTGAACGGCAAGCATTTCTGCCTAGGGCCTATTTGAAATAGATTAATTTTATTAAAAACGAAAGAACAAATTTCAACTCTGCTAAGTTCCAATGTCTCTTTAAAGTCAAAACACAGAGAAAAAAATCCACATTTGTCTTTCTGGAATAAATTTAATTTTGTTAATGGAATTAGGCAATAAATAGTTACACAGCACTTAACTGACAAGTCCAGTTTTAATGCAAATAAAGAACACTAATGGATTGATGCTGGACGTAAGCCATAAACCACCAATACATTATTTAATAAAAAAAAGCAAAGTTATTCTGGATCGTAAGGAATGATCATTGATTTGCAATAAGCCATTTAAAGGGGAACTTTAACCACTGCAACGAGAGATCGAAGCCTGGTTTAAATGAGACCATTAATACATGGTTAGCTTTAAACCAGTAGGTAGAGCCAGGCTCTGCTATGTCTGTTTGACCCTTTAACCCCTTAAGGACCAAACTTCTGGAATAAAAGGGAATCATGACCTGCCACACATGTCATGTGTCCTTAAGGGGTTAAAGACCAATGACGGAATTATTTGGTTATGGTTGTCCTTCCCTTAACATACATCTCAAGTGTCCCTATTTAGAAGGGGAAATCCCTATTTTGAACAAAAATCCGAGGGCTGCCGTGGAATAGGCAGAGGGTATGATACCCATGTGGAAGGAAAGCTGCCAAGAAATAGGCAGAGGGGACAATACCCACTTGGGTGAAGAGTCTGGTCAGGTGGAAAAGTTCCGGGCTCCCTCCCCAATGACTGGGAAGCGTATTGGGCTGAGGTATTCGGTTGGAGTACAGGAGCTCCATCACACCATCTGTTCCACTTTTTTAATGCAATGTTATCTTTTCTAGGAGCTCCATATTGTTGGTGTATCTGAGTGTATAACAGAGTTCCACAGCAATAATTCTCACAGTAATGTGTCTTTATACTGAAATGAATGTGTTTACAAATCAGTCTGTATAAATATGATACATTATTCTTGTTCAAAATATCATTTTTGTTGCTTAACTTGTTATTAGTAAGATACCTAAAATTTCTCAGAACAGTTCTGCCCTTGGCCACATAACCCATAAAATAAAAGCGTCCTTCTTTGTCAATTTGAAATGTTTGGGAGATATGCCTTAGAACCCATTAAGGAATAATTCTGTCATGCATTATTTTACTAGCAGCTCCCCACTGTCAGCTGGAGGTATACTTGGTGACCCCAAGCGGACAAGCTGCAGCACTTTAAATGCAGATTTAAATATCCTAGTGGTACTACTTGGTGTCAGCAGGGATTTAACATTGAATACCTGGGGACCCAGACTGACAGGTGAGTTGCAACTAGCCCCTGGCACACAAGTGCAACTATATCTAGATGTGCAGAGTTTCAAACTCAAATGCTGCGTGTACAGATTTCTGCCACCATAACCACTTGTAAATGCTGAAGTGTTTGGAATAACCCTTCAAGGGATCAATGTAGCTTTTACAGACATACATACATACATGCACACACACAGCTCATTTTCCAGTCACCCTCCTGTCTCTTACCTTTTCTTTGCAGGAGGGTGGCTGGGGCTGATGGGAGTAGTCGGCTGGCTCTCCCTCATTGCCGCGCGGAGTGAGCTGGGAGGAAGTGACTACTTCCTCCCAGCAGCACTTGCTGCGGCTGCTCTTTTTTTTTTTTAAAGGGGCCCAGTCGCGCTTTACAACGGCCACAGCGCTAACCGGGCCCCTGAAGGAGGGGGCCCCCAGGGCCGCCAGGCCCGTGACAACTGTTATGGTTGTCACCCCCTGATGGCGGCCCTGGCTTTTTTTAATGCAAATGCAGTGAATGGATTCAGTGCCAATAAAATCACTCTGTGATCATATCTCTCACTAAGTGAGATTCAGGTGTATGTTCGGTGGAATCTTGGTGCTGGAAAAAGTTAATTAAATCATTATATTTTTTGTTTTTTTTTAAGCAGTTCCACCAAAACCTGTGGTGCTTAAAGGAACACTATAGTGATAGGAATACAGTTTTGTATTCCTAACACTAAAGTGTTCCCTCTGCCCCTGTGCCCTCGCGGCAAATAAAGGGTTTCCGCACAGGAATGAACAGACTCAATGCTTTCCTACAGGAAGTTTGAGGACACTGGACATCCTCATGCAAAGTGTCAAACTCGAGGATGCGCCTCTAGTGGCTATTTGGGAAGTAGTTTCTCTAAAGCTGCAACGCTTTACATTGCAGGGTTAAGGGGACACCCAGACCTCTTCAGTGTGATGAAGTGGGCTGGGTACCTATAGTGTCCTTTTTAGGGCACCTGCACAACAGCCTCCTGCTTACCTATTGCTCATGTGTCACTTCCACATTAGAGATATCTATTTCAATTCATATTAGGACAACTGACAAATTAGGATCTGATAAATGTGATGAGCCTTATAAGATAAGCTGAATTTCCACTTCTATTGTTATATCATACATGTGTGACATATAGCAAACCTCACTTCCTATGTAATTGTGATGCCAAATATCTGGCTTTGAAGCTGTGCGTAGAATATGAAACCCAGCCTCCGTGCACAGTACAGGCTGAGCACCGCATAACCATTAATAAATTATAGAGACAATTGCAGACCTCCCAACTGGCCCGATTTAGTAACCTGAGGTCCTGCTTTTGTCCTTTATTGAAGACTGTCAGCTTGGAATGCATTCACACCAGATTAACATAGCCCTTCTTTGGGCAGCCCTTCTCTAGGTGGAACTACTCAATTTTGGACATTACCGGTATTGCAAATGGATCACAGACATGCCCAACACGCTCTTCCACTACCTGTCCCAATGTAACACTTCGGAAAATGTTAAGCGAGGTACCGAATTGGTTACCTGCCTGGGACCTGTGGGATTTTAATATAGTCTTTTATGACGACAGAACAAAAACATATATTTCTTTTTAATTAACTAGTTACATTTATAAACAGACATTCTATTTCTTTTTGTAGTTACACTTTCGCACGAACCACACAATTCGGTTTTACAAAGAATACACGAACTACCAAATGCACACAATCTTATAATTGTACTCCGCGCCGAGAGAGCAGTGGGAAGAATGCTTGAGCCATTTTGTCACTGGAATGTCAGTTCCCTACATCAATAATCTCCTAAGTGCACAGAGCACTTGAAAAAATTAAGGTCAAATCTTTAGTGAGATATATCCGCTGGGATTAATGTATATCTATAAGCGTGATGGCTGCTTTTCAAACATTTGAGTCAGAGATGTTTTTACCCTTAATATATGATATGGCATTGTATAACTGTAGTAGCACATTTTAGATATACATATATTGGAAACTTTTTACCTTCACTACACTTTTTTTGTTTTTAACTATTTCCATAGCAACAAACATTTGTCTAGAACAGGGGTAGGCAACCTTTGGCACTCCAGATGTTTTGGACTACATTTCCCTTGATACTTTGTCAGCATTGTGGCTGTAAAAGCATTATGGGAGATGCAGTCCAAAACATCTGTAGCCCCGAAGGTTGCCTACCCCTGGTCTAGAAATTAAGACGACCATGCAATTTACAAGTCTCCTTGGATGCCATTAATGAACACCTGTGTCAGAAGGGAGTGTTAAACTATACTTCCAATAGTATGTTATATATATATATATATATATATTTGTGTAAGGGGCAAAGTACTTGTATAAGAAGTGAGACTTCAGTAAGAAATGGGAATAGTATAAAAGAGCAAGTCGGTTGTGGTGTGCCGATACCGACGATACGGTAGGCCTGTAAATAAAGAGGGCCCACCAAGTAGTATGAGAGTAAAGAAAATGGAAAGAAGAGAAAAGTGTTGAAATGAGGAGTGGGTGGGAGGGGCATTCAGACGCTGACCTTGATCGGTAAGGAGTCAGGTAAGGGGTGTAGCTTATATAGGGTGGTGAGTTAACTTAAGCCCCTCCCACAAATACAGGCCAAACGGCCTTATTACTTGTGTAAGGGGCAAAGTACTTGTATAAGAAGTGAGACTTCAGTAAGAAATGGGAATAGTATAAAAGAGCAAGTCGGTTGTGGTGTGCCGATACCGACGATACGGTAGGCCTGTAAATAAAGAGGGCAAAAATGAATAACAAAAGATTTATTACAGTCAACAATATATACAATTTATCCGGATATGGCTTTAAAAGCATTTCTTATTTCTTGTGTTGGCTTGGGGATATATGTAGCATAGGCAGATGATTTCCAACGTCCCAATGCCTTGATGACGTGTACTGGTACATTAGCGCTGGATGCGGTGGAGGCTGCTCCTATGCGAAACGAGTGACCCGAGTAGTGGGTAGGTTTGAGACCCAGCATTGTTAGCAGGGATCGTATATATCTCATGAATGCCGTGGTGGTGAGTATAATTTCATCATGTTGATTGGTAGCACATGGATAATGCTGCCCTGTATGGATAATGTATACGCTGCAGGATTCCTGATTTACAACCTGCAGCATTTGACTTCTACATACTGCAAGCAAAACACTTTCTATATGTTGTCCATCAATTTGTATAAACGATATGTGCTCTAGAAAGCATGGGGGGTGAATCTAAATATACACACATACACAAACAGAAACATGGATTGTAATAAGAGAGCTCACATGACTACGTTTTATGGGGTATACAATACTCCATATATAACAATCCATTGTCAAAGTAGTCACATCACAGCTAATCACACATTCTAATCTGAGGATGAGAAAAAGGTGCCTTTTACATTTCATAGCGAATAAATATGCTATAGCACATATCTAATTTTTCAAATAGCAGTTAAAACAGACAGACCTCATCTCACACATATAGGCTCTCAGCACAAACTGACCTTCCTTTCCCGACCTCTCTGCTGCCAATTCTGTTGAGTAGTTGCACCTGGTCTGCCTCACACAGGTTTATTTACTTAAAGGAACAAACATGTATTCCTGACACTATATTCCTAAAGTGGCTGTTTAAGTGACTGTCCCCCCTCCGAACTTAGTAAAAAGGTGATTTTACTTACCCTTTTTCCCCACAACGCGATGGTCTTGCCATTGCAGGTCCCGCCTCCACGGTTGCGCCAATCAGCAGTTCCTCATAGAGATGCATTGAATCAATGCATTTCTGTGGGGAACGTTCAGCCTCTCTATACAGAGCATGAAGAGGCTGAATGGCAGTGCTTCCTAGGCAGCAATTCTCTGAAAAGGCAGTGTTTACATTGAAATGCCTGCAGGGACATGTTATGGACACCAGAACCACTACATTAAGCTGCATACAGTTTCCCTTTAAAAGTGTAGGCAAAAGTTTACAAATTTGGAAACAGATTCGATCAGCCAATCACAATAAATTCCCATAGAAAAGCATTGGATTGGCTGAGCTTGTCAAGGAGGCAGATCAGGGGCAGAACCAGCACAAGCCAAACACAGCCCTGGCCAATCAGCATCTCCTCATAGAGATACATTGAATCAATGCATCTCTATGAGGAAAGTTCAGTGTCTCCCTGCAGAAGGTGGAGACACTGCACGGCAGTGCTGCTCACTGTGTAGCACTGCCCCAGGAAGCACCTCTAGTAGCCATCTGAGGAGTGGCCAGTTGAGTTATCCCCAGGCTGTAAGTTAAATACTGCATTTTCTCTGAAAAGACAGTGTTTACTGCAAAAGGCCTGAACAAATGATTCAACTCACCAGAACATACAATAAGCTGTAGTGGTTCTGGTGACTATAGTGTCCCTTTAAATTTACAATTCACTTTGAATTCACCTTAAATTCTTACTTTAGTGCGTAATCATGTAACTCAGCTATAATCACAGCCTGGCAGTTTTAGTTTTCATTTTGCAATTCACGATCAGTTCGCAGTTTAGTGACTTTCTATTTGGCACATTCCCTTATCTTTGCATTACAACCATATATTTTGCAAATCATTTGATGTGTTATAACTCCAATACAATACAAGGCTAATATGATTATCTAGGCGGTACATGTATATAGGTAGTATAGTGTTTTACCCCGTTATCTGTGACTTTTTCTATTTGGCACATTCCCTTATCTTTGCATTACAACCATATATTTTGCAAATCATTTGATGTGTTATAACTCCATTACAATACAAGGCTGATATGATTATCTCGGCGGTACATGTATATAGGTAGTGTAGTGTTTCACCCCGTTATCTGTGAATGCTTTTCTCTTACTTTACCATGGGTGATGGCAAGATGGAATCTCTGCTTCTCCACAGGCTTCAGAGAAGGACCATCCCACTGTCTGTAAGTAAGAGTGTGTGTCTGTGTGTGTGTGTGAAAACCTGTCTGCCTGTAACTATGTGTGTGTGTGTTGGTTGAGACTGTCTGTGTTTAACTGTCTGCCTGTAACGTTGTGTGTGTGTGTGTAACGGTATGCCTGTAACTGTGTGTGTATGTGTGTGTGTGTGAGACTGTCTGCCTGTAACTGTGTGTGTGTAACTCTCTGCCTGTAACTGTGTGTGTGAGTGACTGTATATGTGACTGTCTGTCTGTAACTGTGTGCGTGACTGTCTGGCTATGAATGTGTGTGACTACCTGTAACCGACTGTGTGTGTAACTGTCTGCCCATAACTGTTGATGGGACTGTCTGCCTGTGACTGTTTGATGTTGTCTGTAACCGTGTGTGACTGCCTGTGACTTTGTGCATGTGACTGTCTGCTGCTGTGTGTCAATGTATATGTGACTGTCTGCCTGTAACTGTGTGCATGACTGTCTGTGACTGTATGTGTGACTGTCTGCATGTGACTGTCTGCCTGTAACTGTGTGTGTGTCTCTGCCTGTATGTGTGTGTGTGTAACTCTTTGCTTGTGGCGGTATATGTGACTGTCTGTCTGTAACTGTGTGCGTGACTACCTGTAACTGACTGTGTGTGTAACTGTCTGCCTATAACTGCGTGTGTGACTGCATGTGACTATGTATGTGTGACTGTCTGCCTGTGACTGTTTGATGTTGCCTGTAACCGTGTGTGACTATCTGTGACTGTGTGCATGTGACTGTCTGCTGCTGTCGTGTGTGTATGTGTCAATGTATATGTGACTGTCTGCTGCTGTCGTGTGTGTGTGTGTCAATGTATATGTGACTGTCTGCCTGTAACTGTGTGCATTACTGTCTGTGACTGCATGTGTGACTGTCTGCCTGTAAATGTGTGTGTGTGTGTGTGTGGGGCTGCAGGGATTTTGTAGAAGGGGGCAGGGGTTTTGTATTGGGACAGGAGTCTTTATAAGGGGGGATAAGCATGGGGGTTTTGTAGACGGGGCAGGACAGGGGTTTTGTAGTAGGGGGCGGGGCAGGACAAGGGTTTTGTAGGAGGGGCTGACAGCGGTTTTGCAAAGTTTACAAATCGTAAAAAAAAAGAAAACATTAAAAAAAAATTACAGGTTTTTTTTGGGGGGGTAAGGGAGCGAGGGGGTGCCATGCACAGGATCCGCCCTGGGTGCCAAATGCTCTAGGTACGCCCCTGTCCATGGCACAGCATGTATATATTATAACACACATGTTGCTCTGCCCAGGGCACAGCATGTAAATATTATAACACACGTTACTCTGCCCAGGGCACAGCATGTAAATATTATAACACACATGTTACTCTGCCCAGGGCACAGCATGTAAATATAACACACATGTTACTCTGCCCAGGGCACAGCATGTATTATATATTGTAACACACATATTGCTCTGCCCAGGGCACAGCATGTAAATATTATAACACACGTTACTCTGCCCAGGGCACAGCATGTATATATTCTAACCATATATTTTGCAAATCATTTGATGTGTTATAACTCCATTACAATACAAGGCTGATATGATTTTCTAGGCGGTACATGTATATAGGTAGTGTAGTGTTTTACCCGTTATCTGTGAATGCTTTTCTCTTACTTTACCATGTCTTGATGCCACCCATATTGCTCTGCCCAGGGCACAGCATGTATTCAGCCCATATAGCTATGCTCAGCACACATTACACACCTAAAGCTCCGCGCAGCATACAATACACACATATTGCTCTGCTCAGCACAGGTTACACTTGTATAGCTCTGCACAGCACACATTACGCCCACATAGCTCTGCTCAGCACACATTACACCCATATAGCTTTGCTAAGCATACATTAAACACATACAGCTCTGATCAGCACACAGTACACCCATATAGCTCTGCTCAGCACACAGTACACCCATATAGCTCGGCTAAGCAGACATTACACCCACATTGCTCTGCTCAGCCCACATCATGTTGTATACAGAGCTGTGTGTTCCTCCAGACGGCAGGAGGCACCTCCTTGGATCACCAATGGGGTGTGGGCACAGCCTAGTCCTTCCTGTGTCTTCCACTGCCTGCCATGTCCCTCCCCTGTAGGTCAGGCTCTGTATGAGGAAGGGACAAGCACACACCTCCCTGCACAGCTTGTCACAACAGGTCCTTCTCAGAGGACACACTCAGTGACCTGGCACTGGCCACCTGAGCTGACACTCCTGCCTCCTCCAAACTGGATTTATTTATTATTACTCACATTTTAAAACCATCTCCAGCAAATCAGGCTTGTTTTTAGCTGTTTCCATGCTGCATTCACCGTAACCCGCTTTAATAGTTTTACTTCTATTAATTCAGATATATATATTTTTTTAATTATTTTTTTTCCTTATGAAAATAATAATTGAGTGGCCATTTTATTATTAAGCACTTAAATTGCACATTTGAGATTTTTGGTGTTTAATTGCATTTTTTAAAAAAAATCATAATATATTTATTTAATTTTTTTGGCACACTAACCAGGAAATCCTTTTTCTGCCTTCAGTATTTGAATGGATTTTTGTCCTGCTTTGCTCTAATCTTTTTGGAGGGATTTCTTGAATATGTGAGTCTTTCCTGTATTCTATATGTGTATAGTTGTGTTGTGAAGTACCACGCCTGACATATTTTTTTTGTTCTGTTATTATGATTTTAGTTTACAGGTGTATGTTTGCTGAGTTGTGAATTGATTGTATATATACATGAATGATTGCATGCTGCATATGTGATATCTCTTTTTTCTCTCCCCTTCTATCATAAAGTTTATTTACTAAACTGCGAATTGTAATGCATTTAATAAAAGCAGAACTATGCAATTTATTTTTTAATTCACCAGAAATCCATTAAGTCAATAAACCCTTAAGTGTAATATGCGTTTTTAAAAATATATATTTTTAACTAGGCAACTAGTATTTTATGTTGCAGGCAGATATCCTTATAACTATATTGCTTTTTTTCATAAATTTTGCAAACAAAGGGGCTTATTCACTAAACGTAAAATCGTAACAAATCGAAATCTGGCAACATATAGGCCATAATGGCTCATTTGGGAAAAATCCTCAATGCAGTTACAATCAATGCTGGGCTATTTTAAGTCCCTAATTTGCTATTCAAATTATAATGTGCAAATAATTGTGGTTAGTGGATAAGCATAGCTGATTATTCACAAAGCACTAAATTGTAGTGAATTGTAACTGAGTAGCTATATTTGGGCTTTAATAACCAAGCATTGACTACAGCGGGTATTAATTCTTTACTTAAATTTAGCAATTTAGTTTTTTTTCAATTTGGTACAGTTTGAGTGTTTTTCTTTTGTATACAGTAAACCGTAAGTCTGTATCTTAAAGGACCACTCCAAAAACTAAAAACACAACCACTAATTGTACTGGCTGTGGTGCCCTGGCACCCATCTCCACCATTTGTAAGAAGCCAAACTGTTTTTGAATGGTGTGACGTCCTACCTAGGGTCTGCTGGGCCCCGCTGCCAGCTTACATTATCATTGGTGGAGAGCTGGACATTCCATAGCGGTCAGCTTGCGCTCTCAACCAATGAGCTAAGTCCTTAAAGAGGAACGTCTGTGTATCTGGCTGTGAAAGCGGGGAGTGCCCCACCCCCGGCAGACGCCAAGTAGTATGTCAAACCTTTCAAAAATGGATTGATTCCTTAAAGGACCACTATAGTCACCCAGACCACTTAATTTCAAGAGAAACTGCTATGTTTACACTGCAGGGTTAATCCAGCCTCTAGTGGCTGTCTTCCTGACAGCCCCTAGAGGCGTCTCTGCGGCGCTCAATGCGAAAATCGCATTGAGAACGCAGAACGTCCCTAGGAAAGCATCGAGAAATGGCCGCGCATGCGCATTCGGCTCCACTAGGGAGCTGACGTCTGAAGAGGAGGAGAGGTCACCAGAGCCGAGTGAGCCTGGCGCTGGATAAAGTTAAGTTTTAACTCCTTCAGCCTAGCGGGAGGGAGGCCCGGAGGGTGGGGGGACCTAAGGACAGTATAGTGCCAGGAAAACGAGTTTGTTTTCCTGACACTATATTGATCCTTTAAAATGGGTGGGCACCAGGGATTTTCTGTCAGAATAAACACTACGACGAGCTGTGTTGGCTATGGTACTTACCGTGTTTTCTTTAAAACTGTATGCAACATTGGGGATACATTAAATTCTATGCTGTTTATTGTATATGGTTCTCTTATAATGGGGGCCCTATAGAATTGTTTGATTTATTTTAAACCTGCAGCCTTACTGTACTGTGAGCGTACATGTAATGTATAATATTGTTTCGAGTCTTTGTTCCACAGTACCTATACTAGTGTATAATCTTTTCTTACGAAATTTTGCAGCTGTTGGTTATTTGTGATGTCTGCGTCGGACATTTACCCACCTCCCTCAGAGGTCTCCATCAATGCTCACATCAACTCTTACGAGAAATACAAGGAACTATATGACAAGTCCGTACAGGAACCCAGCGGTGAGTGGACTATTTTCACACAAAAAATGACTTCAAAGACTGCATTGAGCTAAATTGTTCTATGATTTAGGGATTCAAATTGCTAGTGGATGCATACCTGACAGAGACCTCATTTATTGCAGTTTAAAGATAATTTTTTGGGAGTATAATTGCCGTGGTGATCTACTATATACTCAGACCCACCAACAATATAGATCTCCGAGAAAAGATGGTGTTTGGGATAGAAAATGGTGACAAAGGGATTTTGGATCAAAAAATGGACTCTCCATCCTAAATATGGTCACTTGGGAGCTATGCAGAGGGGTATTGGTGAACAGATATTTAATTTAATAATTTGCACCTAATAATATTTTGTAATGAACTTTATTGTCTATTATTGCACCCCTAGACTTGCAATGATTTGCACAAACATATACAGTACTTGTTGTATTGGTTTGTAGGGAATGTAACTGACTGGGTAGTCTTCTAAAAGGGATTATGAGAGCATCTTTTTTGGTTTAATATCCTCTGAAATTTTCCGTCACAGTAATTTTATTGGCCTCTCCCCGTTTACTAATAGATATAGATTAACCCCTTCATAACAGATGCTAAGGCAATCGAGCAAGGCTGTAATTGGGATATTTGCAAATGATGACATTTATGTCCGCCTATCACAAAATATATTTATGTTCTTTTAATTTTTAAATTTAGATTTATTTTTTTTAACAAATAAAACCGACCTGCAGGAATCCTTTTATGATTCATTGATTATTTTCTTCTGGATGAGGGGAAGCTGTTGGGTCCAAAGAAAGGGCGGCCACTTTTAGGCCTCTGGAGTGCGTTTACCCTGGATGTCTTCCCATTTCGATTTTTGCTTTATCAGACTGGCTTGCACTTTAGGTTTAGGTAGGCAACCAACGTTTAACCAATCAGTTGTTAAACTATTATTCCCATAATCCTTAGCCACTCAATCTTTTCTGTTCACGTTAAACCAATTTACTAGCTGCTCTCATTAATGCTTGGGCCTTGAGGAAAAAATTTAGTAACTTGTTTATGGACTCCTGCAGATTATTACAAATTTCAAAGCTGGATAGATTAATTTAAAATACTGACTGTAATAATGGCATAGCATGTAATTCTAAGTCATTAAAAAGATGCATAAATATGACATCAACCAAACACCATATTTTGAAGATGATGTACAGTGTGTATACATTCCATGTGGGCCCATGCCATACAAGATCTTGTACAGCTAGGGTTACAACAAAATGGCGGGAAAGGAGTCATGATATGAGTCGCCGTATTAGTCTATTAATGTAGATGCAAAATAATGAGCTATTGCCGTTTTTTTTCTTTTGAATAGATTTTTTTTTAATATTAGACTTAACAGAAATTTGCACTGACAAGCTTTTGGGAGTTTGTACCTTTTATCAAATCTAAAGAACAGACATAGGAAATGCCATGCGCCATTATCTATGCAAGGAGCGTCTCGTTTAAACAATGACCGTTTGTTTTTTTCTTTATTATAATTGAAAATAAAATGAAAGAATATATGGCTTTAAAGCCTATGTGTGCATTATTGTAGTGCATGCATGTAAGTAAATACTCAATTCAGTGTGTCTCATCACTTGGTCTACGTTGGACCTTTTTAGTTGGAAGCAGTACCTATCTGACAAATCTATGCACCGTTTGACTGGCTGAAATCAGCCCAGAGAAAGTGGGACATCAGTATTTGTGAATACACTCATTGATTGCATGATTTCTGGTCAGAGAAGTGTTGCTTCTGACCAAAGAGTTTTTTTTTTTAAAGATGGCTGCCTCCATGAAATAAAGGTAAGTCAGGAGATGTATGGAAACATGCAGGGTTATTCAGAGTGAGCATTGTTGGGATTTTAAATTGAATTAAAAAATTAAGAGCAAAATAGCTAAACTGTAAAAGTCAGCTATGATTTGGGTTCAGTTAAATTGGCCTTAAAGGGATCCTATAGTGCCAGGAAAACAGAGCAGTTTTCCTGGCACTATAGGTTTCTAAGGTGCCTCCTCCTCCTTTTCTCCCCCCTTCCCCCCAAGTGGCGCTGAAGGTTAAACCGCTTCAGTGACTTACCTGAATCCAGCACTGATATCCCTCGGCGCTGGATCAGGCTCCACCCACAATCCTTCCCCACAAACATCAGCCGGCGGTGGAGACCTAATGCGCATGCGCAGCAATGTCCGTGCTCGCATTAGGATTTCCCCATAGGAAAGCATTAATCAATGCTGACGCTGGAGGTACTCATGCACAGCGTGAGCGCGTTCAGCCTCAGATACTGGACCAAAGGTCCGTTTCGTTTCAGGAAGCCCTTTAGTGGCTGTCTGATAGACATTGTAAACATTGCAGTGCTAAGTGCAAAAGGGACACTGCACCCAGACCACTTCAATGAGCTGGAGTGGTTTGGGTGGCTACAGTGTCCTTTTAAATAAAATAAAAAAAAAACACTTTGAATTCACAGAAATTCTCACTTTAGTGAATAATCCAGAGGGTATTTACTTCTGTGTATGCATAATAAGATAAAACCTGCAATATTTATTTTTAAATAATAAAATGTACAACTTTATTTTAATGAGTTTTATGGACCAGAGCCTATGTAGAAAATCCTGTCGTCTCGCTGTTTGTTCCGCTTCTGTACCCATTGTTCTGTGACCTACGGTTGCACAACACTTATAAACTTACTCTAGATCTATGCTTCCTAGATGTGGGATTATGTCCAAGTTTTGTGATTAAAAGCATGAGTCAGATGCAACTGAAAGGGACACTGTAGGCACTTTAACAGCTTCATCTTTTTGACGTTGTTATAGTGCCTGCAGTCCTGCCCCTCTGTCCTACCTTTCAAAATCCATAATTTCACCAATTAGAAGTCTCAGAAGCGTGACTTCAAGCCATGTCTTCAAGCCCTCTGGGTATGAGAGCCAGGAATCCTACTGCCCAGCTTTCATACCGTGACATCTCGGTCGGCCATGGAGAGTGCCACACATGCACCTATGTTCCCCAGTGCTTGGATTGACCCATCATCCTGGAGGCAAATAACCAGAGGAGGAGGTTATGGCAGTACCGAGGTAGACTCTGCATTGGAGAAAAGGTGAGTTATTCTATTAAATTGTGGGGTTTTTTTTCTGTTTTTTTTTTTTTTTTTCTTTTGGGGTGGGGGAGGTTTTAAATACACAGAGGGGGACATGACGTGTTCCTTTAAGAACATCTTAAATACATCCTGTTGCTGCTTGGCTAGAGTCACTGTTTTTGTTAGGGACCTCTACATTTCCTCCAGTTTGCCTAAATGCAGTCTCCAAAGTCTTCAGGGGTAACTTGTAGTTAGCGCTCCACTCCATAGACATTGGCTGCATCAAAGCTGGTGGTGTGTTCCCCAGGAGTTACGCAAGTGGTAGATTTGTCCTATTTCTTTTACCATTGGCAGGGTTGGAGCAGGTAAGATCCTGCCAACTTGTACTTTGGAGTTTCCCACCCTAACTTTTTGTTGGTCGTACAAAACAACCAATATGGTAGACTTTCAATGCCTGCTCCTTTTGCAGATCTATATTGTTGTTGCACAACCATTGCGTTGTGGAATATCCATTCACCTTCTAAATAAAGTTTAATACATGATTTAATCTTGGTCATACCAGTGACATTAAATCTCATTTTGTCATTGAGACACTGACCTTTTAAACTTGTCTTCATGGACCAAGGCTAGCTTGTTTTCTTTAATACTACTGTAAAATGTAACCGATGCTCAGTCGAGAACAGGATGTAGCTTGTTTTGACAGGAGCAATCCCTTTTAACGGTAGACGCAAGAGAAATAGCCTTTAGCATGTCAGGGTTTTTCATTATTGGAGTAAGAGATGGATATTCTGCTGTGAGCACCATTAATCAATTAAATAGAACATTCTTGTCTCAGACAATGCCACAATTTTTAATAAAAACTCGTCCTTAGTTGAGTGTGTCTGATCAATTGTACCTTCTTCAGTTTAGCTGCATCGCAAGAGCCTTTATTTTCTTAGACAGTTTACATTGAAAAAATGAAGTGCAATATGTTTAATATATAGAAAATCTGTTATCAGTCCGTAAAGTGTTGTCTGTTTATGAGGAATGCTTTGCTGGGGTTGGAAGTGGCTTGTGCACATAGATGTTGATGGAATCACATGATTAAGGGTCAGCTACTGGATCAGGGTAGAAGAACCTAATGCAAAAATTGTTACAACTACTTATTACAGAAAACTTTTCATGGCAGGTTGAGTTTAATTTAAAGGCTTACCCCATGCACCATGACCACTTCAGACTTCAGACATTTGAAGTGGTTCTGGTGCCTGACGTCTGTATTTGTGAAACGCTGCACATACAGAATTTAACCCCTCTGCTGCTGGAAGTGTAACTCCACCTCTGGCAGCAGCATTGGGGTGTCATTAGCCAGCCCTTAGACGTTTAGGCTTGCTAATATCAATTCTGTGCATATTTCTATTGCAGACACTCATTCATTGGCGGAGAATAGTCAGCTGTGCAGAAGCTGGTTTTCGTAAACCTGCTTGAGATGAGAACAGGTATTTGCAGTGGACTTGTATAAGTGGGCAAACTGTTGAAAAACGGCTTGCCCCATTACCAGGAAACTGGGTCAAGGTATTCCTCACATCATAAATAGTGGTTATGATGGTTGGAGTTACCCTGTAATCTAATATGCATTAAGTATATAATGTATTGTAGTGTTACATTACATATTTTCACTGCTTCACGAAATTATAGTTGAGTCCTCTCCTCCTACCCAGCATCAACAGGGTAGCCACCTGTCCAGGTTCCTGGGTGTTACAGTAAGTCCTACCTTCCTTCTGACTTAGTTGACACTTATTTTTGATGCTCTACTCGCACTAGGCGCCAGTGATAGGCCGAGAGTGTCAGTCCACTCTACAGAGATCACTTCTGTGTTAGTGACATAATTCCGCTAATCTATGCTCTGCTTTCATTGGCTGAGAGCATTAGCTAACGCTCACAGTCAATGTCTGTCCAAATAGGAATGAAATATACATGTAATGGAGAAGGGAAACTTTCACCTTAGATATATTTGAATACCGGACCAGACCAGATGCATCCACAGAAGCCAGATGAGATTTAAACTGTTCAAAAATCTATCCAGGGGTTCTGTAGTGGTTATGGTGCAAAAAAATACTGTCTTGGAACTGAAATGTATGCATGAATGGTTGTATGTAAAAATATTAAATACTGTCGAAATGTTACTTCACTTTTTTTTTTTCCTAGCATCTTAACATATTTTCTTTTTATATTATACAGAGTTCTGGGGAGAAATTGCAAACTCTTTCTACTGGCGCGTTCCACCTCCCCCGCCGTTTCTGAGATATAATTTTGATGTAACGAAAGGAGATATTTTCATTGAGTGGATGAAAGGAGGTGTAACCAATATTTGCTACAATGTACTCGACAGAAATGTTCATGATAAGAAACTGGGAGACAAAGTGGCATTTTACTGGTCAGTGTCATTTTATTTTATTTTTTTTAAATTTTTTATTCTTTATACCCTACTAAGAAGCATATTTTAATTCTTTGTACGGTTTGAATATAATGCATCATTTTAACTACACAACTGAGTTTAATTTGTAAAGACTCCTTTCCACCTATAGTTATGTTTTCTAAAGATCTCAGATCTTTGTGGTATACTGTACACTCCTCCTATTGAATCCATGAGAGAATCCTTATTGGCTGAACTCTTCCTGGTTTTTAATGCGCACTCCCTGCAGAATGTGCTGATTCTGTAGTTCTGCAGCAAATGTAGAATCCTCAGCCGTTCTTGATGTTCGATATGTCGCGCTTATTAAACTCTACTCCTTTTTAATTTAATTTATTTGGAAGGTGCAGTAAACTGAACTCCCACAATCTCAGAAATCCCTGAGATATATGTAATCCGTTTATCGTTATATTTCCCTATTAACCCTGTTGTGAGAGATGTCCTTCCACGACTGAAATCACTTAAAGGGTTATGCACACCTGCTTGTCGCACAGTGGTTAAATAGCCCAGTAGGATCCGAGCAGTAATTGTTTTTAGGACTTCATTATCCCTGGGAGTTGTCCAGCTGTGCTCGTTCTAATTGTCAATCTGTTTCTTTCGACCCACGGAATGCCCTTGAATCCCTCAGCATTGCCTGTTCTTGGCTCTATTAGCATGATTAAAATAAATGTTTAGGACAAGTATTTCTGGCATATATCATTCTTGTGACACCATGCATTTCTCTGATACAGTCTAGGCCGTGACGCAAGCTCCTGATTTAATTACTGCAGTCTGCTGGCATCTTATCGGACCTAATCACATTGTTATTCTGTTTCCATTCCAACACAGGCAATGCACTTTGTATTTGAGCTGTAGCTGGCTTATTTGGTTTTGTTGGAGTTTATCATTAATCTGGGGTTAAATTAATCTAAATGCAGTTAATGGCATTTCAATGTTTAAGGTTTTTATTACTATTTTTTTAAAGTGATCGGATTCTTGTGCTTCATGTGTTTTGCCCACGAACGGTTAAAGTGAACCGGTCATGGGCAAAACTACTTTTGGCTTTTTGAATAGAGATTGAAATGCCTTCTATACATTGTGCTAATGTGTAGATTTGGAGAAAAGCGTATTCAAAAATTGGTCTTTCTCCCACATCTTTCTCAGTTCCTTGGTAGACACAGTGACATGGAATTGAGAGACATGGCGAGCAGAAGAGCCCTCCAGCAGGAGGGTCCTCTACAGGAGTTTCCTCAACGCTTTGGTTGCTATGGTAACGCCCTGGCCGGTGCTGCTAGCCCTGGCTAGGGAGTACCGGAACGGAGGGATGTCACGTTAACCTGTTCCGACGCCAGGACGCTCCCCTGTTTTTAACCCTGCAGAATATAAATGTGTTCTTGTCAGGGTTTAAATGCCTCTAGTGGCTATCACCCAGACAGCCACTAGAGGCACCTCCTCGTAAATAGCAGAGTAAAACTCTATTTCAAAAAGATACTTTCGGAGAGACCATCTGATTAGCACAGCGTTTTGCCACACATGCGCACTATCCCTTCCTATGAGAGCTAGCATTGATTTGACTGACATCGACCTGTGCTACGAGGGGGAAAAAAGTTAGAAAGCTGTATGTATCCTGTAAACCCCAGCACAGTGATTAAGGGGAAATGAACAGTTTCCATCCCCACTACCCAACCTCCTTTCATTGACCCACTACTTACTTTTTAAGCTAAGGTTTATAAGTTGTGCCACATCCTTTCACATGACGTGTACAGATCTGAGTCATGTTCTGCATAATTCACTCAACATCCCTGCAGTGTACCTTTACGCCTTGTGATACTTTCTTGGCAGAGAAGAAATGTCCTCAATATATTCCAAACATTTGTGGATTATATTTAATGTAAGTATAGCTCATTCTTACGGATAATATATACTGCTGTGCAACATGAAGATCCTCCTGGTTTTGCAGGTTTCGTATTTGCTTTCCTAATTATGTTAAACAGATGATGGTGTGATTAGACTTTGCTTTAAACAAACGATTGTTTGTTTGATAAATTTACTTAGCATTAAAATCTGCAAGCTTTTAAGGAATTTGTCCCTAACAAATTATCTCTTCATTTAAGTGGGAATCTGGTCATCTTAAAGGGACCCTAGAGTATTCTAACGGTTTCATTTAATTGAAGTGGTTATAGTGTATGGAATCCCCTTATGCTGTACTTTCTGTTTGCTGTAAGTGTTATAATCTTTGTTTTTGACTCATTCCAACATGAAACAAGTAGAGGAACATACAATAGCAAGGCATATAACACGCGGGTATGTTTCATGAAGAGCAGGAAATCCCCCTTAGTAGCTGGGCGTGCATGAATTCAGTAGGGTCAGTGGCTTCTGTGATTTTTATCTGGGGCGTCCATGATTTCCTCGGAGGAGGAAGAGTGCCGGGATCCAGGCAGGTACGCCATTTTAGGCATCACTTTTAACATGTCTCCGATATCTCTGGCTCTCTCCCCAGAGTGCGTTTTCAGCTCTTTAGCCTTCTTCCCCACAGTGTCCCAAATATCAGGGGCCGAGATCGGGCTGAGGGCTTGGCAAGTACAAGCCCAATTTGCTATTTATTTGATGGTTAGCGTCGGAGTGCTTCCAGCATGCGACCGCTCGTCTGGATGGTTAAGCTCCCCCCCCCCTTAAACCTTTTTTAATGTTTTAATGCTAAGCAAGAGTCCCTGACAGTGTCCCTTTTTAACGAATGATATTCATATTTAAATTACACCACCTCTTACTTAAACAGCTGACACTAGCCATTGGTTCGGGTTCAGTGGCCTAAGCGGGTGCTTCCATAGATCACACATAATTTGTACAGCGCTTCAGAATTTTTTTATTTTTTTTATTTTTTTATTTTAATACTCTCAGGATAAATGCGAAGTTGTTTGAATCCCACAAATGTCACTTGTGATGGCTGCTGGGATTGGCCAAAAGGATAATAGATGAGCTCCTCCTTTTGTCAATTTTTGTCAGCCACAGGCCTTTGTAATTGCAATGGAATTTCAGCATGAGTATTTAATAAAGATTGTACCTCATTGAAATACTCAGACAGTGCTGCTTTAACACTTCAGAATGCAGACCTGACACACAAACAAAAAAAGATTAAACCCAGCATTTCCACATTTTTCTTGCATAGAAACATGGAATGTGACGGCAGATAAGAACGGTTTGGCCCATCTAGTCTGCCCAATTTTCTAAATACTTCCATTAGTCACTGGCCTTGCTTAAACTCCCTTATTTTTTTAAAGGGACACTATAGTCACCTGAACAACTTTAGCTTAATGAAGCAGTTTTGGTGTATAGAACATGCCC
The DNA here is from genome assembly GCF_036172605.1 of Pelobates fuscus. NCBI lineage: Eukaryota > Metazoa > Chordata > Amphibia > Anura > Pelobatidae > Pelobates > Pelobates fuscus. The sequence goes on along the minus strand of NC_086321.1, from coordinate 339,033,301 downwards.
CTGCAGCCACACTGCTCAATCCTCTGCCATTTAGGAGTTAAATCCCTTTGTTTATGAACCCTAGTCACACCTCCCTGCATGTGACTTGCACAGCCTTCCATAAACACTTCCTGTAGAGAGAGCCCTATTTACGCTTTCTTTGTTGCAAGTTCTGTTTAATTAATATTTTCTTATCCCCTGCTATGTTAATAGCTTGCTAGACCCTGCAAGAGCCTCCTGTATGTGATGATTAAAGTTAAATTTAGAGATTGAGATACAATTATTTAAGGTAAATTACATCTGTTTAAAAGTGAAACCAGTTTGTTTTTTTCATGCAGGCTCTGTCAATCATAGCCAGGGGAGGTGTGGCTAGGGCTGCATAAACAGAAGCAAAGTGATTTACCGCCTAAATGACAGTGAATTGAGCAGTGAAATTGCAGGGGAATGATCTATACACTAAAACTGCTTTATTTAGCTAAAGTAATTTAGGTGACTATAGTGTTCCTTTAACTTCTTCCACTTTAGCTGGAAGGCTATTCCATGCATCCACTACCCTCTCTTCTTCAGTGGTATGGCGATTTATCTTCTAATTGTGGATGCTACTATTAAAGAAAAATCAAAATGGCATATAGAATGAGAACACAAAGTATTAAAATGAAAATATTACTTGCGTGGGCTATGAAATTGGTGGTTATGCAAAAGGAAAATTGCAACTCAACAGGATACTCTTATTGGAATGAAAGATATGAAGGGGGAAATGCGTGTCTAAAGGGAGTTTACAGTGCGATTCTTACATTAGAAGCGATTTTTAATTCAACACACCCCTTTTCATTATTATGTATATTTTCCAAAATTGGCCTTGGTTTAAATTTATTATTTTTTTTATTGGATTTTGATATGACAATATTTTTGAATAAACTTTGAAAACTATTTTAATATTTTGAAATATTTAAATATATTAAAATATTTTGTTTTGGGATTTTTTTTTATTTTTTTTATTTTTTTTACACTTTATTTTTAAATGTATTTTTTTTTTTTTTAAACAAAATTCCTTTATTAAAGTTTATCCAAAAATATAAAATCATTTGAAAATCTTATCCTTTTGAAAATGTTACTTTTGTGTTTGTACAAGAAACACACAATCCTGATTAAACTGGATTATCTCTGATTTTATATCTCACTGTAACAAAGCGGGTTATACGAGTGTCCGAAGGTGTGGTAGGACTGTTATGTATTTAGATCTTTCCGGTAAAATTTAGAAGATGCTTGGACATGTCATTTCATATATTTTGTGTTGCAGCCTTGTATTTGTGTGTGTTTGTATGTGTGTTCTATTTGTAAGGATGTTTTACACTTAGGACAGAGTAGGGACTGTTTTTCTCTTATGTAATTTTCCTACACCTGACTTTCTTAGACACTGGGCGGGGAGCTACAATGTAAATCCCGACAGACGTCACCACTGACAGCTACAGGGAATTGATTCTGTTAATGGAGGATCCTGTGGTCTCGCAAAAGCCTCCATAGATGTGTGTTGTACTCTTGCACATGTTGAAGCGCAAGCAGCAAAGTCTTCAGACCGTGACTTTAAGTAAAAATTGGCTTTGTTTTCATTATTTTTCTTTTGCACACAAATCTTACAAATGCTAAATGATTGTTCAAAAATTACTTAACTTCTCTTGAAAACTGCTATGAAAATGCATCACATTTTGCAAAAATGTATTTACTCAGAATTATTTGCATTTTTCACTTAAGTATTAAGGTTTTCTGCAAATGGGATCTTTTCACAATCTGTGCTTTGAAGAGGAGAGACATACATGTGAGATGAAGGCAGTCAGCATAGGAGTGTGCATTTAATGCTCTTCTTCTATAGCGCTAGTTAAGTTCAATAACTCTTTGCGGAACCTCATTACTTGCGCATGCACTACTTTTGTATGATGGAATTATCTGTGGCTAATATGAATTCCACAAGCATTCTGTATGGTGGCAATGACAGGGTTAATAGAGGGGTTAATATGCAAGGTAGTTTAGAGGGAGTCAGTTGCTGGGCAGATGTGTTCAGTTAGTTAAGCAGATGTAGATGACAGTGCTGTTGCTAGGAGACCAGCTTGTAAAGTATGCCAGCAGAGTGCGAGACAAAATCATGTCAGCCTGTTTAGTTGACATGAGTGGCACGGACTGGCCCCCTCATTGCAGAGCTTGCCGGATCAATGTGTCTAATGCCTCAGCTGACAGGTCCTAGTTGAAGAACTGTTTATCTTTGGGTCTGTGTGCTTCACGCATGGAAGAGGTGCCTCAAGCATCACCTTATGGAGACAGGATGCGTCAACTGATGGAGCTGCCACATGAGAAGGAACGCGGCCTGAAGCCCTTAAAAAGCATGCATGCGTGAATAAGCAGAGTGAAGTCGTTACCTGCTGTCAAGAAGTAGGAAAACATGGTAATGTAATGCCAGTCTTACAGAATTTAAATGGACAGCATCTGGAATGTAAGAAGATGTCCAGAGTTAGCAGACCCTACTTATAAATGGAAATTCAATCATGAGGGAAAGAAGACCACTGCAAAATGTAAAAAATAATTTTTAAAAATAGAAAATAGTCATTTGGAACACATATTAGCTCACTCTCCATTACGTAATTGCATATCTTAGCCAGCAAAGTCACGACTTTCTAAGCCAGTGTCTACTGCGGAGTGAGGCACAAAGGGAACAATATTCAAAATGTCCCAGGAGCAGCCAGCAGTAGGGTTAGTGGTATTAGGCTGAGCAACTTCCAAATCTATGAGAAAAGAGCCTCAGGCCAAGTAAGGCAGTAAGTGGTATCTCCCTTGGTGGCTAGGAGTGTGCAGGATGGACCTGACGCTGGCCACTCAGAGGGTCTGTGTGACTCAATGAACTGAATGCCTCCAGTCCAACGTGGTTTTGCAGGAGAATGAGCCGCATCTCTTCAAACGGAGCCCTTATTTCTAGGTGCCTCCACGACTGTCAGTTTGTCATGAAACAACTGGAAGTGGAGAAGGACATTGCAGGAGGCTGCTGTCAGAGCTCTGGTGGACTTTGAGAACCTATATGAGTCATCCACTGGTGTGTTTTTGCCTGTCAAGATTGCAAAATAGCAAAGAGAAGGCGTCTGAGGAAGTGTCGTCGTTTGATTTGGCTATGCCCAGTCTTGTTTCTTCCAGCACATCCAATCTTTGTACTTTTGTCCATGGTAAACTGATGGCGGAGGTTGACATTGAGTTGGTTGTTAGACTGTTACTGGTTTACCCAGAAGATTTTAACAAATTGAAGTTTTAATTTATTAATCCATTTTATTTTACACATGTCTCACTATGGTTGTTCCAATTCCTGTTTTTCATTCTTATATGGATGGTTAAGTTTTAAACTGCCAAAGTGGCCTAGTGGAAGCGTCAGCCATGGGCAAGAGAAAATGGGGGGTGTATTGAGAAGAAAGGGGACATGCCACACTGTTAGCCCAAAGCAGCAAGAGCATAAGGACAGTGTGCAATGTCAGTTTTATCTTAACTAATTGATAGTCACAAGTTTTGTTCTCTTACATCCCTCCTAAGTACCCATACTTGGTTACCTATGCACAAAACATATGCATGAAAAGAGTAGTTAAAAAAAAAAAAAAAATTAAGAAAAAATAATCAATCAATGGGCCTGGAGCTTCAGCTGCTTCAGCCGTACGTTAATCCAGGGCCGTCTTTAATATGGATTGGACCCTGGGCAAACATTTGCTCGGGCCCCCTGAACCCTGTCGTCCCCTCCCTGGCATGCAATCATGCCCCCCACCCCAACGCAGAGGCGGACGTAAAGTAGAGAGGGCTCTGGTGCATGAATTATTTTGGGCAAGAGGGGGCAAAATGTAGATCCCCATCTGTCATGCAACTCCAACAATGCTTTGACAGCTGGGGCGCTACCATTTTCCCATGCATGCAGGGTTGTATTTAGCACTGAGCAGTATTTGTGTGTAAGCATGTTTTTGTATGGAGTATGTTTGTGTGAATGTAGGGGTGTGTTTGTATGTGGAGATGGCATTTAAATGCAAGTATGCATTTATGTGTAGTGTTGGTTTATGAATACACTGGTGTGTTTATATATAATTTTGTTGTTTAAAAAAAGAGGTGTGTTTATATGTAGTGTTGAAGTTTGAATGCATGTGTGTATTTGCGTGTAGTGTTGAATGCTGAGATGTATGCACAAATACACATGCACACACACTGATACACATACACACACAGAAACACTTGCAGATACACAGATATACACAATCATACAGATGCAGCTATACAGACACATTTACACACACTGACACACACACACATACAGACACACAACCTGGCACAGATGCACACACTGACACACACGCAGATACACTGACAACATACAGATACATAACCTGACAAATGCAGATACAAACACTGACACACATGCAGATACACACATTGGCTACATACAGATACATGCACAGGTATACACACTGTCACACACACAGATACATACATACTGACAACATACAGATACATACTGACACTGTGACAGATATACATACACAGACATACTGACTGACTGTCAGGGCTTACCTGGGTTGGGAGTCCGGCAGGCAGAGAAGTATGCTCACCCTTGCAAGAAAACACAGGCCAAGGTGGTCAGGCAAGAATACACCTGACCTGTGAGTCGGTGCACGGGGGCTGTGCAAGGTAAATCCAAATCGCGGTACAGGAACAATAAACCAGGAGAATAGTCGTGGGAAGCCAAGGGTCAGAGGAAGCCAGAAGTCAGGATAATCGGAGTAACAAGCCAGAGATCAATAATAAACTGGAGAACACGAAACAGCAGAATGATCACCAGAGTCAAGGAACTGACACTGCCTTCTGGGAGAGGCAGTGTTATATACCTGGCTAACGAGACATCAGGCTCAGGTGTAACATGAGTGGCAGGAGTAGTTCCAACGAATGTCCAGCTTCTAGTACTAGATACTAGACAGGGCTAGATACAGGAAACAGTGAAGCGGAGAGATGGCTCAGAGGTAAGACAAAGCACCAGAACTGCCAAGTTCCCAGGTTCGAATCCTGACACTGGCACACCAACATACATACAGAAACACACACAGACATACTGACATACACAGAGACATACAAACTGACACACACACAGACATATACTGACACACACACAGAGATACTGACACACACAAAGACATACATACTGACACACTCAATTATGTAACTGAGATATAGAATTTTTACGTGGTCTGGGTATTTCAGCCTAAACTTTGCAATTTATTCTCAGTTTCCTGGTTTAGTAAATCGGTGTTTCTCCTCTGATTGTCAGAAAAACAAACCATTTATAACATAGCAAAGAATGCATTAACATGGAAAGCCTCCAACTCCCCTTATATTTTACTTTATGTGAAACTGTGGCAGTGTGGGAGGACAGTTGCGGTGTGGGGTGACAGTGACATTTTGGGGTGACAGTGGCGGTGAGTTGTGACAGTGGCAGTGTGGGGTGGCGGTGTTGCATTCAACACACACAGACATACTGACACACACACAGACATACATACTGACACACACACACAGACATACTGACACATACATACTGACTCACCCACAGACATACTGACACACATACAGACATACTGACACACACACAGACAGACATACTGACACATAGACAGACATACTGACACACACACACACAGACAAACATACTGGCACACACACACAGAGACATACATACTGACACACACAGAGACATACATACTGACACACACACAGACATACTGACACTCACAGACATACATACTGACATACACACACACAGACAGACATACTGACACACACAGACAGACATACTGACACACACAGACAGACATACTGGCACACACACACAGAGACATACATACTGACACACACAGACATACTGACACTCACAGACAGACAGACATACTGACACACACACACACACAGACAGACATACTGACACACACAGACAGACATACTGACACACACAGACAGACATACTGACACACACAGACAGACATACTGACACACACAGACAGACATACTGACACACACAGACAGACATACTGGCACACACAGACAGACATACACACAGACATACTGACACACGCAGACAGACATACTGAAACACACACAGACAGACATACTGACACACACAGACAGACATACTGACACAGACATACTGACACACACATACACACACAGACATACTGACACACACACACACACAGACATACTGACACACACACCCATACTGACACACACACACACACACACACAGACATACTGACACACACACACACACACACACACAGACATACTGACACACACACACACACACACACAAACATACTGGCACACACACATGGACAGACACTCTTCAGTTTCCTACCTTTGCAAGAGGCTTCCTTCCGTGGGGTCCAGTGTGCTGGCTGGGGGAGTTGGGAGTTGGGGGTCGGGCTCTGCTTGCTACCCCTGCTCTCTGGATCCTGGCGCAGCAGCCTCCCGCGCGGCCCGATGTCTGTGAGGTGGAAGGAAGTGATTCGCGGACGTCACTTCCTCCCATGCAGCCGTTAAGCAAGGGCCCGGTCGCGCTGTTAAAGGGCCACAGCGCCGACCGGACCCCTGCTGGAACATGCTCACCGGGTGGCCCTAAGGGTATGGGCCACCCGGTGGGCCCCCTTAGTGTGCGGACCCCGGTGCAGCCGCAATACTAACACCGCGGGCCCATTAGGTAGGGAAATATATATACATTTTTTTTAATGCAGGCGGCGGGGCCCACGGGGCAGCTGCTTTGGGCCCCCCATGAGTAACTGGGCCCAGGGCAGCTGCCCCGTTTGCCCCTCCTTAAAGACGGCCCTGCGTTAATCCGTCCCTGCCGAACCCCTAAGGCTCGTTTTGATGGTTATGGTGCTATTTTATGGACCACCTCTGCTGTAAATCTTTCAGATGCACATTTTACTATATGAATTGTCATGGCATTCTCTAAATGCATTTTCTGTCAATCCTTCCTAATCTCAGAATATTCCTGATATACATATAAGGGTTTTATGGTGTTTCCCATATTACTTTTTCGATTACTGCATTACTTCCATTTTCTCATTCCCCAAATGTTCGACTCTGTGTCTAAAATACTACATTGTGAATTGAAAATATGAGTAATGGTGAAAAGAAAGAAATAAGGGGAAAAACCCACACTGTGAAGGAAATAAAATTTTCCTGTCTCGCAATGCACGGGTTAATTAATTTCTGTTTACATAATATTTGCTGTCAAGTTTATTCCCGATACTCTGTGTTGGAACTGGAATATTGCAAATACCCAATGTATAATGCATATACAGAGAAAAAGCAACATTTTTATTTACAGTACACAAGTATGTATAGTATACATTCAGATTCTGTGTAAATGCAATCTTGTAATTTGTAGGGGTGGACACTGGCTGTGTTATTGACTGACTGTCCTAGCTATAGCTTCAAAGTGAAAATGGGGTTATGAGGCTGCATGTTTTGTAGGAGTTGATCCATGTGGAGTTTCAATTTCTTATGCCCCTCCAAGTTAAACAGTGGGGGTAATAGTACGATTACCATATCCGCCATGTTTTTGGGGACCCCTATCACGTATGCATATTGATGGGTAGCACATAAAAAGGGTTGCCATGTAGTATGTAGAATTCTGAAAAAGGTATATAAGATAAAGTAATTGGGCAATAAAGAATCCTGCAGAATATGCATTCTACATTAGGCAGGGCCGCCCTTTTCATGCGTTTACATAAATATGATAAATTACACGTGTCCCTGAAAACATAGATATTGGAACCATAGGTAATATTCCAGTCTCCATTCTACACAATGTTATACTGTTCTGATGGACAGGGAAGTATCGGTGACCCTTGAAAGGGAAGATCCTGCTTTTTCTAATCTGGTCCCCGTAGGTTAAAAAGAGTGGGAGATGGGTGCTCTGTTAAAGCTCCGCTCTTCCTGAGGCATAAATATTTGTTGTGCAATTGTTGCAGGTGATTGCAGATTTTGAAACACTCTCTCTTGTCCCTGAATATTATGTGAGGTGCAGATATTAGTTGTGGAAGACTCTCACCCCTCTCCCCAGTATTACTGAAGCTTGACAGACTCCACTAGGCATGCCAACTAGCTCACACGGCACCTGTATAGCCCACAGCACCCACCTGGGGGGCACCTGGGGCCCATGTCAAATAGAACATCCTTCTTGAACGCCCATTTACATCACCATTACCTACTTACATTAACATAAATAATCTTAACAAAATATCTTCTCTACTTCGTGATATATGTCTCCTAGAACATATCATGGTTTATCTCATTGGCCATTACACTGGAATATCGTGATTAAAAACCTAGAAGTGATTTATTCAGTTATCTTTGATATCTCTACCATGCCCTATGCGGCTCTATAGCAAAAAGAGTTAACAGAGGTAAGAATAAATAGTCCGTCACAGTGACCTGGTATAACAGAGCGGTTTGTGGCTGGCTACACTGTTCATTTTAGGAGCAAGCATATTGTTTATTTTTTTTCGTATTCAAGTGTTGGATATGAATTGGTATTAATCTATGTATCTATCATAAAATGTATACTGCAAATAGTAACACACCTTCTTGATAAGTGTATAATTGTTCCCAGTCATGTTACAGGTAATTGTGAGTATAGAAACTAATTTGTGTCTGTGACTTTAACTCTGTTGCAGGGAGGGGAATGAACCAGGTGACTCTATGTCCATTACATACTCTGAACTCCTAGGGAAGGTCTGCCAGTTTGCCAATGTCCTGCGTGCTCAAGGTAAAAAAAATAAAATAAAATAATAATTTTGTTAATGTTTTTTCAATCATTTTCTTATTTATTTATATGACAAATGGGGGGTGACAGTTTTAATTTTATTTATATAATATAGGATGCACACTATAACAACTTCTAACAGTAAATATAATCTGACTTTATTATGTACAACAAGTACTATAGTGACAAACAAGACCAAAAATAAACAAAATAATAAGTAGAGGCAATACAATAATACAATGGTACAATATCAAGAAATCTTACAAGCCACAAGACAGAAACACGAGTCACCAAACCCCCCAACGTTTCGGCACCAACTGTCTGCCTTTATCAAGGGTACCCTTGATACCCTTCTGTTATTTTGTTTATTTTTGGTCTTGTTTGTCACTATAGTACTTTTTGTACATAATAAAGTCAGATTATATTTAATGTTTGAAGTTGTTATAGTGTGCATCCTATATTATATAGATATTTGGATATTCAAACATTTAAGGGGGTGTTTATATGGTTTACACCTAGCTATTTAAAGGGACACTATAGTCACCCAGACCACTTCAGCTCAATGAAGTGGTCTGGGTGCCTGGTCCCTCTAGGGTTATCCCTGCCTGATCTAAACATAGCAGTTTCAGAAAAAACTACTATGTTTACATTTGGGGTTAAGCCAGCCTCTAGTGGCTGTCTTCCGGACAGCCACTAGAGGCGCATCTGCCTCCATCAAGCAGACCGTCCATAGGAAAGCATTGAAAAATTCCGGGTACTAATCGGGGGAGTTGACGTTGGCGGAGGAGGAGAGGTAAGGGAGCCCAGCGGTGGAAGAAGGTGAGTAACTGAAGGGGTTCAGCACCACGGGGTGGGGGCACCCTCAGGGTACTATAGTGTCCGGAAAACCAATTTGTTTTCCTGACACTAAAGTAATCCTTTAATATAATTGTGTGTCTCCATGTGATTATTTTTTTTTTTTTGCATTTGATTTTATTGGAATAACATTTTTATAAAACTCTCTCTAATAACACCAATGTTTTATTGACTTGATGCATATAGGTAACTTGGAAAAAAAAAAGCCATGAATTTAAGGCAAAATCTGTATGTGGATAGTGTCTGAGCTGACATGATTTGACAGTCAAGGTGGGCAACTTAGCTGACCTTCATGGTGCCAATCAGTCAGAGATTGATGAGATTAACCTTGGTAATGAGAAGACTTGGGAGTGCATGGGAAAAAATACATTGGCTTGTCCCATCCCTCTCGGTTCTCTACTGTCTGTTCCTTATGAGCATATCTGCCCTTTTTATTTATTTATTTTGCTTCTTTTTGTCACTTTCATGGTGTATTAAATCTCGTTCAAGCCAGTAACCAATGGAGTCAACATTGCAAATTTGAGCTTATTAGTAAATGCCATAGTGGCCCCCATCTACTACGTAACTGTGACATAGCGGCTTGTAAACTACATAATCATCATTGTCTATTGGCCCATTGTAACAATTATATATGGTTGTATGTATCGGACAATCATCGTTAGAAATACATTCCGTGTGATTCATGCTTATATAATATATATACACTTTGCAAGCATGACATTTGTTTTGATACTCAACATTTACAGTCTGTTATGTACTTTTCTTTGTTTATACCTTGATAAAAATGTGTTTTACCATAATACAGTGCAGGGAGAATGTCAAAGTCGGCATGCCTCTCCTTTCTTTCTCGCCAGACTGGGTAGATTTATAGAAGAAGGGTGAGCGCACAGACAAGTCCTTATCTCTCCTAGAGCTTGTAAACTGCTGCAGGCTCTAGCAGGCAATTAACAGCAGGAGATAAGAATCTTCTAAATGAAACACAATAAAGGAAGTTTAAAGATTAGGCAAATCAAACTAGGAGGTGCAGATCGGGGAGTAAAGCGTGGGTTTATCCCATGATCTTTGTCTTCTGAATAGCTCTCAAAGGGAATCTGATATAGCGATTAGAAGCGAAAATATTCCATAGAAGGAATAAAAATGCATAAATGCACAATATCAGCAAAATGTAAAACCTTTTTAATAAAACATCAAATGATTACAATTTCAGATTAAAAGCCCATAAAATTCACTGATTTATGTGGGTCATCACACAAAGTGCTAGATCTGCTTGATGACACTTTGGATACCAGGCATCTTCTTCCCAACTCGTCTTCTCATAAATGTGAATCTGAAAATCACCAGGACTAGAATGTGTTTACCTTTTGTAATTTGCTTATTTGGACCAAATACTAGAGGCTCAGAAACTCTGCGTTTAAAAACGGGCGTGCGTTGCTGCTTGGGTCTCAATTTAAAATGTCGTAGATCTTCAGTATTTGTGGATCTCCGTTTGTCAATCTCTGAATGTCCTTGTTGGGCTGTTCTCCGTATTTTATGGCCTTGCGGTTAATTTTTGCTTTGAAACGGAGAGCAGTCTGATTAGGATATTTGGAGACTGATGACCCACATATATGGAGGATAAATGCCATTTTATTGTGGGACAGATTTTAAGATTTCAAATCTGTAATGCACGGCCAATTTTAAACATGTGACCTTATTGTTTGTCCTGTGTAAGGACTTGCATGTTGGTAATTTTTATGGGCTTTGAATCTGAAAACTGAAATTGCGTTCATGTGGTGTTTTTATTTTTATTAATGTTTAGAAATAATTATATATATATATATATTTTTTTTTTTCTGTTTTTTTAAATTTGTATTCCTTGCATGAAGCATTTTAGTTTTGAATTGCTATATTAGAATTCCAGTGAGAGCTATTAAAGGACTACTAAAGTCGCCCATCTCAATGAAGTGGTCTGGGTACAGTGGACTTGCTATTTAATCCTAAATTGTAAAACATTGCAGGGTTAAATACACCTCCAGACAGACGCTGAAGGAACTTCCTCTTTCAGAATGGCGTGAAACTCTGGCCTGATATTAAATGTTGCTGATGGCAGCATTTGTTTGGAGGAGTGGTGCGTTTTGCCGAGCTTGTGTATCTCCAATCCATTGCTTCTCTATGAAAACCTTTTGAAGGCAACCTATATGTCAAAAAAGATTTTACAATGTAAAAAAAGAATGTAATTTCCAGGACTATAAGTTCCCCTTAAGAATACAAGATGCTGGGATAGTCCATTCTTCACTCCCCTTATCTACACCTCCTACTTTGATAAAATTAGAGTGCATCAAACTTGTAAAGTATATTTTTTTCACTTCGTTGGTGAGAGTTGTGTTTTAGTGATTTGCTTTCTATAACATTTAAAAAAAAAAAATTTTTTTATTTTTTATAGGAAGTGTGTCGAGAGACTTTGTTACACACAGCCGGGGGAGGTGGGACTAGGGCGGCATAAACAAAGTGATTTAACTCCCAAATTGCAGAGAATTGAGCAGGGAGACAGCAGGGGCATTTATTATACACGATAACTGCTTTGTTAATGTAAAGTTAGTATGGTGCTTAAAGTGTCCCTTTAATTACAGTGAAGGTTAGGGACAATTTAAAATGTAAAACGAAGTTCTGTAGGTACATATTTTTAGAGGCGAATAATGTTAAGGCCAGGCAAATTATGCAGGATATGAGATATTGAGCTTATCAAAAATTCTATATTATCCTATAGACTGTAAGCTCGTTTGAGCAGGGCCCTCTTCAACCTATCGTTCCTGTAAGTTTTCTTGTAATTGTCCTATTTATAGTTAGATCCCCCGCTTTAATAATATTGTAAAGCGCTACGGAATCTGTTGGCGCTATATAAATGGCGATGATAATAATAATGAAACCTTTCAAGATGGGGTATGGTTGGTAAATAATAATATTTTGCCGATGTTGTTTTTTCCAGGAGTCAAGAAGGGGGATCGTGTGTCCATTTATATGCCTATGGTGATTGAACTTGTGGTGGCTATGCTTGCGTGTGCCAGAATTGGAGCTATCCATTCTATAGTGGTAAGATACGGAACCTAAAAAATCTAGACAGAGACACGTATTGATCTAGGAATGGTTACAGTTACACATCGATCGTACCTCAGAGCGTAATAATGACACTGCCATATTTATTTTTTGTTATATTTTTTTCCCTATCCATCATTACTGTTTCCCTGTTTGTGTTAATAGCATGTAGATGGATCTGTCATCCACAAAACTATGTATGATAAGGTCTGCTCCAGGTAGTTCTACAATGTACCGTAATAGATGCATTGGAGTAGAAGATTAATCAGCAAATTGATGGATTAAATTCTAGATTGAATTAAATTCTTAACATAAAATGGTACATGATCTTCACCTGTGACATTTATAATGTGTCTCCTGGTACAGCGATGTGACTGTATGATTTAGATGGGAAATGTAATTGCAGTGTATCTACTTGCAGTCTGGCCTTGTGATGTTATTGTGACATTTACACGGAATCCACATGCACAATTACAGTGTGTCTATCGGTACTCTGATGTTACAGTCATGTGGTTGTCATATCAATTACAGGTTATCTACCTGTGCTCTGATGGTATAGGGATGTGTTTGAGATAATTTTAGTACCTAGTTGCACACCAATGCTGAACTGGCTTTCATTCAAATAGTAATAGGGGGAGGATTAATTTTGGATACAGAATTAAATATATCTTTAAAGCAGCACTGTCTTTTTTTTATTTTATTTTTATTTTTATTTTTTTTAAACCCCTTAAGGACCAAACTTCTGGAATAAAAGGGAATCATGACATGTCACACGTCACGTGTCCTTAAGGGGTTAAATTTATGTTTTGCGAGGACATGGCAAGTTGGGGATCCAGCTATCCAGATTGTTACTACCTGCATGCTGTCACAAACCTGATCCCAGCACTCGGAGCAGGACACAGAGATCACCAGGGTAACACAACTATTGGCTTCCAGAGATAAAGCTGTTGTTCGAAACGGCAGTGTAGCGGTGAGACCTCGAGGCACAGACAGCCGGATCGCCGGACTCGGAGAGGCGACCTGACGCAGAGATAGGGTTGCGGCCTACCAAAGGGTGCAGGCGCGGGAGAGGCGGCCGACCTCCCCGCCCGCGGCTCAGCGGATAACGCTGCAATCCCCAGGACCCCGATCTCCCCCCCCCCCTGGCCGGTGAGGGACATCCCGGCAAACTCAATCAAGCGACTGAACCAAGCACCCTGAAAAAGTGACACACGCGACTAGCAACCCCAAGAGGCGATTGAGGCCCAGCCAAAATGGCCGCCCAGCGAGGACAAAGAAAGGGGAAAAAGGTCAGCCATAACCCATTCCACCCCCTGAGAGCCCTAGATCAGCTCTGCCTGAATTTCTGCACGATACTGCTGGATAGGGGGGTGACCTACCAGCGAGCAGCACGACTTGTGGCCTCGTGGATTAGGCCAACCACCCGCCGACGCCACTATGGGCACCCATATCTGGCCTTTCAGGCGGCCGCGCAGACATCAAACGCCGGCATGGCAGGCCGCGAGGCCACACAAACTAGGGGCACATACCCGCCTCCGCCCACACTAGAGCGTATATTTTCTGCCTTAACTAACCTTGCACCTCACTACTGATATGCGGCGCAGGAACAAATATATAACGAGGCGATATTAATGTATATAGAAGTGAATGCGCAACACCCTCCAATACCTAACTAAGGTTAAACCACGAGTATAACCATTTGTCTGTGCCGTTGTGAAACTGTAAGCCAGATATGTATTTTCATAACCTAGATTAACGCCGTTATTAATGATATTATTGGATGCGACACAAAATTTAATGTTAACGAAGCTTACTTTCTACCGTGTTTCTACTCAACTACCTTTAAACATAAAATTTGTGCTAGATATTGCATGTACCTCTCTGTTAAACTGTCTACTATGTGTTGGAGGAATGCCGTTGGGGTACCTCACAACCGATTGTTAATATCTTATGCACAACAAAAATAAAGAATAAAAAAATAAAAAAATTTATGTTTTGCTTTTTTACATGTCCCCACCCTCGCCCAACACCACTTGCCTTTATTTAAATGTATTATCTTTTTATCCATGCGCTGGATTACAATACTTGGACCTCTTCATTTAGCTCTCCTCAGGCTCTGATGTCTGCAGTTTGCCCTTGTGTGGGATCCTTTCGACTGATGGAATATTGGGAAATTACCATGGCAACTGAAACCTAATCTTGCCACAGCGGGTTTTTTTTTTTTCTTTTCAATTTTTTACAACTTTTTTTTCCCCTAAAAGATGAATTTCCAAAAAATAAAATTGAGGGTAAATAGGCAAAAAAATAAATAAAATAAAAACAAACAAACAACCATGCAAAGTGACAGTGCTGCATTAATATATGTCTAATTATAATTGTCAAATTTTTTACCCCAAAATCTAACTGATTCTTGTTTTAATTGCCTACCCAGTTATCGAGATAAAGCATTCATGAATCTGAAATGAGCTGTAAGTTTGTAGTGTACACTAAAGCTGGATAGTATAAAAATGTACACCTTTTTTATATGGTTTTAATTGGTTTTTTTTTTGTGTTTTTTGTGTTTTTTTTTTTTCTCACTGAGGTGAAAGGGAGAAGCACTAGTGTGTTACTATGCACTTAAAATGCTTTGGTTCATTTTGACCTATAATTACCACACAAAATGCTTGCTTCACAATTTCCTGGTACACACACACACACACACACACTTTTTATTGCAGATTGACATTTTGTGACTATTCTTTTTGGTGTCAGTTTGCAGGGTTCTCTGCAGAGTCTTTGTGTGAACGTATTTTGGACTCTCACTGCTCACTCCTGATCACCGCAGGTAACTCTTCACCGAATCTTCTCTCCTTTAAACGCAGAGCTACTTCATTTTTTTAACCACACCCCTGGTATCATTATTTTAAGTTACGACGTGTATCTGAGGGCTGGAATTCTCTCAGCATGTTCCTTTCAGAATGAAACCATTGTGTCCTACAGCCTGAACTATTGCAATTCAATTTAACCTTCTCATGGGAAAAAATTGGGGGGAGGGAAGAGGTTAGGGAAATCCATCATGGGAGTGCTTGCTTTGTAATATTTGGAAAACAAGCTATTAGACTGTGGTTCTTACAATGCTCTGCCACCTGAGTCCTAAGTCCTTGATGTAGCTGTGACTCTAGTAGAGAGCTGAAGTGTTGGAGGGGGTGGAAATTGTGTTCATATATATATATTTGTGGGTACTTGCGTGGGCTGCAGGAGTTCTAGCAACCTTATTATAATTCCTTGAATGAAGATGAGCAATGATATTCTCATGGGAATGGATCTGGTGGACTTAAGATGGGCCTGCGACAAAGAGATGCACCCACCAGAAGCTTTATTTCATCTCCCAGAGACACTATGTCCTCCCCTGTTAATTGTTTTTCTACATGCCCCACCATGGAGGACCTGTACTTGGTCCCCCATTAATTAATTCGGGGGGAGGGGTCTGCTAACTGTTTAGTAGTCATAGCCCTACTTGCGGCATAGCGAGTAGGGGCATTCAGAGATTTTAATCTCCCTTATGCTAATATGGGGGTCATATTGATCCTCATAGAATGACCGGAGGCATGGGAGAGTTAGAAAGTGGCGGGTAGCACTGGTCCCCGCCACTTCTAATTTCACATATTAGAAGGAGGGAGACGCGAGCTGGTAGCTCCCTCCATGTAATAAACCGAATGAATGAAGAGGTCTTTGTTCATTCGTTTGAAATTTCTATTCATTAGTTCGGATTTCTGACGAATGAATGCATAGATGAAATTCCCGTCCGAATGTCTGACAATAGCGAATGCCCAACTGTTTAACTGGGAATGCATGGGAATTTCACAGCGTTATCTAGTGTGGACAGATGGCGTGTCCCACAGGGACTTAATGAGCCCACACAAAGATGGCGGCGCCCAGGACCTAGGTAGGGCATAAAGGGCATAAAATAGTTCTAAAAAAAAAAAAGGTTAAAGGGGGGCTTAGGGGCATTTGGGGATGACTAAAGGCACAATAAAATGTATAGCAGTCGGAACAGGAAATAGCCACACATACATCTAATTAGCCACAACTCTAATTATACAATTTTATAGCTGACCATTCACCCACTCTTAGTTGGCAATACGCCTACTGATTGAGAATACACCTACTGTATTCATTAATTCATTCACTCATACATACTTGGTAATTATTATTATATGAGGCTCCCCCTTTACTTTACCTTGGTCAGTAGTGCAGATAGGAGTTACTAATTGTAACGGCAGACATTGCATGTAGTCTATTAGTTGAAACATGTCCCCCGCACCCAGACATGTTACCTCCCTCTGCTGCCAGCTGTTCTCCCATACCTCCCCAGCAGTATAACCAGGTACTGGGTGGCCTGTATTTCATTAGCTGCCTGGCATCCAGTAATTTGACCCTGCTGTGCCAGGACAGGATACATAGTTGGTGGGGAAAGCTAAGTAGGGCAAGTCATGTTTAGGGAATGATATAAAATAAAATAAAAAAACTCCTTTAAAACTATCCTAGGATAGCAAAATTCCACCCTGTGTAGTTATTGCCCGAATCCTTTGGATCCAACAAGATCCACCGGCATTAACACCAATGCAAAGTAAATCTGTCTGTCTTTTTTAGATGGCTTTTATCGTGGGGATAAACTAATTAACCTAAAGCGGATTGCTGATGACGCTCTGAAGAAATGTACAGAGAAGTAAGTTGACATATTTAATATTCACCTTGACATATCTACATATATTTGCTACATTTAGTTTCTTTCTTTGCTCACACCCATCTTTACAGAATACCCCTTGTTTTGACAATATAGTCACCAGAACCACCACAGCTTAATGTAGTTGTTCTGGTGTTTATATCATGTTCCTAGAGGCTTTTCAATGTAAACACTTTTCAGAGAAAAGGCATGTTGTAGATCAGGCTTCCCAAAACTCCGGCCCTCCAGATGTTGCTGAACTACAACTACCATGATTCTCAGCCTATTTCATTCATAGAATCATGGGAGTTGTAGTTCAGCAACATCTAGAGGAATGGAGTTTGAGGAACCCTGTTGTAGATGCTGTTCCCAGCTCCACTGAGCTAAACCAAACCAGGAAGTAACAGGGTAAATTTATATGTATAAAACGAAGAGCATACACTCTTCACACATAAAGCATTTCAGCAAGCTTAAGGGACACTATAGTCACCAGAAAAACTACAGCTTATTGAATTTGTTTTGGTGAGTAGAATCATTCCCTTCAGGCCTTTTGCTGCAAACACTCTTTTCAGAGAGAATGCAGTGTTTACATTACAGCCTAGTGATAACTTCACTGGCCACTCCTCGGATGGCTGTTAGAGATCCTTCCTGGGTCATGGCTGCCTAAAATGCATCCAAATATTCAGTGTCTCCACCCTCTGCATGCAGGCACTGAACTTTCCTCATAGAGATTCATTGATTCAATTAATCTCTATGAGGAGATGCTGATTGGCCAGGGCTGTGTTTGAATTGTGCTGGTTCTACCCCTGATCTGCCTCCTTGTCAGTCTTAGCCAATCCTATGGGGAAGCTTTGTGATTGGATCAGGCCACCACTTCTGATGATGTCAGAGGTCAGAGGAAGTTCACAGGCAGAGGCTTTAGACTTTAATACAAGTAAGATTTTACTATCTTTAGGGGGGCAAGGGAGCTAGATAGTGGTTTTAACACTATAGGGTCAGGTATACATGTTTGTGTTCCTGACCCTTTAGTGCTCCTTTCAGCGTTTAGGGCTCTGGAATGTCCCTTTAATCCTTATGGTGTATGCCACCCCTTTGCCTCAGAGCTCAGAAATCTAATGATGAGAAAAGGAAAAACATTTTTTTATTTTTTATTTTTTTTTAAAAAAATGTTACCATAGTTCCAAGTACTCTAGCATGTCACAGTTAAACCGCAATAACGCTTTTATTTCTATCCTTTCAGGAATCATCCTCTTGGGAAATGCATTGTGCTGAGGCACTTGGGAAGAGACGACTCTGTGTGTGACGGAACAAATAAAACCTCACCTCCATGCAAACGGCCGTGTCCTGATATGCAGGTAAACGACACATGCAAAGCCCTTAGGCCACTCATACCCTTATCGGGTTGTAAGTTCATGGTTATCTGACAAGACTGGTGCAGTGCTGCAAAGGAGCCAATATTTTGACCAGGCCCTGATATATTGGTTCTGAACTATGATGTTTATGTTAAGTTCTATGAGCAAGTTTTAGACATTGAAATTAGATCATGGTAAGGCCTGTATCCCTTCCAGGTTCTTTAGATTCCTCTTGCAGGAATTTCTACCTGAGATTTGGACAAGATTATGGTGAGGCTTGTATCTGAATCAATTCCCAGTTATGCGTAAAGGGCCATAAGGACTGTGGGTTGGCTTGTGGCTAACCAGAAGTTTTATCAGACTCTATGTGCAATGTCTACCTTAATTTGGGACATGTCCGTGGTGGTAAGGCCTGATTTCACAGGCTCACTTTTTTTTTGCTTCTGTCCATAATAAGTTATTCCTACATTCCCTAACCAGATCTAGTTTACTAACTGTAATGGCTTAATAAATAACATTACTGTTTTTCTTGTCTGAGTGTGTTCATGAAGAGTTGGCAAGATCAATGTAAGATTCTGATGAGCCAAGAGATATTTTCATGTCAGTCCTCAGTATTGCCTTATCAGAACGTATAACATATGCAAATTATCACTTAACAGAACCTTAAGAATGAATATCCTGCACTCTAAAACCGTTTATGTAAAATATATTTATTCTTCAAAATTAGTCAAGCTGGTGGAATGGGTGGTGGGCTTTGGAGCTTGCTGAGCAGGATTCAGGGGGGGAATATGAGGCTGGGGTTGGGACCCAAAACTTGGTTGCCCGGGTGTTAGGTGGGCCCTCATTGGTTGGAACAGACACATCATATTCATCAGGTTGCAGACCACAATTTAGGAATTGGTCACCAAACTATTACCATGTCAAATGCAGGTTAAGAACCACTGATGTAGAGCATATAGGGGTGGCACAGATGTAGGACTCTGCTTTGAGTGTATATAATTGTATTTTAATCACTTTAGGCAAAAATAACTTCATTTTGAACCTTAGGGCCATTTCTGGAGACCTCACTGGTTGAGATGTTGAACATTATGCATAGCATTTGCACCTTTCACAAAGAGTTACACATTTACATCCTTTACAGAATTCTTCAGAGCAAGTCCACAATTTCACTCAAAAAAGCTTTAGTCCCAATAATATGATGTAGTTATGGTTAGCGTATGCAACTGTTAATTACAGTTTTGAAAAAGAACTATATCCTTTTTGTTTTTGTCAGAGTGCTAATTTATGGAAAAATATAGTGGCACCATTTTTCTCTTGGTCTGCAAAAAACTGAATGCGTTTGTGTCTGGGTTTTTAACAGGGAAAAAAGCAGGAAAAATCAAAGAGAGCTCCTCCCCAGGTATTGCGTTTTTACCCCAGTCCCCTTACTGGAGTCACCTCTGTGTTGTTAATCTCCAGCCTGTCTAACTAACAGCACTGTGACTGTCTGTCTGTGTCATAAATGTCATTACCAATTCCAGTGGGAGATCACAGTGAGAGTACAATAACCGTACTCTGCTATTTTCTCTCTTTAGTCTTCAAATGCTTAAAACGAAGGCCGATAAATCACCGTGATCTAATGTCTTCTTGAATCATTAATCAGTCTAGTTTATAATTTGCTTTGGGTGTGTTGCCAAATAACCTGGACTTATGTGTAATCTTTATTGCTCCGATCTTTTATTAAACCTTGTTAAACATATTTCACAGTTTTCAGCCAGGCAATAAATCAGTAATCAAGGTTAATAAATGAAAGTATATATTCTTTTATTTACTTTTTATTTCTTAACAAAATACTGCTTTTTAGCGCTTGGTAGCTTCGTTATTGGGAAGATGTATGTCTGTATACCAGGGGTGCCCAAAAAGGTAGATCCCCAGATGTTTTAAAACAACAACGTCCTTGATGCTTTGTCATTCTCTGGCATTCTGAAGGCATGCAAAGCATCATGGGAGTTGTGGTTCTACAATATCTGGTGATCTACCTTTTGGGCAACACTGCTGTTGATCATCCGAGGCTCCACTCTCTTATTAATCATCAGCATTAAATGTAATGGTTTTCTTTTTTTTAATATATACCTGACTTAGGCGCATATAATGGTGATTTAGTTACAACATAAGATCATATAAGATCATACATTGCACAAACTCCCTTGGTTTTGCGCAGCCTTTCTGGTTATATATTACAGGTGATACTCGAAGAATTAGAATATCGTGCAAAAGTTCATTTATTTCAGTAATGCAACGTAAAAGGGGAAACTAATATATGAGATACACGAATTACATGCAAAGCAAGATAGTTCAAGCCGTGATTTGTCATAAGTGCGAAGATTATGGCTTACAGCTCATGAAAACCCCAAATCCACAATCTCCGTAAATTAGAATATTACATGCAATCAATAAAACAAGGAGTGTACATAGAACAATATCGGACCTCTGAAAAGTATAAGCATGCATATGGACTCAGTACTTGGTTTGGGCCCCTTTTGCAGCAATTACTGCCTCAATGCGGCGTGGCATGTGGCACTGCTGAGGTGTTATGGAAGACCAAGATGCTTCAATAGCGGCCTTCAGCTCTTCTGCATTGTTCAGTCTCGTGTCTCTCATCTTTCTCTTGGCAATGCCCCATAGGTTCTCTATCGGGTTCAGGTCAGGCGAGTTTGCTGGCCAGTCAAGCACACAGTAATCCCACAGTTATTGAACCAGGCTTTGGTGCCAAGTCCTGATGGAAAATTTAAGTCCACATCCCCATAAAGCTGGTCTGCGGAAGGAAGCATGAAGTGTTCCAAAATCTCTTGGTAGACAGCTGCGTTGACCCTGGACTTAATGAAGCACAGTGGACCAACACCAGCAGATGACATGGCTCCCTAAATCAACACAGACTGTGGAAACTTCACACTGAAAGCATCTTTCAGTGTGTGCCTCTCCATTCTTCCTCCAGACTCCTGGACTCAAAATTTGCTCTCATCAGAAAAGAGGACTTTGGACCACTGAGCATATTGTTCTATGTACACTCCTTGTTTTATTGATTGCATGTAATATTCTAATTTACTGAGATTGTGGATTTGGGGTTTTCATGAGCTGTAAGCCATAATCATTGCACTTATGACAAATCACGGCTTGAACTATCTTGCTTTGCATGTAATGCGTCTATCTCATATATTAGTTTCCCCTTTTACATTACATTACTGAAATAAATGAACTTTTGCACGATATTCAAATTTTTCGAGTATCACCTGTATTGGCTTTGTGGCAGGCTGATGCAATTTATGATCATATACTGTAACTAAATTGACATTAATTTTGTCAAATTTAGGTGTTAAAAAATAAAAACACTTTCATTGTGTGAGCTTTGAAGTGTATGTCATGTTTCCAGGCTCAGGGGAGTGCAGCATTCCTGGTTTCATATGCCTTTGACAGCAGCCACTGCTAAAGATGCTCCTCCTTTTATCTGCTAGGTTAAACATGGCTTCACCTCTGATGATAGGAAGCTTTATGAAACCATGCTTAAAGCAAGGGCGGTGCCTCTTCAAGTACAGATTGTTTTGGTTATTCACTAACGTCCACTTTTCAGAACCACTAAAACTCAGTGGAAAGTTGTGAGTTCAGTGAACCAGTACCAGAAGAGCATTCCTGGGTTTCTCAAGACAAATAAATAGTTTTTTGTTCACTTTACTGGCCGTTGGCTCGGCAACATTGCTGCAGTCTTTACCCCTAATTGGGTGTGGAGGGAAATGTCCAATGCAGCTTTCAATGAACCCCCAAGGTTCCAAGAGCATGTTCTCAGGGTTGCTCTCAAATCCTATAATGATAATACATTGCGGACTCTAAGGGGAACCAAGGAGCACAAACTTTTTCAATGTAGGGTAATAGCTGCTTGATCCAAGGATAAATCTGACTGCCATTCTGGGGTCAAGAAGGAATTTTTTTTACTAGTTTGTTGGAAGTGCTTCAAACAGGGTTTTTTTGCCTTCTTTTGGATCACCAGCAAAAAACAAATGTATGGAATGCTGAACTGGATGGACGCAATTTTCTTTTCATCTGTGTAACTTTTTCCTTAAAACAAGGGCCACACTTTCTATCTACACAATGCCAGTATGGCATCAACCAAACCATTGCATCCGGTGAATCTCACAATTCTAGATCACACAGAATTGTTTTAAAATATTTATTCTCAGAGCTACTTTCCATAACACATAAACTGTCTATGCTGCAAGTTCTCAGTTCCGTCTCTCAGTCCCCCTAAACAATACAGCTTTACCAGTAATTTTCTGGGGCAAGACACCTAATATATACCGGCCTACCTCAAATCCTAATAAATTGGAATCTCGTTTCAACAGGGCTTTGTTTTCCTCTAATATTCCCTTTCTATAATTGTAAAGTGCTGTGGAATATATTCGCTATATAAATGAAGATGATGATAATATACATCACTTTAAGTAGAGTTCAAAGACTATGCCATTATGAGCTTCTAGGAACTTAGAGAACCAATGTTCTATAGTGGAATTAAAGCCCCTCTCAGCCTGCTCCAAAATTAGTATTTCAGAAAAAGAAAAACTTCATTGACTGTGTTGAAATTTCACTGAAATTCCAATCCTGTCAAAAGAAAGGAATTCTTGTGAAAGAATTAAGTGAAAGACTTTGTCTTCATATTTTTCCTATGCTTTACAAAAAGGCGGAGCTACCTCTTGTCAAGTTCGCAGCCATTATTGGTGACGGCTGATGGGAATAAGGCTCTGTCTATAGAGAATCCCGTTGTCTTAATGGGTCCTGCATAGACCTTAGTGTTGTATCTTGCAAAGAAGGGAGTGAGTACAACGCTGATGTGGGCTCCTGGCAGCTGAACTGAACTCCCAGCAGGAAAGTGGTCCAGCAGTCCTTGCAAATTATACAAACTCTCCAAATTTAGTGTATGTTTTCTTCCATTTTTTTGACATAATAGTTTCAGAAGGTAGCCAACAAATTGTTCCCTGTTTTAAAGGGTTTGTACCGAATAATGCCGTAATATTCTTTGAGTATCCTGTTAGGATGCAACCTGTAAGGCATGGATTGCTTATCTAATGACCACTGGATCCTTTCTCAGTTCAAAGACTTGTTCTGGCTGATTTTGTTCTCATAGTTTATTCATGGACAGCCCAATGTGTATAATTTAATCTCCAAAGCATCCATGCGTATATAGGAGAATATGCTAACAACTACAACCTAAAGCTCGTACTGTGTTAACTCAGTAGGCTGTTCCATTACCTTGCTTTATATTTTAATATTCTTCTTCACACAGCACTGTGCAAAATTGGATAGTACATTCAAGGAAAACAATGAGGTGAACATTATTGCCTATTTTTTTTAATGCATTAATAAATACATTCTAAGGGCCTGAAGTGTACAGTGTAGTCTAAGCAGAGCTTCAGGAAAACCCTTCCATCTCCAAGAAGAAGCTCCACCAATGTCGAGCTCATTCTGGTCTGTGAGGTGCAATCTCAACTCATAAACCCATGTCCAGCATGACTTTATGGGATCAGGCGTTTGTCCCCTGGCTGCAGTTCCACTTATCAAAAAGGATGAGTGTGCACTTGGCCTTTTGAAAAATACATACAGTTTTTTGTTTTGTGCAGAAATCGGCAGAACCAGCAACCATGTATATGCTCTATTGTGGAGAGATCAGCTCGGGTTGTGCATGTGGCATATGCAGACTGTGTATATGACTTGGACAAAATTGACAGAGGTCCGGGTTTCTAATCGGCAGCTCTGGGGTTCTCTCTTGTAGTTGCAGAGATTTTTAAAAACTGCCTCCATGATAAGCTACTCTCAGAACTGTACCATCACCTGGAATAATACCAAATTCTTACGGTGCTTAGAGTGACCATTTGAAAAAAAAATATTTTGGTGATCACAGTGCTTTTTTTTTTTTTTTGGCCTTTAGCTGCTTCCTAGTATTGAGCAGTACAGGTGGTTTTTAATGTCCTTACAAATCACAAACCTTTGCATATCATACATGAATTTAATACAGCATGCTGGTAGTGTGAAGTCTGTGCATCCGGACCCTAATCACCACTAATATAATTCTGATAATTTTCTATTAATGCTAATTTGCACATTTTTTTTAGTATGCCTTCAAAACAGAATTAAACGTGTTCAATACAGTTTTTTTTTTTTTGTGTGTGCGCTTTGTACTTGAATTACCTTTTGCATTTCATAAATTCCACTTAAAGAAAACTAATTGTAAATTGTGTCCGTGTAAGTATTATTTCAGGGAATTTTCAATTTGCTTTTTAAAAAAAAATAAATAAAAAAAGTTTACATTTAAAACCAAATTTTTAAGAAACCAAGATAACGAGACCGACCATAATAGATTAAAGAACGCAATGGTGGTAGTATACATGAATACCAAACTGTAACTGCACATGAAACTGCATAGTTCTCTTTCTAGTAAACTGTGTAATTAGGACTGAGCATAGCAAAGTACTGGATGGGGGTGAGGAATGTAAGAGGGAAGAAAAAGAAAAGGTAAAGAGGTGGCATTTAGAGGGGATACACAGGTTCCCGTCACTTCAAGCTACACAACTGAAATAACCCAGTAATGAAACTATCACAGGCTTGGTAGAAAACAAAATACACAAAGTATTTACAAGGTAAGTGGGGTGCTTGCTTTAACAGTTTACTAATACCCATGTTCTGTGCAGACCATGTGGAACCCATCCAGAGATCAATGGTGGCATGACCTGATAAAAGACGTCAGCCTGGAGTGTGAGCCTGAATGGTGTGATGCAGAAGATGAACTTTTTATTCTTTACACCAGCGGCTCCACTGGAAAACCCAAGGTAAACAAACAAATCTAGAACACTCTTTTATTCAATAAAGATTAGTTATTATTACACATTTGATCAATTTTGACATTTTTTTTTTTCTTCAGTATTGAATCTTTAATGCGATATTCCATCAATCCTGCCTTAATAATCACTAGCTGATCTGGAAGTGTATAGTGACAAAGAACTTATTTCACTTTTTTTCTGTGACTCATGAATTAAGGGAACATTATAGCGTCAAGAACACAAACGTGTATTCCTGACCCTATAGTGTTAAAATCACCATTAAAATGTACATTATTTCCGGCATCGTGTTGGTCAGATGGCGCTGGCGCTGGCCCTGCCCTGATCTGCCTCCTTGACTGACCTCATTAGAATTGATGTTCTCAGCCAATCCAATGCTTTCACATAAGAAAAGCATTGGATTGGCTGAGATTGTCAAGGCGGTGGGACAGGGACTGGCCCAAACATTGACCTGGCCAATCCGCATGTCCTCATAAAGGTGCATTGAATCAATGCATCTCTATGGGAATCGCTCAGTGTCTCTACGCGCTGTACCAGCACTGCCCCAGGAAGCTGCCTCTAGTGGCTGTCTGAGGAGTGGCCAGTGGAGGTATCCCTAGGCTGTAATGTAAACAATGTCTTTTCTCTGAAAAGGCAGTGTTTACAGCAAAAAGGCTGCAGAGACTGACTATGCTCACCAGAACAACCACATTAAGCTGTAGTTGTTCTGGTGACTATACTGTCCCTTTAAATTCTAGTGAGCTAGGTAGGAGGTTTAAAAGTTTTGTAGATCAGTGTTTGGGTAAAGTAGAAACTCTGAGGCACATCCCATTGGTAGCCATGGTAATTGCAAAACATTTAACGCTTTGCCTTAATATTGTTTTTTTTTTATTTTTGTTTTGATAATTATGGTACAGTATCAGACATGAAATATTTCATATGTTCTAATCATTAATAAAACATTATTAGTCTGTTTATTGTGTTGTGAAACCTAAGGCTTTCGCTAAAGTGAAAACTGGAACCAATTCAGTGTGAATTTCACATTTTTGGACACTATTGCCGAGTTTGGGAAAATTAACCAAATTTGTTGTTTTCAGCTGGACGAATTTAATGTTTCATTGTTGCTCTCTATAGGGAGTAGTGCACACAGTGGGTGGATATATGATATTCACTGCTACAACCTTCCAGTATGTGTTTGATTACCATCAAGATGACGTGTACTGGTGTACCGCTGACATCGGATGGATCACCGGCCACTCCTACCTCACCTATGGACCCCTAGCCAATGGAGCAACCAGTGTTTTAGTAAGTTAGCATGTAGTCAATGGGATTCATGTATTTTTCTCTCTTTAAGAACTCACCGCTCCATTTTTCATCTTTTTGCTCTCTGTTGCTCCTCTTCAGAATCATCACGCCCCCTCCCCCCCCCCCCCCCCCCCACTCGATTATCCTTTTGGTGTTCCCCTTACATTGTATCCCTTCTTTCTCTTAAACTACAGCAATTTTTACCAAAGTAAAGGGAATTAAAACTTCTTTATAATCTCCAGCATTTTGAAAAGCTTTAGCTGATGATAACAGTCTGATACTGTGCTGTCTGTACTTTGCATAAAGAGATGGGGGGAAAAAAATTGCGCTAACTGTGCAAAGAAAACTTAATTTAGCATAGCCACGTTATTAAATACGTTAAATTAAAACCAGATTGATTACTTGTCTATTGTAATAAACTGGGCATGTGTGCTACTTATGAAGAATTGAGCTTTTCATTGCAGTGCAACATTGCATTATATCTGGCCACTGTGATGTCACACAACCAGTAAAATTCTCTAAAATTATGTGCCCCCACCCAAAAAGTGTTGATTTCCTCCCACCCCCTAGAAACAAGAATCCACTTCACTACCTTGGCTGCTGTTAATTCGGGTCCACTCTGCTGCAAAGTCATACCTCACCAACCACGTTTCTACCTGCAGTCTGACTTGGAAGACCCATAAAATTGTAGAATGACTTTACCACCTCTATGCCATTCAGTGATGCACCAACATGTTTCCTATGTACTGCTATATCTGCCAGGCTGATCAAACCCTACCTCACTCCCATGTTTTATTTCTTTGTCTAGTAACTCACTCTAATGGTTTTGCTTTCTGTTGTTCCATTTCATAACCCATCTTCACTCCAGCATCTCTGCCCCACTCTCTCCTCACTTTTGCTTCACCACATTTCACAAACCCGAATGGCCACTTTTCTACCTTTTCTGACCTCTTACGCCAAACACGGCTGTGTGTAACTGGCTTCCAGGTATATCTGCATAACGCAAATCCAAGAGTGATAAAGAACTACATGTGTCAATTACCCCAGGCCATGAAAAATGGCATCAAGCTAACACAGAATTGTTCCATATTAAGCATAACTCATGTTTCTATCTTCAAACTTCTGAAATGGACAGCAATAGATAAAAAAAAAAACTGCCAAGATTCGCACAGACTTACCTCCATCCTTAACTTTATTTCCCTTACTGCTAATAATTGAACAAAGATGATCAATTAACTTAATATTCATAACTGGTTTCTCTTGGGTTATTGCTGTGCGTACCTATCCTAGCTTTTGCGAACATATACAGCACTGTCTCTTTGGCCTCAGCCACTTCACAATCAAACATCCCATTTATTAAATAAAAAAACAGCTATATGAATACTTTCTTCTTTTTAAGATCTCATCTGGTGTTTATAATACATGGAACCTGAAGTGTTGAGGCCATCCCTGTATAACCAAATTAAAATTTCTCATTAGCATGCCCTATATCATCACCTCCATCCCTCTCTCCCTGACCTACTGTTCCTAATCTATGTACCCTATTCCGAATGGAATTGTTCAATGATGATTCTTCTCTCCTGTGACCTCCCATTCTCTTTATTCTGTAATCCTTTGCAACAAAACTTGACGTAACACTGTAAATGATTTACATACAAATGCCTAAGCAGGGTTTTGGAATAGGGACTTTAATGACCTGCCATCTGTTATTCCATAGTTTGAAGGCCTCCCAATATACCCAGATATTTCCCGAATGTGGCAGATCATCGATAAGTATAACGTGAGCAAATTTTATACGGCCCCGACAGCCATTCGACTGCTGATGAAGTATGGAGATGAACCAGTGGAAAGGTATTACTCAATAGTCAAAAGTGAATATTTCCAAATATGTTTGCAGTAGCTTCCATACATGGACAGGGTGCCCATTAAATGAAGAGATTTGTGGCAAAACTGTAGACCTCTGCAGAATTTGGCTATAAAAGCTTCACATTGCAGGGCTTAGCTCAGGAAAGCTAATGGAAGCTCCTAAACCGCTTTCACTGAGCTGCAGACCCCAGGTATGGAAACTGTTCTAGAATTGGGGACAACAAGGGCACTTCTGGAGTATGCCCCTATATATACCAGTTTACCTTCAAAATATAATTGCTTTGATTTAAGATGATATTGTTGAGGGTGCTAATCTTATATGGGAATTGCCACCAAATACAGCATTGAAAATCGCATATAACATTAACCTCGAAGGTAGAGTGTTGCAAACCTAGCTTAGTTCACTTTTTATTTAGAGGCCCACTACATTCAGAGACTGAGACAATGAAATATATTTTCCTAGCCAACAGTCAGGATTTTAGTTTGATTTCCTTGTCCAGTAAATAACATTCTTAACGATAAGAGCACTAAATGTGCAGTAAACTAAAAAGTCTGTAAATAAAGAGATTTAACAAAGCAAACTTTAATACGTATGTAACCGTTAATAACAACCGTGAAGATATGAAATTTTTATCACTATTTAGCTAACTCTTTGAATGCATGTCGTTTTCTGGTTGGGGTATGTAGTGGTTGTATGCTGACGATTTCCATCGTCCCAGTTTTTTGATTATGTGTACGGGTTCCTGGAATAGCGGTGGTCTGTTCGGGATTCTCTCTGCTGTGGAATGTACTTGGTAGAAAACCTGTAGGTTAGAACGAGAGAGGGCATCAGCTGAAATCATTCGCAAATCATGTGGAAGTGTTGTGTTGCTGCCATCCACGTTAGTCTCCTGACTAGACTCATGATTGTGAGGTATGAGGACCTGCCCTTGTTAATTATGTTGCATGCCGCCGTGTTATCTGTGTAGCATTTTACTGTCTGTCCTTCCAAAGGTAGCTCCACACTTGGGCTGCTGCCACTATGGGGTAAATTTCGAAAAGATCAGAGGTGCTGTTAAATGATGGCAAATTTATTGTCTCTATCGGCCATATGTCTCTGAACCATTTATCTCCAAAAATGGCTGCGAACCCCGAGTGGGCTGCCGCATCTGTCCATAATACTGGGAAGTTTTCTGTAAAAGGTGGAATTAACATGTTTATGCCGTTCCAGTCAGCCATAAATTGGCTCCACAAAGACCGATCTGCCTGTCCGTCCAGTGTGACTTCGCTTTTGTCGCTTGGTAGGTTTGGTAACAGACTAAGTAGTCTGGAAACGAAAGCTCGACCTTGTGGAATTATTTTCTTGGCGAAGTTCAGAGAACCCAGGAGGGATTGGAGGTCTTTTCGAGACGTAGTACCTATAACGAGGAATAACTCTGATTCTGCCTTGATTCTCTGAATTTTGTCGACGGGGAGACTCGCTTGCATTGTGACTGAGTGTAGGCATATGCGTAGAAATGTCAGGTTGGTGGTGGGACCTACTGTTTTGTCTGTAGCTACCGGTAGCCCTAGTGTGGAAAAAAGTGCTACTGTTTTAAATATACTTTGAGGAGTGGATGTGGGACTTTCTACTATCAGAAAGTTGTCTTAGTAATGAATTACGACTGGACAGCAGCTGATATTCAATAGGAGCCAGCACAGCGTTTCTGCAAACCGATTGAATAGTTTGGGGCTACTCTTGGCCCCGAAGGTTAAGCGGTTGGCGAAATAATAAAGACCTTTCCATTTTATTCCATGCAGATGCCATGGTGACGGGTGTATCGGAAGCAGCTTGAAGGCGTTGGAGATATCAGTTTTTCCAAACCCAGGAATGAGAATTACCTCCATGATGGCACTGGCGGAACTACCCTGGTCGCAGGAGTTGGCACGGCGACCGGGCCCCCTAGAATGACGGACCCTGTCACAGCTGCGACTCCTGCAACCGTGGTAGTGCCGCCAGTGCCATCATGGGGGTAATTGTCATTCCTGGGCTACCATACGGTCTCTAAGGCATCGTAACCAATCTGGCGAATTTCAATGTGAAAAAAATGAAACACAAGCCTTCTATTCTAATTACAATTTGTGGGACCTGCCTGATATCTCAGGCAGGAAGTCCAGAGAATTAAATTTGCTAGCACTATATTTAACCCTGTAACTTTTGAAAACACCATAAAACATGTACATGAGGGGTACTGTTATACTCAGGAGACTTCGCTGAACACAAATATTAGTGTTTCAAAACCATAAAGCGTATCACAACAATTATATCGTCAGTGAAAGTGTCATTTGTGTGTGAAAAATGTAAAAAAACCTAACTTTCACTGATGATATCGTAATATTGTGAAATGATATTGTAATACATTTTACTGTTTTGAAACACTAATATTTGTGTTCAGCGAAGTCTCCTGAGTAAAACAGTACCCCCCCATGTACAGGTTTTATGGTGTCTTCGAAAGTTACAGGGTTAAATATAGTGCTAGCAAATTTAATTCTCTGGACTTCCTGCCTGGGTTATCAGGCAGGTCCCGCAAATTGTAATTAATAAAATGATTTTATGTAAAAATATTACATAAATATATACGTAGAATTAAAATATATATATATATATATATATATTTGTGCTCGGAATTTATCTAATACGTAATGGAATGTAGAAGGAGAAGCAAAGTTGGTTGAGGTGTGCCGAAACCAACGGACGAGTAGGCCTTTAAAAGAGGGCCCACAAATGTGAATTGTTAATATAGATGGGTGTAGGTGGGTGGTGACAAACAGCTTGCACAACAAAGGTAAGTGGGGGGTAGGGTTTAAATAGGATCATAACTCCTCCCACAAATTCAGGCCAAATGGCCTTCCAACTTGTGCTTGGAATTTATCTAATACGTAATGAAATGTAGAAGGAGAAGCAAAGTTGGTTGAGGTGTGCCGAAACCAACGTACGAGTAGGCCTGTAAAAGAGGGCCCACAAAGGTGAATTGTTAATATAGATGGGTGTAGGTGGGTGGGGACAAACAGCTTGCACAACAAAGGTAAGTAGGGGGGGTAGGGTTTAAATAGGATCATAACTCCTCCTACAAATTCAGGCCAACTTGTGCTCGGAATTTATCTAATACGTAATGAAATGTAGAAGGAGAAGCAAAGTTGGTTGAGTTGTGCCGAAACCAACGTACGAGTAGGCCTGTAAAAGAGGGCAAAAAGAGGATTCAAAGAAAACACACTTTATTGCAAGTTTATACGGCTTGTGTACTGAAAGCTAGTAAGGAGCTTTTACTCTGATTGAGGTATATATGTAACTAAGCTGAGGATTACCTGTGGCCCCATCACCTAGTGATGTGGACTGGGGTGTAAGAGTTTGGAACCGCTGAGCAGCGCTTTTGCGAAAAAGAGAGACCAGCGAAGGAAGCCATGATGTAGCTTACCTTAATGGAATGTTTAGACGTGAAGTAATGGATTAGTACTGATAGTGTGTGGCTGACCTTGGATACGTAAAACAGAGTGACAGCATAGGAGGTATAAATAAGATGCTTGATATGTAGGTTTAGAGGAAAAGGCAAAAAAGTTAGATAGTTTAAAAAAGTCTTGAATCAAGCAAACTCTACTTGTGACATGGAACAATATACAAAGCCCTGGCGTGAGTGATAGAGTAGTCGTGAAACTGCGTGAAGCGTGCGTATCTGTATGAGGTGTAACTGTGTGCTTAGTCCAAGATTATCTCATGAAAAGGTATCCTGGATGGTATGTCGTAGGTCGTAGGGAGACCTTAAACTGAGCGTGAAAGAGCTTCAGCGGCTGTGTTGTGGACACCAGGAATGTAAAAGCAGACTAAAAAGAGCGGAGAGGTTGCTGCCAGCCAAGTCAGCCTGTGAAAATAGCCACAAAATGGTTAGCGAGGATGGCCTCCCGAACGTAGGCCAGGTGTCATAGTGAAGGGTGAATAGATAGTAGAAAAAGAAAAGAAGGTGGAAGCTAAGGGAAAGACGCTCAAAAAATAGGGTTAACCAGCAATGAACTACCAAGGTAGTAACAGGAAGGAGGAGACAAGCTTAGAGTGCCCTTAATAGATTAGGATATCATTAAAATATAACTTTTAATAGTACAAAAATATAAAACGAACGGAGGGAGAAAAATAAGGTACTAAATGTATTAGTGTAAGACTAATGGCCAAATAGCAATTACAATATAACGTATATAAGACAAATCAAAAGAGAGGAACAAAGTACTGAATGTACTGATCAAAATCTGTTGGCTAGGTAGCAAATATACGTGCACCAATACTGTAACAGTATACTTAAAGAAAAAACGATGGTTGCTGGTTGTACATGCAGTATAACGGCAAATCCACCCCAAATCTCAATAGAGTGAAATTCAATAATGCAAGTGATGTATAATAGAGAATATACTGATAAGGGTCTAATAGCCAGCTGCTGCCGAATAACTAAACATGTACCAACCCTGTGACCTATGTAGAGAAAGACCGATATTTGCTGATAGCGTGTCCAGTGTATATATCGGCAGGTCTACATAAGGTCTCAGTTAAGATGAGGTTCAATCGTTCTAGTAATAGATAATAGATCTATGAAGTGCAGTGCAAGTATAAACAGAAAATATAATTGCTTCATTAAACACATAAGGAACGCAGAGGACTTGTTCACAAGTTTTCAGGATACCGCTGGTATAAGTCACTTGCAACAAAACAAAGTTGCAGTACAGACTAAAATAGTAATAGTAACTGTTGCTTGGTAGCAACATGGAATGTTACCAAAAAGTGCATTTGAATGATGGAGCCTAAATAGCTCAAAATAGACCATAAAGTCTGTTATACCGAGTAGACACGTGGAAAAGGGGTAAGCATCACGGTAGAATGTATACTAAAGGTGGATAATAGTCCCCAGTCAAAAGTCTAACCCCACAGTATAGTCTGCTCCAGTCATAACAGAAGTGGTGTACGGGATTCTTGTGAGAGTGCGGTTATGTCGATCCGAAGACCACACACTAAGCTCTTACACTGAATCACCTTTAGCCCCTAATTAGAATCCCGTACACCACTTCTGTTATGACTGGAGCAGACTATACTGTGGGGTTAGACTTTTGACTGGGGACTATTATCCACCTTTAGTATACATTCTACCGTGATGCTTACCCCTTTTCCACGTGTCTACTCGGTATAACAGACTTTATGGTCTATTTTGAGCTATTTAGGCTCCGTGTTGAGGTGGGGTGTAGACCTCGCGGGACCGTAGTATTACTTAGGATAGCTAAGGCCAGCGCCTAACCCTCAATGCCAGTTCTCTAGCCTAATGGGGCTTGTCTCTTAGAATGGTGTGATGTAACGTATGTAGATACTTAACCTTGAGTGTTTGTCCTCTTTATTTGGGCAACGCGCCGGAAGATTACAATATATTCTTGCGTCTGCAGGGAACGGGCTCGGTCCAGGAAACCTTAGGGGGAAAAAGATGCTAGTGGGCCTGAGGCGTGCCACTAATATAATGAGTGTAAAAATGTTGAACGTATGAGAAGGTGTGTATCAGAGATATTGTAACGTAAGAACGTGGGTAAGCTGAGGGACCTGAAAGTTGGTCCGGAAATTAGAGACAAGCCCCTGGGTTCCCATAAATGTGAATTTTTTGAATGATACGAAGGCAAAGTGAGGCCTTAAGGAGAAACGTAATCGTAGTGAGTAAGATTACCAATACCTGATACTGCAATGCAGGGAACCAGGTAGCCTGTAGGTTGTTGATGGCGTAGGACTTGGTGGCAATGACACAGGTCTAAGTAATGATATGTAGAAATAAATTACAAAACATGTACCGTTCAATATAGTAGTAATATGGTGGATTATGATTATGAGATTGTTGTTGACATTTTGTGAGTAATCTTAGCTAAGGTAAGTTTTGAAGTGTAGAGCCAACTTTGGGGGGGTGGGGGGTTGTATGAGGCCGTAGAGGCTGAATGAGGCCTCAAGGGAAAACGTAAAATAAATAGTAAACCTTCTTACCTGTTACAAAAATGCAGGATACTGGGTACCTCTTCTTGGAGCTTTGTTTGAAGAAAAGTATAAGTAGTAGCAATGTGGTGTAGGTTTGTGTGTTTGATGTTTTCAACGCCGTGAGGAAACTCAGAACTGGCATGTTAGAAGTTTTAGAACCTATTTTGGGAGGTGGGGAGGCTGAATAAGGCCGTGGAGGCTGAATGAGGCCTTGAGGGAAAAAGATCTGGTAAACCTACTTACCTGATACAGTAATACAGGGTACTGGGATACAGCTTCTTGAAGGCTAATTGGAGGAAAGTGGAGGTGTATTATATATACGTAAATTATAAAAGAAAGAGTCAAACTGTGCCTTTAAGAAGATTACCCTGTGAAAAAATGTGAAAACATTTTTTTTTAAAAACACATATTTCACCCAGTGGTGACTTTAAGGGCCATATAATAAACTTAACATTATATAGGAAAACATTTTATGTGAGTGCTTGGTATAAGTAAAGAGACATAACTAGATAATTTATAGTGGATTAGTAAATTTTAAACACTGTAGTTAACCGAATGAACAGGAGTACTATAAATAGAAAGAACTCCCGCATTCGGTAAATGGAACACACGAAAGGATTGAAACGAAAGCCAATTGAATAACCAGCTGCAGGCTGTAACGTGTAAATAAACGAAAGGTTATATGAAAAGCTGTTTGAATGTGTTTGGCTGAACGAACGTACGAAAGAACAGACGAACGTAGGGTAAGTGTGCACGTACGGTACATAGAATTAAACGAAAGTAAATGAAAGCGTGTGTATTCCGCGTTCGGCTGTTAGCCGCACGAACGCGGAAGTACACGAAAAGCGTAACAGCACAAATAGGCAAGTAATGAAGGGAGCCTATCCCCGCGTTTTTAGGCCCGAACGTGGGAAATAGCCGAACGCTATTTCCCACGTTATGCTCACGTGGACGTGCCGGTCTCGTGAACGGAAGCCGGGTAGCGAGTAGGGAAGTCGGGTAGAAGCCGGTGGATGGGCACGGAAGATGGAGGTAGGAGCTGCTGGCGACGGACTGTTTACTGGAGACTGACAAATGTCACAAAAGTTCTGACATAGAACTGAAACGTTGATCCACTGTGGCAGTTGCCTGAATAAAAGCTAAGTTTTTTTCAAATTTATTACTAAGTCCTTGGAGTGATATCTTTCTATAAGACTGTTATAATTTTGCTGATTAGCACCGGGCTTTATATTTTCTATGACTGGAGTGCAAGCATTGGATATTTTTTATTACAGGCAGCAGGGGGACTACCTGTTATTCCAGGCACTCTCCCTGCTGGCACTGCTATGGACGGCTATTCCGTCCATGTGATCATGAGGTCCTCGCAATCACATGGCCCAGGGGGGGCCGGATCAGACAGACTGTCTGTGATGCCAGGCAAGTCCCCCTATTGCGATCGCCAGCGAGCAGGTAAGTCCTCTGGACGGGGGGGACGTACTATGCCGCCGATCGGCGTTTAGAATCGGGTACCCAAGGATGGCATAGCACACCCGCCATCCTTAAGGGGGTTAACAGTGTTTCTAGGTTAGTCTGAAGCAATGTTCGTTATTTTTTAAATTGTGTGTAGCTTACTCTAGTGGCCGTGTTTTGTGGATGCCAGAAACAGGTATAGTACGGAATATAACTTACGGGTTTGTATGATTGTGGTACTGATTGCGTATTCGGGTAGATGTTAACGTACACGTTTGAACAGCAGTTTGATAGTAGTTCTGACTGGAATTTAATTGTGTATATATAAATATAAAGTTCTCGCCGTGGTACCGAATGCCCTTATTATTTACGTTTCCCACTGTGTCGACCATATACAGAAATGTCTATGTAGAGCTAAGCTTGAGAAATGTAGAGCTAAGCTTGTGCCTAGAATACTATAGATTAACTGCCAGGGATGTTACTGTGACATTTCCCTCTCCCTACCTCCCCACCCCCACCTAGTTTTAAATGTACTGTGTGTACAAGAAAATAAAAAATGGGATAGGTTGGTAAGCGACAGAGTATTGATCTGTATTCTGAAATTATATGACAATTGTATACCTACAATACTTTTTTTTTTTTTTTTTTTTTAATTCTTTATTTTTTCAGTGCATTAAGATATAACAATCGGGCATGTGGTACCCCAACGGCAGTCCTCATGCTTTTCAAGAAACAGTTATAACAGTAGGGTTTAGGTTAGTACTTGCACAATTTTTATATTATGAATGAATTCACATAGGGAGCATTGCGTTCTCAGCTCATTTTTATATTCAAACAATGGTGAACAAGCTAAGTATATATGTCTGACTTCAAATCATTCTTCATGTCTAAGACTTCGCTAATTATTAGTTATATAGGAACATACGATGTTGCTCTGTGCTTGGTACACGTTAAGAAATATACAATTTGTTAAATATCATAGCGTGGTCAAACTAGTGTGACTTAGCTCAACTTAAATTTATAGTAATCTAGCGCAAGTATGTTGTAATATGGGTGTTAGAACAAGTAGTCCAAGCCGTGACCTGTCGTCCAACAGGCTGACCAGTGATGACTGATAGGCTATCCCAGTGCTCATTTTCGTTGGGGGACGTAAATTGTACACCTTTTAGCTTAATTGCGGTACGACTATAGAGAACGACACATCAGTTAACGAGGCATGTTTTTAGTATTATGGCTGGCGACACTGTGCTAGCATGGATACGTCTATGACACTGTATCAGTGTAAGCAGCCTAAAAAAGCCTAGGCAGGACATGTGGTAAGTACTATAAATGTAAAAAGTCATAAGATGTAAAGTCAACAGTGGTATAGTTTAACTAAAAAGGTGGTATTTAGGAGGCATCAGCGGCAAGTCAACAGGTTGGACAACGCTGATACACACATATAACTGTAAGCTACCAGGGTGGCAAGCAATGACATCAGCATACACAGTATGGTATACAGTATAAGCAGATTAACTGTAATGCAACTTAATAAGGTGCACATTCTGGCTGCTTGGCTATTCAGGATGATGTTACACAGTTAGCTGGTCTCGGTAGGCCTTAAGGTGACATGCTATGTTTCATGAGCGTTATATGAAGCCTATTATAAAATAATAGTAGCAGCAAGCGAGATAACATACACGCATGTGGCGTCCTATTGAGTCATCCTGCTATGGTTTGGTAGGGGTTGCCACTTAGACATTAACCAAATCAGCCTATGAGTCGCTGCAGAAGCAATGGCTATAGCAGCCCGCTGGTGAGTATGATTGGGGGATAGGGCGTTTATCGTCTGGGGGGGACCCAGTGCTTGTGCCTGATGTGAGGTATGACCTCAGTGCTAACAAACAAAGGTGGTCTGAGTAGGAAATTATAGAGAATAATATAAAAGTAAACAAGTAACACAAGAATAAACAATAGGTCATCATCTGTTACATATAAAGACGATATAAGGCATGGGACGAGTAATTCCGCAGCCGTATTCGAGTGTCCCGGTCAGCCTATACCCTCCAGAGGCATGGCACAGTCCCGTTTGGACGTGGGCTGCATATCACCCACCATCAAGGTCGGACAGATGGCAGAGTCTCTCGTTCGGGTCGAGATCCCCAGTACCGCCTGTGGTACGTCCGGAGATTGAGGGCTGGGTCGCCGCTGCGTTCTCACCAGTGCTGCATGCTTCAGAAGCGATGGGCGCCCCTTCACGCGCCGCCATTTTGGGGCCTGTGTCGTAGCCAGAGCTGTGCGCTTCTGCTGTTGGGTTGGAATCCGCTGTGGAGGTAGGCGTTTACTTGGCTGCTGTGAGGCCGCTCGGCGCTTCCCCTGCTCCAGTCTCGGCAGGGTTTTGTCGTACGATGCCCTTTGCCTGTGCGGTCGATACTTGGATTTATGTACAGGCTGCACCGGTTTGCTACGGTGCTTTTCGCTGTAGGTAGGCTTTTGGGTTTCCATCTGCTTGGCTCCCCGTTCTCTGCTCCCTTGTTTAGCTACGGCTTGAGCCATATGGTGCTTAAGCTTGCGCCAGAAGTTTTGGAAGTGGAGGTCTAGTCGCCATTGAAACTCCATGATTGCATCGCTGGGAGTCTTCTGAAGGGGGTTCGTGCCACGTGTATCTTTGAAAAGAGGCCCCCGCCATGTTGTGGCTTTGCTCGGGGTATCCCGTTTCTCGCTTGCCATGTTAGGTAGTTTGTAAGCCAGGCTTAACAGCCCTGGTAGGACCGGGATGACCCCCACCGGTCCGGGGGGGGGGGGGGATAGGGGTGCAGCGGGTCCGCTTGTAGAGCCAGATCGCAAAGAGGTCAGCCGCCTCTCCTCTGT
Source organism: Pelobates fuscus (assembly GCF_036172605.1). Taxonomy (NCBI): domain Eukaryota; kingdom Metazoa; phylum Chordata; class Amphibia; order Anura; family Pelobatidae; genus Pelobates; species Pelobates fuscus. The sequence goes on along the minus strand of NC_086321.1, from coordinate 338,994,198 downwards.
CCAGGACCTAGTAGGCCGCAACAGGCGCCTCGGGCTCTTGTCGATGTGGATAGTCAAGAAAGGTATGATTCCGCTTGCTGGGCTCCCCTGCTTGTGTCTTTGTGCAAATATGGGCTAATAAGTCCCATAATTTGGCACAAAAAGTCGATTTTCTTCGATTATTGCAGGAGCTCAAGCTTTACACGTCTGGTCAGCTTCACAGCCTGGCTCCGCCCCCTACCTACAATACTTTAGGTATACTTGTAACATTCTGACAAATGTATCATATATATGTACAATATGCTGACATCGGAACTACTTAACACATACCTTGCAGGGCCGGATTAACATAGGGGCTGATGGAGCTGGGGCTGATGGAGCTGCAGCTCCAGGCCCAGGCCCATGGAATAGGCCCATTGATTAAAAAAATATAAAAAAAAAAAATTATTTTATTTTTTTACTCTCTACTCTTAGGGTTGCCAGGTATTTCTCATGTATTTCTTATGGTTGACAGGTATTTCCCAGAAGTATTTCTCAGGTATTTGAGGCTGCCTAGCTGGTGCAGGTATTGCAGTAATAAACAGAGTATAAACAGAGATTATTCTGCAATACCAGCGCCGGCCAGTAGGGGTCGCTGTTTGTGTGGAGAGAGGCAGGGATAAGAAGTTACAGGATCTCCTTCCCTGCCTCTCTCTACTCACTGATCCGCAGGGGAGCAGCTCTGCACAGAGAGGCCAGACAGCAGCTCTGAGCCTGCGAGACATGGGGATGGTGAGAGACTTAGGGACGCTGAGACATTGGGACACTGGGAGACATAGCGACACTGGGGAACATAGGGACCCTGAGACACTAGGGACACAGTGGCCCCTAGTCTCTCAGTGTCCCCATGTCTCCCAGCCAGTGTCCTTAGTGTCCCCATGTCTCCCAATGTCCCTGGTGTCTCTGTGTCCCTAGTGTCTCTGTGTCCCTAGTGTCTGTGTCCCTAGTCTCCCAGAGTCCCCTAGTCTCTCAGTGTCCCCATGTCTGTCTCAGTGTCCCAATGTCTCACAGTGTCCCAATGTCTCACAGTGTCCCAATGTCTCACAGTGTCCCAATGTCTCACAGTGTCCCAATGTCTCACAGTGTCCCAATGTCTCACAGTGTCCCAATGTCTCACAGTGTCCCAATGTCTCTAAGTGTCCCCTAGTGTCCTAGTGACATTGGGACACTGGGAGACATGGGGATACTGGGGGACACAGGAAGAGATGAAGACACTGTGCGACTTTGAGACCTGGGAGACATGGGGCACTCCCAGTGTCCCCATGTATCTCAGTATCCCCATGTCTCCCAGTGTCCCCGGTGTCTTTCAATGTCCGTAGTGTGCCAGTGTCCCTAGTGTCTGTGTTTCCTAGTCTCCCAAAGTCCCCATGTCTCCCAGTGTCTCAGTGTCCCAATGTCTCCCAGTGTCCCCATGTCTCCTAGTGGCTCAGTGGCCCCTAGTATAAAATAAAAAATCTCCGGCACTCGCTGTGATAGATTTAAGCAGGTTTATTGCACACTGCAACGTTTTGACCTGTGTCTCAGTGCCCCATCTCTTCCAGTGTCCCTGGTGTATCTCAGTGTTCTTAGTGTCTCAGTTTCCCCTAGTCTCTCAGAATTCCCTAGTCTCCCAGTGTCCTCCCAGTGTCCTGCTTAAATCTATCACAGTGCCCCCAAGTTTCTGTGTCCCCTAGTATATAAGAAAAAAATCTCAGGTACTCACTGTGATAGATTTAAGCAGGTTTATTGAACACCACAACGTTTTGACCTGTACCCAAGTCTTTATCTAGTCTCCAGTGTCCCCTATATATCACAGTGTCCCTATGTATCACATTTTATCAGTGCACCATGTCTCCCAGTGTCCCCTCATGTCTCAGTCACCCAGTGTCCCCAAGAGTCTGTATTCCCAGGTCTCCCAGTGTACCCTAGTATCTCAGTGTCCCCTGGTCTCCCAGTGTCTCTCAATGTCCCCTAGTGTCCTAGTGACATGGGGGCACTGGGATACATGGGGACACAGACACTAAGGGACTGGGAAACATGGGGACACACAAATGCCCCATTTTTGTGTATGTTCGTCCCTTTCGGCACTTCTGGTTATGTGATTTGTATCAGTGGCCCACCCTTTTACCCCATTTATAGACTTCCTGAGTTACTGGACACTGCTGTTAGAGGGTATGGGTTTACTTGAAAGCATGAGATTTTCTCATAGCTGCATCCTATGAGTTTCCCTCCAGCACCATCTCCATCAGATACATGACTGTTTTAGTGTTTTTGGTCAATAAGATTTTTTTTTTTTTTAATTCTTTATTTTTGCAGTGCAGATCAAAAATAACATACAGACGAGAGGTACCCCGACGGCAATCCTCAGGCAAACGTGTAACATTTAAAACAATGGGGTGAACCGCAATGCATGCACTTTTTTTTTTTTATGTTATTTAGTCAAAACTGTTGAAGCGAGGAGTAAAAGCCAAGTAACGATAGGCAAGAATATATATCACTGTTTTCCGTTGGTTATTAAGTAAGTAAGTGGACGGGGTAGTGTCCTGAGTTTTTTAGGAAAGTGTAGGGGAGTCTTTGTTTGTTCGCTGGTAAATGTTATCTAGTGGTAAATGCGTACGAGGTCAGGTAGAAGTGCAAAATGCCCATTCCGTCCACTTGATAATAATGGGCTACCCCCTTGACTGCAATGTACCTTGGAGCAGAATTCTGCCAATGTAAGGCAGTACGGCCCTATCAGTTATTGTAGACGGCTGTCTGGGTCTTAGGCATGAATTAGCGGTATGCAATCAAGAGACATAGGGGACATATCTTGTATGAGGGAGTCTGGACCGATTGGCAGCGTTTATACTGCTGTTAGGCAAATATTCTGTTGAAGGGTATTTACAGGAGAAGCAAGGCCCAGTGTAACGGGGCGCACATCTAAGCGTGTCCCTCCTGTGCTGATGCGCCGTCTCTACGCTATGCTTATGCTGATATGCATGTTAGGGGGTATCTTCCCTTTACAAGATGTTCATGCTTGTGAAACGTGTGGTATGCGATTATGAGGTGTTAAGCCCCTATTGATCTGTTGAGATAGGTGTATTCCGCCTTGTCCTGATAGAACATGTAGTATTTAGCATGTGGTACGCTGGAAATTAGAGGTGTGAGGCCCAAAAGGGGGTTGCCTGCACATTTATCTCTTTTCATCTTGGCTAATGGGACATGTGCACGTCCTGAAAGTGTAATAGGCTGTCAAAAATATAAGGCCGGTCCAAGCGGGCTACTGTTTAGGTAGAGGACAGAGTTGGGAAGGGCCGGCTGGACTTATGGAGTACAGATAAGAAGTGATTACAACAATGCAGGTTTCAAGTTAAAAGATAGTGCCTCATCTGTTACATTGCTCGTGAGAGGAGACCACCGTTTGTACCGCTGGACAGCATGATCTCGTCTCCCGGGGTGTGATCAATATAAAAGGAACTGATCTAGTATTAAAAAACATAGATATAAAAATAACGATTCCTATAACGTAGGATGAGGAAGTAAAGTGGCTTCTGCCTAAGTAGGTGGCAACACCATGTATACGGTAGGTCTGATGTCAGGCCGTACCTATTCCCTTGGTTGTCATGAGCAAGGTGTCGTCACGTAAACAGGCAGAGTCGGCGTATGGCCAAGCCAATCGTGTAGGTCTAGGTTACTATCTAGTTAGCACTTAAGGGTACCGGCTTGGCAACAATAATAGAGCTGTAGTAAACTCAGCCACTAAATAGGTAATATAACGTTATTCATAGGTAGTGGCCTAGGGAACAATGCCGTAAACACATGTTATAGGTATCGATAACTGTCATTAACAATGGTGTTCTTGTTCGGGATAATAGAGCTGGATAGCCCATAGCAGATCAGCAGTGTACAGTCACAATGTGGGATAGTTTATAATATACCATTCCAGACGGTGCATTCTCCGAGGCCCGGTGGTCCCGGTGTAGCATGCGCGGGGTGGGTGCGGCTGGGCCCAGCCTCTGAGTGTCCCATAGTCTCTACGTCGTGACAGTTACATAGGCCTCTGGAGTGGAGCTCTGGGGTACAAACGGAGTGCTCCAGTCTGGGTCCCAAGTATGGGTGCGGTCGGGGGAACTGGTGTTGGCATTGCCCGTGGTGGCCGGCTCCGCCGGTGTTAGGAGATCTTGGGGAAGGTTCAGCAGCCGGAGAAAGGCCGGGGCGTCCCGTATATCTTGGATGCTGTGTGTGGTCGTCCCTCTTGTGACCGATAGAGTCCTGGGAGGTCGCCACCTATAGTCCAATTTATGGGCCCGGAGGAGTAAGGTGAGAGGTCTGAGCGTTCGGCGCCACGCCAAGGTGCTGCTGGAAAGATCCGGGTACAGTGAGAGTTCCATGTTCTCAAATCTGAGGGGAGTCTTGCCTCTGAAGGCTTAGAGGATCGTAGCTTTGTGTCCGCTGTTACGGAGGTTCAAAATGACATCCCTCGTCGCAGTGTTTGGTGCATTTGAGGGTTTGGGGATTCTGAAGACCCCCACTGGGGTAATCGTGGCATGTCGTTCCCGCGGCAGGGTCGTGAGTAACATGCGGTCGATTAGTTTTGGCAGTTCGGCGTCGGCATTGTCAGCTGGAATTCCCCTGATTATTTTATGTTAGAGGCGCGCCTGGCGTCCTCCAGAGTCGCGAGGCGTTGTTCGTACTGCCGGTTCTGGTGTTCCAGGTCTAGCACCGTGTGGTGTAGTGCAGAGATTTCCTGGGCTTGGGAGAGCGATGAGCCTTCGAGCGCGGTGATGCGGCCTGTCAGGCCTTGTAGGTCCGCGCGAAGCGCTGAGACTTCCTCGCGGAAGCTATTTTTCAGATCCGCCATCATCTCCTTCATAATCGCCATGGTGCGCGGTTCTGGTTCTGCTCTTTTACCACGGTGTTTTGTCTGCCGCGGTGGATCAGGGGGTGGCAGGTATCCCCCTTCCTCCTCATCGGATAAGTCCTCGGAGAAGTCCGAGCACCCTCCGTGTTGGGCCGCCATGTTGGCCTCTGTGGCTCCGCGTGCGTGCATCCACATTTCCCCGATCGTTAGTCCCGGGGTGGGCTTGTGTGGTACCGTTTTCTTCCCCTTTTTCCCCATTAGGTCTCGAGGTATGTGCCAGTGAGTTAGAGGGAAAAGGGGGGGTATTTCAGGCGTTTTTCGCTGTTTGCGGTTCGGAGCTCCGTTTACATGCGTCTGGTTGCTTCAGCGTTCAAGCCCCGCCCCCTGGTCAATAAGATTTTGTAATAAGGCCCATCATAATTGTCAGCACCAGGCCCACTTAGCTCTTAATCTGGCCCTGATACTATGTAACTAGCAATACTATATTTATTTAAAGCATACTTAACAGAATATTATAAAACGTATTTAACAGATTATCTGGAATTAAACATATTGTGTCATTAATCCATATCTCACTTGCCCGTTTAAAGTTATAACAGCATAGGTGTAACAGTTTAGGCTTTAATGTAGTTAGTACTTTTGACCGTAGATGGCAGTGTTGGTGCGCCTACGCGTATGGGGATTGTAACGTTAATATTAGCCAAACTAAATGCTTATTTTTAGAATGCAAAGTGTGAGCAGCCGTATGAGGCTCCTATGCGAATTGCTGTGTGTTTGGGTAATGAAATTGGGTTTGTGTGACCGCGTACGTGCCTCGTGGTTCTTTAGTAATTTTGTTAGAGTGTGATTACAAACCACTGTCTAATTGAGTTTGTGCGTATGCAAAAACGTACGGTAGTTTTGCCGGATCATCCCCTCCCACAACTCCAGTGTAGGAGAGGGCAATGTGATATATTCTTGATATGTGGTGATATGATTTCTCAGACATTCGGTCATTGTTTTTATTGGTTCAAGATTGTCATAAACATTTGTCATAAATCAGGGATGCTACTTACACAAAACATATAAAATAGCCCCCTATTTCTAATGATTACTATGCCCATCAATGATTATGAAAGCCAATAGATTGAATCATAACCTGTAACCTGTTTCTGGTACCTCAAACATGTTACAGGTACCAGGATCGTAAATTAGCATTTACCTGAGGTGCATTAAACCGGTTACGGACCATTAAAAAAACAGGTTACAGGTACCTGGTTCATCAATTTGGAACCAAATACTTAAGTAGCCATATTAGGCCATCAGATTACTATGTTTTTTTCTGAACACTTTTTTTGCTATCTAATAATAGGCTTTCAAAACCTGTTGCTGAGCAGTTTAAAATGGAACCAGAGGGGGGAGGAGGGGTGGAGCCTAGCAGTCACGCTGACCGGTTGCACATCATACGAGCTCCATGCTAAACTGCTCATATCCAGCCAAAATTAAAGCAAATAGCCCTAAATATTGCCTGCTCACAAGCCCCAGAGACAGGGATCTACCACTGTGGCAACAAACAGGATCCTCGACTGAAATCAGCGACTTCTTCCCGGGGATAAACCTGAGGGAGGCGGCCGATCGCTTAGCTGACTGCAGACAACTCAACTGGAGGTCTCCCCTGCCCTCAAAGCTTCTCTCCTCTCCGAAAGATCACTATTCAACCTGTGAGACGACAACATGCCGGGGGACCCCGAGCTCTAGCAGCATTCTGTGGTGGGACTGATATTACAGGTGCTCAGGAGTGCGCTGGGAACGGGGGCTAGTGGGGTGCCGATACCAGAGACTTAAGCCACAAATATCAGAGCAGCACCCTCCATACGTTGGGTGTAGTTTGAGAAACCTGAACTCAATGTCTCTGTAACGAAAGTTCCATAGTGTGCAGTATTTGGCTCAACATGTTACACTACCCTCAATCTTTTTATTTACTTAATTTCATAGAAACATAGAATGTGACGGCAGATAAGAACCATTCGGCCCATCTAGTCTGCCCAGTTTTCTAAATACTTTCATTAGTCCCTGGGCTTATCTTATAGTTAGGATAGCCTTATGCCTATCCCACGCATGCTTAAACTCCTTTACTGTGTTAACCTCTACCACTTCAGCTGGAAGGCTATTCCATGCATCCACTACCCTCTCAGTAAAGTAATACTTCCTGATATTATTTTTAAACCTTTGTCCCTCTAATTTAAGACTATGTCCTCTTGTTGTGGTAGTTTTTCTTCTTTTAAATATAGTCTCCTCCTTTACTGTGTTGATTCCCTTTATGTATTTAAATGTTTCTATCATATCCCCCCTGTCTCGTCTTTCCTCCAAGCTATACATGTTAAGATCCTTTAACCTTTCCTGGTAAGTTTTATCCTGCAATCCATGAACCAGTTTAGTAGCCCTTCTTTGAACTCTCTCTAAGGTATCAATATCCTTTTGAAGATAGGGTCTCCAGTACTGTGTACAGTACTCCAAGTGAGGTCTCACCAGTGTTCTGTACAATGGCATGAGCACTTCCCTCTTTCTACTGCTAATACCTCTCCCTATACAACCAAGCATTCTGCTAGCATTTCCTGCTGCTCTATTACATTGTCTGCCTACCTTTAAGTCATCAGAAATAATCACCCCTAAATCCCTTTCCTCAGATGTTGAGGTTAGGACTCTATCAAATATTCTGTACTCTGTCCTTGGGTTTTTACGTCCAAGATGCATTATCTTGCACTTATCCACATTAAATGTCAGTTGCCACAACTCTGACCATTTTTGTAGTTTACCCAAGTCATTTTCCATTTGGCTTATCCCTCCTGGAACATCAACCCTGTTACATATCTTAGTATCATCCGCAAAAAGACACACCTTACCATCAAGACCTTCTGCAATATCACTAATAAAAATATTAAAGAGAATGGGTCCAAGTACAGATCCCTGAGGTACCCCACTGGTGACAAGCCCAAGCTTCGAATATACTCCATTGACTACAACCCTCTGTTGCCTGTCACTCAGCCACTGCCTTACCCATTCAACAATATTGGAATCCAAACTCAAAGATTGTAGTTTATTGATAAGCCTTCTATGTGCAACAGTGTCAAAAGCCTTACTGAAATCTAGGTAAGCAATGTCTACTGCACCACCCTGATCTATAATTTTAGTTACCCAATCAAAAAAATCAATAAGATTAGTTTGGCATGATCTCCCTGAAGTAAACCCATGTTGTCTCTGATCTTGAAATCCATGTGTTTTTAGATGTTCAACAATCCTATCCTTTAACATGGTTTCCATCACTTTCCCCACTACTGAAGTAAGGCTTACTGGCCTATAGTTGCCCGACTCCTCCCTATTACCTTTCTTGTGAATGGGCACAACATTCGCTAACTTCCAATCTTCTGGGACTACTCCTGTTATCAATGATTGGTTAAATAAATATGTTAATGGTTTTGCTAGTACACCACTAAGCTCTTTTAATAGCTTTGGGTGTATTCCATCAGGTCCCATTGACTTATTTGTCTTTACTTTTGACAGTTGAAATAGAACCTCTTCCTCTGTAAACCCACGTGTAATAAATGACTCATTTATCCTTTTTCTTAACTGAGGTCCCTTTCCTTCATTTTCATCTGTAAATACCGAACAAAAATATTAATTGAGGCAGTCAGCTAGACCTTTATCCTCATCTACATACCTTCCTTCTTTTGTTTTTAATCTGACTAATCCTTGTTTTACTTTTCTTTTCTCATTTATATATCTAAAAAAAAGTTTTGTCCCCCTTTTTTACTGACTGTGCTATTTTCTCTTCTGTGTGTGATTTGGAAGCTCTTATAACTTGTTTAGCCTCTTTCTGCCTAATCTTATAGGTCATTCTGTCTTCCTCACTCTGGGTTTTTTTATAATTACTAAATGCTAACTTTTTGTTTTTTACTATTTTGGCCACATCTGCGGAGTACCACAGTGGTTTCTTGAATTTTTAGCTTTTACTGACAAGCCTAATGCAATTTTCTGTTGCCTTCAGTAGTGCAACTTTTAAATAATCCCATTTCTTTTAGACTCCATTTAAATTGCTCCAGTCTGATAATGACTCATTTACACACATTCTAATTTTAGAAAAGTCTGTTTTTGTGTGGTGTGACTCAGTCACTGTTCTTATATTAAACCACACTGACTGATGATCACTGGATCCTAAACTTTCACCTACAGTAATATCTGATACCAAATCTCCATTTGTTAACACTAAATCTAGTATGGCCTCTTTACGAGTTGGCTCCTCAACGACTTGTTTTAGAGACAATCCCAGTAGGGAGTTTAGAATATGTGTGCTCCTGGCACAAGTAGCTATTTTTGTTTTCCAATTCACATCAGGAAGATTAAAGTCACCCATGATGATAACTTCCCCCTTCATTGTCATTTTAGCTATTTCTTCAACTAGTAGATTATCTAACTCTTCAATTTGTCCTGGGGGCCTATAAATCACACCTACACGAGTTACTGTGTGATTACCAAATTCTAACGTAACCCAAACGGACTCTATGTTCGCCTCACTAACCTTTACTAGGCTAGATTTTATGCTATCCTTTACATACAGGGCCACCCCTCCCCCTTTCTTGCCTTCCCTGTCTTTTCTATATAAAGAGTACCCTGGTATTGCTATGTCCCAGTCATTTTTCTCATTATACCATGTCTCAGTAACAGCGACTAAATCTACACTATCAGTTGCCATTATTGCCACAAGTTCATGGATCTTATTCCCTAAACTGCGAGCATTTGTAGACATGACTCTAAGCTTATCATTTTTTAACACACTTGCTACAGGCACCTTCTGTCCTTGTTTTGGGGGACAATTGGATTGATGTTTTATCACCCTTTTGCCCCCCCTCCTAGTTTAAATACATCCTAGCAAAACCTCTGAACTGCTCACTGAGAACATTTGTTCCCTTTTGAGAAAGATGCAAACCATCTTTTTTGTACAGTTTATTTCCATTCCAAACAGAGCTACCATGAGCAATAAAGCCAAATCCTTGCTCCCGACACCATTCACCAAGCCACAAGTTAAAGTCCCTAATACGCAGCCGCCTGTCGTTCTGAGTGTTATGCACAGGCAGAACTTCAGAGAATGACAGTGTGGAAGCAACTTGCCGTATATCCTTGGCAAAAACACTAAAAACTTCCTTAACCTCTGAAACCTCATTGCAAGCCAAGTCATTTGTCCCTAAATGGACAAGTACATCCAATTCCCCTTCCTGCTTTGCTTGCTTAACAATATTACAGATACATCTCCTGTCTCTGTGAGCTGTAGCTCCAGGAAGACACCTCACAAGACCACCATTGTCCATCTCCACACCTCTTATGATGGAATCCCCCAACAACAACTGCTTTCTATTAGGCCTCACCATAGTCTTCAAGCCTCTCTGCACAACACCACTAGCCTCAGTGCCTCTCTGCACAACACCACTAGCCTCAGTGCCTCTCTGCACAACACCACTAGCCTCAGTGCCTCTCTGCACAACACCACTAGCCTCAGTGCCTCTCTGCACAACACCACTAGCCTCAGTGCCTCTCTGCACAACACCACTAGCCTCAGTGCCTCTCTGCACAACACCACTAGCCTCAGTGCCTCTCTGCACAACACCACTAGCCTCAGTGCCTCAATGCACAACACCACTAGCCTCAGTGCCTCTCTGCACAACACCACTAGCCTCAGTGCCTCTCTGCACAACACCACTAGCCTCAGTGCCTCTCTGCACAACACCACTAGCCTCAGTGCCTCTCTGCACAACACCACTAGCCTCAGTGCCTCTCTTCACAACACCACTAGCCTCAGTGCCTCTCTTCACAACACCACTAGCCTCAGTGCCTCTCTGCACAACACCACTAGCCTCAGTGCCTCTCTGCACAACACCACTAGCCTCAGTGCCTCTCTGCACAACACCACTAGCCTCAGTGCCTCTCTGCACAACACCACTACACTCTGAAAGTACAGAAAATGAATTATGTAGAGTAACAGACTGTGCAATATGCCTTTTATCCACAACTCCAAGTCTACCAGATCCTACAGTAATCCATCTGCCATTCCTGGTATGTCTCTGTGGCAGTGGCTTTGCAGCAGTTCCAGCTTGAGTTTGTTTACCAGATAATTTACAAATCTCAGACTTCAAAAATACAATCTCCTGCTGCAAGATAGAGAACTGTCTACAGATTAGACAACAACCAAACCTCCAAAAAGTGGAACGTGAAACAAATGCAAAGCAACTATTACACTGAACTAAGTCTGCCATTCCAATGAGGTGAATACAAATTTAAATCAAACAAACCTTAACTTTGTATTTATCCTCCTGAATACCTCAGATTACCTCCAGTTTATCTCCAGAATATCTCCAACCACAGACACTTAGAAGCAACACTCTCCAGAATATCTCCAACCACAGACACTTAGAAGCAACACTCTCCAGAATATCTCTAACCACAGACACTTAGAAGCAACCCTTAGAAGAAGCAACCAAGCTCTATCCATCATTTAAGTTCCATACATTAATTTCCATCATTTAAGTTCCATACTGCAATTTCTCTTATCCTCTACCACTCAGAGTAATTCTATAGTACACCTTATGCCAGTTTCTCTACCTTTTCATTTCCCCTGTTTAGCACCATGGTATTCGTTCCCAGTAAATTCCCAGTTTGGTGGATATAGATATGTGATATCTGTCTATTTACATGTCTAGCTCTTTAATTTCTTTGCAAACCCTATACTTAAAGCCAAGTTTAGATATGTACACCTAGCATGTTCATACAGTATGTTCCTAAGCTTCTCAATATAACTTTTAAAAAATTTGCATGTACTTGCTAAATGCCCTACCACATGTAAACTATGTACTTCGACTTCCTTATCAACGGCTGTTGGGGCATGACAAGACTTTATGTATCATCTCGCACAACAAAAATAAACCATTTATTAAAAAATTTTTTTTTAAATGGAACCATAGTGATGGAACACATATGACGCTCACAGAATGATATCTTGTGTCTCACTATTGGTAAGATAAAAGGGGAATATTTTTAAATGATAGATATTGCCAATATTGCTCACATGTGCAATGATGAATACCACCATGGGTGCTTTTGTATGTGGTAGGTGTTGGGAACAGTTGGAGAAGAAAGTTTAAAAAAAAACATAAAAATAAATCCACAACGGTATTTGTTTTGTTAAGTGGCTTAGCCGCAGGTGTAATGTGCTACTAAAAGGAGAACATTTTAAATGACAGTTTCACATTATTACTCCCATATATTTAATGATAAATGTCATGGATGTTTGTGTTTGTGGCAGGTATAGCAGGAAGTCGCTGAAGGTATTGGGAACAGTTGGAGAGCCAATTAACCCTGAAGCCTGGCTGTGGTATTACAATGTTGTTGGAGGAAAGAGATGTCCGATTGTGGATACATTTTGGCAAACTGAGACGGTGAGTAGCAGTCTATCGTAGTAAATGCATCCTATTGTAAGACCATGGCAGTGCCTGGTGTAAAAAGCAAAGCCGTGAAATGCTGCAGGACATTGATCAATGCTACCTTACTAATGTAGGAGATAGTGATCTGGATAGAATTCAGAATTCTAGAATAAGGAGAAAAATGCAGAAAACAAACCATCAGTAAGAGGACAGAGCAAGCTGAAGGATGCGTTGCAGATATAAGTGGGAGGGGGCAGTATGCTGGTAGTGATGGGAAAGAGCAGCAAGGTGCATTATTACCAGCGGTGGGAAAGGACAAGGAGGTGCACTGATGGCAAACGTATGAGTGGGCAGGACAGTGCACTGGTGGCAGAAGAGATCAAACAAGCTCTGCAAGACTGAATGGGAGATGGCAAATAATTGCTCGGCACGTAAGACTGGAAGATGGGCGATGACCTATAGCAGGGGACGGCAATCTCTGTCACTCCAGATGTTGTGGACTACATCTCTTCTGGTGCTTTGCCAGCATTATGGCTAAAGAGCATTGTGGGAGACGTAGTCCGTGACATTTGGCGTGCCAAAGGTTGCCATCCCACTTAGGCTATAGGTTAGGGAGAGAGTACAAATAATAGTTCAGCGCTAATCAACAGAAAAGGGCAGCAACCCTAAAAGGGAATCCCTCAAAACTCTTATATAGAAATCAATATCTATGTTTTTATAGAGTAGTGAAATTGGTGCATTGTATATAAGCATGTTCATTGGTAACTGATATAAACCAAAGTTTGTGTTATTTATATGTAGGGAGGTCATGTCCTAACCCCTCTCCCAGGAGCGACTGTCACAAAACCCGGATCAGCTGTAAGTTCCAGCATATTATGTTTAGAATTATCAAGTTGTTTTGTAGTTCTACAGCCAAATGTATATTGCATACTGTGCAACTAAAGCTCATGTTTTGCAATAAATCACAATCCTAGGAATCCCAATATTTACTCAAAGAATAGACCATAATGCCGAATAAATGTTTGAAAATATATTTTAACTAGAAGCAGCCCTTCTAGTGTTCCACTTTCATTAGAAATTGCTAGTTTAGCTTTTACGACTGAGCACTTGGAAGGATTATTTTTCAATGTACCAACACTATTTTCATATAGTATATATTGGTGAATGCAGTAATGTATAGGAGTTCTTAGCATGGGAAATGCCAATCAAACAGTCCAATCAGGAGAACATCCGTCTGACACATGTCCTCCAGTTTGTGGGGCAAATTATACTTTATCATGGTTTGGTGGTGTCTACTAACATAAACAGTGTACGTTCTTGACCTATTGTGCTAATATGTGAAAACACTGCCATTTGCCACTGTAGAATCTTCACACATGACTTGTGGAACACATGAGAAAAATGGCTGAATCATCCGCTTCTGAGCATGTGATTTAATCAGCCTCTTAAAATAATGGGCCTGGGATCTGCCTTATGATTGCAATATAAAGACACCAAACTTCATCATCTCAGTATAAAATACAGGGAACAATAGGGCTTACTAATGTGCATACGATAAACACGTATTGGACCTTTTCCTAAAGCGTGCAGAGAACGGCATTGTATAACTTGTTAGAGACAAGTATAATTGGTGGATGATTCAGATTATTGAGCATGTGCTAAATGCACAAGAAGCCATATGGGGGGGGGGTTTCTTGCCAAGAGGAATCGGGCCTTAACTTTGTCAATTTACACTATATCCTGCAAACATCTCCATATACCAAGTCGTCAGCTGAAATTATTGAGCATGTGATAAAAACACGTCTACATTAGCCATATTGGAGTTCTCTGTTGTTAAGAGAATATTGAGAATATTTGTAAATTTGCAGTGTGTCTTACAGGCAGTCTAGTCCAGATAATAAACGCCATATCATTTGTTACAGACCAGTATAGAGGGCCGACTCATTATGTGGTGGCATCACCCGAGTATAGTGTTTTGTATACACTTTTACAGAACCCCATCATAGAGCATTTAGCACTTACCATGAAGCTCATCAACATATTCCTGAACATGACTTTTTTTTTTTTTTTTAATACGGGAGTTTCCCAGCAAGGAAGAGGACACTTGAATTAACAAGTCCACCACATTTACACTGACCTAAAGCCAATTAGTATAACTTAAAGCTGGAAACTGTACGCTGAAGGCTTATTGTCCTAAGTGTTCCTTAATATGTGCCCAGTCTTTTGGACCATGGTGATCTAAATAAGCAAGCCTAAAAGCTCCAGAAAGGGGGGGGGGGGGGGGGAGGATAATCATCACTATCAGTGTTCTCATGGAGATTGTGTTGTTCGTGTTTGCATGCTGCAATCTTCGAAAAGGGTTTTTTTCATAAAAATTTACTTTATTCTTGCCTGGCTCATACTCGCTTATTATACCGGGTCCAGGAATTCAAGGCACCTAAAATGAAATGGAGCATCATTAAGATAATATATATATTTTTTAATAATTTTGTTTCGGTATCTTAGGAGCAAGTTGATTAGACTCCAGGTTACTAAAGGGGTACATCCAGGCAAAACACTTTAAAATACATTGGGTGTTCAGGAATAGAGAGTTTGAACTTTCCTTGCTGTGTCTTTTAAAATAAAATGTAAAAAAAATAATTTTAAAAATGACCCGATGAGCATAAAATAAAACTGCTATTTGGAGTCCAGGAAAAAAGACTGAAGCGTTCGTACAGATCTTTGTTCTTTTCTTGTTCTGTCTGCTGTGTGGGTCGGAACTAATCCGTTTGTATATGCTGCCATGGTTAGCCAGGAAACAAGATTTTCTTACTGTAAACTTTTTTCTCTTTTGTTTAATAAGACGTTCCCATTTTTTGGAGTGGTTCCTGCTATTTTGAATGAGTCTGGGGAGGAGCTGGAAGGTGAAGCTGAAGGATATTTGGTAAGAAATCAAAAGTATTAAGAGACCTGTTAATCCTGTACTATGAACGTCTCCCACTTTGGGGGGTTACAGGCCGAGATGCGTTGATGCACATACATTCTGTACCGTACTATCAATTGCAACTGACTTTCTCTGGTACGCCAGGAAACTGGTCATAAGAAACAAACTCAGGCAGTCACACGGCATCGAAGACTCTTTCTAGGCTTGTTTTGCTTGTGCGTTTCCTGGTGTACATCATTGTATTGGGTCTTAACGCCTTTGTGCCATCGGCTATTTTTCATCTTTAGGACAAGTAATTTTAAGATTCTTCATTTGTCTTCATTCAACAATTATTTCCCTTGAGCTCATTTATTGTAAAAAACACATGTTGCCTGATGTCATATTATAACTAGTAGTGCTCTCAAACCACATGTCAGAGTAGATTTGACTGTCCTGATTTTGGGAATACCTTATATACCGCTTTAAAAATTTTTTTTTAATGTTCTATACAAAGGGAGTGCATTCTTGTTTCAAAGTGAATAATTATTTTTTTTTTATTCTTTATTTTGGTTGTGCATAAAACATCATACAGGCTTGCAATACCACAACGGTTTATGCAAACAGAGCTATAAACAGAAAAACAAATTACACTTGTGGTTTAAATACCAGGCACAATTTTTGTGTTAGAGAGAGTGCTAAGCGATGCTTTTTAGTCTAGAAATGCGTCGTCTAACTGTGTACCGTAGTGTGACTAGCTAGGGTGCTAGTATGTAGCAGTTGAGTCTATTTTCAATGATTATCAGGCAATTTACTTATTAAGTGTTGTCCAAACATTAAGTAAGATGCATGTTTGTTAGATATATCCTAGTCAAGGTATGTAAGGTAGTGGCACCAATTTTAAAGCTAATATCAGCTGAACCAGAGTGGACAGTATAACAGTTTGTAGTCCTGTAGCTAACTTACGGCATTATAGGGTATCTTTATATTCTTTAGACTGTGGCAATAGGTATATCAATACATTTTATGTTTATAAGTAGGAGATTAGCTTGAGAGGTAGTAACATGTGCATATACCCTTGTCTTTGGCTGGCTAGATAGTGTGTGAGTCATTGCAAGTGTTAGAAGAGCATTTAAAGATAAGTAGTCACCAGGGAGATATGGAGTCGTCCCGGGATGACAGTCTGTTCGTGGTCTCATGGTTAATGAGCGTGTGTGGGAGGTGCGGGCAGTGGGGGTACCTGGTGTGCGTGCGGTTTAATTAGGGCGCTAGTGGTCAGGTCTTTCTAGCCAAGTGTTAATTAGTATATCCTGCATATTTTGCAGCATTAAAGGTCGACATTGATAGAGTACGGTTAGTCAAATTAAAGTAAAATTAGCAGAGTTGAGTGAGAACGAAGAGTAGGTAGTAACGGCATCTAGTTAACCATAGAGGCAGTAGTGGTTAGGCATATCTACAACCTTCGAAAGCATTAAACGTCAAATACATATTGGTCCGTTAACATTCGGCTGTGTACTGACTGTCCCGGCCGCGCCTGGGCGGCAAATGGAGAGCGACCAGTCCCTTTGAAAGGGGAGACTATAGACTCTTCTCCATGTTGTGCCCGCTGCTTAGGTGGTCTCTTGGGGCCTCCGGGGTACGAAGGCAGTGACGTTTGCCGGGTCCCAGTTGTGCAGTGCGGCGGACGGCTGGTGTATGACCTTGGAGAGGGAATCGGGAGGGAGACCCAAGTCCCCTAGGATCCCAGCCGCTTCTTCCAGCTTGTGCACCGGATAGGAGTTCCCTCCCATCAGGGTCTGGGCCGCCCTCCACCGGTAGGTGATGGTATGTGAGCGGAGCAGCCACGTCCGCCTGTATAACCCGTCGGAGGCCCGACAGCAGCTCTTGGATATCTGCCTTGGTTACCGGAGACGTGTTCTTTTGGGTGGAGGGTTGTGCCGGGTTCACTTTAGGTCTTTGAGGTTCCAGGATGAGAAGGTCTCCCGACCCCAGGGTGTGGTCGTCCGAGAAGTCGGAGCTGTCGTCTGGGTAAGACGTTATCTTGGCTTGTGAGGCTCCATGTGCCTGCCGCCATAAGTCTCCAATGTTCATGCCAAGGTTAGGTTTTTCAGCTTTCTGCTTTTTCGTTTTTCGTCCCATCCTGATGTGGGTGGTTGGGGCTCTCTCTGGGTTGGTTTTCGTTAACTTTTGCCGTGTTTTTGTGTTTAATTTAGGCCGTTTTTCGGGAGCTCAGATGCGATGCGACCGTTCAGGTTAGCTGCTAGGCTCCGCCCCAAAGCAAATAATTATTTTAAAGTAGATAGAGCATCATTCAGATATAATCTTTTCACAGTTTGTTCACCTGAGTGTCCATGAATAATAAGTTCATGTCTCTATGTTTTGGATACATCACATTCCATAGGCTGCTGCCTGTAGGACATTGCATTGCTGTTTGTTATTTATGGGCTGTGCAGACCTTGACACGAACACTCCTCTTCCTCCGGCAGGTGTTTAAACAGCCGTGGCCAGCCCTTATGCGCACAGTGTACGGAAACCACCAGCGGTTTGAGACCACTTATTTTAAAAAGTTCCCAGGATACTATGTAACGGGAGATGGTAAGTGTCTGTCATAGATGCTCATACAGATCCTAGATGTTGTTTATAAAAAAAATTTGTTAAAGCTTCATTATTCCATGAATGTGTTGTTGCGTTTGTGCCTCTTAAGGGCATAAGAAGATACTGTTAAAGTACAGATTAAGAAGAATTACAAAAAGACAACACCTTAGTACTCAATAAATATTGAAGACAAATCTAAATATATGTTCAATAATGTATTTTCCTTACATGTCTTGAAACGTAATAACCAATCTATCACTACTGAGAAGTATTAAATTGTGATGAGAGGTATGGTAGGAGATATTTGGGGAGCTTCAGTGATGCCATGGAAGGTCACAGTGCGTGGCTTTAGAGTTTATTATGCAGTCAAGCCCACGAGCAGCGTGTAGCTATCGCATCTCTCATATGGCTAGACCAGTCCATTTACAGATATGCTTGTTCAAGGCTTCATGAGGACTTTTCTTAGTGTCCACATAAGTGTGACTGTTTCTGCCCATTTATAAAGAGCTGTTTAATATTAATAGGACACAATGTAGAAGTATGTTTATAGATTTGTGTAAAATACTAAGTGTGGGGATACAATACTTAATGGAAATATTACAAATTGGCATTTATTTAGGAAAGATGCAAATTGATGGCAGCCTGAATTCAGGGCTTCCTTTCTATGGGAGTTGTATTGATATGTTATCCGTTATTTTCTCAAACTTCTCTTAAGGCTGCAAAAGGGACAGTGATGGATATTACTGGATCACTGGCCGAATAGATGACATGCTTAATGTTTCAGGTAAGAATCTGTGCAGGTAGTCGCATAAGTCCTCTGTGACTATCCCAACAGAGTACAATAAGAATCCTCAAAATGTACCACTCCTTTTTTCTTAGCATTTTCTTTTTTGTTTATTCATACAAACTATATTAAATAGATGATTTTTAATAGTTCTATTAAAAAAAAAAAAAAAAAAGTAATTTTGTGTTATTTTAAGCTGAAAGACGAGATGGCCTCTGAAATTGTAAAACGTTTATATGAGCGGAAAAAATAAGAATTATTGGTAATTTGATATTGATTTTCCATTAATGTATATTATAACTCAATTTACTGATATTTCATACAAAGAAACAAACTACAGAAGTGAGTGTGCTGCAAAGCCAAGTACCGTATATACTCGAGTATAAGCCGACCCGAATATAAGCCGAGGCCCCTAATTTTTCCCAAAAAAACTGGGAAAACTTATTGACTCGAGTATAAGACTAAGGTGGGAAATGCAGCAGCTACTGGTAAATTTCTAAATAAAATTAGATCCTAAAAAAAATATATTAATTGAATATTTATTTACAGTGTGTGTATAATGAATGCAGTGTGTGCGTATGAGTGCAGCGTGTGTGTGTATGAGTGCAGCGTGTGTATGAGTGCAGTGTGTATGAATGCAGTGTGTGCAGGGCCGGTGCAAGGATATTTGCCCCCCCCCCATATGTCCTGACCTCCCCTCCTCCTCCCTCAGTGGTCCTTACCTCCCCACCCCCGTGTTCCTTCACCCCCCTCCCCCAGTGGTCCTGACTCACCCCTCCCCTAGTGGTCCTTACCCTCCCCTCCCCTAGTGGTCCTTACTTCCCCCTCCCCTCCCCTAGTGGTCCTTATCCCCCCCTCCCTCCCATAGAAGTCGTTATCCCCCCCTCCCTCCCATAGTGGTCCTTATCCCCCCCCTCCCTCCCATAGTGGTCCTTATCCCCCCCTCCCTCCCATAGTGGTCCTTACCCCCCCCCCTCCCTCCCATAACGGTCCTTATACCCCCCCCTCCCTCCCATAACGGTCCTTATACCCCCCCTCCCTCCCATAGCGGTCCTTATACCCCCCCTCCCTCCCATAGTGGTCCTTATCCCACCCCCTCCCTCCCATAGTGGTCCTTACCCTCCCCTCCCCTAGTGGTCCTTACTTCCCCCTCCCCTCCCCTAGTGGTCCTTATCCCCCCCCCCCCTCCCATAGTGGTCCTTATCCCCCCCCTCCCTCCCATAGTGGTCCTTATCCCCCCCTCCCTCCCATAGTGGTCCTTATCCCCCTCCCTCCCATAGTGGTCCTTATCCCACCCCCTCCCTCCCATAGTGGTCCTTATCCCCCCCCTCCCTCCCATAGTGGTCCTTATCCCCCCCCTCCCTCCCATAGTGGTCCTTATCCCACCCCCTCCCTCCCATAGTGGTCCTTATCCCCCCCTCCCTCCCATAGTGGTCCTTATCCCCCCCTCCCTCCCATAGTGGTCCTTATCCCCCCCTCCCTCCCATAGTGGTCCTTATCCCCCCCCTCCCTCCCATAGTGGTCCTTATCCCACCCCCTCCCTCCCATAGCGGTCCTTATACCCCCCCTCCCTCCCATAGTGGTCCTTATCCCACCCCCTCCCTCCCATAGTGGTCCTTATACCCCCCCCCCTCCCACAGTGGTCCTTATACCCCCCCCCCCCCTCCCACAGTGGTCCTTATACCCCCTTTTTTTATTATTATTTTTTTTTATTATTATTATTATTTTTTTTTATTATTATTTCTTTTTTTATTTATATTTTTTATTTATTTTTCGTCCCCCCTCCCTGCTTGATACATAGCAGGGAGGGGGGCTCCTTCCCTGGTGGTCCAGTGGCAGTTCAGTGGGGGGGAGAGGGGGGCTGGCAGAGAGCTTACTTACCTGTTCTGCAGCTCCTGTCAGCTCTCTCCTCCTCTGCGCCGTCCGTGCAGCTCCTTCTATCAGCTCACACTGTAAGTCTTGCGAGAGCCGCGGCTCTCGCGAGATTTACACTGGGAGCTGACCGAGGTGCTGAACGGACGGCGCGGAGGAGGAGAGAGCTGACAGGAGCTGCAGGACAGGTAAGTAAGCTCTCTGCCAGCCCCCCTCTCCCCCCAGTCTGTATTATGGCAATGCAAATTGCCATAATACAGACCTTGACTCGAGTATAAGCCGAGTTGGGGTTTTTCAGCCCAAAAAATGGGCTGAAAAACTCGGCTTATACTCGAGTATATACGGTATAATATATATAATAAACAGGTGCTAAATGCTAGAAATGCATTAAAAAGTTGTTTTTTTTCAATTCTTTATTTTTCGTGCATTCAATAAACAAGCAAGTTTGTACTGCCACAACAGCTGGTACAAACTGGGCAGCAAACATAGTATGACATTTATGTAGACATTTCAGTAAGTACAGTGCACATTTTATGAATAAGAGTAGGCTGTGTTAGTCTAAGGTTACCGATCTAAAAAAAATAAAAATTGGGGGGGTGGGGGGGGGGGGGGATGCCTCTCTCTAGGCACATATAGGATAATACTGTTTCCCAGCATGACAAAGGAGTGGGGCACATAACCGTCTTAACTTAATCTGGAGAGGGAAGGAGGTAATTCTCGCCCTGCGTGCTATGGGCTATTCTTAGGTCTGGTAGTCAAATGAAGC
Organism: Pelobates fuscus; assembly: GCF_036172605.1. Taxonomy (NCBI): domain Eukaryota; kingdom Metazoa; phylum Chordata; class Amphibia; order Anura; family Pelobatidae; genus Pelobates; species Pelobates fuscus. The sequence goes on along the minus strand of NC_086321.1, from coordinate 338,972,997 downwards.
AGAGTATTGTTTTAGTATACCGATTTCAAGTAAGCATTGTAGCCCCATCTTCTATTGTGGTATTCATGGTAAGGGTAGAGTTGTCGATACGTACATGCGTGATAAACACGTTTGTGCTTTTTAGTGGTCTTAGCTTGTCGGTTGGAAGCATAGGGTTCGTTATGTGTTCCAGATGGTAAGTCTTGTGGCGAAAGGCTCTCCAGGAGAGTGAAGCAGGGTTTAATGCTGCTTAGTGCTTTGTCATCGGTGGGTGCTCGGGGGAAGGGTTTATGCCCGAGACTAAGGCAATGCTTGTGTACTGGTGTGGGGTGGGGTGGGGGGATGGGGTTATGTATGCATGGTCCTAGGCCAGGTGAAGGGATCACTCACCTCCTTGGTAGGAGTGAGTTGGTAGCCCAAGTAGCCACTGTCTATTGGCTGTATGTGTGGGCATCAGCGGGTAATTATAATGGGGCGCTGAGCGGTAGCTTTTATGGGGTGTACCATCAAGCCCTCCTGGTTATGAGAGGAGAGTGGCATGCCGCCGTGTTTTCTCTGACCTATTGTTTGCGCTTTACTTATGGGGGGGGGCAGTGGTGTATCCTGGTTTTGTGCTGCCCTAGGCAGGACAAAACTCAGGCGCCCCCCCTCCCCCCGCGCCACCCCCACCCAACCTTTACCCCCCGCCCTGCATTCTAAATACACACACACACATTCACTGACAGATACGCATACACTAGCTAACAGAAACGCACACTCGCTAACAGAAACGCACACTCGCTAACAGAAACGCACACTCGCTAACAGAAACGCACACTCGCTAACAGAAACGCACACTCGCTAACAGAAACGCACACTCGCTAACAGAAACGCACACTCGCTAACAGAAACGCACACTCGCTAACAGAAACGCACACTCGCTAACAGAAACGCACACTCGCTAACAGAAACGCACACTCGCTAACAGAAACGCACACTCGCTAACAGAAACGCACACTCGCTAACAGAAACGCACACTCGCTAACAGAAACGCACACTCGCTAACAGAAACGCACACTCGCTAACAGAAACGCACACTCGCTAACAGAAACGCACACTCGCTAACAGAAACGCACACTCGCTAACAGAAACGCACACTCGCTAACAGAAACACACACTCGCTAACAGAAACACACACTCGCTAACAGAAACACACACTCGCTAACAGAAACACACACTCAGTAACAGACACAAACACACTCACTAACAGACACACACTAACAGACACACACTCACTCACTAACATACACACACACTCACAGGCAAACACACACACTAACAGACACACACACTAACAGACACACACACTAACAGACACAGACTAACAGACACACACACACTCACTAACAGACACACACACACTCACTAGCAGACACACACACACTCACTAGCAGACACACACACACTCACAGGCAAACACACACTAACAGACACACACTAACAGACACACACTAACAGACACACACACTAACAGACACACACACACTAACAGACACAGACAGAAACACTAACAGACACAGACACACACTCACCCACCCACATTAACACATTTTTTTAAAATTTATTTTTAACACATTTAACACTCCCCCCCTCCCCTACCTTTGGGAATGCTGGGAGGGGGGGTGTCTCTTCCTCCCTGGTGGTCCAGTGGCTGCTGGGCGATCGGGCGGCACTGCCTGCCTGGCGGGCGGGCGGGCGGCCGGCGAGGGAGCACTTCCCCTGAGCTGTCTGCTCAGCTCCCTCGCGCGCCTCAGAGTGAGGCTGGGAGCCGGAATATGACGTCATATTCCGCCTCCCAGTCTCACTCTGCGGCTGGCGAGGGAGCTGAGCAGACAGCTCAGGGGAAGTGCTTCCTCGCCGGCCGGCCGCCCGCCCGCCAGGCAGTGCCGCCCGATCGCCCAGCAGCCCGCCGGCATGTCTGTTAGCCGCAAGGCTAACAAGACATTTGCCTTGGGCATTTGGGGGCGGCTTTTTTTGCCTTGTTTGCCTCGCGGCTAATACGCCCCTGGGTGGGGGAGTGCTCTCTGCAGCAGTAAGGGGGGCATGGGAGTCTGTCCTGCATATAGGGTACAATAGTGTTGTAAGAAACGCCTAACAATTGTACGAAATGCATGGAAAACAAAACAAGACAGGGATAAAAGATAAGAATAGGAAAAATAAAAAGTTCTGTGACCAGGTGTCATATGGTCTGTTGGGTTCCGTTATCTCCTTAGCCAGGTGGCTTTATCCTGCATGTCCCTGTGTTTCAGCCTGTGTCAGCAGCGGAGCGCGGCACAAATGGGACCATGTTGGGGACGTCCCAGGAGCAATTAGGAGTCTGGTTGGAGGTGTCTATTGCTTTAAGTCCTAGTTTACCGAGGAAATTTCCTGCGTCTTCTGTCGACTTCAGTCGATAAGTTGTTGCTCCCTTTGTAACTATTCGCATGGATGGGCCCCATCGGTACCTGATTCCAGTCATCCTGAGGGTCGTGGTGACTCGCTGCACAGACCGTCTCCAGGTCAGAGTAGCTCTGCAAAGGTTCTGCAGGAAGGTGAGCTGCATGCCCTCGAATTGGTATGGGCTCTGGCTGCCGAGCGCTGCCATTTTGTCCCGGGTAGACTGTAGTCGGAGAAGGACATCGCGGGAGGCCTCTGTTGGGGCTCTGGGCGACTTGGAGAGTCTGTGTACTCTCCACTAGTACTTCGCCTGCTTGGGGTTAAGTATTGTGGCTATTCATTGTCGTCTATAAAGTCGGCGATGCCTCTGATTTTTATGTTGGAGCGGCGTCTTGCATCGTCTAGGCCATACAGCCGTACCTGTAGTGCCTGGTGTGAGGACTGGAGGTGTATTAGCTTCTCCTCCGTTGCTTTCTGGCGTTCTGCCATAGCGGTTATGTCCTCCTCGGCAACCCTCACTCTGCCTGTAACGGCGGTCACTTCCTCCTGCAAAATCACCATGTCTGAGCAGAACAGGTTCTGCAGTATATTCAGGATGTCACCCTTGGTGGCCGGAGCTCTCAGGTCGCCCATTGCTAGGCTCGGTATAGGGTCTGTAGCCTCTGGTATGGGATCTGGAGCATCCAATGTTTCCTCCTTCGAGGATGAGCTTTGAGGATCTGGGGTTGCCACCATTTTAGGTTTAGGCCTCGCCAGAAAAGATCGCCTATTTTCTGGGATCCGTCCTCAGGGTGAGTTTTTAACTTTTTATTTCTTTTCCCCATGGTGTCGTTGAGGTTGGGGGCTGAAAGGTAGTCGGATTGTCTTCGTGTGGATCGATTAATCTGCATTTATCGCCGTTATTGCTTGGGAGCTCCGCAGGCATGCGACTGCTCTTGGTGCGATCCAGGCCACGCCCCCTAAAATTTATTTGTATTTATCCATTGGAGAAATAGAGGGGGTAATAAAGTATTAAAGATAATTCCATATGTGTAGTATGATAATCCCAAGATAATTTAAAAAGTGTACAGCAAAGGGCTACTCGAACAAGGACCCTGAAATATGCTGTCAGTTCAGAAAATCTGTGATGAGGAAACTTTAAAAAAACAAAAAAAAGTTACCTGCACCCTATCCCCAATCCTCTTGTACATTCAAATAACCATGTTGGTACCGTTGCAATGGCCACTAAACTGTAAAATCACTTGCCAACATCTAAGCAAACTTCTTAGACGAGTCCGAGTTAGGCCAACAATTCTACAGTGATCAACTGACTCTCTTGGCCAATGAGAAGGCTCTGCACTTCTGGGCTCAGCCCAGGAAAGCTAAAGCAAGTTCATGGGGGGCTTCCGGCTATCCTATAAAATTAGTAGAGGCGGGAAGTGGCCCCCAGGGATGCCAGGCAAGATTTTAAACCAAAAATGGAGGAACAAGGGCTGCGCCAAGTAAGATAATGGTGGTGAGACAATGTCTAGAATAAAGGATAAAACGGCAAAAGGGTAGAACTATGTTCAAATTTCCACAACGTGAAGGGCGTGAAGCGGTATGATCCCCGCTTATGGGATATAGTGGGTTTCTTCCTTCAGGTGATGTATCCAGCACTCCGAAAGGGGATAAAAAGAAACAACTGAAAGTGCTTTCTGGGATAAAATATCAGTAGGAACTAGTATAAAATAATAAACTCACATTTGCAAGAGCTATGAACAGCTCTGGCATGAAGGGCCACGGAGTGCTGGATACATGACCTGAAGGAAGAAACCCACTATATCCCATAAGCAGGGATCATACCGCTGTACGCCCTTCACGCCAGAGCTGGTCATAGCTTTTGCAAATGTGAGTTTAATATTATCTATTATATACTATTTACCCACTGGACCAGACATATTGCACTATTGGCTGTCTCTCTCATCTGTCTTTCATATAAATGAAATGACTGTACAGCCACGTGAGGGCACGCCCTCTGCAATAAACACTTTAGACCAAAGCTAGGTCGTCATATCTGGACTATTCCTATCTTCTTACGTTGTGGAAATTTCAACCCCTAAGGGTCTTGATAGACCCTTAGAGGTTGAAATGTCGCTTTGTAGCTGCTGGTTCCAATAAATTGCCTTTTTCTTGGAATTCATTTGGAGTGCCTGGATTCATTTTTCCATTTCTACTATTATATTTGGTCCATTTGGGTACTGGGACATATCCAGTGAAACACCCTGGATTCCTTGGCAAGGGGTGGAGTGCACTTCCATCAATTTTCTACATTTATCCTTTATTCTAGACATTGTCTCACCACCATTATCTTACTTGGCGCAGCCCGTGTTCCTCCATTTTTGTATTTCTCCTAACATTCTAAAGGGTTTTGCGGGATTTCTCCTTTTTTAGGGTTGCTGCCTATTGTGTTATTTAGCACTTACTCTGTATTTTTAAGATTTTAAACCATTCTAAAAATGTTAGACTACTAACACTGAAGGCACAAGGGCACTCCTGACACTATAACCACTACGGCACACCGTACTATTTAGTGTTCCTTTAAAGACATTTTTTTTCAAACCGCCTTGTAAATTGTGAACAGACAAAAACCATTTAATGAATAACTTCAAATGGCATGGGAAGGGTGCTGATTTTTCTTTCTTTGCTGTCTTTAGGCCATTTGTTGAGTACAGCAGAAGTCGAGTCTGCACTTGTAGAACACTCTTCCGTGGCAGAGGCTGCAGTGGTGAGCCACCCACATCCTGTGAAAGGGGAATGTCTGTATTGCTTTGTGACGTTACGGGATGGACATGAGTTCACAAAAACACTGAGCGACCAGCTCAAAAACCTAGGTAAGTACTTACGGTTGTATTTAACAAGTACAGGACCCTGGAGCAGAATTTCAAAAAAATCGATCTATATGTAAACTGACATGCTGCAGAGTTTTATTCACGAAAACTTGTGGAGAGCTGAGAAGTTGTCAAACCATCCCTTAACAATTTGACTACTTACTCTGGGCACTGGCACCATAACCACTACAGCAGACTTGGAGTGTTCCTTTAAAGATTTATCCAACTGGGATTTCCTGTAAATCTACCGGTTTCTCCAACTTTTGCTAAGTCTACCATGTACACATTTATCTAAAACAAATAATACCATTAGTGCAGGTATTCTGAGGTCACTTGATATAAGTCCACAATTCTAGTCATGTCTGCAATATATTTCTTGAACTTTTTCTTAATTCAAATTTGGTTCTAAGCAAGATGTTTATACATATTCTCGCACTAGTTTTACTTTTTAACAGAGATAACGGTAACTAAAGTGGCATACACTTATACACCTAAGTATCACTTATCATAAAGCAAAACGGCATAAAAGAAAATGTATTCGTACTTCCTGTAATCTTCTTCTCCTGGTTATTATCCATAGCAGCATATATGGCTTAACTCTGCCGCACAGAGCAGATAGAGTGACAGGAAAAATTAAAATTCTATAAAGAGGCTCTCGTCATGTGACCCTCAGTCTGTGTTCCAAAGCTCCCAAAGTAAGTATTAGACTAATCAAGGGAGGGGACAATATACTATATACTGCTATGGAAAACAAAATGACAGTGTGTAGGAATAGGTTTTCCTTTTTCCTGGAAAACCCTAGCGGCAAATACAATACCTAAACGGTGACTAGGGCCCCGTTCCGCGGTGAATAAATGGTTAATTAACCACTTATTTGCTTACCTTAATCCAGCGCCGACGCTGGTGACCTCTCCTTCTCCATCGATATCAGCTCCCGAGTGGAGCCGAATGCGCATGTGAGGCCAGAGGCGCGCATTCAAACCCACCCATAGGAAAGCATTACTCAATACTTTCCTGTGGGGATCTTTTTTGACGCTGGAGGTCTATGAGAACGTCCAGCATCAAATAAGTGCAATTTACTCTGTGTAAATCGCGGAAGCGGAGTCTAGTTGCTGTCAGGGAGACAGCCACTAGAGGCTGGATAAGCCCTGCAGTGTAAACATAGCAGTTTCTCTGAAACTATGTTTTCAGCTGCAGGGTTAAAACTGGGGGGGGGGGGGGAATATTAAAGAATTAAACTTACAAAAGGAAAACTAAGTAAATATGTGCAATGTAAACTCAATCCAATTGCAATGTACTGTGCAGATCTCAACATTAACATGTAACTAGTTAAAGACGAGAAAACAAACAGGTGCCAATTTCTAAAAGAGTTTTAGGAACATGTATTATAGTAATATCATTTAGTATGATATTAGTAGTGTGTACATGAAATTCCCTGGCTTATCTTTTAAAACAAGGTTGTGAGCAATGTGAGATGTACACATGAAAGTATATTTGCTGGGTTTTTTTACATTGTATAATATTTCTAGATTGCTTTGTTGTTTAAAATGATAATTTCTTTTAACTTCCAGTAAGGGAAAAGATTGGACCAATCGCCACTCCAGATTATATTCAGAATGCCCCTGGACTACCAAAAACACGCTCAGGTAAATGGGACTACTCTTTAGGCTTATATCACTAAACTATGAATTAAAGACTGACATTAGAGGGATTTCCCATATACAAGCTAATGTACGTTCTTCTCTTTCTCTTAGGTAAAATCATGAGACGGGTGTTGAGAAATATTGCCAAAAATGATAGGGATTTGGGTGACATTTCAACCCTAGCAGATACCTCTGTGATTAATCAGCTATTTGAAAACAGATGTCAGACGGTGCATTAAGGCACAACCAATGGGAATCGTTAAGACGAGTTAACAAATGTTGGATATTGTAGCCATATCAGTCTCTGCGCTTTGTATGAAGGAGTAATTACTATGTGTTGTATGTGCAGATTGTGTCTTTGTCTTGTGACTGCGATCTTGTGGTTGTTTCAAACTGTAAATTTTATCCCAGTATAATTATGTTTTTAGCTTGAATTCAGAAACCCTCCATACTAAATCCTATGTGAAGCAGATCCTTTATCAAGCGTCTGCTAAACACTCCAGTAGGGAGCCAAAACATTAATTTAAATCAATAAAGACTGCTCAGGCATCTTTCTTTGTATTGAAGCACTGAATAACTATCCTTGATTGAAAGAACTATATTGGTTTTATTTTTAATCTCTATACATACAGTTGCCAGGGCCTACACTTACCATAATACTGAGCACCAGGTTTTCTGTAGCCCTTGTAGAAGTAGCTGATGGTGAAAATACTAACCCCTTTTAATGTAGCAATGACGAGCTACATTAACGCTGTCTAATGCTAGTCTGTGCGGCTGTTATTGTTAAGAGAATGACTGTAACTATAAGCTAGCAGCAGGTGGGAGGCAAAGGATAGATCCTGCTTATTTTATGGCTTTGGATTGGAGTAGAATCACACAAGTTAATATTTTGAAAACCGTCTGAATGTATGCAAGCTGTGTAATTTAAGGGCATTATTCTTATAAGACAGGCCATCATTGGAACCCTTGATGGGCTCGGTTAATACTTATGATATAAAGCACGTGGTCTCGCGTAGGATACCAAATGGTGTAAAACTACTGATACTGTAATGCTTTGCTTGGCTTAAGGGATGGCAAAAGAAATGGCTGGCACTATTGGTGTACTCCTGATGATGCACAGTAACACTGGTCCTGCACTCCAACACAGCCCAGTAGTGGTAAAACACTCCAAACTTTCTTGCGGTCCCACAACATTCAATGTTTTGACATATTAAGGTCTTTGTTAAACTTTTACGGCTGGCAAAGCATCTTGGGAAGTGTAGTTCTACAACATCTGGTTGTGCAAATGTAAAGGAATCCTCCCCTCCCCCACCCCCTTTGGTTTTTTTTTCTCCTGGAGATGGTTTCATTCCAATGAAGTTTAGATATGTTCTTTGGTGTTAAATTTTACATGTAAAAGGGATTAATATGGTTTGCAGGTAGGCTGCAGGCCAAAATAATTCTACAGAGCTGCCAGTGGGACTGTGATGATAATGGTTACAAAACAGTCATCCTCTGTGATGCAGGTTTGGTCAGTCTTCCTCATTGTAACAGGACTTGAAATTCCCTAAAACCTGGATAGTTGGGGAACCAGAAATCTAAATTAACGAAGCCTGTTGAAATATGGCTCAAAGAATATTCTGCTATCCTGCTTCCTGCCTGATCATATAAGACTAATAGAACTGTCATTATTTTATCCTTATTTTATGAATCAGTACCTTTGTTTAAAAATTACAAAGAAACAAAAAAAGCTAGCACTCTATCTCTGCCAACCAACCAGAAACCGAAGAGCCTCAAAGGTTTTTCATCAATGAAACTGAATATTTTTTTTTTTTTTGCTAAATAAATGATTACTTTTTACCTTTGGGTGTACTGTCTGATACTTATGTTCCTAAATGTTTAAAGTGGAGTTGTTAGGGCCTGACCACATGTACCTTCACTACACTGGCTGTGTGCGTCCGTTCGAGTAAGGTCCACTTTCTAGATCCTATTTACTTAAAGTTTTTACAGAATGTTTTACATGCAAAGCGTAAGGACGTCCAATGTTATTTCATGAAGTAAAACATTGTTAAGCACCAGTAAGCGCCTCTCTTGGCTGTCTGGAAGGTGGACTTAACCCAGCAATGAAACATTGCAGTTTCTCAGAAACAGACTGGGACACTGCACCTAGACTACTTCATTGAGATGAAGTGGTCTAGGTACCTATAATGTCCCTTTAAAGCAAAATCGAATTGATATGTCTATAAATGTGGGAAATATTCCCTTTTGGACCTTTTTATAGTGAAAGTTCTCCTTGAGAAGATTCCTTCACACTGACCTTATTCATCCTCCCCTTCCCTCCCCCCCCCCCCCCCCCCCATATGGAACAACCATTACTTTCTGCAATTTTCGTACATTTAGGAATTTAGAGCAGGTGTGTCCAACCTAGAACCCAGGAGTAGCAGACACATGAAATTAATAAAACAAAGATTGCTCACTCAGAGGCACATTTTTTTTTGTGGTGCTATTTGATAGGAAAACATAAATCTGTTCTACCTCTTCATTGATGATTTTTTTTCCTCAAAGAGATCAGATTTTTCAGCTAATCATTAAAACTGAATTGTAACATGTATGCAAAAGTGGTGGGAAAAATTAATTTCAATTTAATTTAAGCTATCATAATTGAGCTATGACTGTAGCAGAGTTGGACAAATAACTTGTATTCAGTGGTTTCATTCATATACCTCAAGATGTCGCTCTGCTTTTATGTAGCACAAAACCCAAAGCATACGTATTATGTCATTTATATAGCGCCAACAAATTCCGCAGCGCTTTACAGTGGGTGGACGAACAAACATGTAGTTGTAACCAGACAAGTTGGACACACAGGAACAAAGGGGTTGAGGGCCCTACTCATTGAGCTTACATGCTGCTAGAGCAGGGGTTCTCAACCCAGTCCTCAGGACCCCCTACCAGTCCAGGATTTGTACTCTAAACAATTAAGCTCGTCGAAACTGCACAGCATGAAACCCGCTGCCTCTAGCATACCCTGTAAGTGTGCTCTCTCAGTAATTACCTCACGCTTTAGCCTATAATATAGAACATGTTCTTAGTTAACAGGTACCAACTGTTGCCATAAATTGTATAGCCTGGCTGTCTCATTGCATGGTTGTTATAACTAACTAAACTCTTAAGGCGAATAAGCATATGTAGTTACTTGTCAACCAGCTAAAAACCCCTGATACCCCCACCCACCCAGCCTGTTTAACATAAGACGCTATCTTGTAATACAATACTGTTACACATATATACTAGGACACTTAAATGAAACTCGTCAGTTATACTAAGCCTGTTCCAAAAACAAAGAAACAAATGTGCACCTACTCATGCCACTGTTTAATCTATCCAATTCTATGTACACTGTTGTAGCGTTTGACCCTACTATGTTCTCTTACAAAACTAAAAAAACAATTGCATACAGGGCGAGCAAAAATACACTTTAGCATAACAGACAAGATATAAAGGCAAGAAAATATACAATGCACACAGGATACACAAAATAAAATAAGTGTACAGCAGGGTGATTAAATTAAATATAAATGATGCTGTGCAGGATAGTGTCTTAGTGTGGTTTCCAGAAGGCTACCTTTGCTTATTGCAGACGATCAGCTGATGGAGCACTGAGTTTCTAACAGCAGTATTGGGGCTTGAAAGTACATCATACTACAGTAGCAAGATCAATCACAAGAAGTAAAACTGAAATATATTGAGGCATATTGAGAACTCAATGTTATCTTTGTACAGTAAAATCAGTAAGAAATGAGATTAAACAAAACTATTATGGCAATGTTTTAATGAACAAAAATAGCCAATTACAAAAATCAACCTATTGGAGAACAAAAGTACATTGGCACACATCACATTGGTATAAATCTAAATAGTTTACTTTTTTTTTTTTTTTTAAATGCTGTATCTAACTCTTTCTAAAATCGTGAATAAAATTAACATCCATAATACTCTGAATGTAAGTTTTAGATCGCTTGTTGAGTAGCAAGATCTAGCATATCATAAAATGAGCATGGTTGCAACAACTGTATCTTACAGGCTGATAACATTGTTATATCTACTTGCGTCTTCTTAGATCAACAGTTTTCGCTTTACTGGCATCTCTTAAGAAACACTACAGATTTTTTATATCTGGGCTCAGCCTGCAATCCCAGCAATATATAAACTGATTAATCTTACATACATTTTTTCGTTTTATAAACACCTATCATTTTATATGTTTTTGGATAATCTGGTATAGTTTTCTCTCTATACCTTTTGCTTTATATTATTTATATTTTTATTCTGAAATTTTATTTTGGTTTGCCTTTTGATTCACTAACATCAATATTTTTTTTTAATCAATATATTAAACGTTATGTTTTAGCTAAAATGATACAAGTGGGCAAACACTTCTCTATTACTTGATTGTCATCTACCAAATCTCTGGCTTGAAGGGGTTAATGCGGACAATATACCTTAAAGGGAAACTCCAGGCACCCAGACCACTTCTGCCCATTGGAGTGGTCTGGGTGCCAACTCCCACTACCCTTAACCCTGCAAGTGTAATTATTGCAGTTTTCATAAAGTGCAATATTTATATTGCAGGGTTAACTCCTCCTCTAGTGGCTGTCTACTAGAAAGCCACTAGGAGGTTCTTCCTGGTTTATTGCACAGATTTTGTGCAATAGCGTCGCTGGACGTCCTCACGCTATGTGAGAACCTCCAGCGTCGCTGAAATCCCCATAGGAAAGCCTTGAAAGCATCTTTTAATGCTTTCCTATGGGGAGGTCTAATGCGCGTGCGTGGCATTGCCGCGCATGCGCATTAGGTCTCCCCCGCTGCCGGCCGTGCATGCGCAATAGGTCTCCCCCGCCGCCATCATCCGGCATCAAGCGTGGGCAGAGCCTGAACCAGCGCCGAGGGACATCAGCGCTGGCTAAAGGTAAGTCGCTAAAGGGGTTCAAACCCCTTCAGCAACATGGGATGGGGGGGGGGGGGGGGGGAGGGAGAGGGGCCATGGATTTCAAGATCAGAGACAACATGGGTTTACTTCAGGGAGATCATGCCAAACTAATCTTATTGATTTTTTTGATTGGGTAACTAAAATTATAGATCCGGGTGGGTGCAGTAGACATTGCTTACCTAGATTTCAGTAAGGCTTTTGACACTGTTGCACATAGAAGGCTTATCAATAAACTGCAATCTTTGAGTTTGGATTCCAATATTGTTGAATGGGTAAGGCAGTGGCTGAGTGACAGGCAACAGAGGGTTGTAGTCAATGGAGTATATTCGAAGCTTGGGCTTGTCACCAGTGGGGTACCTCAGGGATCTGTACTTGGACCCATTCTCTTTAATATTTTTATTAGTGATATTGCAGAAGGTCTTGATGGTAAGGTGTGTCTTTTTGCGGATGATAGTTACTAAGATATGCAACAGGGTTGATGTTCCAGGAGGGATAAGCCAAATGGCAAATGATTTAGGTAAACTAGAAAAATGGTCAGAGTTGTGGCAACTGACATTTAATGTGGATAAGTGCAAGATAATGCATCTTGGACGTAAAAACCCAAGGGCAGAGTACAGAATATTTGATAGAGTCCTAACCTCAACATCTGAGGAAAGGGATTTAGGGGTGATTATTTCTGAGGACTTAAAGGTAGGCAGACAATGTAATAGAGCAGCAGGAAATGCTAGCAGAATGCTTGGTTGTATAGGGAGAGGTATTAGCAGTAGAAAGAGGAAAGTGCTCATGCCATTGTACAGAACACTGGTGAGACCTCACTTGGAGTACTGTACACAGTACTGGAGACCCTATCTTCAGAAGGATATTGATACCTTAGAGAGAGTTCAAAGAAGGGCTACTAAACTGGTTCATGGATTGCAGGATAAAACTTACCAGGAAAGGTTAAAGGAACTTAACATGTATAGCTTGGAGGAAAGACGAGACAGGGGGGATATGATAGAAACACTTAAATACATAAAGGAAATCAACATAGTAAAGGAGGAGACTATATTTAAAAGAAGAAAAACTACCACAACAAGAGGACATAGTCTTAAATTAGAGGGACAAAGGTTTAAAAATAATATCAGGAAGTATTACTTTACTGAGAGGGTAGTGGATGCATGGAATAGCCTTCCAGCTGAAGTGGTAGAGGTTAACACAGTAAAGGAGTTTAAGCATGCGTGGGATAGGCTATCCTAACTATAAGATAAGGCCAGGGACTAATGAAAGTATTTAGAAAACTGGGCAGACTAGATGGGCCGAATGGTTCTTATCTGCCGTCACATTCTATGTTTCTATGACCTGCAGTGCCAGGAAAACGGTTTGTTTTCCTGGTACTGGAGAGTCCCTTTAAACATAAGTTAGATTTATAAATTCTCTATTAATGTTTTTCAAGTACCATTCTATGTGATCCCAGATAAAAATGCTTTTTATATGTTATAAATAATTCAAAGAATATACATACCAAAGATCTAATGACATGACAAAAGACTGCTCAAAATTGATGAAAACATGGCCTAGCAAAATGATATTAATTGTTAAGATCAATGAGATGCAAAGACTGGAGCTAAATAAATAGAGTGACCGTAGAAAGTCATTTAACCACTCGTAGTAACAACACAGGCAGCCTATCAAAATGAGTGATTGGAACACGTGCAGACTTAGTTCACAGTGTTTGAGCCAAATAACGCAGCTTTTGTTCTGTGTTCCATTGTAGATATCCTCACTCGGGAACATCTACAACAGTGCCTTTTCTGTGGGGCATTCAGCAAAAAGGTCTACATGTAAAGCTGTTTGCTTGGTCCATGCAGGCTTATTTCAGAGGGAGAGGGGGCAGTGTACATACTTTTAAGACTACTGTATTCAGTAAGGTATAAAAGAAGACTCCAAGCACCATAACCATTACAGCTGCCAATAGTTACTATGGTGTCAGGAGATGTCAATACAGGTATTAATTTATTGGCAGAGCACTCAAAGCCAATGTTTACCTGACTCCATTCTTGGATTGAAAAATGTTTACATCTGGCTTCTCCAACTCTGAGATGAATAAAAAAAAAAACTCAGCACAGATGCCGGTGGGACGCAGGTAAGCACTAGTTTATTGTTTACAGATTATGCTGGAATGCTTCCATAGCATTACTGGCACCATTATCACTGTTGCAGGCTTGCTCTTTTAAAAGGACAAAATATTTTTGAATACCACAATTGTACAAGATTTCACTGGTAAAACATACCCGGAGAGGCTTGAACACCCTAATAGTAATGCCTCAGTGGAGAGAAGTGGGAAGAAAATACATGCTAGAAACAGTAAACTACAAAAACATTTCAATTATATTAAAGGAATAATAAGAATAATTTAAACTAATATTTCATTTAAAAACAATGGGTGGGGCGAGTTTGACACTAAGGTCAATGGAAGATGGGTTAATGGCAAAACTTAACGGCAGTAGCTCAGCCTTTTGTCAACTCCCTACTTTGTTTTAATCTATCCTGACTGCACTGAAATTTCAGTGAAATTCCAACACAGTCAATGTGAGTAATTCATAAAAAGTATATCTTTATGGAAAACTCCTTGAGGGAGTTACAGAGCTGCTTTCAGATAAATTGGTTTTGGTGCTTAGAGTGTTCCTCCTAGAGAACCTTAGAATGGACCATTTAACCGGCTCAGATCGCATGGGTTATAGGGACAAACTGAACTCTAAACAGTGCGGAGAGCTGAAGGAAACAATCTAATGGGTAACTGAATCTGATAGAAAATTGGCTCTGGTGGCCCTTTTATGAAGGCATCAGAGAGACCAGGGGGAGGGGTTTGCTCCAATTTGATACAATGCTCTCGAAGTACGAACTCTGTCTGAGATCTCTAGAAGACCATTGTTGATGGGCCACCACAATTTACTACTGTGCCACACTGCTCTGTTTGTCTATCAAGGTAAAATAGTCTATTTGCCTATGAGCAGTGGTTTCTTATTAAGCTGAAAACAATTCACAAGATACTGAGAATAACACCTGATGTATCCCCACTAGGGCTATTTTAGTTTACAAATATAACCTCTAGGATCCAGCACAGGTATTTTTAGGCACATTAAGAGATTACAGGTCCACTATTATCCTACATTATACAAGGAAAGGATTGTCCAGGACCGCCACACCTGCTGCAACTCCACCATCTTCATGCTCCGTGGCTTTTGTCCTAAGGAGGTGACCGACGCCTTCATTCATGACCACCTGTTTTCCTTGCCTAAAAAGGAACAAAAATTAGCCACAGCACCATCGCAAGGATCTACGGTACACTCAGCTGGGGTGATTTTCTACTCGCCAATAGCTGGTGGGCGAGAGGAAACTTTGAGCCCTCTACAGATTAGCTATATTTGTAAACAGAATACTAAATTGTGCGGCAGACATTGGGGAATGAGAGGGGTGTCCTATTGTTAAAGGGAATCTATAGTGTACGGAATACAAAGTTGCATTCCTTGCACTATAGAGCCCTCTCATCCCCCACCCCATCACTCATGAAGGATTAAAAAAAACTTTAGTCACTTACCAGATTCCAGCGCCAATGTCCCTCGGTGCTGGGTCAGCGTTCCGCCTCCTCTGTTGTCATCCGACGGCGGAGAGGGGACTAATGCGCATGCACAGCAAGCACATTAAGCTCTCCACATAGGTAAGCATTGTTTTAATTTTACTGACATTGGATGTCCTTGTGCAGAGTGTGAGGACATCCAGCATCCGTTTGGGTAACCAAAAGTTGGTTAGCCACCAAAAACTGCAAAGATATACATTGAAGGACTAAGTGGGACTGGGACACTGCACCAAGACCACTTCAATGAGATGAAATGGTCTGGGTGCTCATAGTGTCCCTTTAACACCTGGGTGAAAGATGTATCCTCTGGGTAAGAGGATAAATGGCCATGGGAAGACACGAGCAAGAGAGAGAGATGCCACACTAAAAAGAACAATCATTGACTGAAACCTGCAATAAAAGCCATACTCATCCATGTAGGTCTCTAACTTGCTGTTACTTGGTAGTTTGGCATTACCCATAAAAGGACTATTAATACTTTCAACGTTTAATATTTGAGATTAATAATCACCAGTTGGTTTTTTTTGTGTTTAATTGAATAAAGATTAGAACAGGTTTTGAAGGTGTGCTCATCCAACACAGGCTGAAACAAGAAAAAAAGCTCACACATAAATCAGTTGACAACTCATTCTGAAACAAGTCTAAAAGGCACAGTAACTGACAGTCTGTATTCCCATGGAAAGGGAACTGAAAAATGCTTAAAGGAACATTGCAAGCACCATATGCAGAACAGCCACCTGTATAGATTGTGGTGCCAGGAGTGCCCTGACGCAGTCCCAGAGTAATCTGTCATAATAAAAGGTTTAACCCCTTAAGGACACATGACATGTGTGACATGTCATGATTCCCTTTTATTCCAGAAGTTTGGTCCTTAAGGGGTTAAGCATGGTTTGACACTTAGCTCCGTCTCATCAGAGGTCTGCCCTTCATCTGGTTTTCTCAGAGCTGGAGAAGCCAAATGTAATTCAGTTCAATGTAGCTACTCATTAAATTCGTCCATGGCTGAGACAGCTCAGCTGATGCTCTCAGCCCAGTGGTTCCCAAACTGTGTGCCACAGGGGTGCCGCAGAATGTTTCCCCGGTGCTATAATTATAGCACTGGGAAACATAACTGCTGAGCATGGGCCGTTCGTGTGCCACGGTCCTTTAAGACCGCGACCGGGCCCCTGTAATGTCGGCCGGCTGGGAGGAAGTGACAGCCTGTCACTTCCTCCCAGCGTCATGCAGAGAGAGGGAGAGGAGCATTCCAGAGTTGCAGCAGCCAGCAGGACTCCAAGCCAACTGGACATACAAGGTAAGCTAACAGGAGGGTGGCTGGAGATATAAAAAAATATCACTTGTGTGTGTGTATATATGTATGTGTGTGCGTGTACATATATGTCAGTGTGCTTCAGTCAGTGTGTGTGTGCACACATCTGTGCATCAGGGTGTGTGCATGTATTAATGTTTGTATGTGTCAGGGTGTGTGTCTGTATGTCAGTGTATGCGTGTGTAAAGGTGTGTGTATGTGTCAGAGTGTGTCTATGTGTGTGTGTATATGTGTCGGTGCATATCTATGTATCTGTGTGTTAATGTGCATGTATATCTGTGAAAAGTATGTGTGCATACATCCATGCAGCCATACACCAGCACAACATACAAACACACTCCTGCAATCTAACACAAATATTACATACAAACTCCCCCAAAAAATATACAAACACACCCCATCACTCAACAAATACTTAACACAAATGTACATCTGCATTAAAAAGTGAACATTACATTCAGACACACCCCTGCAATCAAACTCAAACATTACATACAAACACACCCCTGTATTACACACTAAAACTATATACAAGCACCCCTTTAAACACAAACAATGTACATTACTCTATAGCGCCAGTAAATGCCACAGCGCCACATTTTGACTTGGGGTGCCTTGAAAAGATATTAAAATATAAAGGGCGCCTTGAACCCAAAATGTTTGGGAACCGCTGTCAGCCAATCAATGAATGAATGCATGTGTTGGCATCTCCTGCTTGAGAAGAATGTATGCAACATGGGCACCTGGCAGGCTGAAGTGGTTATGGTGCTCAGAATGTTCCTTTAAATTCTGGACTGTTGGTGCGTCTTGAGGATTGAGAACCATTATTTTACAGCATATGGAGACCAGCAGGTTAAAAGGATACTCCAAGCACCAAAAACAATGTTAGCCCAATGAAGCAGTTTTGGTGTATAGATACTGCTCCTGCAGTCTCACTGTTCAATTTTTTTTTTCCCCATTTAGGAGTTAGATCATTTTTGTTTCTGTTTGGTATCCGTTTCAATCAGATGTGACAGCACAGTGTGTTTACTTTAGATGTTTTCATCTCCTGCTCTGTTGATTGAACTTTAATCACACTGAAGAGGCTCATGCAGGGTCTAGAAGACTAATAACAGAGCAGGAGATACAAAATTCTAAAGTAAGTAGAATGTGTAAGAAAGGAAGTTTAAACAGAAAATGTGCAGGGAGACTGTGAGTCATATGCAGAAAAGGTGTGGCTAGAAACAGTGATTTAACTCCTAAATGGTAGAGAATTGAGAAGTGAGACTGCAGGGGCATTATATTCACACCAAAACCACTGAAGTAGGCTAACGTGGTTTTGGTGCTTACAGTGTCCCTTTAAAAATATACTTCCTAGTGATATTCAGACTAGCAACTTACTCATACACAGGCCACTGACAGCGACCCAAAAGAATCTAGAACACATTTATTGATAAATGCTACAAGTACCTTTTTAACAATGGGAGACACATACCTAACATATACACCAAACATGCCAAGCTCACTGATGCATTCTGAGATTTGAATTTGTCCTCCGGCTTTCAGGAGACAATTCTTAAGAGGTCGAGGCCTGATCTTATCCATCAGTATAAAGGAGGTGCGTTCGATGCTGTCTTTAACCTTCTCCAACACTTCTTTTATCTCCTCCCCGTATATATTGTTCCCTTGAAGAGGAATACAAAAAGTGATGCTTATTATTTTTGATATGCTGAATACAAAAGTATAAACCTCATTTACGGCAAATGGTTATTCAACACTGTCAAGTCACGCTAAATCTATGGAAATCGTGTTTTGTTCTGACTCACCTCCACCTTCTCTCTGAGGCTTCAGCACAAACTGATCTGGGTTATCAATGGCTATTTCCACAGTCTTATCACCCTCTTCACCCTAAAGCAGAATGATAAAATTATGATAACCTCAAAAGGCACCCCCCACTGTCTGCAAGCCACCATCTAAATAACAATCCTTCTTGAACCTTTGCAGTTCAAACAGTTAATATCAAACTTACATAATACAATGTTTTTAACAAGACTAACAATTGCTAGAATCACCATTCGGTATTCCAACAAAACGTCCTTATGCAGGTCATTTGTGACGTTAAAGGGTATATGTCATGCCTCCTATAACTTTCGTTCTTTTGAAAGATCATAAAATTGTATCTCTGTGTTGTGCTAGCAGATTTTCTAGCAAATATATAGTTTGTGAGAGTAGAAAAACAAATAGGTCTTTCTCCCATTTTCCATCTGTCAGTCAATTCTAGACGCTATGCCGAAGATTTAACTGAGACGGGAGAACAGAATAGAACTCCAACAGGCGGTCTTTTTGCTCTTTCCACATAGCAACCACAGTGCATGCACTGTGGTTGCTATTGAAGCTCCCTAGCCAACGCTACTAGCACTGGCAAGGGAGAATAAGAACGAA
Source organism: Pelobates fuscus (assembly GCF_036172605.1). Classification (NCBI taxonomy): domain Eukaryota; kingdom Metazoa; phylum Chordata; class Amphibia; order Anura; family Pelobatidae; genus Pelobates; species Pelobates fuscus. The sequence goes on along the minus strand of NC_086321.1, from coordinate 338,953,796 downwards.
GTGACATGACGTTAGTCTGTACTGTGGCCAGCATGCTGGCTAATGAAGCTTACGTGTCGACTTCACACACGAGGTGTGACCTGCTTTGGGAAGCATCCCCATGCATTTTAATGAAGAAACAAGGCAGACTGGTTCACTGAGCATTTCTGTGCATCTGAATAAACAATTTATAAAGTTTATGCTTTGCTAATCATCTATTAAACACTACACAAACCTGCATACATTTGGTATCTCTTGCAAAAAAAAAGATTAACATATTAAAGCATGGCACTTAGTTGGCAGAGAGATGAACAATGTACTATGTTGATCAACCCTCTCTGTGTGTCACTTTGTTTAAAATAATAGAAGTAACGGTGCCAAGTTTTGAAAAGATCACAATCACACGTACAATATCCAAGGTGTACAGGCCTGCGAACGTCTCTCTGATCCGAGCAGTAGCTTCCCGTCGATCTGGTAGGAATTTCTCCAAGGTAAGAGGTCGACTCAGTTCCTGTTGGACCTTCTTGGTGCCGACTAGCTGAGTGGCCACATCTGGGCATTTCACTGCTTTAGATCTTTCCATCAAGAGACGCGCTTCCCAATCCTGCATGGTGTGATAAATTATCAGCACACTGTGCGTTATCTCATGGTCATCAAAGATCTCAGTCAGTCTGGAGAAAGCCATCCCTACCACATCTCCGCATGCAGAAGACTAGAACTGTCACACAAACCATAATTAGAACATAAACACCATGAAGAACCAACTCAACCACGTTCCATTACATGACCCGCGTCACATTTCTCCTGCCAATCTACAACCCACAAACCAAGAATCATTCAACATGCACAAGTCCACATTGTTATTACCATTAGGTGCACATGGCACTACGGCAGAAATTAATTCATCTCAGCTGTATAAAGGGACACATAAGGGCTTATTCAGTAAACACAGAATCGCGATGAACTAGAAATCTAATTTCAAAATTGACTTGATGTCACAATAGTAAAGTAGGCAAATTTTTCAAAATCTGCCCTTTTTGTTTTTTGTAATCTCTTTGAATTACAATTTGCAGATTAGTGGGTAAACCCAACACAATCAAAGTGTAGACGGTAACAGTAGGTTTGTTTATTTTTTTTTCTCAAATTATACTATCCTCAAGATAACAATACAATATGTTGCATTGTATTTTTGTTTATTCGGTTTATATCAGTTTCTCCAAAAAAAAAAAAAAAAAAAAAAGTGTAACAAAATACAAAGACAGTCTTAGAGCAGTGTTTTTTCATTTGGAATTAAATACACACCTTGTCTTCATAATCTTGAGGCATGTATCCAGTTCTAAAATAGGCCACGGCTACCTCATATCCATCCCTAAAACAAACCGTGCACGGATTAGTACCTAATCCATTGGAACAACATTAAATTCAGAAATTCGAAACTGGCAGCAAATTTGCCATTCTATATGGTGTAATAACTAGGATCAGTAGAATGCCCTCAATATGGAACAATTCCATATAGTATACATAAAGTACAATATGGTTCTCCAGCTGATCACGTTTTGAGCGATCTGTCCTTTTTTTACGCTTGGTACCATGAAAATATATTGAATATAGTGCAGTCCTCCATAGTGGTTTTGGTGCCATAATTGCCATGGCCTCATCCTATTGTAATATCAAATTTTAAGCACAGTTTGACCTTCACCCCAGAACCTCACCGCATCTCGTATTCTAAGAGCGGAAGAGGCTAGATATCAGGGTTGTTCAATATCAGAACAGATTCAACTCGTGCACTGACTCAACTGGTGGTCTTGGCCAATGAAAGTATGCCTAAATCGGCATCAGACTTTTCCTGCCTGAGATGACAGGATGAAGCCCAGACACCAAACAGGGCATGCAAAAATGGCTTGTCAGACTACGACGGGACAGTGACAGGGTACTCCAGCCATAACCACTACAGTGGTATGTAGTGGTTATGGTGTTTGGAATGTCGCTTTAAATACCCAAAGGGTGAACACAAGCATGGAAGCACAATGTAGTTAAGTTGGCAAACATGTCTCACTTCCAATCGACTCCTTCTAACAATAGTATTGAACAAATGTATTGCTCAGTCAGGCACGGATTGCCAGAAATAAAAAGGACATGCAGACATTAAACATAAACCGCCAAGGCTTACTTTAAATGGTGGTGGGAACTGTTTCAATTTTGAAGGACAACGGTCACCTCAAAAATATATATATATATATATTGTTTATTTATTTATTTTTAAATATAATAAATCTTTCATCAAATTTGTAAAGGATATTTTTAAATGAAGTATATATACAAACACATTGAGAAAAACCCATCCCTACCTTTATTATATGGCAGAAACTTTCAGCCACACATGTATACCCTGGGTCGGACAAGGTTTGAAAACCGACAGTCTCTATTGTCTTACCTGGTTCTGTGCAGGGAGTGAAGCTGGGAAGACTATAGATACTAACTGTCACTGTCCGACCAATGGTGTATGTACATTGCTGAAAGATACGGTCATATGCTAAAGGGATGTGTTTTTCTCTTTTTGTTTATTCCATATACTTCATTTAAAAACGATATATTTCCTTTTTAATAAGTTGATGAAAGAATTGTTATATTGTTAAAGCGCTACAGAATATGCTGGCGCTATATACATACCAGTAATAATAATATTAAAAATAGCTTTGCGGTGACCGTTGCCCTTTAAGACAAACTGTTCCGGGGGCGGGGCCTGACCGTCATGGCAGAGAGACGTGTTCTCCACGAGCTCCTGCACAAACTCAGCAAAGCTAAAAAAATATGGCCCATGCTGGCGACACAAACGGCGAACACAGACACCCTCCTGGCACCCACAACAAGGGGCACCCAATTGGGGCCAGTTGAAACCGCGACCAACATCGAGGCCTGGTGCGCAGCGGGCGGGGGAGGCGGCGTACTAGAGCCGCACACAACACAAGTCAGCCCTGCTACCCCCCACCCAGGGGTGGCTACCCCGGACAAGCAGAGAAGTGGAGACGTGCCAATGCGGGACAGAGGAGACCTACCCAAAATGGCGGACGCGGCAAAAGCCGACAATCCGAGGGATGACATCCTCATACGACTCCGCTATCATTTTAAGACATTCTGTAGAGAGCTTGAGGGTAAGCTGTACCCACATACCCCGATACAGCCTCCCACCTATGCAAAGCATCCTCCGCCACCTCACACTCAACAAGCGAACCAGCGCCCGCATAGCCGCCCAACTTTCCCGCTCACCCGGGCACGGCGCCAACGCAGACCCGCTCACAAACCCTGCCGATGCTCCACCACACGCCGACCCGGCACAGACCGACCACACGCTCCCAAACCACTCTGGCAGAGGGGGCGCACGCTACAACGCCAACTACAGGCACGAACCGGTCCTAGGAGACAAGGCCCGGGACAAGAACCACCATGCCCGACGGCAGCCATGTTAAAGCGAGGCACAGGACTTTGGGCCTGTCAGAACAAAGGCATAAGAAAGGTTGGACACGCCACAGACCCGGACCATGTACAGCCACAGATGGGCATCGGTTAGCCACAAGCGCAGACCCTGACATGGCCTTAGGGCCCCCCCACACACTGGGGCATCAATGGCAGTAATACCAAGAGCTAATGTTACATAGCACTATTTCTACTCCACTGTGCCTTAAAAAAAGGGGGGGTGAGGTTAGCGCTAATAATATATTAAACAGGCAGCGACCTTTAGAGGGTAACCCTCTAACCCTCTATATAAGAAATATACAGTAAAAAAAAAAAGGTTGCGCCACAAATAAAATGGATAAAAATAAAAGTAAAAACAACAATACAATTTGAAAATGAATAAAAATATAAATAGGTATAGTCCAGAATGGTTGGTCAGTTCCAATAGATGTCTTGAGGTAAAGTAGGTATAGTCACTAATTCCGCTGTGGGGGTAGGTTCTCTTGTTGTAGTATTTTCTACCGTCTTGTAGTATGGAAGACACAAGGTGAAAAGGACTAATCGTGCGGAGTGTATACACTTAGTGTGATAGTAAAAAAATGATATATGTTACACTCACATTTAGTTGAGCTATAGCCAGCTCAGGGTTTGTAGGCATACAGCGGTATAATCCCCGCTTATGGGATATATTGTTGCTTGTCCTCCAAGGGGTACGTCCAACTCTCAGGAGAAGAGGGAAAATAAAAACAGCAGATAGTGCTCTCCGATTAAATTAAAAGGTGGTGAGTAAAATAAGATAAAATATACTCACAGGTAAAGTGCAGATCACATTGCACTTTAGTAATAGCGTTAGTGGTATAATCCCCACTTCAGGATATGTAGAATAAAAATGCCAGGAAAAAATAAAATAATAGTAATAATTGTGTATATAAAATGATAGTGGTACACTAATTTGACCAAAAAATCATTTATTATAAAATAACACAATATAAATAACCATTTAACGCGTTTCACCGCTGGGGCTTTATCAAAAATGGAATAACATATTACCTGGCACATAAAGAATTTATATAGGTACTGGTACTTTAAAAAATGGCGCCAAGATGACATCATTGTTCATAAGCCAGTTAAAATCCTGCAATTTACATTTCACATAAAATAAATAAAAGCTTTAAATAAGAATATGCATCATATTCCTTAGTGAACCTTATCTTTGTGGGTTAAATTCTATTCAAAAACGAGGTCTTAAAACATAGATTTGAGTCACATTGAAAATTGCGCGTCACGTGACTCGCACAGCATCTTGGGAAATGTAGTGTGCGAGTCACGTGATCGGCGGTTGAGATAGTGCAGCCGTCCTATTGGTGGGCGGCATGCACTCCTCTGAAGGTGGGGCAAAGATCGTCACGTGACCCGCGCCCAATGGGGAAGTAGTGTGCGGGTCACGTGGTCGGCAAATCGGCGAAAGGGCGCTTGGGAAATGTAGTTTAAAGCGCCCTTTCGTCTAAAAATCGGGTTGAATGAAAAGGATTCTTTACTTCTATATATATATAAATAGATTTAAGAATAGACATGATATTTATATTATTTGGAACACTCTGGTAAGACGTAATTTGTATTCATGTAAAAGTTAAATTGATTGTGTTGGTATAAATTGGGGGAGGGGGGGGGGAATTAATTAGAGGCATGTGTATGGGAAATATATAACAAATATTAATAATATAGTTATTAAAATACATAAAACAATTTTAAATCTGATAACACATTATATGAACCATTTTAAAAGGAGTATTTTAAATAAATATTTTTTTAAAATTAACTTAGGTATAATAAAACATATTGAGAACCATTATAAAATAAAATGGGGATAGGTAAAAACATAGGAATGCCACATAAAAAAGTGATTATAGTGGGGATCATATGTACATACTGCAACTGTAATGCATACATTGAATGTGTTTTGACATATATATATATATATATGCTGCAAATAGCAGTGAAGAATGCTGTCAGGCTGGGGGTATCCTAGACCATAATGCCGTAGTTGACAACTATGAATAGGATAGCCCCAAACTGACAGCAAAGAAATAAAAATGATAATATAATTTAATAACAACATCATAAAAAATTAAATAAATCAAAATCAACATTTAAACCTTGGGGGGTTAAGGTTTGTAAATTGAACACCCACTCCATTTCTGATCTCCCTAGAATATTTTTCATATTTCCACCTCTCCATGGCATTTTGCATTTCTTGATTCCTATACATTTGAGGAATTTAGGATCTCGGTTATGTTTGACAAAATGCTTTGATACAGAGTGGTTGGGATATCCGTTCTTCATTGCAGAAATATAAAGAACGGATATCCCAACCACTCTGTATCAAAGCATTTTGTCAAACATAACCGAGATCCTAAATTCCTCAAATGTATAGGAATCAAGAAATGCAAAATGCCATGGAGAGGTGGAAATATGAAAAATATTCTAGGGAGATCAGAAATGGAGTGGGTGTTCAATTTACAAACCTTAACCCCCCAAGGTTTAAATGTTGATTTTGATTTATTTATTTTTTATGATGTTATTAAATTATATTATCATTTTTATTTCTTTGCTGTCAGTTTGGGGCTATCCTATTCATAGTTGTCAACTACGGCATTATGGTCTAGGATACCCCCAGCCTGACAGCATTCTTCACTGCTATTTGCAGCATATATATATATATATGTCAAAACACATTCAATGTATGCATTACAGTTGCAGTATGTACATATGATCCCCACTATAATCACTTTTTTATGTGGCATTCCTATGTTTTTACCTATCCCCATTTTATTTTATAATGGTTCTCAATATGTTTTATTATACCTAAGTTAATTTTAAAAAAATATTTATTTAAAATACTCCTTTTAAAATGGTTCATATAATGTGTTATCAGATTTAAAATTGTTTTATGTATTTTAATAACTATATTATTAATATTTGTTATATATTTCCCATACACATGCCTCTAATTAATTCCCCCCCCCCAATGTATACCAACACAATCAATTTAACTTTTACATGAATACAAATTATGTCCAACCAGAGTGTTCCAAATAATATAAATATCATGTCTATTCTTAAATCTATTTATATATATAGAAGTAAAGAATCCGTTTCATTCAACCCGATTTTTAGACGAAAGGGTGCTTTAAACTACATTTCCCAAGCGCCCTTTCGCCGATTTGCCGACCACGTGACCCGCACACTACTTCCCCATTGGCCGCGGGTCACGTGACGATCTTTGCTCCACCTTCAGAGGAGTGCATGCCGCCCACCAATAGGACGGCTGCACTATCTCAACCGCCGATCACGTGACTCGCACACTACATTTCCCAAGATGCTGTGCGAGTCACGTGACGCGCAATTTTCAATGTGACTCAAATCTATGTTTTAAGACCTCGTTTTTGAATAGAATTTAACCCACAAAGATAAGGTTCACTAAGGAATATGATGCATATTCTTATTTAAAGCTTTTATTTATTTTATGTGAAATGTAAATTGCATGATTTTAACTGGCTGCCGAACAATGATGTCATCTTGGCGCCATTTTTTTAAGTACCAGTACCTATATAAATTCTTTATGTGCCAGGTAATATGTTATTCCATTTTTGATAAAGCCCCAGCGGTGAAACGCGTTAAATGGTTATTTATATTGTGTTATTTTATAATAAATGATTTTTTGGTCAAATTAGTGTACCACTATCATTTTATATACACAATTATTACTATTATTTTATTTTTTCCTGGCATTTTTATTCTACATATCCTGAAGTGGGGATTATACCACTAACGCTATTACTAAAGTGCAGTGTGATCTGCACTTTACCTGTGAGTATATTTTATCTTATTTTACTCACCACCTTTTAATTTAATCGGAGAGCACTATCTGCTGTTTTTATTTTCCCTCTTCTCCTGAGAGTTGGACGTACCCCTTGGAGGACAAGCAACAATATATCCCATAAGCGGGGATTATACCGCTGTATGCCTACAAACCCTGAGCTGGCTATAGCTCAACTAAATGTGAGTGTAACATATATCATTTTTTTACTATCACACTAAGTGTATACACTCCGCACGATTAGTCCTTTTCACCTTGTGTCTTCCATACTACAAGACGGTAGAAAATACTACAACAAGAGAACCTACCCCCACAGCGGAATTAGTGACTATACCTACTTTACCTCAAGACATCTATTGGAACTGACCAACCATTCTGGACTATACCTATTTATATTTTTATTCATTTTCAAATTGTATTGTTGTTTTTACTTTTATTTTTATCCATTTTATTTGTGGCGCAACCTTTTTTTTCCACTGTGCCTTAAGCTTGTCATATATTTTTCTTGAAACACACCTGCACTCACTTAGAATGTATGTTTAGACTGGAGCCAGTTTCAATTCATCTACTATTGCCAAGTAAACGTTTAACTAATAACTTGCTAGATAACACAAACTACTGTGGCAACCCAAGCCTGCTAAAACTACAACGAGAATCCTTAAATACAAAAATGTGCTTGTTTTCACATGTACCTCTATGTTCATATGACAACATTACGTTGGAGGAATGCCTTTGGGGTACCTCTCAACTGCTTGTTATTAACTCACGCACTACAAAAATAAAGAATAATAATAAAAAAAAAAAGACAAACTGTTCCCACCACCATTTCAAGTAAGCCTTGGGGATTAGGGCACCAGTCTGTGCAGAGAGTTACCACAAGACAGGATTGGTGAGTCTCCCCTCTGGAGGAGCAGCCAAACGGGTGATTTTAGGTCAGATAGCTACAGATATTCGAGAGTTGTAGGGAAACGTGTCCACTCTTGTGCAGTAGCAAGCTCCGCTCCCGGGGATTACGTTTAATGTCTGCATGTCATTTTTATTTCTGGCAATCTGTGCCTCATTGAGCATTACTTTTGTTAAATACCAATGTATGAAGGAGTAGATTCTAAGTGAGACATGTTTGCCAACATAACTGCATTGTGATTCCACCCCTGTTTACACCGGGTTTGGTGATTTAAGGAGGCAGTGGTAGTTGTGCACAACCTTATTAATATATATATATATATATTGTGCACTCAATTTGGCACAACTGTGAGAACGTGATTGATGGGGATAAACTAAGGTTTTTTTTGCCAGTTAAAAGTGCATAAGGATTAGAAACATAGAAACAGAATGTGACGGCAGATAAGAACCATTCGGCCCATCTAGTCTGCCCAATTTTCTAAATACTTTCATTAGTCCCTGGCATTATCTTATAGTTAGGATAGCCTTATGCCTATCCCACGCATGCTTAAACTCCCTCACTGTGTTAACCTCTACCACTTCCGCTGGAAGGCTATTCCATGCATCCACTACCCAGTAATAAAGTAATACTTCCTAATATTATTTTTAAACCTTTGCCCCTCTAATTTAAGACTATGTCCTCTTGTTTAAAGTATTTTTTTGAACACCAGAAGTGTTATAGTATTTTGATTTTATTTTAAAATAGAAAAATAAAAATAGACATGAGAGGAGAAGGGAGAGTAAAAAACAAACAAACAAAAAAACAAACCCACATAGATTCTGCTTCACACATTATATTGTCCGTTTTAATGCATTATTTTAGGACAGTCAGTTATAGAATACACACTACTGTATGTCACAAAGCCAATTTACTGCCCTTTTTGAAACTACAATTTAAAGTGCAAACTTGTATTGTGTACCGTGCAAGGCACAGCATGAGTGTGCACAATATAGGGTCAGTTTAGTGTTTGTGCGACACTACTGTTTATTTGTATATTTAGGCACAAATACCTGCAAAGTTGAAAACATAAGTGGATTTGTGGATAAATGGCAATAACTAAGCCAGCACAACACATCCGGGTTTTTAATTTTTTTTCGCAATATAAATAATATTAAAAGTTCCTATACTTACACAATGAGAGCCTTATCTGCATTCAACGTTCCCCTTTCAAAAACATCCCCGAGTCGCCTTCTGATCACTCGGATATTCCTGCAAAGCAAAAATCGATCCATTGAACCACTTACAGAGTATATTCAGCAGATGCACAGGGCCTGCTCTACGTATCCAGCTGGCCCGTCCGATAAGTCCATTTTCCATAGACAGAACACGTTTTAGTATCAAATTCATTTCCCAATCAGAATAGTCGTGGGGTTTATTTACTAAAACAATGAATTGGAAAATGGAATGGCAAAATTGAAGCCAAAATAATGGATTCGGAGAGATTATAGATTCTCGCTATAGTCGCAGCTACTGTACTTCCATTGTACAAATACGTTTTCATTAACCAGAATTTTGTTTTTAGCGTGGTGTTTAACACAGTGGAAGAGTTTTTTGGTTTTTTTTTTAAAAGGCCAATCAACTTGATTTTTCAATTTTTAACATTCTTTTGTGTATCCCTACATTTATACCAGATTGTACTAAACAATAGAGTGTGTCTTGATTTAAACACACATGACTCAACACCTTTTTAAGAGATTGGAAATTGTGAAGAATAGGGTTGGAGTTCTCAGGGTCAAAATAGGACTTTAAAGAAAGAAATATTGTTAATGGCATTGTGAGAATGTTTGTTTATTTTTTCCTACAATGTAAAGGTGAAGCAGACAGTAAACAAACCAGTGAAAAGGATCTGTATTAATTAATGGACAACTGCCATAATGTCTTATTATTTGAATAGCAAGATTACATGTATTAAAGCCTGGGTGTATTTATTATTGCAACACAAGTATATACACCTCTGTTCAGCACATTCACTAGCTTAATCATGCTCCAGGGAGGTGGCCATCCTGAAGTTCACTTTGGCTGAATTTGACAAAGCCATGCACTCTGTAAAGGGCCGAAACGGTTTTAGAGCATGTTTTGGAGATACCTAGCACATGCACGTGACATCAGGACTTGCGAACGCACACTTGCCTGCATGTTCCTCGGCTGTACGAATAGTCCTTCCAACCAAAGAAGATTTAAAGATGGCTGCCTCCCTAGGAGCAAGGGCAAGCCATAAGATACAGTGAAAATATGTATTTACTTAAAGCGGCTCTATTACAGCATAAATACCTTGCCTTAAAATCGATTCTTCTTCTTTTCCCGTCTTCCAATCCATTGCAGATTCCCTCTTTTAAAATTTTTTACAAACTTTTCTTAAAAATATGTAAGGCAAAGTAGGGACTACTGTGTCTTATGTATTTTCCTCCGATTGACCAAATTAGACAAAGGGTGGAGTTTAAGGCAGTGCCCACTTAGTCAAGTAAAAAACCTTCCTGTCATACGTATTACTTACGTACTTTCCTATTCCATTCTACTGCCTAGCCCTATTCCATTCAGATACTCTCACTTTAAATTTGAAATTCCCTTTGAATTCTCACTTTAGTAACTAAACCTGTATATTTGCAAGGATCCATTTCAGTTTCCAAGGTCAATTACCCACAATCAATCATTCAAACAAATCCCACAGAAGGAAACCGCACACCTTGATTGACAGACGAGAACAAAATAGTGGCACCAGGTTAATTGTTTTAGGTTTCAGAAACACCTGGTGTTTGAGCCCAAAAGAAAACTTGATGAACCCCTACACCGAGCATGTCAAACTTGCGGCCCACAATGAATATCTTTGCGGTCCAGCAAGCCGCGAGTAGATGCTTCCTGTTAAGGCAGAGTAGGCATCTGCTCTCCCCACATTGCAGGTGCCTACTCTGCTAAAATTTACCCCGCCAGGGGAAAAGGAAGCAAGAAGTTGGCGGCAGCAAGGGAGCGCAGTCTGTTCTTCCTGCTCCTCACTGCTCACGTTCGCCCTCTGTGGTGATGCCGGGAGCCGGAATAGAACGTCAATCCGGCCCGGCTTCACTAAACTGTGCGTGTGAGGGAGCAGTGAGTATAGGGTTGCCACCTGGCCAGTATTTGGGGCTGCCTGGCTGGTACCGGTAATTGCTGGCAATAAGAAGGTTGCTGCTTTCTATCATGAAGCATCCGAACTGTTTTGGGGACTGATCCATACTGTACATCTGACCTCACACTGACACCTATGAGTCTGGCTGCTGCAGACCGTTCAGTCAGTGTAAATGTTCAGGTTTACAGAAGGGGCTACAGACCTGGAGCAGAATCTCTCACTCCACAGGCAGAAAAAGCAGGTAAATATATTTATATCCCACATTTACCTGCTTCTTCTTGCCTACCCTAGGGGGGACACTGATCTAACCAATCAGATTTGAGATTGCACAATTGAAACACTGCAATATATATATATATATATATATATATATATATATATAGAGAGAGAGAGAGAGAGAGATCAGATAGGAGCCTGGTCCCTTACATGGAGAGAAGGGAGGTTTGGGCGGGTTGCATGCAGGATATATGGCAGGGTGTTGGGGAAACAGAAAATGCACCATGCACTGACATTAACTGAGAAGGCTTATTGGGCAGCAGGGATTGTGTTACGTCATGTAGGTTATTTGGGGACAGTGGTAGCATCTGTCAATGTGTGCAATGGTGTTTTTTTTTTTTATATCAGTGCGTATGTGTGTGCATTTGTCAGTGTGTATATGTGTGCACATATTTAACCCTGCATATGTATTGTATCTCTTACATCACATCCTGTGAGGTCACGCATATATAATTAATTATGCAAATTTGTATGGCCGGTATTTTTTTTTTTACAATATAGGTGGCAACCCTAAGTGAGGAGCAGCAATGGAAATCTCTAGAGAGAAGGCCCCACACCAGCTCCCAAAGGTAGGGAGCAATCAGCAATAAACAAAATGATTTGTGAGTGTGTGCAAGAATGTGTAAATGTGTGTGTCGGTCGATGAGTGAGTGTGTGTCGGTCGATGAGTGAGTGTGTGTCGGTCGATGAGTGAGTGTGTGTCGGTCGATGAGTGAGTGTGTGTCGGTCGATGAGTGAGTGTGTGTCGGTCGATGAGTGAGTGTGTGTCGGTCGATGAGTGAGTGTGTGTCGGTCGATGAGTGAGTGTGTGTCGGTCGATGAGTGAGTGTGTGTCGGTCGATGAGTGAGTGTGTGTCGGTCGATGAGTGAGTGTGTGTCGGTCGATGAGTGAGTGTGTGTCGGTCGATGAGTGAGTGTGTGTCGGTCGATGAGTGAGTGTGTGTCGGTCGATGAGTGAGTGTGTGTCGGTCGATGAGTGAGTGTGTGTCGGTCGATGAGTGAGTGTGTGTCGGTCGATGAGTGAGTGTGTGTCAGTCGATGAGTGAGTGTGTGTCAGTCGATGAGTGAGTGTGTGTCAGTCGATGAGTGAGTGTGTGTCAGTCGATGAGTGAGTGTGTGTCAGTCGATGAGTGAGTGTGTGTCAGTCGATGAGTGAGTGTGTGTCAGTCGATGAGTGAGTGTGTGTCAGTCGATGAGTGAGTGTGTGTCAGTCGATGAGTGAGTGTGTGTCAGTCGATGAGTGAGTGTGTGTCAGTCGATGAGTGAGTGTGTGTCAGTCGATGAGTGAGTGTGTGTCAGTCGATGAGTGAGTGTGTGTCAGTCGATGAGTGAGTGTGTGTGTGTCAGTCGATGAGTGAGTGTGTGTGTGTCAGTCGATGAGTGAGTGTGTGTGTGTCAGTCGATGAGTGAGTGTGTGTGTGTCAGTCGATGAGTGAGTGTGTGTGTGTCAGTCGATGAGTGAGTGTGTGTGTGTCAGTCGATGAGTGAGTGTGTGTGTGTCAGTCGATGAGTGAGTGTGTGTGTGTCAGTCGATGAGTGAGTGTGTGTGTGTCAGTCGATGAGTGAGTGTGTGTGTGTCAGTCGATGAGTGAGTGTGTGTGTGTCAGCCGATGAGTGAGTGTGTGTGTGTCAGCCGATGAGTGAGTGTGTGTCAGCCGATGAGTGAGTGTGTGTCAGCCGATGAGTGAGTGTGTGTCAGCCGATGAGTGAGTGTGTGTCAGCCGATGAGCGAGTGTGTGTCAGCCGATGAGCGAGTGTGTGTCAGCCGATGAGCGAGTGTGTGTCAGCCGATGAGCGAGTGTGTGTCAGTCGATGAGCGAGTGTGTGTCAGTCGATGAGCGAGTGTGTGTCAGTCGATGAGCGAGTGTGTGTCAGTCGATGAGCGAGTGTGTGTCAGTCAATGAGCGAGTGTGTGTCAGTCAATGAGCGAGTGTGTGTCAGTCAATGAGCGAGTGTGTGTCAGTGTTGCGATTTCCGCGGCTGGACAGTGGAGAACCTAGAGATGAACAGAGGCATGCAACGCCACATCACATTCCGACGTGACGTCAACGTGCTCCACCTTCACAGGGTTTCAAGGAGTAGGAGGGAGGATCCGCTTTGGCACAGGGTGCAGATGACGCCATTGGGGGTATACATATATAGGCCGGACTCCGGAGTCGCATACTGGCAGCGGCAATGTGAGTGGAGTCTGCTTGTTGGTTAATATTGTTGTTGTTTGTTTTTTTAAAACAGGGGCCGGGGGTTAGTAAAGAGGGGTGCTGGGATTTAGTAGAGGTGGGACACTGGGGTTTAGTAGAGGGGGGGGTACTGGGGTTTAGGAGGACTGTTTTTTTTTCTTTATACTGTACTAAACCTACGTTGAATGAAAATTTAAGTTTTTGTTGTTTGTGGCCCACATAAACTAGCCTTTGAGTTTGACATGCTTGGTATAGGGGGAGGACTTGGATTTAGCAGATGGGGAGGACTGGGATTTAGCGAGCGGGGGACTGGGATTTAGTAGAGCGGGGTGACTGAGATTTAGTAGAGCGGAGGGACTGGGATTTAGCAGAGCGGGGAGACTGGGATTTAGTAGAGTGGGGGGACTGGGATTTAGTAGAGCGGGGGGACTGGGATTTAGTAGAGCGGGGGGACTGGGATTTAGTAGAGCGGGGGGATTGGGATTTAGTAGAGCGGGGGGACTGGGATTTAGTAGAGCGGGGGGACTGGGATTTAGTAGAGCGGGGGGACTGGGATTTAGTAGAGCGGGGGGACTGGGATTTAGTAGAGCGGGGGGACTGGGATTTAGTAGAGCGGGGGGACTGGGATTTAGTAGAGCGGGGGGATTGGGATTTAGTAGAGCGGGGGGACTGGGATTTAGTAGAGGGGGGGACTGGGATTTAGTAGAGCGGGGGGACTGGGATTTAGTAGAGCAGGGGGACTGGGATTTAGTAGAGCAGGGGGACTGGGATTTAGTAGAGCAGGGGGACTGGGATTTAGTAGAGCAGGGGGACTGGGATTTAGTAGAGCAGGGGGACTGGGATTTAGTAGAGCAGGGGGACTGGGATTTAGTAGAGCAGGGGGACTGGGATTTAGTAGAGGGCGATGCTGTGTTTTTTTTTTTTATACTGTACTAAATCTACGTTGAATGAAAATGTACGTTTTCCATGATGCTCAGCTAGCTTTTGAGCTAAACGCTAGTTGAGCATCATGGGAAATGTAGTCCAGAAACAATTTATGGTGTCAAGGTTAGCCATCACTGCCCTACACTAACTAACAGAGAGGTAGAGATATGTCATGCATATGTACGCCAATCTTTTCCCATAAACAGTGTGCTACACAGACAGGTAAAAAAATACAATCTCACCACGCTAACTAATAGAGGGCTGTGCAGCAACGTTCTCTTCCTCAGTACACCCTGACAGCAGTCATTATAAGGGCGCCACCCCCTCCCCTTTGGAGCCGTTTACTACTGATATTTTTTAGAAAAACATGTGTATAATAAGTTGTAGAGTAATAAAAAAAAAAAAAAAACCTACAATAATTCTCATGCCCTCTCCATCAACTGTACATGTGTGGGACTTCAGCCTCCAAACCTCCCCTCCCCCACCCTAGCGATGGCCACTATTGAGATTTAGTGCAAGGGAACAATAGATAATATACAGAATGGCAAGTGACCAATTGGTGAGGGAGGTCATAAATAACATTAAAAAAAAAAGTTTAAAAAAAAGTGCCACTTTAATTGTACTGCAGTGGGGTTGCCAGCATAATTTGATGAGATGCCACCAATCCTGGCACAATATTTAGAACATAAGAAAACAAAATTGGGGGGGGGGGGTCGTGGCCGACAGCCGAGCTACATGGCAGCACATTGATTCAGCTCCTGAGCTACACGGAAGAAAACCGCGAAAAACTGAAGTATTTCCCAACAATAGGGAACCATAAAAAAGCCCAACCGGCATCCCAACATGCAGGGAAGACTCCTGCAGGAAAAGCGGGCACTGTAACCCGTTTATTTAGGGACTATTCTGACCGCGTGACGGAGCTAGGCGAAAACAATATGGCGCCGGCGGCAGTAAACACTGACTCAGACCCGCCGAGTCCCACGGGGTCGGAGGCCTCGCACACTTCTATGGATGTCGACATTAAAGAAATACTGCGAAACCTGCCGTCCATAGCTGACCTGGCACAGATGCTGGGAAAATTAGAAGCCACCTTCCAACCAAACCCTAATGCACTCCCTCTCAGCTAAAGTCCAAGCCTAAGAGAGGCACCTATCTATGCTGCAACGCTCTCTCGACGACATAGATAACAGGGGCAGAAGAAATAATCTTCGCATAAGGGGACTGCCCAAAGCTGACGGGGAAACTCTCTATAACATCCTGGCTACATTATTTAACCTAATACTCAACCGTAAACCAGACTCCCCAGTTGTCCTGGATAGAGCACATCGTTCTCTGAGACCCAAAACAGCTACAGGTGATGCACCAAGAGATATTATATGCCGTATTAATTATTATGCTCTAAAAGAAGATATACTGAAACACCTCAGGGATACCTCAGCTCCCATGCTGTTTCAAGGACATGAGATACAGATCTACCAGGATCTCTCCTGGCACACCCTGCAAGCAAGGAGGGTCCTCCGGCCTATAACAGACCAGCTCCGCACGCACAATCTGAGATACAGATGGGGCTTTCCTTTTGCTCTCATCGTAAATACCCGCGGAACCATGTTCATGATCTCCACGCATCAAGACATCATGCCTTTCACCAAAGTGCTGAATCTAACAGAAACGACCATCATGGATTGGTACGCACCGGATCCGGCATTAACCGCCCCATCAGCGCAGCAAAGACCACGATGGAGATCCCTGGCAAAGAGGCAAAGGTTGACTCCCGCTGGACATGTATCACAGGGAGACGGAGGACAAAACAACACCATAGAACACTAGAGGATCCCACCCATTAGTTCCCAGACGTACTTCCATAATACCCTTCTCTGCGGGAATACCTTATAACCCATAGACGTTGGACTATCTACCTAGATCGGACTATCTACTTGGACTGGGACTCTAATAATGCCATGGTCTCAACCTGGACTCAGCCCTTATGCTTATACGAAAGTACAAGCCAACTCAGGTCGTATAATTATGTGTACATTTACCAAATTGTAAATATGACAGTGACAAAATCTGGTACTACTAGGGGTGACTTGCAACCACGACCCGACAAGACCATGGGTGAACCCAATACATTCCACACTAAGGGAAAACTATATCATTTCTGCCGAGGTAGGAAAGCTTGAAGACATGACAGACCCAGGCCAAACCAATCCAAGGGAATAGCAAATCCGGACCCAAACTCGATACTATATATCTTAGCATTCGGAGAAGGGGACAACACAGCCTGACATGACAGAACAGGGGGAATATACAAAAATATATATATATATATATATATATATATATATATATAGATATCTAGCTAAAATCAAAATGTATAGAAAAATACAGACGACATCTCATTCCCTCCCCACGTCTGGGACTAGCCCAAACATCTTTGAACTTCATACGGTTTCACTCTTCTTCCCCTCCACCCCCAATTGACTTGCTTACAAATATAAATCCATGAAGCAATCACAAGCTCCTATGCGGTCCTACTTTGTGTTCTCCGCGAGCCCATTATATTGCAATAGAATAAAAACGATAAATTTATATAACGATAAAAAAAAAAAATTATAATAAAAAAATTTTAAAAAAGGGGAAAAAACCAACAAAAAAAACCTTGCACTCGAACCCCTACCCTCATTTTAACGGGGTCACTTAAAAGTAGCCCACTGTAGACTACGGGACTTCTCAGGGGCAGACCCCAGTTGTTTTCATAGTTGCCACAGAGCAACAATTGTTAACTCACATTACCATAACATCTGGTTTTACCGCCCAACACGACTTATTGTATATACTTCTGTTAAAATTCTGTTAACGTTTATATTGTATGCCGATTTCACTTGTTGCAGTAGTATCTACCTGTCTATGATTTTTTGTTCAACATCTGACGTTAAGCTCAACATCTATTGAGCTAATTTTCTCAAGCAGTGTGTTTTATATACAGTATCCGCAGGATCAGGCAAAGGTGCCCTAATCACACAATCCCAATATCCCCTTCCTCACCCCCCTTCTCCCTAAACCCCTAGCTATGGCAACAATTCCGGTACTTTCACACAATGCTAGGGGATTGAATACCCCCGAAAAACGCCACATGGCCCTCACGGACTATCATAAACACAAAGCGGAAGTGGTATTCATACAAGAGACACATTTTCGTAAAGACTCGGCCCCTTCTTTAAAATCTAGACACTATACTAAGGGATATTTTAGCAATTACACAGATTCCAAATCTAGGGGGGTAGCAATCCTCCTCTCCCCACACTTACCATTCACATACAAAGAACATATGTCAGATGATAATGGAAGATAGATATTTCTAAAAGGCCAAATGGTATCAACTCCACTTACATTGGCTAACGTCTACCTCCCCAATAGAAAACAATTCCGGGCCTTACGCAAAATAATCAAGAAGCTAGAAACCTTCGCAGAGGGCCTGCTGATCTTAGGGGCGACCTCAACACTTCACTAGATGGAGCACTAGACACTACATCTCAGGCCCAGACTTACCAAACCTCAATGCGAGCACTTATCCAAAAACTTCTAGACTCACACCAGCTTTATGACTGCTGGAGAGTTCTACACCCTACCGGACGAGAATATTCATACTATTCATACTCCTCATGCTCATACTCACGGATTGATTTGTTTCTCATGCCACATAGATTCTTAAACCTGGTCAGTTCATGTAAGTATGGCTCAATCACATGGTCCGACCATGCACCAATCTCTCTCTCAGTCACGATCCCCTCCCTCCACCCCACCAGGACACAATGGAAACTGAATGACACTTTACTCAACCACCCAGACATAGCCGACAAAAAAAAAAAAAAAAAAGAAAGAAAACAAAATTGTTAAAATGCCAATCTATGCTACTCTTTATTCTCTCAGTATATATAAATTGAGGGCTCCAATTACAGTACCATTTACTGCACACAAGAAAAGAGGTTTAGTATTGTACAGGGAGTTTGTGAATTGGAAAGGAAACCCTCAGCTATGTATGCACTGCGATCATCTCAGATGAATAAGGAGAGATTTACTTTCGTATTTCAATGTACATTATGCGAAACAAATTTCTCCTGTGATATTCCACACTATATCATCTCTCCTGCACCTCTTTGCTTATATTTCTTATTAGAAATAAACCCCACTTAGGGCAAATAGTGACACAATATATCACCTACACAGTAGAAATGCTTAAAAATATGTGTACTGAACCATTTCATAATGAAAAGCTACCGCAAAGCAGTTTACTTTTATGACTATATATTACTATTATACATCAATCAGCTGATATCCCAAACTGGAAGAAGACTACATGCCAAAAGTGTCACCTCACTGCTAAATACACGCTCTGCAAGCATGTTTTTTTTTTTTTTTTCAGTTTACGATCTGCCTTCATCACTCCAAGTTTGTAGGAGGTAAACAAAAAATAAATACTTATCATGTCGTGTTTCAACTTGCCTATCCCACAGTTCGTTTTCAATATAACGGTGATCAAATATGTTCCTCTGCGTAGTTTCGACTAGAAACATGACAACAGCCCTGCAAGACAATAAAGTTTAGGGTCTTGTTTCAAGACAAAAATCAATGCATAATATAATATATTATAATGATAAGGACTGGTAGCCCTAGACTTAACTTGTTGGACACATTCTGTTGGCCTTCATAGCAAAATATAACTTATTGATAATTGTCTGTTGGGTTATTTAGGCTCTAGCAGGCAATTAACAGAGCAAAAAATAATACATTCTAAATTAAAGCACACTGTGCAATAAGGGTGTTTGAAAAATTAGATCTCTCTTTACAGGAAGTGTGTAGGGAGACTGTGTGAGTCTCAGCCAGGGGAGGTGTGGCTAGGGCTGAATAAACACAGTGATTTAACTCCTAAATGGCAGAGAATTTAACAGTGAGACTACAGGGGCATGGTCTATACACCAAAACCAATACATTAAGCTAAGGTTGGTGCTCAGTTTGGCACTAAAGGTTGAAATGATCAATTATTCCTCAAGGTCTTAACCTTCTATTACAATTACATTTATAACAGATACCCTGTGAAACCTACTTTTCAGATCCATACAGCTCCCAGGCCTTTGCAATGCCACGGGCAATGCCATGTGATGGATTATTAGGCAATATTTTACTAGCCTCCTCCGTCTTCCCCAGTGTCTTCAACACATGTCTGATCAAAAAAAAAAAAAATGAGAGAGAGAGATTTTTTTTTAAAGGGACAGTAACATTTCAAAACAAATAATCTTTATTAAAAGGACAGCGTTGCTGTAAACTTGTGTTCACTCACTAATCTTAAAACAGATATCCATTATATATTTCACGTCTATCGGGCATTTTTCTCTAAATGACTGTCCTACTTTGGATAAGGCTACAGAACTCAAGGAAAGATAGGGCAATGAAGAAGAAAGAGCATTCTGAAGCAGTAAGATAATTCAGGGATATTTTAAAAAGTAAGAATTCTGGAATTGTCTGGAAAGTGAGTTTAAATTTAAAGTGGCTCTATCACCCTTGATCAACTAGATGTTTAAAAACCAGACTAGCTGAACACTGTCGAAATATCAGAGGATACCCAAATCACAGTATCCAAGCACTTTCTAATACACGATAAGAACCCTAAACATCTAAAATGCATTGGTATCCAGAAATTTAAATTTTCCTGGAGAGGTGGCGATGTAAAAAAGATCATAGGTCAAAAAGAAATGTATTGGGTCTAACTTTTAAAAAGCCTTGCCCCAAATGGTTTTAAATTTAAATGTAGATTTTGACCTTTTTAATTTTCTTAAATTTTTTACAAAACATACTTTTTCAATATTCCATGGAGATAATTCCCAACTTTATATTTTATATTTTAATTATTTATTTGTACCATATGTTTTGTGTTTATATGTAGTCATTTTCATTGTATGTATTTGTATTTTAATTTTTACCTTATGCTTATTCACTCTCAGCCTATTATACCATGTCTAACAAATATATTTTATGTGTATTTACTAATACAATGCAATAGTCAAATATACCACGTTATACAGATGTAAATATATTAGAATGCCAATTTTGGACTCTAAAGGTGTTTTACTTATACTGCTATATTTTTTAATAATCATGAAATCTGTGCCTTAATTCCCCCTTTTTACACTTTAATAACCCCTCCACTTCCCCTATTCCTAAAATATCTTTATTATCTAGCTAAGGGTCTGTTTTCTCCCTAGGGCTATTTGCCTGTTTGAAAAAACGTCCATTTACTACCTATTCATTCATTTTTCTCTACCCAGGGCTATTTTGCCTGTTTAAAAACTACCATTTACTATCCATTCTTTCATTTATTTTTCTAACTTCGGCCACAGCCGATACTGTAGCCCCTCCCCTTGTCAGCACGGCCTCTATTCCTCCCACGGCCGCCAGTGCAGACATTACCCATACTCCCCGTGGCCATCATCAAAGATGGCGGCCGCCGTCATTATATTTATCTATTTCACCAACTCCGGCCACAGACGATATTTTAGCCCCTCTCCCTGTCATCACGGCCTCCATTTCTCCCATGGCCATCAATGCTCATTTCATTACCCATACTCCCCGCGGCTGTCATCAAAGATGGCGGCCGCCACCATTATATGTCATTTATTTATTTCATTAACTCCGGCCACAGTCGATATTTTAGCCCATCCCCCTGTCAGCACGGCCTCCATTTATCCCACGGACACCAATGCTGACTACATTACCCTTACTCCCCGCAGCCGTCATTCAAAATAAGTACATGGTCACGTGACCACTTAAATATCTATACGTTTTTATTACCAATAAGCTTTGTTTTTAAATACAAATATAACCAATATATTAATTCAATCTCTCTCAATATATAGTGTGTTAAATTCTAAGTATATACAATAAATTATCATTATGCTAATGTGTCATTTTGGCACCTATTTAAAATGGTCATTCCCCTATTTAAACCCTTGTGTCAGATCACTCCTTTTTATCTCCACTTGAAGAAGCACCAGAGGCGAAACGTGTTGTGGTTATGATTTATGCGGTTTTAACGTGTTTTAGTTCTGTACGAATAAAGCTTCTTTGGCTTGTTTTACACTTTACTGGAGTGTGCCATTTTATTATTTTCGCTACATTTTATCATCACCGCTATATTTTATTTTATTTTACCTCATACTGTCTGGCACCTGATTTTTATCTCCAGTGAGTACTACTCCCAAGACATCCTTGGCGGGGATTATACCACCCACGCCTGATCCATAGAGCAGTCTGCCTGCTCTGGTAAATGTGAGTACGTTTTCATTCATCCCTACTCCTGGTATTTAATTCAGTGAGCACTATTGTTGTTTCTTTTTATTTTATGGTCCACCAACTAAATAGACTTCATTCTCATGTATCATTGCAAGTGGGGATTGTACCACTGTATGCCATTCATACTGGAGCTAGTTACAGCTCCAAAAAACGTGAGTAGGATTATATCGTTTTCCTTTTATTATCCCCTGTAAGAACATACTACCCTATTATTCCTTTCTGTTGTTTCATACGGACTCTACTTCTGAACCCACCCTGCTACGCCCATTGAGGAATTACACAGACACTTGGTAGAAAAACACTTCTGATAAGTGCATCTCTACATTATCGCTTGGACTTTTAACTATATATTTGTTTATCTACTCTATAATACATACCTATATCAAAATTGTGGCGCTAACCCTAGCTCTCTTTTTTTCTGTTATAAATAATTATTAGTAAGTCACATAAGATTTGTCAGAACAGCCCCACCCATGGCCACACCCCTAGAATTAAAGTGTCCCTCTTTGTCCATTTGGAATGTTGTGATTATTCTTCTTATAGGGATTTATACAGAGGTAAATTTAACAATAAATGAAACAATTACAAAATGTTATATTAGGTTGATGAAGACACTGCTCAGATGAGCTTACAGTCTAGAGCAGTGCTCCTCAACCCTCACCTACCAGTCCAGGATTTAAGGATTACCCAGGTGTGCCAAAGCTGTTTAAAAAACAAACAAACAAAAAAAAACACCTGGATAAGCCATAAATCCTGGACTCTTAGGTGTGCCTTGAGGGGCACTGGGATAGAGGACTGGAGTATAAAGATACAATAGGAAAGGCATCAAGTGGGACAGCAAACAAACAAGGGGAGAGAGTAGCTGTCCATGCTATAGTAATTTCTTACATTGATTACTGTAATTATCTCCTAATCGTTCTCCCCAGAAGCTGTACTGCCTTGCTAGAGTCTATAATGAATGCTGCCTCCAGGCTGATATTTCTCTCTTACGAAGCAGATAGGGAGGGCCAGACCTCAAAACGAAATTCGGGTGCAAATCTCAAGTTTTTCTTCCAATTACTTCAAAAACAATAAGGATCTGCAACACCAATGTAAATGACAAAGATTTATTCCACCTGTGTGGAACCGGCAACTGCCTGAGGCTTGATAAAGACCCTGAGGTTGGGTCGAAACATTGCCAGTTCCACTTGGTGGAATACATCTCTGTCATTTATTTGGTTGCTGCGGTTCATAGATTTTTTTTATACTGATCTTTCTCTCCTGCTGCCCCTCTCACACCTCCCCTCTGTCGATCCTTACATTGGCTTCCTGTGTCCTACAGGTGTCACTTCAAAATACTAACCCTTACCTATAGAGCTCTAAGCAACTCTAGCCCCTTACATTTCTTCACCGATTGGTAGGTGTTGCCCACAGGTACCAACTTGCTTGCCTGCTACTGTTTTCTGGTCCTCATGCTGGGGATCGCCCTACCTGCTCCTAATGTTTTCTGAGGAGATCAAGGAGCCTCCTGCCTGCAGCCGGACTGTCAGCAAGGCAAACCGCGACTGCAGGGGCTCTCTACCCGGGAGCTACGAGTCCAAGCAAGTATTTCAGGTTGTACTCCCAGAGCTGCGTGTCGTCCAGTTACTGGGGGAATGGGTGTCTTTTTATACTTTAAGTGGTTTTAGAGTGGCTGAGGGAAGGAATTTGTGGAGGTAACCAGTCGGGTTACCCGTGGTCCACTACAGTAGTTATGCCGCTTCTTGGTCTCTCCGCTCTGCCGGTGACCTTCTGTCTACTGCTTGCACTTGACTGCTAATTTGCGCCTGCAGGACTTCTCATGAGTGGCTCCTTTCCAGTGGAACAGCCTGTCTACCACCATCAAATGGATGTATGATGCACTCATATCCTCAAACACTTAATAAAACACTTACTGTTACCATAGAGAATAGGTGGCTGTCAATGAATTAAAACGGTCTCATGACCACCACCACTATCTTGAAGCTTACATTTCCATACCCAAAAATCTGTATATGGGTCAGACATACCAACCAACGGCAGTCCAGATTAGTGATGTATGAAATACAAAGATACAATAGCCACTAACCAGGCACTATCTAGAGATGGGCATTTCAAATCCCAACTCCGGTTCCAACTTCTACAAAATATAAAAAAAGGCAAGACCGGGTTTTGCACAGACTGTAACTTTAAAAGGAAACAGTCACTTCTCTGAAGTACCATATCTCCCTTTCTTCTACCAAAGCTACTATATTACCAATGTTTTTTTTTTTTTTAATTCTTTATTTTGTTCATGCAGATATTGAACATGTGGATTTGCACTGCCATGGCAGCTGGTGCATCCAGGTTTGTATTCACATATAATCACATGGCATTTAAATCATTGAACTTTTTTGTTTTATGTAGAGAGGTAAATAGGAGCATAGCTTAAGCTTCAGAATAAAAGAAAGAAAAACAAAGGGAAACTTTAGCTTGGCATCATATTTTTAGTCAAAGTAGGAATAGAGGTCAGGCTGGGACATTGCATTACAATACTGAACTGAGCACACCTGTCTTAGTACCTGACTGCACATGCTTATGTGGTTGATACAGTGGATCTGATCCAAGCTATTAGTTTTAAACATGCTACGCTAGGCAAAAATAAAAAGAACTGGCTTCATCGGTAGTAAACAAAGATTATATAAAATACAGGAGCTACCCAATACCCAAGCAGCTATGGGTTACAAAATGTGGAGTCTGAAGAGTCCTTCTGATGCCAGTCAGGCTTTTTGGCCACAAGAAGTTGAGGGTAGGTGTTCTGTGTCGGGACAGTGCCAAAGCTGGTACCATTCAAGTCCCCAGGGTCCCCCCTATGCAGTCAGGCTGGTTTTGCGGTGATACAGGTGAGTTGGCATGCAGAAAAAGGCTTAGGATACAGGCTTTAGTCAGGAGCTCGCCCTGCATGTGTCCACTCAGCCTGCCAGTCAGGCTCCGTCCCCCTACCAATGTTCTTTTTGCATAAATTTTAAAGCGCACTGGATAACAGCGCTATGCAAGAACTGTTAAATAAATACCATAGGATAACATTGAATAAAACATTTGATAAGCACACTATAAGTTAAACATAATATTAAAAATCCAAAGAAGTGACAGCTCCAATTTAAAGCAACGTGGGCTTATGCTTTGGATATGCTTGCTTGGGTATGGGGATTTAAACCTCTCTAGATAATATGTGACAGAGCTTGACAAATCCCAGACGCCAGAATGGCCATATCGACAAGAAATTGGCAACTTAAGCTCTTTAGCTAAGGCAGCTGCCAGGCCGCTCCTCTCTGATCCCTCGCGCATTGTTTAGTGATGCTGTGAGACGGAATGTGACGTCACTCCGGCCCCGGCACCACTGCAGAGAGCGCACAGGGGAGAAGAGAGGAACGACATGAAGATGATTAGAGCAGGCCCCAAAAGTAGGGAGGCTAGGTGGACTTAAACTAAAACAAACATGTCCGTCAAAGCTTCTTAGATGTTGTACAAAACACATAAATAACAAGAACATTAACTGTAACCAATTCCAGATGCATTGCCAATCAGTGTGTCTCCAATAAAGGGGCGGGGATATCACCATCTCTGCCTCCATCCAGAGAGTCTTTATCCGCACCCCTCCCCCGAGCATCCTCCAAGACTCCTTTGTGGGCTATGGGCCATGACCCTGACCGGTTACGCCCAGAGAGAGCTTAAAAGGCCTAGCAGCAGTAACCCTCCCACAGTTCCACCCAAACACCTTCTCTGGCTCTATTTCTCTAGCAGGATGTATGTATTGGCCTTGGGACTGGTTCAGTTGGCCTAAGAGGTCTACCTTGACCATCAATCTTTATGATCTCAGCTAAACCAATGCTTTCCCATAGGAAAGCATTGGGAGGATATTGCGCATTTGCGCAACAAAACACAGAGCTGGGCCAATAAGCATCTCCTTGTTGAGATGCATTGAATCAACACATCTCTATCTGGAATATTTAGTGCCTCCATGCAGAGCGTGGAGACTGTGAAAGTAGGTGCTGCACAATGTGCAGCACTGACCCAGGACTCTCTCAGGTGGCCGTCTGAGTGACTGTCACTAGAGGTGTTACTTGGCAGCAATGCAAACACTGCCTTTTCGATTTACCTTAAAAAGCCTGCAGGAACAGGTTATAGACACCAGAACAACTACATTAAGCTGTAGTGGTTCTGGTGACTATAGTGTCCCTTTAAATAAATAATGTATCAAATTATTAACAATATAACAAATTAGTAAGTCCCTCTTAAATAATAAAAGTTACTAAATCACACTACTTTGCAACGGTTATGCTCTTTCATGCTGACAACTGCCTTTCCCCGTATGATAGATTCCGGTGCTCCTTAAACAAATGCTCATATAAAACTACTGTATTAAGTGTATCAAAACCAGTATCTCAGGAGACTCCCCTTAAATGACTGCCGTAGCTACAGAGACCACTTACATTTAATGAAGTGGTTTAGGTGCAGTGGTTCTTTAGTTTTAACCCTGCAATGTAAAACATTTCAGTTTTTATAGAAACGGCATTGTTTACATTTTAGGGTTACATCCACCACTAGTGGCTGTCTATATGAAAGCCACGAGAGGCACTTCCACTACACTGACCGAGCATGTGACACACGTGCATTCGTTTCCGAAGCTGCTCTACCAAACATGGTGGAGCCTTAAACAAATCTTCAAATAGAGTAATATACCATTAGTAATACAGGTTAGTAAAAAAAAAAAAATTCAAATCTACTGGCTTTGTTATATTTAACATATTCTAAGCAGTAATTAAAGTGTTTTTTTTTTTGTTTGTTTTTTTTGTTGTTGTGCATAGTGATCAGTACAGACAGGCTCTGGGTGCCCCAAAGGCAGTCCCTGAGTTTGGTTCAGGCTTAACAACAGGAGCATGAGGAAAAACGGCACATTTTTTGTGTTTTAGACATGTGTTACATAATAGAGAACATGCTGGTAAGTAACGATATCAACAATTCGTCAGCAGAAAGAGGCTCAATAGTGAACTCGGCTGCTTGTTATGTATACTGACAACATGAGTAGTTAGGGTAATAGGGTAAAGGGAAGGGGTGGAAAAGCATAAAGTATACACAAGTAATTACTAGACTTCCCTTTTGACCACTAAGATTAAGATTAACATAAATTTGATCAAGATTGGTGAAACCTGCTGGGTCAGCTAATGAAACTTAGAAAGCTTGTCTCCACTGGGTCCTATTGAGACAAGTTTGGCATAAAACGGGGCATATGACATTTGAAAGGTTGGGTATGGCAAATGGCTTCCCCTGTACTCAGATGGAGTACAGAGTGTGGGCCTACATACGGTGAGGAAGGCGCGATCAGCCTACTCCTCTGGCCGGCAGGCTCTGGGTGTTCACATAAAGTTCGCCAAGGTTACTTAGCCCCTGCGCAGTCTTGATTGGCGGTCCAATCGGTGAATGGGTATGGATGTGCGGGCTCAAGACGACGGCTCCAGGCTTGGGTGAGGGCTTCTTCCGATCCCAGGCTTGTATAGGGGCCTGCTTTGTAGGCCTACAGATTTGGACGCTCCTGGGAGTCGAGATCTTCCTCCCTCCAGGGAAGGCATGGGCTCTGAGTGATGGGATCCGCCGTCGGTGCTTAAGCTTTCGCGTATGTGGGTGCTTTAACGGGGCAGCGCCGCGTGAGGTTTGCTGCTCACGGAGGTAGGGAGCCCTGGTGTAGGGTCCTTGTGAGTCTGGTGCGCCGTGGATGGGTCCCAGTTGTCTCGATTTTGGTGCCTGAGGAGTACTCTGCCGCGGTCGCACGCTGAGGCGATGCCAGAACTCCTGGCAGATTGCCTCAAACCTGGCATCAAATGATTCCCTCCATTGTTGTACGTTAGGGCTCGGTCTGCTGTGCAGAGTTGTCACCGCTGCGGCCATCTTGGCTTTGCCACGCAGCGTTAAAGCTCCGTTAGTGCTCGTCGGATGTTAGATCTGTATTCCCAGTGGAGACCGGGATAACCCCCACCGGTCCAAAGGGGGGGGGAGACGGGGCTCCTGAGGTGAGGCACTATGTGGCAGGCAACGCCCGAGGAGATCGGCCGCCTCTCGTCCCGGTCAGCGCCCGCTCAGGTAGACCTCAGATTAGATTGCGGGTGTTGCTCATCCCGGAGTGCAGTCCAGTTCAGACAGCTTGCTCTTGGTTCAGTAGGTAGTCAGCTTGGGGCTTATAAGCCTTATTAGCAATAATTTTAGCTTGAATTTGCTTGTTTTTAGCTCAATGTAGCAGGAGCTAGGGAGAAACACGTCCAGCAGGCTTGGACATCAGGCCCCGCCCCCCCAAAGTGTTTTTTTTTTTTTTTTTTTTTAAGGGACACTGTAGGCACCCAGACCACTTCTGCCCATTGGAGTGGTCTGGGTGCCAACTCCCACTACCCTTTACCCTGCAATTGTAAATATTGCAGTTTTTTTTATAAACTGCAATAATTACCTTGCAGGGTTAAGTCCTCCCCTAGTGACTGTCTATTAGACAGCCACTAGAGGGAACTTCCTGCTCTATAGCACAGGTTTTCTGTGCTAGAGCATCGCTGGACGTCCTCACGCCTTGTGAGGACCTCAAGCGTCGCTCAATTCCCCATAGGAAAGCAATGAAAATCGTTTTCAATGCTTTCCTATGGGGTGCGCTAATGCGCTAATGCGCATGCGCGGCATTGCCACGCATGCGCATTAGGTCTCCTCGGTCGGTGGGCGGGATCAGTCTCGCCCACCGGCCGACGTAGGCAGAAGGTGGAGCGGCGGGGGAGGAGCAGGCAGTGACGTGGGACATGTCGCTGCCTCAGTTAAGTCACTGAAGGGGTTTTCACCCCTTCAGCAACTGGGGATTGGGGGGTGGGAGGGAGAGGAATCCTGCAGTGCCAGGAAAACTGATTGTTTTCCTGGCACTGGAGATTCCCTTTAATTTAAAGTGGATCATTTTTGTACAGAATATTCTCAAACTGAAACGGATTGAGATTATTTTCATAAAAGTTAAGTTTTAGCGTTTGAGTTTATACTGTTAGCGTCATTTGGCTAACATATCTACTGGGATTAATAGGGGTGCAAATTTTGTGAAACTAAAGGATGTCCTTTAAAGTATTTCAATAGTTTGTATAACTTTTTCCAAAACTACTTTTATGAGTCATTGATCTTTATTTTTATTTTTTGTATTTTTGTTAGCTTACAGATGGGTTATTCACTAATGTGAGAATGAACAGTACCAAACACAGTTCATGCTTCTCAGATGATAACTGGAGAGGTATTTAATAAAAGGGTTGGAGTCAGCCACAGGTGTGGTTCAATTAACAATACATATGGGGTGAGCATATGTAATATACCATCCTCCACAAACCCCCACCCCATTTTTGAGCGGTTTGCCTTTTTAATCTAGGTCTGCAGGGCACCGCTCCCCAACTCATGATGACAATTTGGACAAGCATCTCGGTAAAACTTCAGTATAATGAGTTAAACTTGTTTTTGCCAAGTCACACCTTAGATGCAAAGGTCCGGGTCATTAACAATTAACTTACACCTTGTACACTGTAAATATACCCCACACATTGTTTGAAATCGCAGACAATGACTTCTGAAGCATCCTAGAGCACCTGTTCCACGCCAAGCCTCATAACTCAAAGAAACTTGGCAAGACACAGTCATCACAATATGAACCAAATGCATGTTCTAGAAAATGGGAGCATGTAACAAAGTGGTTTGTGCGATGAGCACCATGATTTGGTCAATTGAATCAATGCTTTACTCAGGGATTCTGTGTCACAGGAGCGCCTCTAATGGTTGTCAGGAAGACAGCCACTAGAGACAGACTTAAAGGGATGCATTAAGCACCAAAATAATAGTCCCTTAATACATTGTTTATGAAATCTTGGAAAACAGCTGGGGCACTACATAAACCGAATAGCATGACGGAGTATTCATAATGCCCATATTGTGTGTTAAACGCTGTTTTCCACTCATCCCTCCGCAGATCAAGCTTAGTAAAAATAGATGCCCCTTTTAACCTATCGAACAACTCCGATATCAATGGAATAGGGTATGCATTACGTATGATTATTTTGTTGAGTCTGCGAAAGTCAATACAGGGTCTAAGGTCCCCTTTTTTCTTAGAAACAAAACAAACAAAACCTCGCCACTGGGCATTGGAGAAGACTGATTGACAGCCTCTTGCCATGTGATTATCGTCCCTGGAAGATCTGGCCCTTTAAATACAGTATTTGGGCATATTGTGTTTTATTGTGCTGTTTCTGGCCCTTTAAGTACTTTGGGAAAGGACCTGCAGTTTTGGCATGGAACTTCGGATGCAGCTGAAGTAGTAGAAGTGGCGGCCATTAGAAAACCGAACACATGGCGGCGGCCATTTTGA
Source organism: Pelobates fuscus (assembly GCF_036172605.1). NCBI lineage: Eukaryota > Metazoa > Chordata > Amphibia > Anura > Pelobatidae > Pelobates > Pelobates fuscus. The sequence continues at coordinate 338,923,322 of NC_086321.1, read as the reverse complement.
TTCATTCGAATGCAGTCAGCGGTGTGTGCTATCAAACTCATGGAACTAAAATTGGCTACAGAACGGCACGAACACCACTGAAGTTTTACCTTCCCTGGAACTAATGCATTCAACAGTTAATTCGACAGTTCATTCAACAATTCATTCGACAATTCGAATGGTTGTCGTTCGTCTGTTTGAACTGAGTTTAACATGGGAAATACACCGGCCGCACAGCCTGATTCTCTGGAACAGTTTTGGGCATGAATGTGCTTGCGATCGGTCATAAAAGGACTTCCAGCTAACTTCACCTGGATGGAATCGGCTGAATTTGGACTATGTTTATAATTAGTGTGGTGAATAATAATATGTCATTTTTATGAAGATTGAATGTATATTTTTAAAGTTATAGTACATGTGTAAAAACTGTATTTCCCTGCCTGTGATAATTACAGTAACCCATTGTGTTCAGTAATTATATCACAGGCAGAGGGGAGGATTTTGTGTGGGTTTGTCTGTGGGTATTGTATGTATTGATTGGCTGTTCTGCAAAACCCTGTGGGCGGTACTATGTTTGTAAAATGGGCAGAGTGTTTGATTAACCCCTTAAGGACACATGACATGTGTGACATGTCATGATTCCCTTTTATTCCAGAAGTTTGGTCCTTAAGGGGTTAAAAGCTTCAGTTCTACTTCACCCTCAATTTGGAGTGCCGTCTCTTATTGGGGGAATCTGCAACAAGGGATTGCTATGCTTGTCATACTCCCTTGCTAAATCACTACAAAGCTCTTGTAAGAGCTTGTTCCTGCCTTGCTCTCTGGAGGAGTCTACGGTGCTTATGGTGTCTGCTGGAGTGCGTGGAGCCCTCAGGAAGCGCTAGGAGCATCCATCAACGAAGGTACCCAGTCGGGGTGCCCGTTGATCCGTTACAGTAGGAATGTTTATGAGGCAAACTGGTTTAACTTTAGAAACACATCCCTCCATACGTGAATCCGTCCAACTCTTTCTTTTTTCCCCAATCTATTATAGGATTCTGTTTAGCAAGCCATATGAAATCCTAAAATGATAGGGAAGGATGGAGAGGATATCTGTTGTAGGATTATCATTTCTTGATGCAATAATCCTACTAGTATTAAAAAGGGTATGGTTTATTTTGTGAGAACAGGATCACTAGATGGTCTACCATCTGTGGCCTCTATGGTCAGGGGTGTGGATCTTAATCTTAAAGGGAGAGAATATGTTTTTACAAAAAAGGCATCAACAAAATTCTCTGTAGCCCCAGAATCGATAAGGGCATGCGTGTGGACAGTTTTACTCTCCTACTTTAAGGTTATAGGGAGTAGAAGCCAAAGATCTTTTCTAGGTTCAAAGGAAGACATGTGTAAAACACTCAAGGCCTGGCTTAGGGCGGGAGTTTTCGGGCCTATTGGGACAAGTCGAACGTAAATGACCCTTCTTTCCACAATACAAACAAAGACTCCTATATGATTTTTCACCGTCGTATAATCTAGTGAGCCCCAACTGCATGGGTTCAGGAATAGCAACAGTGGTTGTTTCTGATGCTGGAAATGTCAAGGCCATGCATACTGGATTTCTTGTTGGTCTATCTAGGGTATTTTGTCTATGCCTGAGACGCTCGTCTATATACAAGACAGATATGTTAGAAGCTCCTCTAGATCATCTGGAAATTTCTTAGCTGTCACCTCATTTAGTAAGGTATCTGAGAGACCATTCATAAAGACGTCTACGAATGTCTGGTTGTTCCATTGCACTTCTGCAGCATAAGTGCGACACCCTTGTTTCATCCTAAGAAGAGTTTTAGCGGCATTCACTTTTCTTCCTGGGGCATCAGAGGTTCGTCTGAATGCAGCTACAAACTTAGCATAGTTGTACACCAGGGGGTTGTTATTTTCCCATAAAGGGTTTGTCCATACCAATGCCCTATTAACGAGTAGGTTGAGCATAAAACCCACTTTAGCCCTGTCAGTACTATACGCTCTGGGTTGCAATTCGAAATGTATGCTGATCTGGTTTAAAAATCTTCGGCCTGCGCCAAGATCACCGCCATAGCGTAAAGGGGACCTCATATAGGTAGGCGTTCCAACAATAGCTACCTCCATGTTAGAAGTAGCTTCTACTGGTGTGGGACTTTGCGCCTCGGTATGCAGATGTGCCGTACAAGCTAGCAAAGTCTGCAGAGCGAGGGCAAATTGGTCCATGCGGTGGTCCATTTCTTCAAACCGCGCGTCATAACCAGGCGCTTGTGGGTTGACACCTGCAGGGTCCATGGCCCTATTGTAATATCACGGTTGCGTAAAAACCCAACACGCAGTATGTAAACCCACAGAAAACCCAAGGAACGTATTACCAAACCTTAAAATGGCCAGGTTTAACGTAGGCAGAAAAGAGTCGTCAGGGAACAGACAAAAGTCAGGATACCAGAGATCATTAGAGCGATACAGGAATAACCAGGTCAGGATACCAGAAAGGAGAAAAGTCAAGATACAAACCGAGCCAGGAAACCAGAGAACAGAAGAGTCAAAAGCCAAGCCGAGTTAAGTCACAATAAACCAAGAAATCACAGATAATATCAAGTAGCACTATAGGGCAAACAAGGAACCAATAGGGCAAAGAACAAAGCAAAAGCCACGCCGCCAAAACGTTCTGGGCCAGTACAGATGACGTGGGACCGCGTCATCGACGTTGGCGCATTTGAGTCACATCATCAAAAGGGTCATGATTACAGCGTCTGGCATAGGACATGCGGATCGACCTGTGAGAGGAGTCAGGTGCCGCACCACATGGGCGTGCTGGAGAGAGGTAAGAGATTGTGACATTAATATAGACCAAAATTTTGAAATCCCCTGGTCAATAACAAACAATCTCCTGTTTCATGTATAGACCTGATAATTCTCTAGGAAATATCACAGTGGGATAAAATCATGAAAATAAATTATCCACATAATACTATAAAGGATATTTTTTTTTTTACATAAAAGAAAAATAAATGCAATTAACTGTCCTAATTAAGAGCATATCATCTTTTCACAAAAAGCTCCCTTTAAGTGAATTAAGCTGTTTTAGTCCTGTGATTTGTTACAGTTGTATACTGTAAATCACCATAAACAGAATACAAAAAGGAACTTTTTTCTCTCTGTGACTCTATACATTCAGCCCTGTGCAAATTAATTCGGCTAGCGTAAACATTGAACATAAACCAGACACACTATTACAAGAAACAGATAACAATAAAAGTAATTAACTTTACTTTTTAAATATTAAAAGAAAACCAAAATTCCATTGTGTTAAAGAAGGTGAAACCAAGGCTAGACATGTCAATATCCATTTTTATGACACAAAACCCAGATGGTCAGACTAAAGAAAATTCTTTGAAGAATGACAGGTTTTTGATGGTCATCCATGAAGATAGCTAGAATGACATCAAACACATCACGAAATTCACTTAACCCCTTATACAAAGTGGTGGTTGGAATTCCTGACGAGAATTTCTTGTAGTGTTACTACACCATCTATTGACCAAAGTCTAGATGATAGCCTGTAAGGAAGACGCGCCCGCCTTCTTCTATTGGCCACTTTAAACTAGTGACGTAAGGAAAGGGTAGGGAGCTTCTCCTTTAAAACAATTGAGGATAGCTGAAGAGGGGGTCTGAGATCTGAGATCAGTAGCAGGAGCTGGACACACCTAACATTCTGTATCTCTTCCAATTAATTTTGAGACTTTGAAAAATGTAACACTTCTTCTTTTGTCTTTTTCCAACTGAAACTTTAAATTCTTAATCAGAACTCTGAAAACTTGTCTATTTTTCACAATTCTCCTCCCATACTTGCATTAACAATTCCTGGGATATATATCCAAGCCTAAAAGAAATTCTACCAAGAAAGCTGCCAAATATGCTGGTTTTATTTAATTTTAATTAATTAAGTTTTACTAAAAGCAGAAATATATCTGGATAAAGGCTGGTCAGATTTCAACCATTATAAAAGCATAATTAACTAATGAAATATATAGTTATACAAGTTCCTTACTGCACAAGGAATAAATGACAATATATTTACTGGTAATCTGCCAAGCTTAGCATACAGTCTATTATCCAGAGATATTGACTTATCTGAATTTAGGGATAGTAATCTTTAAAAGATTCAGAAGTGTATTCACTTCTGAATTTTTTATATCTTGTTGGTGTTTGTGGAGAAGTCGCACTTCTTGGTGTCAGTTGCTATTATTACATATACTGTTTGGAGATTGTACTCTTAAAAAAAATGTTTTAATATCTTTGTAAAAGCGCTAATACCTTTTGTCCTTTTTCTACTTCCATAGGAATCTTTAATCAGGAAAGGTGAATCTTCTGCAAACGTCAAATCTGGTTAGAATTATTTTTATTGGATGAGAAGGAATGGTTAATCTGGTATGAGAATTATTGTATTTGCCATTGCAATATAAAAGGTATTGTTCCACCTTCCTCCCTCCCCCCACCCTCCAGCTCCCCAGTGTAATGGGGTAGAAGCTGCTGGGGCACAAAGGGGTTAACACCCGAACATAGACCCACAGATCACTATACACATCCCTAGCAATAACCGCGAAGCCCCACACAACCATAGCCCTTACCACACAGCCCACCTAATAGCTCCCTGGACAAACAACCGCCAGAGATGAAACCCAGGGCGCCACCCAGGAGCAATACCTTCATGGCTAGGAGAGGCTCTAACACTGGTTAACCAACCTTGACTGCATGTAGCACAATAGCCAGCCTACAGACACCACTCCGGGTGTCTCAATTAGGCCCTACCATGACTTACCGAGTCTCCCAGTTTGCAAGTGCAACCTACACTCACAGGCCTACACCACGCCACCATAACTTCACCAGGCCAAGAGAGCATACCCTAGCGGACACCACGGACACGCAGGGCCACTACACCACGCCTAGCGTGGGAGGTTTTTGTCACATAAAACGGTCACCTCAGTACAACCAAACAGACCGGATTATTTGAAAAAGTACATAGTAATTGACTGCCATGCCTGATTTTGACATGAAGTTTGTAAATGAGCTAATACCTGCTTATGAGGATATGGTCAAGAAAATGTGTATCAAACATGCACATTGCTACAAAAAATAATTAAATACGGTATTTTTCCTGTGAGAATTGTAGCCAGCAGTGAGTTAACTCAGTGTGATTTAAACTGTCAGCCGAAGTTGTTGTTTATTTATTGCTTTAAGCTGTGCTGCTGTGATGATGCAAACGATTCTGTGTAAAGGAATTTCCAAGCTGAGATGCTGAGTTCTGTATTAAGGAATGTCTAGCTAATTTCAAAGGGAAGTGTCCTGTTGTAAATCTGTTGACATTTGTATCTATATGGATATGTTGCTATTCAGAGGCGGCTCTCTAATTAGGCGGTTTAGGCGGCCGCCTAAGGCCTCGCGCTGGCTGGGGCCTCGCGGCCGCCTAAACCGCCTGAGGGGAGAGTATGTCAGGTCCTCGGTCACTGACCGAGGACCTGACACCAGGAGGGGGCCCGGCGGCTTGCCCGGTATGCCGCCGGGTGCGAGGCCCCTCCTGGCTGCCCGGCCACCATCGCAGACACTGGTCTGCAGCTCCGCAGTGTGCAGAGCTGCAGACCATGTGACTCGCGAGAATTGGCCAATCAGAGCGTTGCCACGGGTTACCACGGCAACGCTCTGAAATCTCGCGAGAATACATAGTGGCCACCGGACCACCAGGGAGCCCACTGGACCACCAGGGAAAGGTAGGCTCTCCCTCCCCATCAACCCCCATCACACTCATCCTCACCCCCCACCACCATCACCCCCCACCCCCCTCACCATCATCCCCACCCCCCTCAGCCTCACCCCCCACCCCCCTCACCATCACCACCCTCAGCCTCACCACCTTCAGCCTCACCACCTTCAGCCTCACCCCCCCACCCTCACCATCACCCCCCACCACCCTCAGCTTCACCCCCACCACCCTCACCATCACCCTCCACCACCCTCACCCCCCAGCATCACCTCCCTGACCACCCTCAGCATCACCCCCTCACCACCCTCAGCATCACCCCCCTCACCACCCTCAGCACCATCACCCACCACCCCACCATCACCACCCTCACCATCACCCCCACCACCCTCACCATCACCCCCACCACCCTCAGCCTCACCACCCCCATCACCCACCACCCTCACCATCACCACCCTCAGCCTCACCACCTTCAGCCTCACCCCCCTCACCATCACCCCCACCACCCTCACCATCACCACCCTCAGCCTCACCCCCCACCCTCACCATCACCCCCACCACCTTCAGCTTCACCCCCAGCATCACCTCCCTGACCACCCTCAGCATCACCCCCATCACTCCCCTCAGCCTCACCACCCTCACCACCACCCTCAGCATCATCACCCCCACCACCCTCAGCACCATCACCCACCACCCCCACCATCACCACCCTCAGCCTCACCACCATCACCAGCCTCACCACCCTCAGCCTCACCACCAGCCTCACCACCCTCAGCCTCACCGCCACCACCTTCAGCCTCACCACCCCCAGCATCACCCCCTCAGCATCATCACCCCCTCACCACCCTCAGCATCATCACCCCCCACCACCCTCAGCATCATCACACCCACCACCCTCAGCATCATCACCCCCACCACCCTCATCATCATCACCACCCCCCACCACCCTCATCATCATCATCACCACCCTCAGCATCATCACCCCCACCACCCTCAGCATCACCACCCCCACCACCCTCAGCATCACCACCCACCACCCCTCTCAGCTTCTCCCCCCACCCCCTCAGCCTAACCACCCCCCACCACCCTCAGCCTCACCCCCCACCACCCTCAGCATCACTACCCTCACCACCCTCAGCATCACCCCCCACCACCCTCAGCATCACCCTCTCATCACCCTCAGCATCACCCCCTCTCACCACCCTCCGCATAACCCTCCGTCACCACCCTCAGCCTCACCCCACTCACCATCACCCCCTCCTTCTCACATCACCCCCCTCTCACTCTCACATTACCCCCCTCACATTACCCCCTCACTCTCACATTGTCCCCCTCACTCTCACATTACCCCCCCTCACATTACACTCACTCTCACATTACCCCCCTCACTCTCACATTACCATCACCCCCTCCCTCTCACATTACCATCACCTCACTCTCCCTCTCACCATCGCACCCCCTCTCCCTCTCACCATCACACTCCCTCTCACCATCGCACCCCCCTCTCTCTCACATTACCCCCTCTCTCTCACATTACCATCACCCCCGCTCCCTCTCATATAACCATCACCCCCCCGCTCCCTCTCACCATCACCCCCCGTTCCCTCCCACCATCGCACCCCCCCGCTCCCTCTCACCATCGCACCCCCCTCTCCCTCTCACCATCGCACCCCCTCTCCCTCTCACCATCGCACCCCCTCTCCCTCTCACCATCGCACCCCCTCTCCCTCTCACCATCGCACCCCCTCTCCCTCTCACCATCGCACCCCCTCTCCCTCTCACCATCCCCCTCACCCTCTCACCATCCCCCTCACCATCACCCTCCCCTCTCCCTCTCACCCTCCCCTCTCCCTTTTACCATCACCCCCACAGCATCACCCCCCTCTCACCATCACCCGTCTCTCCCTCTCACCATCACCCCCCCTATACACACACAACACACTTCAAGCAGCTACCCCATACACATAGGGTCTCAGACAAAAACGCAAACATGCTCACAGAGACATACATTCTCACACACAAGGATACTCTCTGTCAGACACATTCTCAGGCACATACACAGGTAGACAGTGCATCAATGTGTATATGTGACACTTTTTTGTTAGTGGGGCCTCATGTTTGCGTTTCGCCTAAGGCCTCATAAAGTCTAGAGCCGCCTCTGTTGCTATTGCTATATGAAATTGTGTTTAACTGCTGCCATATTGTATACTTATGTTATACCTAAATATTCACTGACTATTGTTACACATGTCACATATTATTACTAATTATTGTCACAATAAATTATATTTTTATAATTAGTTTGTGATTAATGTGTGAAATACAAATTCTCTAATAAAATGTACTACAGGGTCTGTAAGAGTTAAAATAGTGGGTAGCTCTTCGCTTTAAATCAATCAAGGGGAACAGTGCCAATATATAAATTTTTTATTTAAAGGAACACTATAGTCACCTAAATTACTTTAGCTAAATAAAGCAGTTTTAGTGTATAGATCATTCCCCTGCAATTTCACTGCTCAATTCACTGCCATTTAGGAGTTAAATCACTTTGTTTCTGTTTATGCAGCCCTAGCCACACCTCCCCTGGCTATGATTGACAGAGCCTGCATGAAAAACAAACTGGTTTCACTTTCAAACAGATGTAATTTACCTTAAATAATTGTATCTCAATCTCTAAATTGAACTTTAATCACATACAGGAGGCTCTTGCAGGGGCTAGCAAGCTATTAACATAGCAGGGGATAAGAAAATTTTAATTAAACAGAACTTGCAATAAAGAAAGCCTAAATAGGGCTCTCTTTACAGGAAGTGTTTATGGAAGGCTGTGCAAGTCACATGCATGGAGGTGTGACTAGGTTTCATAAACAAAGGGATTTAACTCCTAAATGGCAGAGGATTGAGCAGTGAGGCTGCAGGGGCATGTTCTATACACCAAAACTGCTTAATTAAGCTAAAGTTGTTCAGGTGACTATAGTGTCCCTTTAATAAAAATTATTCAATTTGTTTTATGAAAATATTATTTCTAATATTTATCACCCCATAAATATCCTCACAATACTGTGTCTCTTACTGATGCACTGCAGGTGTCCGTGATGACAGGCCCCCAAAGCTGGCCGCGATGGTGTTAATCTCAATTTGTTTCAGAGAGGTTGTCCCATCCTCGCTGAAGTCAAACATATAATCTGAGCGATTGATACCTAAAAAGACAGACTGGCACAAAGATAAAAAAATACAAAGTTTAATTATGAATTATGTGTCGATTTCAAATATATAAAATGGACTAAATTCAGATGTAAAAATTACACATTCTGCAATGTACATGTATGCCAACTCCAGATTAGCCATTTGGTTGTGAAAAAACCAAGGAAGGCCAGATCCTTTTAAAGTGTTCAACGCAACTGGTCACCACCGTACCAATGTATACAGGTTACCCATTTAAGAAAATAAAGTTAGTATAGTCCTTGTTTAACAAGCAGTGTATGGATAGTCACAATGATGGAATTCCCCCAAACAGAGACCAATTTACTAGGGCATGGAATCCTGCATATCTATGTTCAGGGAAACTTTCCCGAACATAGATTAGCCTACTCACTAATAGAATACCACAAATCTATGTTCGAGGAAACTTCCTCGAACATAGATAAGCTTACTTGCAAATGGAATTCCGCAAATCTATGTTCAGGGAAAATTCCCCGAACTTAGATTAGCGAACGACTAGGGCTTATTTTCAGGGTAGGGCTTATATTAGAAGCATCCCCCAAAAATAAGCTACTGTTTATTTTTGGGGGTTGTCTTCTTTTCGGGGAAAATAAGTAGGTAATAACTTCATTAAACAGTGATATTCCGCTTTGGAATTGGAAAGGTCATACAATAACATTTAGAAAGAAAAGGCTTGCAGCCAGACACCATTAAATCAATTACGCAATTCAAAAAAATCAGGGATCGACTGATATTTTTCCAGAGCTGATGCAGATACAGATTATTGGTGGCATTTCGGGCCGATTGCCGATAACTGGTGCTGATAGTGTATATATTTAGAGTTACAATTTTTACACAACTCTGGCATTAACTAAACATGCTGAGAGCAATCACACTTCTATAACTCTCAGGCAGCCAGTTCATGGCGGGATTACCAAGACCCCAGCATGTACCGTGCTGTTTCTGATAGGAGTCTAATTACTGACCGCCACAACACTCCTATTACTCTCAGACAGCCATCCCAGTATGCTACATTCACTGGTTATTCCCTGCCTTCAGCTGAGCTCCACGTGCGGAAACTCACAAGGAGGGGTGACATGAGGTTACAATGTGGTGCCTCATTGGCTGGCAGCTGGAGTTTCCCGATGTTGAAGATGGCGTGCGATGACTGGTAGAGGCCAGAGTAAGTTATCGATAATATTGTAAATATGCAGAATATCACCTGTAAAAAAATCATCAGAACTGCAAATCGGTCCATCCCTACAATAATTGATGGCTAGGTGCCATTCACTGGCCACAAGTTGAATAACAGTGTCCTAGATTGCAAGCCTTTGAGACCATGATTCCCAATATATTGTTTATGAATATATATTTATAAACTGAATAATACCTACTTGTGCCAATCCTTCATCCTGGACATGCTTGTGAATTGTGAAAAGGCGTTCTATGAAATCGTCCACTTTAATGGTGCTGGAAATAAAAGAACGAAACACTTAAGAACATGCGTTGAGAAGGATGTCACCACATTAGCTCGTAGCTTTACTGTAAATAGCTCCGAAACTCAACAGTTCAGCATGAGGATTCACCATGTTTGGTTTTCAATTAAGAAATTTAAATCTGGATAATTGTGTATACACAAGTACTGAGATTTAGGACAGTGGAATGAACCAAACATAAACATTGGCAAATATAAGGATGTGAGATTATGCCGGAGTACATCAAACAAAAATAATTATAGTTCTTTAGTTTGTCCAAATTCTGAACCAAAAGGAATTTGATCTGTACGTTTGTTCAACCCTAATCTACCTCTTTCATGTTAGATGTACCCATACTTATTATATACAATTTTGTTCAGGAGAAATCGGATTTTCAATTATCACATAAAATATTTATATAACGGGTGGGGGGCTGGGGGGTGTCTGACTGTGAACTGTGATGGCGGCTGGAGACCTTTTCAGAGAGCTCCGCGCAAATCATTTTAAGCCACTTACTCGTGTTCCTGGCGCTCTTTCTGGGTCAGGCTGTGAAGCTTGGATGTCTGGTGTAAACCGACCGTCTTTGTACGGTCAGTAGCAGCCGTCCAGACTAAGCCCTCAATGGGCTGGAGTGAGGCCTAGCAAGCACTTTGGAGGGGAGAGGAGGCCACTTTCCCAACCAAGCTCAGGCGGACCTTCGTCCAAATCTTGATGGCGCCCTGCTCCCCCCCCTTTGGACTGGTGGGGGAGATCCCGGTCCCCACCCTGGAGGCTCATTCACATCACCAGGGCTGTGCGATTCTGCCTTAAACAGAGATGATAACCCACATGGCATATCCAACATGGCCGATGACGCAGGCCCCAAGCCTGACTATGGAGGTGTGATGTCCAGAACGCTGTCCATCCTGGACAAACTTCTTGCCGACTTTTGGGGGACGCTGTCCCTCTGACAATCTGTACCTGCCCTACAACCCTCGCAGGATCACCCACCTAAACCTGCTCCCCGGCACCCTCAAACTTGACGTGGCACAAGGAGAGTGTGAAAGCGACGGAGAAGACCGGGTCAGCGGAGCACAAGAGGCGGGATGTGCAGGCCTGCATCAGAAAGGGGTGCCTATAGAGCCAGCAGTTAGAGTGTCAAGAAGGATACAACGAGAGGAGAGCAAGGGATACCGAAAGAGCTACCACATTATATGAATGCTGCATCAATCTTGCCTGGGTCAGTACGCCTACCAACTCACCCTATTACCTGGTACTGCACCCTGCCCATGACGGGCATAGGCTGAATGCCCAGAGGGTCGTCTTACTCATCCTCCCACCACACACAACCAGGAGACAACCTCCCTTCTTAATCTAATTATATGCTATGGTTGACATTTCTGTTGAAAGTGTTACTTTTCTGCTTACCCTGCATCATTTGTCCCAAATACCTTAATACTAGCACTTGCCACTGAAGCCACCCAGGGTGGCATACTCAGCTTGTATATTAATCTTATAATATAATTTACTTTATTTACTTATCACCTGTGCATCTATACAGAGTTACCTTAGTCTGATATACTTATAGAAAGTGCTGAGTTTCTCGCATTTAATGTTCTACTTGTCTTTACAATTCTTGTTTAAATGTCCATATGCACCTGTATGTCTCTCTATGCACTTCAAAAATTAAGAATATTAAAAAAATATATATATATATAAACATAATTTAATATGAATAAAAGAAAAAGTAAGAGAAATTAAGAAATGTTATTCCAACTTCTGCACGGCATTTTAACTGTGAATGTCATAATACTGTTAGCTTTTACTGCAATAAAATACACATGATATCCCCCATGTACACGTTTTATTGAGTTTTGAAAACTTAGCAGGGTCAAATTTAGGGCTTGCCTATATCAGTTTTTACACATTGAAATTTGCCAGATTGGTTTGCTTGGATTTTGTTACCTGTGAGACCATATGGGGGAGACTTACCTCATTACAGCATACCATTTGCAAAAGAAAACAACACAGGGTATTCAAAACAAGGTATGTCCAGTATTTAGTAGTCACTTCGTTACAAATCCTGGCCAAGGTTAGTGTTTATATTTGTTTCTTTCACCTTTCACACAAAAACTGCACTTTCACTGATATCATCACTGCACGATTACTGTTCTGAAAAAAACACTCAGATCTGTGTTCAGCAATGTCGCACAAGTTCAACAGTATCCCCCATGTACAGGTTTTATTGGGTTTTAGAAACTTAAAACCTGTACATGGGGGATACTGTGTGATTTTCACAGTGAGAAGCGCGGAAACGCCTCTAGCGGCTTTCAGTGAGACAGCCACTAGAGGCTGGATTAACCCTAGTGTAAACATAGCAGTTTCTCAGTAAAAATCTATTCACAAACCGGACTTTACATAGGACACGAGGTCATGTGTTTAGACTGGAAGAAAGAAGATTTCGTCTAAGGCAAAGGAAAGGTTTTTTTACTGTAAGAACAATAAGGATGTGGAATTCTCTGCCTGAAGAAGTGGTTTTATCAAAGTCCATACAGATGTTCAAACAGCAACTAGATGCATTCTTGCAAAAACAGAATATTCAAGGATATAATTTTTCAATTTAGGGTAATAGCTTCTTGATCCAAGGATAAATCTGACAGCCATTCCGGGGTCAAAAAGGATTTTTTTTCCCCTAGTTTGTTGCAAAATTGGAAGTGCTTCAAACTGTTTTTTTTGCCTTCTTTTGAATCAACAGCAAAAACAAATGTGAGGAAGGCTGAACTTGATGGATGCAAGTCTCTTTTCAGCTATGTAACCTATGTAACCTAACCCTTATAAAGCCTCAATAATTTTCTTAGCATTGCTTCACGGATATAAGAGTACCCTAGAGTACTAGAAAGTCACAGAGTCTAATATATTAAATGCCCTTTTCAACATGGAAAGTTGACAAAGTCATTTTCTGGCCCTATGTCAGTTTTGAGGCCGTGTGACAGCCTAGGAAAGAAAATTCCACACATGATGACTTAACTTTTTTGAAAGTAGGCCACCCATGGTATTCCAAATGGTGTAATTTGAGTTGGTCATTTAGTGGTCATATTTCCATTTGTGTTTTTCACACACACAGATTTATTCAATTTTTAACAGGAAATTTTATAATTCTGATGTGTGTGAATGCAACAAAACCTCAATTTTTTTTTAACATCATCCCACAAATATAACAGTGCCCCCATTTTTTTTTTCATGTCTTTTCAGGTAAGTAAAAAATAAATACATACATTAATAATAATAGTAGTCTCCGACAACGATTCATGAACTGACTGAATAACAGATGCAGCCCACCTCAACCTGAGATTACCAACGGATGCATCACACACTCACACTCAAACACCTGACTAGAGGCGAACACCTCTACCACGACATCATAAAATACAAACAGGAAACACATATAAACAGCAAATGATCACCAACGTCGGTCCAATAGCCTTCACCATCTCATCAGGGATGAGGCCCAAAGGCGGCATGTTAAGAGTGACCAACTGGCTGACACAGGACAAACACCTAATTACCAACGGAACACTATTTGGGATAGCCACCCCAGAGACATAAGATGATCCATCATGACAAACAGACCTTAACGATGGATCGTCCCGAGGGATCTGGACAAACACACAGTACCCAATAAACTAAGGTGGAGATACCCTTAAATAACTCCACTGGACACAATTAGGACACACTAGGCCAACAGGACCACGCACCTAAACACACCTGAATACACAAGTACTCACGACATCTAATAACCTGCACATTCCCCATAAGGCGAAGCCTAATGCCTAAAAAAAAAATTAAATAAAAAATATATCAAACACCTCATGTATGTCAATTTCAGCATACAATCTATAAGTATGCCAATCTACAAGCCGCAACCTGGTCACCCATATGACTATTCTAGCGTGTTGTACATTAATTATTAATTAATTTAAATGATTAATCTAAATTTCTGTATAATAACATACTATTGTTTAATTGTTGATCATTCATCCTTCGCTGGGACCTGCGTGTCCGTTATACTATGTTTGACTGTTGCATCTAATAAACAGCTCTGAGAACTAATAATAATAGTAGTACCAAGGTACTTCTAATTACCCTAATCAGACTGTCAACATGGTTAATGCTATAAACAGCACATATATATATATATATAAAATACCTTGTTGGAAGTGCACTCACAGGACTCGATACTGTTGCCAAAAATGTGCCATTTATTCAAGCTTCAAAAGTTGATTACATAGTAAGTGAAGCTTGAATAAATGGCACATTTTTGGCAACAGTATCGAGTCCTGTGAATGCACTTCCAACAAGGTATTTTATATTTTGAGGTCGGAGTGGCACCTAGGCAATAAACATAAGCAGAATTTCATTGCCCAAACGGCAATTTATCGATGTGGAAAGGCTACCAAAAGAGGGGTGACATTAAGCTGCACAAGATGATCCAACCTAAGCGGCACTACGAGCAATACTCACCCAACAAGAGAATGAGGCCTACAAGCATGGCGGGCGCGGGAGAGACGGTCGCTTTCCCACTGCCAAGACAGCCAGAGTCTCTGCACAAAGGCCCTCGTTCCCCCCCCCCCCTTTGGACCGGCGGGGGTCATCCCGGTCTACTCCCAGAAAGAGAGCACTCACCTTCAAAGTGCTCCAGGGCACAAATTTGGCAGGTGGGAGACACAAGGTCGGACCAAGATGGCTGACGGCACTACTTCCCACATAGAGCAACCAACACCAAGCGACTGGACAGCAGCCTTCCAGACAAGATTTGATGCAGGCAATTTTGGGAATGCCTGGAGAACAGACGCCAGCCACCAGCACCATCACAGGTAAGCATTATGGCTAGAGCACCAACAGCCAGCCTGTTTAATTTTGAACGTCTGTCTCTCCTGCTTTGTCAATAGCATTTTAAACTCTCCAGGAGCCTCCTGTGTGATTAACAGTTAATTTACACAGCAGAAGATATAAAATAAATGGCAGAGAATTGAGCAGTGAGACTGCAGGGGCATGATCTATACACAAACTGCTGTATTAAGATAAATTTGTTTTGATGCCTATACTATCACTTTAAGGTCTAGATTATTAGTCTAAATTATTCTGTATTACTAATGAAGAGCACTCCAGGTAGCTCGGCATGGGAATACATAAAGCTTAGAGAAAGAAAACTCGTTTTAAGACTGATGGGCATTGTATAGCACTCACTAAAATACTACAGTATATGCATTGTTGTGCCAGTACTGAGTGTGATATTAAATTAAATGGCACTGTACTGCCAACATGAATTATTTATTTGCAAACATTCAGCTTAGACAGTGCACATATTCATGTCCTAACTTTACTAAGAAATTAAATGGGACTCTGCCAATAGTAAAGCTTGGGAGCCAACAGACTTGATCACATTTGGATTTTGCCAAGGCATTTGATACAGTTCCACACAATAGATTAGTGTTCAAACTCAAGGAAATTGATCTAGATGAAACTGCTTGTTCGTGGGTAGAACATTGGCTTAAAAATAGGGTACAAAGTTGTCGTTAATGGTAAATTTTCAAGCTGGACAGAGGTGGCAAGTGGTGTCCCTCAGGGTTCTGTTCTGGGACCCCTTCTATTTAACATGTTTATAAATGATCTTGAAAAAAGCATTGAAAGTCATGTTTCAGTGTTTGCAGATGACACAAAACTCTGTAAAATAATACAATGTGAGCAAGATAGTACTTTGCTGCAGAGGGATTTAGATAGACTTGGGGACTGGGTAATCAAATGGCAGATGAAATTTAATGTTGAAAAATGCAAAGTTATGTACTTCGGCGTAAAGAATACACAAGCAACGTATACCCTTAATGGAAGCAAATTATGGATAACAACACACGAGAGGGACTTGGGAATTGTTATAGACAACAAACTATGCAACAACGTGCAATATCAATCAGCAGTGGCTAAGGCCAGTAAGGTATTGTCATGCATGAAAAAGGGCATTCACTGTCCGGATTAGAATATCATTTTGCCTATTTATAAATCACTGGTAAGACCACATAATGCAAGCATGTCAAACTCAAAGTGTGGCACGGGCCACATAAACAAGGTTTAAGTTGATGTGGGTCGCGCAAACACACACACACACACACACACACATACATACTCACAGACAGACACACACACACACAGACACTGACAGACACACACACATACTCACTGACAGACCTATACATACTCCCTGACAGACACACACATACTCACTGACACAGACAGACACACACACACACACACACACACACATACTTTTCATTATTGCTCCTTACCTTATGGAGCCGATGGGGGGCATCTCCCTGGGGTCCTTCTTGCTCCTCACTGATCCCACGTGCTATTTAATGATGCCGGGTGCCGGAATATGACGTCATATTCCAGCGCCCGTATTCACTTCAGTCGGCGTGCGCGAGGGAGCAGTGAGGAGATGGAACACTGAGAGTAGGGGAAAGCAGGTGCCTACTCTGCTATAACGCTGAGAATGTACTCGCGGCTCGCTGGGCCGCAAAGATGGTCCTTGTGGGCCGCATGCGGCCTGTGGGTTTCACATGCTTGACATAATGAATATGCTGTGCAATTTTGGGCACCTGTTCTAAAGAAGGATATTATGGCACTAGAAAAAGTGCAGAGGCGGGATACAACATTTATAAAAGGAAAGGAATTTCAGCATGAAGAAAAGTTTAAAAATGTCAACCTATTTAGTTTAGAAAAACATCACCTGAGAGGGGATATGATAACATTATACAAATATATAACCTAATTGCATTCTACGAAGAAGTAAGTAGAAGTGTAGATCAGGGTGTTGCAATGGATGTGATCTACTTGGATTTTGCCAAGGCATTTGATACGGTTCCTCACAATAGGTTAGTTTTCAAACTAAAAGAACTTGGTCTAGATGAATATTCTTGTTCTTGGGTAGAACACTGGCTTAAGGATAGAGTACAACGAGTTGTCATTAATGGTAAATTTTCAAGCTGGACAAAAGTGGTAAGTGGTGTCCCTCAGGGTTCTGTTTTGGGACCGCTTCTATTTAACATATTTATAAATGATCTTGAAATGGGCACTGAAAGCCATGTATCAGTGTTTGCAGATGACACAAAACTTTGTAAAGTAATCAAATGTGAGCAGGATATTGACTTGCTGCAGAGGGATTTGGATAGATTGGGGGACTGGGCACTAAAATGGCAGATGAAATTTAACATAGAGAAATGCAAAGTTATGCACTTCGGGGGTTAAGAATGCACAAGCAATTTACACCCTAAATGGTAGTGAACTAGGGATAACCACACACGAGAAGGATTTGGGAATTGTTATAGACAACAAAATAGGTAGCAATATGCAATGTCAATCTGCCATTGCTAAGGCCAGTAAGGTTTTGTCATGTATAAATAGGGGCATAAATTCTCGAGATGAAAATATAATTTTGCCTCTTTATAAATTGCTGGTAAGACCACACCTTGAATATGCTGTGCAATTTTGGGCACCTGTTCTAAAGAAAGATATCATGGCACTAGAAAAGGTGCAGAGACGAGCTACAAAATTGATAAAAGGAATGGAGCATTTTAGTTATTTAGAAAGGTTAAAAAATTTAAATCTCTTTAGTTTTGAAAAACGGCGCCTGAGAGGGGATATTATAACATTATACAAATATTTTCGGGGCCAGTACAAACCATTATCTGGAAATCTATTCATAAACAGGGCTATAGATAGGACACGAGGTCACACATTTAGGCTGGAAGAAAAAAAAAGAGATTTCATCTAAGGCAAAGAAAAGTTTTTTTTTTACAGTAAGAGCAATAAGGATATGGAATTCTTTGAGGTGGTTTTGTCAGAGTCGATACAGATGTTGTCCATAACATAAAGGGATATAACTTATAATTATTGGGGTAATAGCTGCTTGATCCAAGGAGACATCTGACTGCTATTTTGGGGGCAAGAAGGAATTTTATTCCTAGTTTGTTGCAAAATTGGAAGTGCTTCAAACTGGGTTTTTTTTTTGCATTCTTTTGGATCAACAGGAAAAAAAAAAGTGAGGAAGGTTGAACTTGATGGACGCAAGTCTCTTTTCAGCTATGTAACTATGTAACATGGCTCAAGAAAACATAATAATGACAAAATTTAATTAAACCACAAACAAAAATGATGAATCACAGGTAGGTTCTTTTGACAAATAAAATGCACTTGCTCGGTTGGCTAATACAGAATAAGCTGTGCATTATAAAAAAAACACAGAATTAAGCCATGCTCTCCCATATCACAGAAGAAACAAATAAATAATGTCCAGATATTGTCACAACTGGCTATTTATGACTCAATTTTGCCATTCAAATTTAAATTGCAAAAATTTGCATTTTTTTTCTTTACATTCCTCTGAGAGGAAGAAGAGACTACAAACTAGCACCCTGACTATTAGGCATCATACCTCTAAGAGTAATCAACCTGTCTAAGAACACTTTGGATAAATGCCAGGTAACAGTGTATGTATCTACTATATGCTCCATGTATGAGTTACTATGTGTCACATCCTATTACATTCTGCGGATATTTCTGGCCATGGCTTCTGATATTCAGTACTCTTTTTACAATTCTGGTTTATTTTTTCTTGTTATTTTCTGGTTATCTATTCTATGTCTGATTTTCTTTATGCTGGGTTTTCTTCGTTCCTTTGCAATTTGTCCTTTTTGTTTCAGTGTGTTCCTGCTAGCAGTGGTCTCATTCCTCTGTTCCTTTCCTTGCAGGCAAGTACTGTGTGTGTTTTATTGTAGCACTTAGTCATTCATATCAAGGCAGTTAGGAGCCATCGTAATTGGAGTACTTTGGCGCAGTGGTGGGCTGCATACATTTTGGCCATTTATGTATGTCTTAATCTCCAATGTTTATTACATATATAGTACTTAGTTATTTCTCCTCTTGTTTTATTTTGTCTTGTATTCCCAGTTCATGTACAGTCCTGTCCATGCCCTGTTCTTGTTTCACTCATGTCTTGTACATGTTCTGGGTTCTGCTTTCTGTCCTACTCCGGTTCTGGGTTCTTCTAGTCTCGTCTTGTTATCTTGTTTGGTGCCTATTCTAGCCTTGTTTCTAGTACTGGATACATATATGCATATTATTAAGCTCCTGGGATCCGCAGAAGCTGCATAAGGGCCCTGGTATGTGGCCGCACAAGGTGCTTAACACCAGGGGGCGTGTGGTTACCCTGCACCAGACCCGGATTGTTAATTTCCACACTGTAACTTCTACCATTATCAGGCATATAGGGGTTCCGGTCTCTGGACCGCCACCCATGACACTATGAGGACATCTCAGTGTAGGTATCTACTATATGCTCTGTGTAGGAGTTACTATGAGGACACAGCCTCAGTGTATGGATCCACTAGATGCTCTCACCCTCAGTGTATGTATCTACTATATAGAAACATAGAATGTGACGGCAGATAAGAACCATTCGGTCCATCTAGTCTGCCCAATTTTCTTAATACTTTTATTATTGCTTTGCCTTATTTTATAGTTAGGATAGCCTTAAAGCCTATCCCACACATGCTTAAACTCCTTTACCGTGTTAACCTTTACCACTACCGCTGGAAGGCTATTCCATGCATCCACTACACTCTCAGTAAAGTAATACTTCCTGATATTATTTTTAAACCTTTACTGTGTTGATTCCTTTTATGTATTTAAATGTTTCTATCATATCACCCCTGTCACGGTTCTCACCGCGACAAAAAGACAGCGTCGTCCCTGGATTTGAACCGAGGAACTTCGCAGTCCTGGTCCTGCTTCCTACCTCTGAGCCACAGCAGCTTTGTATATTTTCAAGCTATTCCGGTTCTGTTCTTCCTGGCTTGTCTGCAGAAGTGGGGGCTGGTCCTTGACTAATGCTGTGCTTCACCTGACCCTGATCAGTTATCAGCAGGGTATATAAACTCAGCCTCACCCTGTGAACTGGGTCAAGTCTTTGATCCTGTTGTGTGTGTTCCGTACCAGTGTTCTTGTCTATTGTTACTCTGCTTCATATTGACCCCGGCTTCTGACATTGTTTACTCTGACCTCTGGCATCCCTTGACTTCGGCTACTCCTCGTTGTTCCTGTCCTCTGACATCCTTTGACCTCGGCTATCCCTTGACAATCCTGCTGTTTGAGTCCTTGCCTGCATTGCGACTTGGAACTTCATTCTGCACAGCCCCTCTTGCACAGACCCACAGACCAGGTGAATTTTTACCTGACCACCTTGGCCTGTGGCTATTTGCAAGGGTGAGCAACATATCTGTGCTATAGACTCCCAACCCAGGTAAGACCCTGACACCCCCTGTCTAGCCTTTCCTCCAAGCTATACATGTTAAGTTCCTTTAACCTTTCCTTGTAAGTTTTATCCTGCAATCCATGAACCAGTTTAGTAGCCCTTCTCTGAACTCTCTCTAAAGTATAAATATCCTTCTGAAGATACGGTCTCCAGTACTGCGTACAATACTCCAAGTGAGGTCTCACCAGTGTTCTGTACAATGGCATGAGCACTTTCCTCTTTCTACTGCTAATACCTTTCCCTATACAACCAAACATTCTGCTAGCATTTCCTGCTGCTCTATTACATTGTCTGCCTACCTTTAAGTCATCAGAAATAATCACCCCTAAATCCCTTTCCTCAGATGTTAAATATTCTGTACTCTGCCCTTGGGTTTTTACGTCAAAGATGCATTATCTGGCACTTATCCACATTAAATGTTAGTTGCCACAACATTTTTCTAGTTTACCTAAATCATTTGCCATTTGGCTTATCCCTCCTTGAGCAACAACCCTGTTACATATTTCTGTATCATCAGCAAAAAGACATACCTTACCATCAAGACCTTCTTGTAACGAAAATATACCCCAACACGCAGGATTCAACTCAACAGAAGACAACACAGAGGGGAGATACGTCTACCGGACCTTAGAATGGCCGGACTCGACGTATATGAGAGGAGTACAGAGTCAGGAGCGATCAGAGGTCAAGGGCACAAAGAGACAGCGTAAACTAGGACTAGCCGGGGTCTGGTACACGGTAAACAGCAAGCCGGCAAACAGAACAGATAAGGATAAAGAGAAAACGTAGTCAGAAACAAAGCCAAGGTCAAGTACGAAGGAACTCAACTGAACACAACAAGCGCTAAAGGGAACTGAAACAGAAACCTTGATAGGGCAAGGAACTAAGGGAAAAAGGTGAGTATAAATACCTTAACATCTATTTTGATTGGCCCCTGTCACATCCACGCCCCCAAAAGGTAAGTGTATGGGGAGTGTGGCATGACAGGGACCAATGGGAGGCCTTTGCCAATTTAGACTCCCACTGTCCCTTTAAGAGCGCGCCCGAGACCCATGGAGCGCTCTTAGAGTCAGGCGGGACACGTGACCGCTTCTCACGGTCACTGCCCGCCTTCCTGTTGCAGCTGTCGGATGAACAGCAGGACCCCGGCCGGCCCCTGGAAAGGGTAAGTACCGCTACAGTACCCCCCCCCCCCCCCTCGAGGACACGCCCTCCGGGCGGAGAGGGCCAGGCCTGGCAGGAAAACGAGAATGGAAAGAACGCACAAGGCGAGGAGCGTGAACAGCGTCAGCGGAAATCCAACTGTGCTCCTCAGGCCCATAGCCCTTCCAATGCACCAGGTACTGAAGTCGACCTCTAAGGAAACGAGAGTCAAGAACGGCAGAAACTTCAAACTCTTCATGACCCTCCACAGAGTAAGGCTTCAACAACGAAGTGTGAAAGACATTAGGAATACGCAGATTCTTAGGAAGACCCAAGGCATATGAAACAGGATTAACCTTATGCAAAATACGATAAGGACCAATAAAGCGGGGAGCCAATTTCATAGAAGGCACCCGGAGGCGAATATTTTGCGTGGAAAGCAAAACCCTGTCCCTTACGACATAAGAAGGAGCCGCCCTGCGATGCTTGTCAGCCTGCACCTTCTGGCGAGCAGCGGAATCCACCAAAGAACGCTGAACCTGCTCCCAAGTATTACGCAAACCAGCCAAATGCTCATCCAGAACTGGCATGCCCTGTGAGGAGAAAGCAGCCGGAAGAACAACGGGGTGCTGGCCATAGACAACGTTAAAAGGACTTTTGCTGGAAGAATCATGAGTAGCGTTATTCTGAGCAAACTCAGCCCAAGGAAGAAGGTCAGCCCAATTGTTCTGATGGTTGGATACGAAACACTGAAGGTACTGCTCCAGAGATTGATTGGCACGTTTAGCAGCTCCGTTAGACTGGGGGTGGTAAGCGGAAGAAAATGAGAGGGTAATACCCATTTCCGAACAAAAGGCTTTCCAGAAACTGGAAATAAATTGGCTACCCCTATCGGACACAATAGATACGGGAATGCCATGCAACCGAAACACCTCTCTAGCGAAGATAAGTGCCAGTTCCCTAGACGTGGGCAGCTTGCGAAGAGACACAAAGTGAGCCATCTTAGAAAACCAATCTACTATCATTAGGATAACTGTGTTACCATTCCAGGGGGTTATTCAACAATAAAATCCATAGACAGGTTAGACCAAGGTCTCTCGGGAACGGGTAACGGATGCAACAGCCCACAAGGAACTCTACGAGAAGATTTCATACAGGCACAAGTAGTACAAGCACCTATATAGTCGGTGACATCCTTGCGTAAGGAATCCCACCAAAAATACAGAGAAACAGCTGACACCGTTTTGGAAATACCAGGATGTCCAGCAGTTTTAGTGTCATGATACAACGACAGAATATCCCGTCTCTCGGGAACATCAACGAATAGTTTATCAGTAGGCCTCTCGCTAGGTGCCATGCTTTGTTTCGCTTGTATGGCCTGCAAGAGGGACGAGGAAATAGATAAAATAGTAGTAGCTATTATCCTGCCTCTCTTAAGACGTCATTAATAAATTCTTGAAATACTGCTGGGGCATTACATAGACCAAATGGCATAACAGTATACTCGGAATGGCCAAATCTAGTGTTGAATGCAGTCTTCCATTCATGGTCTTTCTTAATACATATTAAATTGTATGCGCCTCTAAGATCCAATTTAGTGAATACAGTGGCATGTTTGAGCCTGTCAAATAATTCCGTGATTAAAGGTATTGGGTATGCATTTTTTATGGTGATTTTATTTAGACCTCTATAATCAATACATGGTCTTAAATCCCCTTCTTTCTTCGATACAAAGAAGAACCCCGCTCCAGCCGGAGAAGAGGATTTCCTAATAAACCCCTTTTATAGTGATTCCTTAATATACTCCTCCATGACACGGTTTTCTTGAACAGATAAAGGGTACACCCTGCCCTTTGGAGGTATAGTGCCAGGCAATAAATCGATAGCACAATCGTAGGGTCTGTGAGGCGGTAATTTGTCAGCCTCCCTTTTATCGAAGACAGTCTTGAGAAATAAGTACTGAGTGGGTATAACCAGAGGCGGCTCTAGACTTTATGAGGCCTTAGGCGAAACTCAAACATGAGGCCCCACTAACAAAAAAGTTTACCTGTGTATTTGCCTGAGAGTGTGTCTGACAGAGTATCCTTGTGTGTGAATGTATGTCTCTGTGAGCATTTTTGCGTTTTTGTCCGAGACCCTATGTGTTTGGGGTAGCTGCTTGCAGTGTGTTGTGTGTATGGGGGGGTGATGGTGAGAAGGAGAGGCAGGTGATGGTGAGAGGGGGTGATGGTGACAGGGAGGTGATGTGTGGGGGGTGATGTGAGAGGGGTGATGGTAATGTGAGAGTGAGGGGGGGTGATGTGAGAGTGAGGGGGGGTGATGTGAGAGTGAGGGGGGGGTGATGTGAGAAGGAGGGGGGGGTGATGTGAGAAGGAGGGGGGTGATGTGAGAAGGAGGGGGGTGATGTGAGAAGGAGGGGGGTGATGTGAGAAGGAGGGGGGTGATGTGAGAAGGAGGGAGTGATGTGAGAAGGGGGGGGGTGATGTGAGAAGGAGGGGGGGTGATGTGAGAAGGAGGGGGGGTGATGTGAGAAGGAGGGGGGGTGATGTGAGAAGGAGGATGGGTGATGTGAGAAGGAGGATGGGTGATGTGAGAAGGAGGATGGGTGATGTGAGAAGGAGGATGGGTGATGTGAGAAGGAGGATGGGTGATGTGAGAAGGAGGATGGGTGATGTCAGAGGGGGGGTGATGTGAGAAGGAGGGAGGATGGTGTGAGAAGGAGGGAGGATGGTGTGAGAAGGAGGGAGGATGGTGTGAGAAGGAGGGAGGATGGTGTGAGAAGGAGGGGGGATGGTGTGAGAAGGGGGGTGATGTGAGAAGGAGTGGGGTTGATGCGGAGGGTGGTGGGGGACGGTGAGCTGAGGGTGGTGGTGGGGTGGGGAGTCTGAGGGTGGTGGGGGATGGTGAGGCTGAGGGTGGTGGGAGTGGTGAGGCTGAGGGTGGTGAGAGTTGATACTGAGGGTGATGGTGGTGGTGAGGCTGAGGGTGGTGGGGTGATGCTGAGGGTGGTGGGGTGGTGGTGAGGCTGAGGGTGGTGGGGGGGTGGTGAGGCTGAGGGTGGTGGGGGAGGTGAGGGTGGTGGGGGGTGAGGCGTGATGCTGAGGGTGATGAAGCTGAGGGTGGTGTGGGGGTAGTGAGGCTGAGGGTGGTGGAGGGTGGTGAGGCTGAGGGTGGTGTGGGGTAGTGGGGGTGAGGCTGAGAGTGGTGGGGGTGGTGAGGCTGAGGGTGGTGAGGGGGTAGTGCGGCTGATGTGGGGGGCAGTGAGGCTGAGAGTGGTGAGGGGGTAGTGATGCTGAGGGTGGTGGGGGGGGTGAGACTGAGGGTGGCTGGGGGTAGTGAGGCTGAGGGTGGTTGGGGTAGTGAGGCTGAGGGTGGCTGGGGGTAGTGAGGCTGGGGTAGTGAGGCTGAGGGTGGTGAGGCTGAGGATGGCTGGGGGTAGTGAAGTTGAGGATGGCTGGGGGTAGTGAGGCTGAGGGTGGCTGGGGGTGGTGAGGCTGAGGATGGCTGGGGGTGGTGAGGCTGAGGGTGGCTTGGGGTAGTGAGGCTGAGGGTGGCTTGGGGTAGTGAGGCTGAGGGTGGCTTGGGGTAGTGCGGCTGAGGGTGGCTTGGGGTAGTGAGGCTAAGGGTGGCGAGGCTGAGGGTGGTGAGGCTGAGGGTGGTTGTGGGTGGTGAGGGTGGCTGGGGGTGGTGAGGCTGAGGGTGGCTGGGGGTGGTGAGGCTGAGGGTGGTGAGGCTGAGGGTGGCTGGGGGTGGTGAGGCTGAGGGTGGCTGGGGGTGGTGAGGCTGAGGGTGGCTGGGGGTAGTGAGGCTGAGGGTGGTGAGGCTGAGGGTGGTTGGGGGTAGTGAGGCTGAGGGTGGTTGGGGGGAGTGATGCTGAGGGTGGCTGGGGTAGTGAGGCTGAGGGTGGTTGGGGGTAGTGAGGCTGAGGGTGGCTGGGGGTTGTGAGGCTGAGGGTGGCTGGGGGTTGTGAGGCTGAGGGTGGTGGGAGGGTGAGGCTGAGGGGGGTGACAGAGAGCCTACCTTAATTTCCCTGGTGGTCCAGTGGTCTCCCTGGTGGTCCGGTGGCCATTGCTCCTGGTCTGCAGCTCTGCAGAGCTGCAGACCATGTAATCTCGCGAGATGTCAGAGCGTTGCCGTGGTAACCCGCGGCAACGCTCTGATTGGCCGGTTCTCGCGAGACACATGGTCTGCAGCTCTGCTCACTGCGGAGCTGCAGACCGGTGTCTGCGGTGGCTGGCCGGGCAGCCAGGAGGGGCCTCGCACCCGGCGGCATACCGGGCAAGCCGCCGGGCTCCCTCCTGGTGTTAGGTCCTCGGTCACTGACCGAGGACCTGACACACTCTGCCAACAGGCGGTTTAGGCGGCCGTGAGGCCCCAGCCAGCGCGAGGCCTTAGGCGGCCGCCTAAACCGCCTAATTAGAGAGCCGCCTCTGGGTATAACCGTAGACAAAGGAGGAGTAGTAGGAACATTAATAGAATTCAAAGGGGTGACTTCAATAGTACAAGACTCGTGGCAGGTGTCGCTCCATGATTTTATTTGTCCTGACTCCCAGTCGAAAATGGGATTGTGAGTACGTAACCATGGGTACCCTAACACGACGTGAGAAGAGGGAGAGGTGATGACCTGGAACCGAATGGTTTCAAAGTGTAAAATCCCTGTATACATGTGTAACAACTGGAGAACTTAATGGTCTACCATCTATGGCCTATAAGGTCTTAGGTGCGAGAGTTTTCCGGAAGTAACGGACATTCTTTTACCATATGGTCTCTCCTACCACAGTATAGGCAGAGTCCGTCCCTTCTCCTATGTAATTTTTCAGTATCAGAGAGTTTGGAAACCCCTAATTGCATGGGTTCCTCCTCAGATACTTTAACACTCTCAGGTTTATCAACTCTGGGGTGTCACATCCTGCTCTGTTCTGTGGAGATGTCTGGCCTTGGCTTCTGGTATCCAGTACTCTGTTTGCTATTCTTGCTTAGTTTTCTTGGTTTTTGGTTTTCTATGCTATGTCTGGTTTTCTTTATGCTGGGATTTCTGGGTTCATTCCTATTGTTCGTCCCTGGATTTCCCAGTCTCCAGGTTTCCTTGAAATGTTTGTTTTATTTGCCACACCCGTTTGTTTCCATCTTTCATTATGTTTCAGTGTTCCTGCAGGCAGCTGCTCACTGCTTCTGTCCTTTCTTGCAGGTAAGTGCTATATATGTGTTATAATCTGTGCTTGTTTTAGTATACATTAGGCAGTGTAGGACCTGCCAGATATGGGGTACATTGGCGTTGTTGGCAGGCTTATGCAATGTATGATCATATAGTGTGACTAAATCCCCATGATTTTCATATGTAGTACTTAGTTATTTCTCCTCTTGTTTTGCCTATGTTATCCTGTCTTGTTTTAGTTTGTATACCCAGCCCATGTACAGTCCTTTCCAGTCATGCCCATGTTATGTTCATGTTTTCCTCATGTCTTGTGTATATCTTCTGGGTTTAGCTTACTATCCTTCTCTGGTTCTGGGTTCTATTAGTTCTGTCTTGTTTTCATGTTTGGTGCCTATCTCTAGTCTTGCCTTGTTTCTAGTACTGGATACAATCTTGCTGCAGAGCCTCCCTATTCAGCTCCTGGGAGGTCTGCTAATTTCCATGCTCCTAGTTCCTGGTATCCGCTGAAGCTGATTCAGGGTCTTGGTATGTGGCTGCACAAACGCTGGTGCTCAACACCAGGGGGCGTGCGGTTACCCTGCACCAGACCCTGCCAATCCACCTCCACGCTGTGACTCCTACTTTGAACATCAGGCATACTGGGTCCCGGTCCTGCACCGCCGCCCGGACATTGTCTGGGTCTCGGGCACCGGACCGCCACCGTGACATGGGGTTAATAGGTGTAACCAAACGTCTATTCCTGTTTTTAGTATAGAGCCTGTCACGAATCCTATTATCTATATCAATGAGGTAGTCAATAAGTTCCTCTAATGCAATAGGAAGCTCCTTAGCTGCTACCTCATCTAATATAGTGTCAGATAAATCTTCCATGAATGCAGTAGTTAACCCATTGTTAGTCCAATCTACCTGTGAAGCAAGGGTATGAAACTGAATGGCATAGTCTGCAACAGACCTAGAACCTTGTTTAATTCTCATTAAAGATCTGGCGGCATCCTTTGACCTTTTAGTTGTGTCAAAAGTTCTACGAAACGCTGTAAGGAAACTATTGAAATTATGCACCATAGGTCCATTAGCCTCCCAAATAGGATTAGCCCACTAGAGTGCTTTATCAGTAAGTTGGTGCATAAGAAACCCCACTTTAGACCTATCTGTGGGAAAGGAACGTGGATACATCTCAAAGTGGAATTCTATTTGATTAATGAAACCTCTGCATGTCTTAGAGTCCCCTCCATACCTAGGAGGAGGTGTTAAATGGGCAAAGTATTAGGCAAAGTAGATATTTCAGGAAGAAGAGGTGCGTCTGGAGAGCCTGGGCTATCTGATCCATACGGTGATCCTGCTCTACAAATCTAGCCTCATGAGAAGCCATCTGCTGAGCTTAATCTGCGGGGTCCATGGCCCTATCGTAATGTAACGAAAATATACCCCAACACGCAGGATTCAACTCAACAGAAGACAACACAGAGGGGAGATAAGTCTACCGGACCTTAGAATGGCCGGACTTGACGTATATGAGAGGAGTACAGAGTCCGGAGCGATCCGAGGTCAACGGCACAAAGAGACAGCGTAAACTAGGACTAGCCGGGGTCTGGTAACGGTAAACAGCAAGCTGGCAAACAGAACAGATAAGGATAAAGAGAAAACGTAGTCAGAAACAAAGCCAAGGTCAAGTACGAAGGAACACAACTGAACACAACAAGCGCTAAAGGGAACTGAAACAGAAACCACGATAGGGCAAGGAACTAAAGGAAAAAGGTGAGTATAAATACCTTTACATCTATTTTGATTGACCCCTGTCACATCCGAGCCCCCAAAAGGTAAGTGTATGGGGAGTGTGGCATGACAGGGACCAATGGGAGGCCTTTGCCAATTTAGGCTGCCACTGTCCCTTTAAGAGCGCGCCCAAGACCCGTGGCGCGCTCTTAGAGTCAGGCGGGACACGTGACCGCTTCTCGCGGTCACTGCCCGCCTTCCTGTTGCAGCAGTCGAATGAGCCGCGTGCGGCTCGTGCAGCAGCAGGACCGCGCGCGGCTTGAACAGAGGACCCCGGCCGGCCCCTGGAAAGGGTAAGAACCGCTACACTTATGCAATATCACTAATAAAAATATTAAAGAGAATGGGGAATGGGTCCAAGTACAGATCCCTGAGGTACCCCACTGGTGACAAGCCCATGCTTCGAATATACTCTATTGACTACAATCCTCTGTTACCAGTCACTCATTCAACAATATTGGAATCCAAACTTAAAGATTGCAGTTTATTGATAAGCCTTCTATGTGCAGCAGTGTCAAAAGCCTAGGTAAGCAATGTCTACTGCACCACCCTGATCTATTATTTTAGTTACCCAATCCAAAAAAATCAATAAGATTAGTTTGGCATGATCTCCCTGAAGTAAACCCATGTTGTCTCTGATCTTGAAATCCATGTGATTTTAGATGTTCAACAATCCTATCCTTTAACATGGTTTCCATTACTTTCCCCACTACTGAAGTAAGGCTTACTGGCCTATAGTTGCCCGACTCCTCCCTATTACCTTTCTTGTGAATGGGCACAACATTCGCTAACTTCCAATCTTCTGGGACTACTCCTGTTAACAATGATTGGTTAAATAAATCTGTTAATGGTTTTGCTAGTACACCACTAAGCTCTTTTAATTACTTTGGGTGTATCACATCAGGCCCCATAGACTTATTTGTCTTTACTTTTGACAGTTGAAATATAACCTCTTCCTCTGTAAACTCACATGTAACGGAGGCCCCTTTCCTTTATCTTCATCTATAAATACTGACCAAAAATATTAATTGAGGCAGTCAGCTAGACCTTTATTCTCTTCTACATACCTTCCTTCTTTTCTTTTTAATCTAACTAATCCTTGTTTTACTTTCCTTTTCTCATTTATGTATTTATATAATGTTTTGTCCCCCCCCTTTTTTTTTTACTGACTGCGCTATTTTCTCTTCTCTGTGTGATTTGGAAGCCCATATAACGTACTTAGCCTCTTATAGATCTGTCTATCTTCCTCACTCTGGTTTTTTGTATAATTACTCAATGCTATCTTTTTGTGTTTTACTATTTTGGCCACATCTGCGGAGTACCACAGTGGTTTCTTGAATTTTTCGCTTTTACTGACAAGCCTAATGCAATTTTTTGTTGCCTTCAGCAGTGCAACTTTTAAATAATTCCATTTCTCTTGGACTCAATTTAAATTGCTCCAGTCTGATAATGACTCCTTTACACATGTTCTAATTTTAGAAAAGTCTGTTTTTATAAAGTCTAAAACTTTTGTTTTTGTGTGGTGTGACTCAGTCACTGTTCTTATATTAAACCACACATCAGGAAGATTAAAGTCACCCATGATGATAACTTCACCCCTTCATTGTCATTTTAGCTACCGTATTTATCGGCGTATAACACGCACCGGCGTATAACACGCACCTCATTTTAAGAAGGAAATTCCAGGAAATTTCCCCCCTCCCATAGTATTCCCCCCCCTCATCCCATAGTGTTCCCCCCTTTCCATAGTATTCCCCCCCCTCCCATAGTATTCCCCCCCTCCCATAGTATTCTCCACCCCCTCCCATAGTATTCTCCACCCCCTCCCATAGTATTCTCCACCCCCTCCCATAGTATTCTCCACCCCCTCCCATAGTATTCCCCCCCCTCATCCCATAGTGTTCCCCCCCTTTCCATAGTATTCCCCCCCCTCCCATAGTATTCCCCCCCTCCCATAGTATTCTCCACCCCCTCCCATAGTATTCTCCACCCCCTCCCATAGTATTCTCCACCCCCTCCCATAGTGTTCCCCCCCTCATCCCATAGTGTTCCCCCCCTCATCCCATAGTGTTCCCCCCTCATCCCATAGTATTCTCCCCCCCATTCCATAGTATTCTCCCCCCCTCCCATAGTATTCT
Organism: Pelobates fuscus; assembly: GCF_036172605.1. Classification (NCBI taxonomy): domain Eukaryota; kingdom Metazoa; phylum Chordata; class Amphibia; order Anura; family Pelobatidae; genus Pelobates; species Pelobates fuscus. The sequence continues at coordinate 338,892,361 of NC_086321.1, read as the reverse complement.
CCACCCCTCCCATAGTATTCTCCACCCCCTCCCATAGTATTCTCCACCCCCTCCCATAGTATTCTCCACCCCCTCCCATAGTATTCTCCACCCCCTCCCATAGTGTCCCCCCCTCATACCATAGTTAAAGGGGGGGGGGGCCTTTCCATAGTATTCTCCACCCCGTCCCATAGTGTTCTCCCCCCCTCCCATAGTGTCCTCCCCTCCCCTTGTCCCATAGTGCACTTTCCCTTGTCCCAAGTGCACTTTCCCTTGTCCCATAATTACTTACCAGTCTTGAAGCATGGGCCAGCTTCACAGCGCGCACTGCGGTACAGGAACTTCAATTTCAGGTTCCGGTTTCCGGTGGGACTGAAAGGAAGTGTGCACACTTCCTTTCAGTCCCGCCAGAAACCGGAAACTGAAATTGAAGTTCCAGTACCGTGGTGCGCACTGAACACCGGCCCACGCTTCAAGACAGGTAAGTAAATATGGTATATCGGCGTATAACACGCACCCATCATTTTCCCCCTATTTTCAGGGAGAAAAGGTGCGTGTTATACGCCGATAAATACGGTATTTCCTCAACTAGTAGATTATCTAACTCTTCTATTTGTCATGGGGGCCTATAAATCACACCTACTTGAGTTACTGTGATTACCAAATGGTAACGTAACCCAAACGGACTCTATGTTCGCCTCACTAACTTTTATTAGGCTAGATTTTATGCTATCCTTCACATACAGGGCCACACCTCCCCCTTTCTTGTCTTTCCTGTCTTTTCTATATAAAGAGTACTTGCAATCCATGAACCTTAGAGAGAGTTCAAAGAAGGGCTACTAAACTGGTTCATGGATTGCAGGATAAAACTTACCAGGAAAGGTTAAAGGATCTTAACATGTATAGCTTGGAGGAAAGACGAGACAGGGGGGATATGATAGAAACATTTAAATACATAAAGGGAATCAACACAGTAAAGGAGGAGACTATATTTAAAAGAAGAAAAACTACCACAACAAGAGGACATAGTCTTAAATTAGAGGCACAAAGGTTTAAAAATAATATCAGGAAGTATTACTTTACTGAGAGGGTAGTGGATGCATGGAATAGCCTTCCAGCTGAAGTGGTAGAGGTTAACACAGTAAAGGAGTTTAAGCATGCGTGGGATAGGCATAAGGCTATCCTAATTATAAGATAATGCCAGGGACTAATGAAAGTATTTAGAAAACTGGGCAGACTAGATGGGCCGAATGGTTCTTATCTGCCGTCACATTCTATGTTTCTATGTTACCCTCTATGAGTACATATGCTCTATGTATGAGTTACTATGAGGACACCGCCTCAGTGTAGGTATCTACTATATGCACTATGTAGGAGTTACTATGAGGACACAGCCTCAATATACCATTTTCCCCCTAAAATAAGACTTCCTCCGAAAAATAAGCCCTAGATTATTTTTGAACAATGCTCGTAATATAAGCCCTAGCCTGAAAATAAGCCCTAGTTGCTAGTTTGCTTATTTATGTTCGGAAAGTTTATCCGAACATAGATTCACAGGGTTCCATACGCTAGTGAACTGGTCTATGTTCGGGGGAACTCCGCCAAACGTAGACCTGCTTTCTAGCACATGCTTGCTACTATTTTCGCGTGAAATAAGACATCGCCCAAATATAAGCCCTAGTGTATTTTTTTCGGAGGAAAACTATTATAACACCTGGTCTTATTTCGGGGAAAGACGGTATGTGTCCACTACTTGCTCTATGTATCTGTTCGTGTGAAGTCACAGCCATAGCATATATGAATGATAAAAAGACAGCCTAAATACCAGTCTTATTTAATCTTTGTGTATGAGCTGTTGAGAAGACATCTTAAATGGGACCCTTTGCACCAAGAACACTTCATCTCATTGAAGTCGTCTGGGTGCAATATTTCTGTCCCACTTAGTCCGGCAATGTGAAACATTGCAGATTTTGAGAAACTGCAATGTTTATATAGAGGTGCTTCCTGGGACTTCTCTGCATGAGGACATCCGGTTTCCGTGAGATCCCCATAGGAAAGCATTGAGTCAATTACTTCCTACGGGGACGGCCGAATGCGCTTGTAGCACTCGCCACGCATGCGCATCAGGTCTCTCCGCCAGATGACATCAGAAGAAATCTGATTACATCAGAGGAAATTGCTGATCTAGGGACATCAGCTCAGGAATCTGGTGCCAAAATACATATTTTTTTAACCCTTTACCTGCCAGAAGGAAGTGGGGCGGGGGGGGAGGGATCATAGGGCACTATATGTCCTCTTGCATTGTTTAAGCTCCTATTTCAAATTGTGAGTTGTCTACATCAGTTTTCTAAATTAAGAAAATACGAGTTGCCTTTGCATTATGGGTGGATTATCCACCCAAACTTGTGTTTCAGGATAAGCAATTATGGTGTTACTGAAACTGTCTTTAGTAATTGTTTTTAAATTACTGTAAGATTCTACTATTTACTATTCCTGGTCTGGTTTAAAATTTTAATTCGGGTTTCGTGCTTGGAGCACAGGAGTTGGCTTAGAAATCCCCTTAGAACTAAGTGAATTTTTCTATACCATTATCTTTATAATTGAGAGAATATGCTATATGTTATTATCTCTTCTCTTTGGCATTGTTTCCTCGGCCCATGTGAAAAAATGGTGTTGTAGTTTTGGTACATAAAAGTAAGGAATACCATTATCTCAATGGATACATCCATAACGTCCAAAACAACTTTACGTTTAATGAAGTAGTTTTGGTGTATAGATTATAACGCTGCAGTCTAATTGCTCAATTCTCTGCCATTTAGGAGTTTAAGAGGTTCTTTACTTTTTCAGGTTTTATTTTTAAATTTATCCTTTGTCTTTTTATTTCTCTCTCTCTCTCTCTCTCTCTCTCTCTCTTTTTTTACTTATGCAAAAGTATAAGTAGGGAACTACTTTTTTCTTATGGGAAGTGCGATCTTTGGCAACGTATGGCACTGGGCGGAGCTTAGGAAAAGCTCAATTTCAGTTGCTAAGCTAATTTACCCAGAATCCATCAGTCAAAGGAATCCCACAGAATCATGGGCAGAGGAGAACAAAATGGCTGCACCCAGGTATTGAAAACATTCGACACAAGGTAGAAAAGATAATAAATATAAAAGTGATTTAACTAATAAATGGCAGAGAATTTAGTATTCTATATTCACCAAAACGGCGACATTAAGCTAAAGTTGTTATGGTACTTCGAGTACGTATCCCTTAAAGTTAGCAACTCTTTTTGGACCTTTTATGAAATAGCCAACAAGATGGATACACCCCTTGCTTGTATATGAAAATCTAGAAGGAAGAATCTGGAGAGGTAACCTGTAACCTCTCTATATCGGACTAAGGACCCTGCTATTTTCCAATTGGTTTATAAGATTTGGCAGAGTATTATATTGTGAGGATCTGGCTAATCTTCTAAGTTTCTCTCAAATATGTATGGAGGATTACATTGCACTGCCAAAGTAAATATCAGTTTGGTGTACTGCTGAAAATTGGCTTTTTAGTCCGCTAACACGGATCTCATACATAAGGAAAAATAAATATGTTTCAAGTTTAGAGTGCTGTATATTTCTGGTTAAGATACTGTGCATGGTTTGCATATCGCTTTATAGAACTCATATATACAGGGCTAAAATGCAGACCTCCAGCTCTAGAAGAACTGAAACTCCCAAGCAGGCTGACAAAGCATTATGGGTGTTGAGGTTCAACAGCTAGTTTTTGAGCACCCCTGCATTATAATATATAAATGCAATATTATATATTAAAGGATCACTATAGTGACCCTATAGGGTGGGATCACTATAGTGCACCCACCCTCAGGGTCCCCCTCCCGTGGCGCTGAAGGGGTTAAAACCCCTTCAGCCACTTACCTTAATCCAGCGCCGGGCTCCCTCGGCGCTGGTGACCCATCCGACATAAGCTCCCCCATCCGACGTCACTGGAGCCGAATGCGCGGCAAGTGCTGTGTGCGCATTCAAAGTGTCCATAGGAAAGCATTTCTCAATGCTTTCCTATGGACGCTCTGCGCGATGGAGGAGAAATTCGCCTCCAGCGTCGCAGATGCGCCTCTAGTGGCTGTCCGGAAGACAGCCACTAGAGGCTTGATTAACCCCAAATGTAAACATAGCAGTTTCTCTGAAACTGTTATGTTTACATGTGAAGGGTTAAAACCTGAGGGACCTGGCACCCAGACCACTTCATTGAGCTGAAGTGGTCTGGGTGACTATAGTGTCCCTTTAAAGGGTTACTCCAATCACCATGATATTTTCACTGATTTGAAGTGGTCATGGTGCTCTGAGTATGTATATGCCAAGCATAACTCCACCTCTGGCAGCTTCACTGGCCAGAGTGCTGGGTTGGCAAATGTTAATTCTGTGCATACTGGACATCTGTCGTCAACAAACGTTTCATGCTGGCCGTACGCCAACCAAAAGCAGTGAGGGCCAATGACATCACCAGTCGAAAATGGGACTGCAGGGAGAACTTGGCTTGGCGCAGGATCGAAGGGGAGTTATTCCCTTTATTTCTTTAAAATATATATATATATATATATATTTTTTTTTTTAAATGTCAGAGGGAAACCGTGCCAGTAATAAAATGCTATTTTTGGCTGTGCAAAATCTGTGCACTTTCATTTGCAGCTTGAGTGTTCCAAACCTGCGATATGTTAAACAGAAAATACAATATAAATATTTACTGTTTAAAAGTGACAATGATTCATTCTGCCCCAGGGTGAATAGGTCTGCAGCTATTGGTTGCTGATGAATCTGAGGAGTAAGCTTTGATTGTTGCTTTAGTTACAAAGAAAAATGCAGTTTCTTCTATAGAGCAGCGGTGCAAGCAAGAAGCATTGGATTGTATGGGTGGAAGCAAGAAGCATTGGAGTGTATGTCCGCCTTTACCTCTTTAGTTTCATTATCGTGCTCACTTGCGCTCTCTGCTTGCAATGCTCGCTCAGACTATTTGCCTGCTAGCCAACGCAACTTCCCATTTCTTGCTTGCTCATTCTGCCATAACCTCTACCCGTCTCTCCTTCACATTTCAGTCCTTGTCGCTTTTCATTCTATAGCTCACTCCACTTTATAATTATTTATGCCAACCGGAACCACTCACAGAACGAATTTGTTCAAGATTAAACAATGACTGCAACCTGCACACAGCTGCAACTTCTCCTGTGTTTCTTCGTTAGACTGGGTGAGTGATTTCTACCTACGTAATCTATACAAGGTGGGGTTCATTCACTGAATACATTTTATAGAATTGAAAAAGGGATTTGCAAAAATGTAGTTTTGTTTACTATTCACTGTTTAGTAAATAAACCCTTGTATGCTTTGTTAGCCTATATAAATAGAAGTATAGCATATTGCATCAGTACAAAGCATTCATATGTGACCCCAGTTTGAGTTAAGAAATACCCTGATCTAACGGAATAGCTTCTTGTACTATTTATTATCTTTCTGCATCCTCGTGGACCTGCTGTTTAAACATTTCTCTTGTTTGTCTCAGCTGTCAGTCAAGGCACACAAGCAGAGGTGGTGCACGCGCTGTTGGATCAGCCTGTTACTCTAAAGTGCTCTTTCCATGTCCCAGTGAACTGGAACCTCAGTGAAATCCATATCATGTGGTTCAGAAACTTTACAGACAAGCTACTGGACTGCAAGGTTGGGAAGAGTGAGCAACAAATTTGCGAGAACTCTTCCCATTATTCCAGAACAAGCCTGGCATCGAACCCTTTCTATGGCAACGCTGCTCTGAAAATTCTAAAACTCCAGGAGTCTGATGTTGGCATGTACCAGTGTTGGGTCATCTTTCCGGAGGCCTACGTCAGAATAAACATGGAGCTCAGACTACAAGGTAAAACGGAGAACCTCCAAGAGCAGAAAACTGCATAAATGCAACAATGTGTGATTAATAAAATATCTTCACTAAATTATTGAAAGAACGCCGTTTACATACAACATAGCGCAGGACTGTCTGTGAACCCCCATTTTATAGTTGATAAAGTCTAGAGCACATTTTGGTCTATAGTCAGGACCTTTTTTTTTTTTTTAATTCTTTATTTTTTGAGTGCAGTGTTAATTGTACATTGCAACATTGTCACATGGCATTATAGAAAGAGTAACAAATATGTCGGTTAGCGTCATCATGGTATGCTGCACTTTTTTTTTTGAACATGAGTAATCGCAAATAACAAACAGGCGTATTAACCCCTTAACACCGCAGCCAAATGTACAAGTTGTGAACGAAACAAAATGTAAACAAAACCTGGCATTTGCGCTATATGTCTGTCCAACCGTAATTTACCTCTTTCATATTAAATGCACCCCCCCCTTATTATATATCATTTTATTCAGGGGAAACAGGGCTTTCATTTAATATCAAATATTAAGCTATGAAACATAATTTAATATGAAAAAATGGGAGAAAATAAGATTTTTTTATTTTTTTAGTTCTACATGACATTTTAACTGTCAATGTCATAATACTGTTTGCTTTTACTGCAATAAAATACACATATTTGTATTCAGCAAAGTCTCATGTGTAAAACAGTACCCCCTATGTACAGGTTTTATGGTGTTTTGGGAAGTTACAGGGTCAAATATAGCGTGTTACATTTGAAATTGAAATTCGCCAGATTGGTTAAGTTGCCTTTGAGACTGTATAGTAGCCCAGGAAATAAATTTACATCCATAATGGCATACCATTTGTAATAGTAGACGACCCAAGGTAATGCAAATGGGGTATGTCCAGTCTTTTTTAGTAGCCATTTGGTCACAAACACTGGCCAAAGTTAGCGTTAGTATTTGTTTGTGTGTGAAAAATGCAAAATACGCCAATTTTGGCCAGTGTTTGTGACTAAGTGGCTACTAAAAAAGACTGGACATACCCCATTTGCAATACCTTGGGTTGTCTACTATTGCAAATAGTATGCCATCATAGGGGTAATTTTCATTCTTGGGCTACCATAGGGTCATAAAGGCAACGTAAGCAATCTGGCGAATTTAAATGTGAAAAAAATTAAACACAAGCCTTATATTTGACGCTGTAATTTTTGAAAACACCATAAAACCTGTACATGAGGGGTACTGTTGTACTCGGGAGACTTCGCTGAACACAAATATTTGTGTTTCAAAACAGTAAAAAGTATTGCAGCAATAATATCGTCCGTGTAAGTGCTGTTTGTGCGTGAAAAATGCAAAAAACTTCACTTTTACTGGCGATATCATCGTTGTAATACATTTTACCGTTTTGAAACACTAATATTTGTGTTCAGCGAAGTCTCCCGAGTGAAACAGTACCCCCCATGTACAGGTTTTATGGTGTCTTGGAAAGTTATAGGGTTAAATATAGTGCTAGCAAATTAAATTCCCTATACTTTCGGCATGGGTTGTCAGGCAGGTCCCGCTAATTGTAATTAATTAGGATACCCAATTATGTAAAATTATTACATAAATATATGTGTAGAATTAATATATGCATATATATACATATGTGTATATATACGTGTATATATAGTATCCAGTTGTACCCAGCACACACACTCATAGATTGTCAAAAAATGCCGGGTGCATCTTAGCCATAGCCAAAAACATATAAAATAATCTCAAAAATAAAGGCTTGCACTCACGGTCTGTTGTTAGGATTAAAACACTTCTTCTTTATTCCATATTATTAAAATATAGTTGCTGTCATCTTTGTCGACGTTTCAGCCACATCAGTGGCTTTCATCAGGACCAACTCAGCTCACAAAACTATTACATATACAAAAAGCCACTTATATATAGCTAAACAGACTTCTAAGACAAATTAAAAACACTTACCACCTGTGTATTCAGGCGCCCGGCGTCTCTCACTTCCGTGTGCGCATGTGCGAACATGCCGAAACCGGAAGTAGCGTGTACGCGTCATTGTGCCGTTGCCGGGGTAACCCGAACTGTAAACAATCCACCCGGCAACGAAACACTCCTACACACTGCCCGGGCGCCTATTAGGTGAATCAAACAAATAAAAAACATTTATGCATATATTACTAATCCCCCTGCAGCACAAACTTTATGTGGCTAACTGATACCATGTCATCTCGGACATTTTTTAATATGTCAGCTGCTCACTCTCTCTTTCAAAATTCAGAGGATTTAAGTTTCTCTCCAAAATATATTATAATGGTATCCTAATGGGAGTAAGTATTGATGAGGTTCCAACATGTTCTAAAAATAGGATTGGACCGCCTTCAAAGATATTTTTAAAGATATATCACACATCTTAACTATATTAGTAATCTCTCTCTAATTTCTTGTACATAAACGCAAGTAGTATCACTTTATAATGTACATAAACAGCACAGAGTACCACTTTAATTTTTAACAACAGCACTTTATTGTACATAAATGCAACATAGTATCACTTTAACAATTTATATATTAGTGATAAGTATCACTACATTATCTAAAGTAAACATTTGCACAAGTAGGCACTGAGTATCACTTTAAAAATAATGTTCAGCACCTGGAAAACTTATTGTTGTAAAATTGTGAATAAATGCTTTAATATACAATAGGGAAGGCATTGTCCCCTTTAAGAAATTAGAGAGAGATTACTAATATAGTTAAGATGTGTGATATATCTTTAAAAATATCTTTGAAGGCGGTCCAATCCTATTTTTAGAACATGTTGGAACCTCATCAATACTTACTCCCATTAGGATACCATTATAATATATTTTGGAGAGAAACTTAAATCCTCTGAATTTTGAAAGAGAGAGTGAGCAGCTGACATATTAAAAAATGTCCGAGATGACATGGTATCAGTTAGCCACATAAAGTTTGTGCTGCAGGGGGATTAGTAATATATGCATAAATGTTTTTTATTTGTTTGATTCACCTAATAGGCGCCCGGGCAGTGTGTAGGAGTGTTTCGTTGCCGGGTGGATTGTTTACAGTTCGGGTTACCCCGGCAACGGCACAATGACGCGTACACGCTACTTCCGGTTTCGGCATGTTCGCACATGCGCACACGGAAGTGAGAGACGCCGGGCGCCTGAATACACAGGTGGTAAGTGTTTTTAATTTGTCTTAGAAGTCTGTTTAGCTATATATAAGTGGCTTTTTGTATATGTAATAGTTTTGTGAGCTGAGTTGGTCCTGATGAAAGCCACTGATGTGGCTGAAACGTCGACAAAGATGACAGCAACTATATTTTAATAATATGGAATAAAGAAGAAGTGTTTTAATCCTAACAGACCGTGAGTGCAAGCCTTTATTTTTGAGATTATTTTATACGTGTATATATATATATATATATAATTTTTTTTAAATATTTTTATTTATATATAGGTATATATATAGTGATATATACGTATATATTTATGTATATATATTATTTCATTCTACATGTATTTTGATATATATATATATATATATATATATATATATATTAATATCACAATACAGTTATAACGAAATAAAACACATCTATATATTTTTTTATTTTATTTTTAATTATTTTTTTTATTTAATTTTTTTACGTATTTACATTTTTTTTATATTATATATAAATATATATATATATATATATATATAACAATTATATATATATTTAATCAGTATCAGTCTACGTGTAATTTGATATTAATATATATATATATATATATAATTATATATATATTAATATTAAAATACACCTAGACGGTGTATGTGTGTGTGTGTGTGTGTGTGTGTATATGTGTATATATATATATATATATATATATATATATACTTAGATCATATATATATATATACTTAGATCATATATATATATAATATATATATATATATGATCTAAGTATATATTTTTATTTTTTTTTACACTTATTTTAATTAATTTTTATTTGATTTTCAGCCAGCAGGGGGACTAACTGTCATTACAGTTAGTCCCCCTGCTGGCAATGCAGCAGCCAGCTATACAGCCATGTGATTGTGAGGTCCTCGCAAGAGAGCAGACGTGCCGCGGGGGGCTCCCTGGGAGTCCCCCCAACCGTGATCGCCGGCGTGGGATCGCCGGCGACCGGGTAAGTTACTAAAAACCGGAGGGCGTACTATTACGTCCTGCAGCGTTTAGAGACGCTTTTAAAAGGACGCAATAGGACGCCCTCCGGTCTTAAGGGGTTAACAAACAAAACAGTGAAAGTAATTATATCCAGTCCGAGCTGGGTCAGGACCTTTTTTAAGACACAAGTTTTCCTTTTCCCATTAGAGGAAAAACTGGTTTTAAAATTACACGTTGGTAGAGTTTTATTTATAATTACAATTTTCAAATGCATTAGAGATTACCTTCTACTCTGTTACTCTACCATTCTCATTCTAACAGTAAAATGGTATTAAAGGGTTAATCCAACTTTTTTTCTTTAATAATGCTCTATTGGGCATTATTCACTTGAACCCTTCTCCTTAAAGGGACACTATAGTCACCAGAACAACTTCAGCTCATTGTACAGTCCCTGTAGGCATTTTCATGCAAACACGGTCTTTTTTTGTTTGTTTTTTGAGAAAATGCAGTGTTTACATAACAGCCTAGGGACACCTCTAGTTGCCACTCCTCAGATGGCCACTAGAGGTTCTTTCTGGATCAGTGCTGCACACGTTCAGGGTCTCCATGCAGATGCTGAACTTTCCTCAGAGAGAGGTGTGGCACGGCGCTTGAAATAAGTTTTAACACTTTCAAAGAGGGCTAATTTGGGGGGGGGGGGGAGAAACATAGAAACATAGAATGTGACGGCAGATAAGAACCATTCGGCCCATCTAGTCTGCCCAGTTTTCTAAATACTTTCATTAGTCCCTGGCTTTATCTTATAGTTAGGATAGCCTTATGCCTATCCCACGCATGCTTAAACTCCTTTACTGTGTTAACCTCTACCATTTCAGCTGGAAGGCTATTCCATGCATCCACTACCCTCTCAGTAAAGTAATACTTCCTGATATTATTTTTAAACCTTTGTCCCTCTAATTTAAGACTATGTCCTCTTGTTGTGGTAGTTTTTCTTCTTTTAAATATAGTCTCCTCCTTTACTATGTTGATTTCCTTTATGTATTTAAATGTTTCTATCATATCCCCCTGTCTCGTCTTTCCACCAAGCTATACATGTTAAGATCCTTTTTTCCTGCTGCTCTATTACATTGTCTGCCTACCTTAAGTCCTCAGAAATAATCACCCCTAAATCCCTTTCCTCAGATGTTGAGGTTAGGACTCTATCAAATATTCTGTACTCTGCCCTTGGGTTTTTACGTCCAAGATGCATTATCTTGCACTTATCCACATTAAATGTTAGTTGCCACAACATTTTTCTAGTTTACCTAAATCATTTGCCATTTGGCTTATCCCTCCTGGAACATCAACCCTGTTACATATCTTAGTAACTATCATCCGCAAAAAGACACACCTTACCATCAAGACCTTCTGCAATATCACTAATAAAAATATTAAAGAGAATGGGTCCAAGTACAGATCCCTGAGGTACCCCACTGGTGACAAGCCCAAGCTTCGAATATACTCCATTGACTACAACCCTCTGTTGCCTGTCACTCAGCCACTGCCTTACCCATTCAACAATATTGGAATCCAAACTCAAAGATTACAGTTTATTGATAAGCCTTCTATGTGCAACAGTGTCAAAAGCCTTACTGAAATCTAGGTAAGCAATGTCTACTGCACCACCCTGATCTATAATTTTAGTTACCCAATCAAAAAAATCAATAAGATTAGTTTGGCATGATCTCCCTGAAGTAAACCCATGTTGTCTCTGATCTTGAAATCCATGTGTTTTTAGATGTTCAACAATCCTATCCTTTAACATGGTTTCCATCACTTTCCCCACTACTGAAGTAAGGCTTACTGGCCTATAGTTGCCCGACTCCTCCCTATTACCTTTCTTGTGAATGGGCACAACATTCGCTAACTTCCAATCTTCTGGGACTACTCCTGTTAATGGTTTTGCTAGTACACCACTAAGCTCTTTTAATAATTTTGGTTGTATTCCATCAGGTCCCATTGACTTATTTGTCTTTACTTTTGACAGTTGAAATAGAACCTCTTCCTCTGTAAACTCACGTGTAATAAATGACTAATTTATCCTTTTTTTTTAACGGAGGTCCCTTTCCTTCATTTTCAGCTGTAAATACCGAACAAAAATATTCATTGAGGCAGTCAGCTAGACCTTTATCCTCATCTACATACCTTCCTTCTTTTGTTTTTAATCTAACTAATCCTTGTTTTACTTTTCTTTTCTCATTTATGTATCTAAAAAAAGTTTTGTCCCCCTTTTTTACTGACTGTGCTATTTTCTCTTCTGTGTGTGATTTGGAAGCTCTTATAACTTGCTTAGCCTCTTTCTGCCTAATCTTATAGGTCATTCTGTCTTCCTCACTCTGGTTTTTTTTATAATTACTAAATGCTAACTTTTTGTTTTTTACTATTTTGGCCACATCTGCGGAGTACCACAGTGGTTTCTTGAATTTTTTGCTTTTACTGACAAGCCTAATGCAATTTTCTGTTGCCTTCAGTAGTGCAGCTTTTAAATAATCCCATTTCTTTTGGACTCCATTTAAGTTGCTCCAGTCTGATAATGACTCCTTTACACATATTCTAATTTTAGAAAAGTCTGTTTTTCTAAAGTCTAAAACTTTTGTTTTTGTGTGGTGTGACTCAGTCACTGTTCTTATATTAAACCACACTGACTGATGATCACTGGATCCTAAACTTTCACCTACAGTAATATCTGATACCAAATCTCCATTTGTTAACACTAAATCTAGTATGGCCTCTTTACGAGTTGGCTCCTCAACGACTTGTTTTAGAGACAATCCCAGTAGGGAGTTTAGAATATGTGTGCTTCTGGCACAAGTAGCTATTTTTGTTTTCCAATTCACATCAGGAAGATTAAAGTCACCCATGATGATAACTTCCCCCTTCATTGTCATTTTAGCTATTTCTTCAACTAGTAGATTATCTAACTCTTCAATTTGTCCTGGGGGCCTATAAATCACACCTACACGAATTACTGTGTGATTACCAAATTCTAACGTAACCCAAATGGACTATGTTCGTCTCACTAACCTTTATTAGGCTAGATTTTATGCTATCCTTCACATACAGGGCCACCCCTCCCCCTTTCTTGCCTTCCCTGTCTTTTCTATATAAAGAGTACCCTGGTATTGCTATGTCCCAGTCATTTTTTTCATTATACCATGTCTCAGTAACAGCGACTAAATCCCACCTAATTGGTGGTTTTAACACTATAGGCTCAGGAATACACGTTTGTGTTCCTTTAAATATTTTTTACAGATCTGGTTAAATAAGCATAGACTTAAATTGAATCCCCCAAAAGGAGACGAAGCACCAAAACAACATTTAGAATACTGAAATTGTATTGGTGTATAGATCACTTGTGTGTGGAACTGAGTAGTGAGACTGCAGGGGCATGATCTATACACCAAAACGGCTTAATTAACCCCTTAAAGGGACACTATAGTCACCAGAACAACTACAGCTCATTGAATTTGTTCTGCTGAGTAGAATCATTACCTTCAAGCTTTTTGCTGTAAACGCTGTCTTTTCAGAGAAAATGCAGTGTTTACATTACAGCCTAGTGATAACTTCACTGGCCACTCCTCAGATAGCTGTTAGAGATCCTTCCTGGGTCATGGCTGCCTAAAATGCATCCAAACATTCAGTGTCTCCTCCCTCTGCATGCAGACAATGAACTTACCTCATAGAGATTCATTGATTCAATTCATCTCTATGAGGAGATGCCGATTGGTCAGGGCTGTGTTAGAATCATGCTGGTTCTGCCCCTGATCTGCCTCGTTGTCAGTCTCAGCCAATCCTATGGGGAAGCACTGTGATTGGATCAGGCTACCAATTCTGATGATGTCAGCAGACTGCTTGTTTTTCTGAGTCTAACAGCATGCAGAGTTACAGTTTCTGGCTTGAATACAGTAAGATTTGTACTATATTTATGGAGGCATGATGGGCCCAGAGGGGCTAGATGGTGGTGTTAACACTATAGGGTCAGGAATACATGTTTGTGTTCCTGACTCTATAGTGATCCTTTAAGGACACGTGACTGAAATATTCCGTCATAATTCCCTTTTATTCCAGAAGTTGTGTCCTTAAGGGGTTAAGCTAATGTTGTACTTTAAAAATAAATAAATAAAAATAAATAAAATCACAGAATACCAATTGTATGGGTATGTAAATATCTGGCCCTTCTATCATTTCCATTCCAGTTGTCATATAGGACATGTGTGGCAATGCCTCAATGATACCAACACAAAAGGTGCTTGCATCTGAGCAATTTATTTACTCAAAACCATGTTCACCAGTATCAAAAGGAATTTATAACACTATACTACACTCCCCAAGTACAGAAACATCACCATTTAGTAGATACATTACCGATAAAAACATATATGCATTTAATTATGCATTTTTTCATTTTTTCCATTGTTGTAGATCTAAACACAGCTTGGAAAAGCTGTAGATCTTGCCTGCTGCCATTGCAAGGCCTCCCCTACATACCGTATTCAGACTTTCTGTGGCTGTCTAATCACGGACTTCCCAATGCAGCTCAATGAGAAGACTTTGCAAGGATGGTGCTGCTCTGGGCACTTGCCTGGCTCTTTTGTTTAGCTCCACTGAGCTAAACAACCAGGAATTAACAGGAACGGTTGTCTGACAGCCAATGGGATGTAATTTAATTTATACCAGTGCCAGGTTTTATGAAATCTGCACATTTTTTGTAAACTTAAAAAGAGAAGACACACTCTTCACACATAATGAACTTCAGCAGCTAACAGGCTTTTTGTTGTTTAAAATGTTCCTTTAATTAGATGTATACTTGCACAGATTTAGCAGTTTCCGCATGTAATTATTTTACCTGCATTGCAAATTGGTTATGGGTGAGCCTCATCGGCAGAAATTTTTCCTTTGTACAGAGGTTGAGCAGGTCCTCACAATTTCATAGTATTTTGTGTGAGTTTAAAAAATTCATAAGGGGCTAGATCTAGCATCTACCATCAAAACAACAGATTTCCTTGAGGCAAGCTTTGCCCTTTGAATATTGAGAAGGAATGCTGCTGCAAAAAAAAAAAAAATTGTTGTAAAGATTCAAGTCAACTATGTTTTCAATGCAGCTATTTTAGCCGGAAATTCACTTTAAAAATTACTGACAACTCACTAGTCATAATGACATCTGCTACTCTAGTTAATCCTCTCCTCCCTGATAAGTTCTAAAACTCGTAATCATCTTATTTCATCCTAATCCCTTCAGTACTTGGATCATATGTTTTGTATAAATTTGACATGTAAGCTATAATTGTCTATAAGAAGCCTTTTGCTCTGAATACAAATTTGCCATTCCGGTCTGTCTAGTTCAAAGGCCAGCAGCCTTTGGCACGCAAGATGCCTTTGTATGGTACACAAACTGTCAGAACAAACAGGTTGACTGGAGAGATCAGCGAATCTTCACAGAGCCGACGTGATAGGGATTCCAGTGGCATCAATGGGGAACTTGAAAAAGGGCACCAAATTTGGCATAAGTAGAGGGGAGCCACAAGAGTGCAGCTTCCCTCTCCTTGCTTGGAGACCCGAAAGACAGAAAAGGAATGGAGGTTGCAGTTTACCAATCGACGTGCACAGGAATGCCAGGTAAGTGGCGCATCAATGCATACTATTTAAGTGTTTCCCTGTCTGGGAACATTATTATTATTATTATTATTATTATTGCCATTTATATAGCGCCAACAGATTCCGTAGCGCTTTACAATATTTTGAGAGGGGGGGATGTAACAATAAATAAGACAATTACAAGAAAACTTACAGGAATAATAGGTTGAAGAGGACCCTGCTCAAATGAGCTTACAGTCTATAGGAGGTGGGGTATTAGAAACATTAGGATAGGAAATATCAAGTAGGAGTGAGCAGAGCTGGAGGAGAGAGCAAAGCACTATCCCATAGGAGAGCAAGAGACAGGTATGTAAGGGAGAGATTACTCTGGGAGGCCATACGCTTTCCTGAAGAGATGGGATTTAAGGCCCTTCTTAAATGATTGAAGACAAGGGGAGAGTCTGATGGCAGTAGGCAAGTTATTCCATAGGAGAGGAGCCGCCCGTGAGAAGTCCTGCAAGCGTGAGTTGGCCGTACGGGTGCGAGCAGCGGTCAGGAGGTGGTCGCGGGCAGAGCGGAGGGTACGAGGAGGGGCATACCTCTGGATCAGTGAAGAGATATAAGAGGGGCTGGAATTGTTCAGTGCTTTAAATGTATGGGTTAGCACTTTGAATTGACTCCTATAGGATACAGGGAGCCAATGTAAGGACTGGCAGAGGGGCGAGGTGTGAGAGGACCGACTGGATAGGAAAATCAGTCTAGCTGCAGCATTCATTACAGACTGTAGCGGGGCAGTACGGCTTTTGGGGAGACCAATCAGGAGAGGGTTACAGTAATCCATGCGGGAAATTACTAGAGCATGGACAAGCTCCTTGGTAGCATCTTGCGTAAGAAAGGGGCGGATGCGGGCTATGTTTTTGAGTTGGAACCTACAGGACTTGGCAACAAACTGGATGTGAGACTCAAAGGTGAGACCAGAGTCAAGTATGACGCCAACACAGTCCCATGTGAAGCCTCCCCACCATATAAATACTTTAAACAGCCAGCACACAATCATACACAGAAATCTACAGGCAGCGCCTCCCCCCCCAAACACCACCACTGACCTACACTCATAATTTGACACATACAACACACACAAACAATATAAACAGCCCACATACAAGTAGCCCCCCATACATGCATAACACACAAACAATACCAAAAATAACCCTTATACACAAACGGTGGAACCTCGGTTCTGGAACACTCCCTTACTCGACCAATATTAGAACAAAACTCGGTATTAGAACAAAATCACACAGCGTTAACCTTGTTGGTACCGCTTTGGAACGTCGTTGGTATGCCGCATCGACCTCCTAGCACTAGACATAGCGAACAGAGCTCGATTCTGTCAGCGAACACAGCTGACAGGTAAAATGAAGTTACATTTTCATTTACATTGTGTTTATTGGTTTTCTGTATGGTTTTATGCATTTAAGGTATTATTAAACTGTCAAATTTGTGTTAAAATGCTGTAATTTGGGGGGTCTGGAACAGATTAATATAATTTACATTAATTCTTATGGAAAATTTTTATTCGGTTTCGAACAAAAAAAAAAAAAAAAATCGATTCTCAAACAGCTTGCTGGAACGAATTATATTTGATTTCCGAGATTCCACTATAAATAAATAGGACAAATAGGACCAGAATTCCAAGGGACTTTATTGGCACACTGCAGCTAAAAGGCTGTTTACTCCAGAACTGCTGTTTATCTAGAACTGCACTAAAGAGAACAGCTCAAAAGCGGAGCAAAATTCCCATTCAATAGGTCACTGCTGTAAACTGTGTCAAGCAAACTTGTTACTGTAAACTTACTTAGGTGTTCAGGAACAACATAGGTACAGCAGTATATAAGTAAAAAAAAAAGAACAGAAAAGGTGTGAATGGGCAGTGAGATCCATCCACAAACGATGCCGCCACTTCAAGTGATAATATATAAAATTACAGGAAAATTCAAAAGTCCTGTATAATAAGTGTGGTTAAATTCCAGTGCAGGACCTTTCCCAAACATAGACAATACTTCATAGAATAAGGTTATGGTCCGCACTAAGGGATAAACCCCTGTAATCCACAGGAAAAATAGATTTCTATGCGAATAAACGAGGGAATGAATATGTTGCAAAAATTCCCATTTATTGATAATTCGTGCAAAAAACGAAATATGACAGAAAATTTATCATGGCAGTCCTTATACATGATGAATATCAAGGCAGGCGTGGTATTGTGCAAACAGCATGCAATTAATTGAAATGTTAATCATACTGCAAGTTTCCAGGCAAAAATGAAACAGATTTGCAAAAAATAGGAATATTGGATAAGATGAAAAAGTGTCGAAATTATAGCAATAACTGCTGCTGCCAGATAGGAGATAGACCACCAACACCGCTACCCAAAAATAAATAAGGAGAGTACCCTGGACGCGTTGCGCACCCCCCTGGTGCTCCCCTCATCCGGCAGGGGAGACCTATTGCGCATGCGCGGCCGGCAACGGGGGAGACCTAATGAGCATGCGCGGCAATGCCGCACATGCGCATTAGACCTCCCCATAGGAAAGCATTGATAATGCTTTCCTATGGGGATTTCAGCGACGCTGGAGGTCCTCACATAGCGTGAGGACGTCCAGCAATGCTATAGCACAACCAAATCTGTGCTATAAACCCTAGTAGACAGCCACTAGAGGAGGAGTTATGAAAACTGCAATATTTACAGTTGCAGGGTTAAGGGTAGTGGCAGTTGGCACCCAGACCACTCCAATGGGCAGAAGTGGTCTGGGTGCCTGGAGTGTCCCTTTAAAAAAGACAACAGCCAAGGAAGTCAGTCTCTTGGGCTCTCTTTGTCTCTTTTGGAGAGGACAGCGTAGCAAGCACAGGTGCCATGGTGAACGGAGAGAGACTGTCCCAGAGTACACAAGATGAAGGCACAAGGGGAAGTTCTTCATTTAAATTTTTAAGTATTGCATTTTATTATGTATCTTTTGGTTTTGGACTGGATGTGGTTATAATGTGTATAGTGTATATCCTAAAATCTGTAACAGTATCCTAAATCAATATTAACAATATATTTTATTATACACTTGTGTTTGTGTCTTATTTGTCACACATTCCCTAAAAGAATATCCTTGTAAGAGGGTCATAATTTCTTACACAGACATATTATATAAAGTCGGTTATAAAAGTTAAGAGATGTTGGCAATTATGCTGAATAAAGTTCAAAATGCAAATAGAGGAAAGGCAGACTGATAGCCTCATCGGAAGGTCGTAAAAAGTACATTGGGCAAAAATGCTATTGTCCGGGGTGGGCAACCTTTAGCACTCCAAATGTTGTGAACCACATCTCCTCTGATGCTTCACCGGCAATATGGCTGAAAGAGCATTATGGGAGATGTAGTCCACAACATCTCGAGTGCTGAAGGCTATCAACCACTGGTATTACCAACATCACATGTCTACAGCAGAGGAAAAAATAATGCAGTCAAACAGCAAAGCAACAGCGTATTCAGCATAGAAAGCCAAAAAAGAAGAGACATGGGGGCGTGGCCGGACCGTGCATGAGAGCAGACGTGTAGTCTCCGAGCTCCGTGCCCTCGGCCTATACTTACAGCTACCAAAGCCTGCAAAAGAGCCCTAAATGGTCCGTACAAAGAGGCACCTGCTCCTGGGTACCCCCCACACCGGTTCCCCGAGGAACAGTAGAGGTACCTTAGACGATTTTGTGTCCACACCGTCGGACTCTCGCTCCGCCGGGCCTACTACAAAGATGGCGTCGGCTTCCCCTGATGCAGAAAGCGCGGGAGCCCCCTCCGAAGACGGGGACCAGACGGATGCGCTGACACTGATCCGGCAAGAACTCTCCCGGATCTCGTCCAGCATGCTCACTAAAGCAGACTCTACCGGGATGCTGAAAGAGTTTCGCGCAGCAATGCGAGAAGAGATCGCCTCCATGCGCACCGAGCTGACGGCGGTAGAGGTGAGAGTTGAGGCCCTTGAGACTGAAGCGGAGGCGAGCCGGTCCCAACACAGGTCTGCTGAGGTTGCCGCCACAAGACAAGGTAACCTCTTACTCACTCTAAGGCGGCAGGTAGAGGACTTAGAGAACCGGAGCCGCCGCCAGAACATCCGCATCCGCGGCCTACCTGAACCAGACTCAACCCCGCTGTCTGAGAAGGTACAGGCCCTGTTTAGGCAGATCCTAGGCCGCAACTGCCCAGAGACCATCCAATTCGACCGGATCCACAGAGCCCTGGGCCCCCCGAGGCAAGATGGGAAACCCAGAGATGTGCTATGCTGCCTACACGCCTATAGCCTGAAAGACGCACTAATGGCTGCCACCAGGGGCTCAGACTCCATATCGTTCCAGGGCGCAAACGTGGCGCTGTTCCAGGACCTCTCCAGCCTGACCTTAGACGCTAGGAGAGCACTACGGCCCATAACTGCCATACTACGGGAGAAAAATGTGCCCTACCGCTGGAGCTTCCCGTTCAGCCTACAGATTCGACAGGGCAATACCTGGCTACACATCAGATGGCCGGACGATGTGGCCCCCACTCTACGTGCGTTACACATCCCCTTCATACGCACCCGTAACTGGCTTCTAGAGACACCATTGGCACCCAACCGGAGACGAGGTACGGGCAGCCCACCGCCAGACGCGAGGAGAGAGCGAGACTCCCCGGCTCGGATGATTGGAGGCCCGGCGGGATCTGAAGAGTGACCCAGAAGAGATCTACTACTGAGGTACCTGGGATGGGCATCGAGGTTGACCATAGTGGGCAGTAGTGGATAGGTTGGGAGGGGGGCCTGAACCTCGGACACTGGCCTAAGGTGACTCCCCCTCCCCCCCCCATGCTGGTCGGCATCGCCATGAACTTGGGACGCTATCCAGTAACTACGCTCACCACCTCACCCCCCCCCCCCATATTGATAACTTTGGGTTAGCGTATTTACCAAGCGTCAGCCCCTCCCTGGGATTTGGGTGGGGGACCGGTTTCCGGGCAATACCACCCGGATGGGACTCGGGTGAACTGGCTAAAACGACCTAACTTGAATGTTGCTTTTGGGGTGGCATGGGTAGGGGAATTGAATGTGAGTAAAAGATAGCAATAGGCCCAGTAACATATGGTGTGCCTCGCAGCCCGGGGGGCTGGGGTTTGAAGATCAGTCCGTTAGCCTTGATTTAAGCCCCCTGCACTGTAAAATATTAACCGAACCCAGAGAAGTACCTAGACCTTAACCCTAGTTTTGCTCAAATCAGACCGGCCGAGGGCCGGACGTTGTAATATACGACACACTAAATTTCTTTTTTGTTATCACACTGTACCACATTTACACTGAATGCATTGAGTATACCTGTACGGTTTCTGTGCACGACCCCGAGGACAAACTGCGGGTTACAGACGGGAGGACCGCGGGCGACTGAGTCACTTAAAGGGTTTGGGGACTCAGACCTGTCGGACGCCTTCCACACAGTCAAGTCCATTCACTTTTGATAGCGGTAAAACCGCTATTTCCTGACCTCTCTCCCTACCTCACTGACCCCCCACACCCCCCCCCTGACAGTTGCCCTACCCTTCCCCCCCCCCCTGACTGCACTCCTCCCTCCCTCCCACTCTCCGAACCCACCCCCCCCCCCCTTGTCGGCTATGGCGGGGAGCCCTGGTGGGGGTTTCGGCCCGGCCCCTCTGCGCCTCTGGACCAACAATGTGAGGGGCCTTAACACCCCGGAAAGGAGGTCTCATTTGCTCCGGTCCCTGTGGACGGCTCGGGCCTCCATAGCGTTCCTCCAGGAGACCCACTTTAAAGGTGCTGCTCCCCCCCCCCTGAGGGACTCGAGGTTCCCAACTGGATATTTCGCAAACCACCAGTCAGCTAAGAGGGCAGGTGTGGCAATTCTAATCGCCCAACACATCCCGTTTTGCTGCCTGGATACGAAAATAGATCCGAACGGGCGCTACTTATTCCTAAAAGGTACAATTGCCGATAAGAAGTATACACTGGCCACGATTTACGCCCCGAACTCGGGACAACACCGATTTCTATCAAGGACCCTCCAACTCCTAGACAGGTTCCGAGAGGGACTACTCATAGTAGCTGGGGACACGAATGTCCCATTAGACCCACGTCTCGACACCTCTAGAGGGTGTAGCTCGCACTCCGGTCTCTGTTTCCGGACAGTAGGGAAGGCCCTGCGGGATTCGGGTTTGGCTGACGCTTGGAGAGTGCTCCACCCGGAAGACAGAGACTACTCGTTTTACTCGCAGGTCCACCACGGTCACAGCCGCCTGGACTATATCCTGATTGCTCAGGAATACCTGCACCTCCTTCTGACCTGCGACATCCAGACGACCGTCTGGTCAGACCATGCCCCGGTACTAGCCACGCTGCGCTCACCCTTATTTAAACCAAGTGACAGACAATGGAGACTGAATGAACAGGTGCTTGGAGATTCAGTTGTGTGCACAGACACGAGAGAGGTCATCCGACGCTACTTCCTAGAGAACCCGGCCACGGACACCTCTCCACAAGTTCGATGGGAAGCCCACAAATGTGTCCTCCGCGGCCACTTTATTAAGACCTGCACAAGACGCAAACGGGACCAAAATCACGCGCTGAAGGACCTACACAAACAAACAGCGCAGCTGGAACTGGCACACAGAGCCGATCCGACCGAAGACAATCTCCGCCCCCTGCTAGAGGCGAGGAGGAACCTACGCTCCCTCTTGTCCAGGAACCTGACGCACACACTCCGCAAATCCCGGAGATTCTTCTATGAGAACTCGAACAAATGCGGTCGCCTTTTGGCTCACATGCTCCGCAAGAAAAGGAGACAGTCCCGCATTACTCTCCTGCAAAAGGCTAATTCGCCCCCTGAACGGAGGCCACAAGCCATCATGGAAGAATTTGGAGAGTTCTATGCGAAACTATACAACCTACCGAAGGAGGAAGGAGAAGAGGCGAAACTTCGGAGACGTGCCGACATTCGGGAATACCTGGAACAACATCTCACCCAGAAACTCACGCGGACCCAAGCCGAGGACCTGGACGCCCCCATCACCCTTGAGGAGCTCAAAGGAGCCCTTAAGGCAGCAAAAGTAAACAAGGCGCCGGGACCCGACGGCTTCCCGGTGAGATATCTGCGGACATTCGAAGAGTTGCTCATGCCCGAACTACTGGCAAGCCTTAATTCGTTGCTGGATGGTGGGAGGTTCCCAGAGGATACATTGATGGCCACAGTAGCGGTGGTCCCCAAAGAGGGTAAGGACCCTACATCCTGCGCCAGCTATCGACCTATCTCCCTCCTTAATGCGGACCTTAAGCTTTTTACGAAGATCCTGGCCCGACGTGTGGGGGAGGTTGCACCAGAACTGGTGCACCCGGACCAAACAGGTTTCATCCCAGGACGTGAGGCGAAAGATAATACGACCAGAGCCCTCAATATCATCCATTCCGCTAAAACCACCTCCCAAAGGGGGCCTCCTGCTCTCCACCGACGCCGAGAAGGCTTTTGACAGAGTCGACTGGCAATTCATGGAAGAAACCCTCCAGGCTATGGGTTTCGGCCCCAACATCAGAACTTGGATAGCAGCCCTATATACGTCACCGAAGGCCCGCCTGAGGATTAACGGAGCACTATCCCCCGCTTTCCCCATCAGCAACGGCACGCGACAGGGGTGCCCCCTGTCCCCCCTCCTGTTTGCCCTCACGCTAGAGCCCTTTCTGGCGGCGGTCAGACAGGATGGGGGTATTACGGGAATACAGGTAGCCAAATCGGAACACAAAGTGGCCGCTTATGCGGATGACTTACTCTTCTTTATCGGCAACCCGATAGTCTCGCTTCCCAATCTACTACGGTCCTTTCGAACGTATGGAGCACTCTCCAACTTACGCCTGAATACGGAGAAATCCGAGGCTCTGCCCTTGGGGCTCCCCCCCGGCCTAACAACCCATCTAAGGGCAAACTTCTCATTTCGTTGGTGCACGCAACGCATTAAATACCTCGGCATCTGGTTGATGAGCGACCTAGCAAAGATGTTCACGGAAAACTTCCTTCCCCTCCTACGGACACTGGCCGCGGACATGAAAAGATGGGGGGGATCCTGTATTTCATGGTTCGGGAGGATAAACGCGGTGAAGATGAACCTCCTACCGCGCCTCCTGTACTTGTTTCAGACGATCCCCATCAAAATCCCCAAACCCTTCTTCAACGAGATGTCCACGGCCATCAATCGCTTCGTCTGGGCTTCAGGAGTAGCCAGACTCCGACACACGCACCTGATTAGACCAAAACGCCAGGGTGGAGTGGCACTTCCCTCGATTCAAACATACTACCAGGCAGCTCACCTCCTCAGGGTGATAGAATGGCACGTGCTGGACACGGATAAACAATGGGTTGGTCTAGAGCGAGCTGCTTCCAAAGAGCGCCTGCCCTGGATTACCTGGTTGCCAAAACCCGCACAGACTAATGAAATCAGGTCTCACCCACTCATTGGAGCTACACTGCAGATCTGGGCGACTCTACGGTACAAGCTCGACCTCACCACCAACCCCAATCCGCTGACCCCAGTGATCTATAATCCAGAGATTGCCGGAGGTTTGGCCCCAGGGGACATCACAGGCCTAGGTAACCCGAACGCCCCATGGCTTGGAAACTGGTGTGCAGACACACACTTGAAACCTTTCGAGACACTAACCTCCTTAACACCTCCAACGGGGCTAGCCCGTTTCCGATACCATCAGATCCAACACTACCATAGCTCCCTCCAGGGAAAGCAACTACTATCCAGGAAAAAGACGGGCTTTGAGACTCTCTGTACGGAGAATCGACACCTTCCGCGAGGTATTTCCACGCTGTATTCCATGATATTGCAAGCTACCAGGCTCCCCCCTGCGAGATACCAATCTAAATGGGAACAAGTCACGGGAACTACCCTCTCTGA
The DNA here is from genome assembly GCF_036172605.1 of Pelobates fuscus. Classification (NCBI taxonomy): domain Eukaryota; kingdom Metazoa; phylum Chordata; class Amphibia; order Anura; family Pelobatidae; genus Pelobates; species Pelobates fuscus. The sequence continues at coordinate 338,867,729 of NC_086321.1, read as the reverse complement.
AATGGAATGGGAAAAAATACACGTCCTCGCCCATCAAGGTTCGACCAGTGCGAAACTTCAAGAAACCAATTACAAGCTTATGACGAACTGGTATCGGACCCCCAATAAGCTTTACCAGATGGGGTTGCTGCCATCGGCTAGGTGCTGGAGATGTGGAGCGGACGATGGCACGGACCTACACATCTGGTGGTCATGCCCGCCTATCGATGCATTCTGGCGACAAGTACACGAGAAGCTACGCGAGATCCTTGACTCCGACATACCACTACAACCCCTACCGATGCTACTCCACCACTCCACGATGCCCCTAGGAGCCTACAAGAGATCTCTCACACGACACTTCCTAAACGCTGCCAAGAGCCTCATCCCCGCCCGCTGGAAATCCACAACAACCCCCACCATGGCTAACTGGATGGAAGCAGTTGAAGAAATGTACAGTATGGAGAGCCTCACAGCTGACCTACAGGGGACGGCGGAAAAGTGCGCCCGGCTTTGGGCCCCCTGGATCGAATACATGGCTCGTGTACCGGCGGGTTCCCGGAGACGTGGGGCCGAATAAACGGGAGTGTGGGTGGACTCGGGTTGTTGGGCTATGGGCCGGGGTGTCGCTGGCGGACCCTCCCCCTGGTTTCCTCCCTGCTGCTGCCGACCCTCTCTCCCCCCCCCCCCTGTAATCCCTCCCCATCTGCCCTATACTACCTTGCCCATGCAACAGTCCCCCCCACTGTATGGCCCTCTGACCTAGCTATGGTTACGGATGTAACATACTGTATATAGACGACGAATCTACCCGCCTTCTCTTGAGTTGTATGGATCGAGGTGCCTACCCACACCACCGGGCGCCTAATTGACGTTGACAAGTCCTGACAAGGGACCCTTGACCACTCAGACTTGCCCCCGACCTGTTTCTCTCTCCTTTCCCCCCCCCCTTCCCCCCCCCATAGGGGGACAGACAGAGACCGACTAGGGACAATATAGTTGCGCAGTTGCGCCTGTTCAGGGCATCTCCAATTAGGGTTTCAGTAGGGCGACAGTTCCAACATTGATCTAAGTGATTAGTCAACCAAGCTAACATACACCTGGGCTTAAGTTTGAAATTATGTAATAGAGCTGAGTTGGGTGGCATATGAGACCTATCAGGCAATCTCTGTGTTATAAGCACGACCCCCTAAGCTGAAAAAGGTCCTATGTATCCCACCTGACTCTGGGTGACTAAGCTGAGCCTCCCCTTTACAAGACGGGGCTGAAAATCCCTGGTTGAGTCTCCGGTTCCCTCAATGTAGAGGAGAACACCCAACCCGCTTTGTTCACCTATTTCGATATACTACTCCCACTGTGTATGTTTACTCACTTTCCCTTATAACTGCTTATATGTTTGTTATGTTATAATGTCTTGATAAAATCTAAATAAACACTCAGATTGTCAAAAAAAAAAGAAGAGACATATAAATTTGGGGGCTATGTTCAATAAAGGGATTCTATAGTGCCAGGAAAACAAAGCAGTTTTCCTGGCACTATAGGTTCCGTCAGTGTCCTCCTCCCTTGGCGCTAAAGGGGTTAAAACCCCTTCAGTCACTTACCTTAATCCAGTGCCGATGTCCCTCGGCGCAGGGTCAGGCTTTGCCCACACTCCTCCCCCAGCCACTAGAGGTGGAGAGGAATTTATTGCAGTTTCTCAGAAACTGCAATAATTAACACTGTAGGGTTAAGGTACATGGGACATTGCACCCAGACCACTTCAATGAGCTGTGTCCCTTTAACTTGAGAACCAGGGGTTATTGAAGCTCAGAGTAAACGCAACTCACAAACAAAGTGTCAAAATCTCCTACTCTGTAGTTTCTTAGGAGTGACCTTACGAGAGAATTCCGATGGAAGCAGTAAGGATGTACTTTCCTCCTCCGTTAGATGCTCACCCAGTCTCCAATCCTTCAAAATAAATCATTAAAAACCCACTTCTTCGGGCGGAGCTTGAACTCAAACCTGAACAGACGCCATATTCCAGAGCTCTCCCTGAGTGACCCTTAATCCGCCTGATATCGCCCAAAATACTCCCGATCCGACCCAACAACTCCAAGAATCCAAACAAGCAAGCGGAGCTGAACCGGTTGATGCCTTTTTTTCCAGTCGCAAAAGCAGCAGAAGCGGCGCCGCCGAGTTGAGGCCTACCGCCCGCTGACTACCACGGACCTCGAGGCACTCCTGAGGAGCAGCTACGCAGGCCACCCAGGAGCAGAGGTGCCAACACACGATCCGGCTATGGGCCGAAGGTCGCAGAAACCTACTGCGGGGTCCGATAACAGAGATATCGGGACCATGCTCCAGCGGCCGGCACAAAACAAATCCCATGCATCATCAGAGGGTACCCACAGTGAGGCCGAAACCGAGCCACACAGCCAAGAGGCAGAGACAGCACCAGCCTCTCGGGCATCACCGACCCTAATTGCGGACGCCTCAGATGACACTGCTCCGTCCACTAAGGGTGATCTGAAAATTCTTCTGGCAAATATACACAAACTGCTAGAGGCGGACTCAGCAAGGCTCAAAACCGAACTCAAGGAGGTTAGAGAGAAAGTGGGAGCGGTAAAGACGGGGTAACAGAGGCACACACCAAGATCCAAGCAGTGCAGGACACGGTCCTCCAGCTGCGACAAAATCAAATGCTCCTGATGGGACGGCTCGCAGTGATGGAAGACCGACACCGCCGGCTTAACATAAAAATCAGGGGGATCCCGACCACAGTATCCGCGGAGGAATTGCCCCATTATATAAGACGCCTCCTCGCAACTATCTTGCCCCCAGCAGCAGCCCACAAACTAACTCTGGACGGAGTATATCGCCTCCCCTCGACAACACACACGAATCCTAACCTGATCCGAGATGTCATCCGGAAATGCCGCACAGTCCAGGAAAAGATGCAGTTATGCAAGCCATAAGAGACAAAACGCCACTTACCTTCGAGAACTCCGCCCTGCTGTTCTTTCAGGATCTTTCCAGGGGTACGCTGTTGTGGAGAAAATCCTGCGGCCCCGTCAACACCCAATTACGAGCAGCTGGCCTAACATACAGGTGGGGAGCAGACAACTCTATACAAGTCATGCGAGCCGGGACTACGCACGTCCTACAAACCATGGAAGAAGCCACGTCGTTCCTTCAAAAACTGGGACTGCCTGATACGACAACATCTCGAGGTCTACCTACAAACACCTGGGACCCGACCACGGTGACACCCTTTGTGCCGCGTTCCAGAGCCACACCGCCACTAGACCCGTAGGATACCATGCTGGGCACAGATATATGGCCATGCTAACTGGACACAGACACCCATGCTGTATGGACATAGTTGGGACACTTGACAAACACTCCCTGGACTGGTTTGAGTTACTCTTGCTTTAATTGCAACTTATTTTCACTTATCATTGTTTTTATGTTTTTTATATCTTTGTACTTCTACTGCTATAACAACACCCTCTCCCCCCACAAAGGGATACCTACCTTACCTGCCCACAGAGGGGAGGCAGAAGGAACACACACAACGACCGAACAACTACCCTTACAAGGGCATCACCTGGACCCATACAACATATGGCATCAATACCTCCCTCCCCCGTAGCCCTCCTAGGTTAGGGGCACTGCGCTATCTCACATTAGTATTATCCTTTGTGGGAGGGTTTTAAAGGCCAACACGTCAGGTTAGCCCAAACACAAACACTGAACTAAATGTCAACCTAAACTCTGCTTTAACCTGTCGAAACATATCCAGCGGCTACTGAGCTATAGAAATATCACTAGTTTTAGCATGTTACAACCGTTCCTCCCACGTTGTAATTATTGTCAGCCTACTTAACGTCTCTAACATACCTGTTGTCATCTCATTGTCCGACATAACTTGTTCCTGCTTGTTTGCCACCTTTTTAACACAAAAAAAGGTGCAGTTTCTCCTAAATGCCACAGTGCTATACCTCTTGAAATGCTTGTATTTTATGTAATGGCATAATGATAAGTCTGCCTATCAAACCTTTGCACAACCAAAATAAGGAATAAAAAAAAAACACTTCTTCATAAAAGCGTATCAATTAAACTGTTAATAGCTCCTGACTGATTCCTCTTCTGCAACTGTCAAGTGTCAAATTCTCCTACTCTGTAGTTTCTTAGGAGTGACCTTACGAGAGAATTCCGATGGAAGCAGTAAGGATGTACTTTCCTCCTCCGTTAGATGCTCACCCAGTCTCCACTCCTTCAAAATAAATCATTAAAAACCCACTTCTTCATAAAAGCGTATCAATTAAACTGTTAATAGCTCCTGACTGATTCCTCTTCTGCAATTGTCACTAGTCTAATACTATCCTTAACTTTTTGTGTCATTTTACCCCACTCCCTCTAGCATGTAAGCTCATTGAGCAAGGCCCTCAACCCTTTTGTTCCTATGTGTCCAACTTGTCTGGTTACAACTACATGTCCGTTCGTCCACCCATTGTAAAGCGTTGCGGAATTTGATGGCGCTATATAAATAATAACAACAATAATAATAATAATAATAATAATAATAATCAGCTGAGCACTCAGTTTATAGCTGATATGGCTGAAGTGGAATAGCCTCCACATTAACAAAACCCTCCAGTCGAGGCAGAGCTGCATGCACCATTCCCACCTCAATGAGATGCGGTGTTACAGTGCCTGGAGTGTAAATACAAATTGTAATAATACACCTATGTATGGATTGCCAATATATATTCAAAAAGGACAACTTGGCATATAAGCCATCTGAAATTCATAAAATGAGATAGCATCTATACACCAGAACACTACAAACATTGTGTATCCAATAATGGTCAGTTGTGAGTTTTACAAATATTATCTCTCTTTTTCAGATAAAGAACCGTCAAAAGAAATAAATGTATGGGTCAAACTGTACACGCAGATTTCTAGGAACTTCATCATGTTGAGCGGCTGGTTAATTGCTCTGTTATTGATCTTGAAGGTTTTATCCCGACGATGTCGTTCAAAAGGCAAGAAGAACTTCAAAACGCACATCTAATTATTTTGCCAGTGACTGGAGTCATTTAAAGCATTTTTTTTTCCCCAGAAAGATTCTGCACATTTTGGGAAATACAATATGCAATTTCTAGGAGAAAACAAGATACCAACACAGATACCCACAAGGAAATGAAAAAAAATGTACACCGCTCCGATGACCCTGAAAGGAGACTTGGGAAGAAAAATGGCAATGTTGGCCATAGAGACAAATCTACATAAAAATGGACTATAATGGCAGATAATAGCCAATCAGTGCATCGGTTCTGTACATGTGCTTCCTAAAAGCACATTTTGTTCTTGCATTTTATTTCCTGCTTTGGACATATGTTTGCCTATGTCAAGTCATTTTGAACTGTGCAAGTTCCTACCAGCTCTGCTGGAAGGCTAGTCCATGTCTGACCAGGTATTTCTATGAAACAAAGGATAAAATATGTATTAAAACAACTTTAAATTAAGCAGTTTTGGTTTTATAGATCATGCCCTCAACCTCACTGCTCAATTTCCTGCCATTTAATAGTTATAAATGACTTTTGTTTCTGTCCATGCAGCCCTAGCCACACGTTCCCTGGCTGTGATGAACACAGCCTGCATGGGAATGTGTTTTTTTTTTTTCAAACAGACTTTAACTTGCTTTAGAAGTTTTTAATCTTGTGTGCTACATAAATGTAACTTTAATTACACAGAAGAGGCTCCTGCAAGGTCTAGCAAACTATTAGCAGAGCAGGAGATAAGAAATTTAGATTAAACAGACTGTGCAATACAGAAACCTAGAATATCTAGGTTCATTTTCAGGAATTGTTCAGGAAGGCTGTGCAAGTCACGTGCATGGAGGTGTGACTAGGGCTGTATAAATAAAGTGAATGAGTGAGTACAGTCAAACTTATTGGATGAAGTTTGGAAAAGCGGCACACTCTATTTTTGTGAATTGTATGATACCCAATCATCCTAGCCTGGATAGAAGTATACAAAAAGTATACATTTTACTGACCCCTAGTGGCTATCGTATGGAATATGAGACACTTAAAGGGAAACTATAGCATTATAGTTGCCCCCTCCCGCAGAACTGAAGGGGTTAATAACCCTTCAGTCCATTACCTGGGTCTAGCGTGGATGTCCCTCGTCGCTGGCGGGGAGGCCGAACGCGAATGCGCTGCATTAGGATCTCCCCATAGGAAAGCATTATACAATGCTTTCCTATGGGGATTCCGGTGATGCTAGAAGTCCTCATGCATAGTGTGAGGACGTCAAGTGTTGCTTAGACGACCAAAAGTCGTTTAAGAACCCAGAAGTCTCTCTAGTGGCTGTCTGGTAGACAGCCACTAGAGGAGGAGTTAACCATAGCAGTTTATAAAAACTGCAATAATTACCACTCAAGGGTTAAGGGTAATGGGAGTTGGCATCCAGACCACTTCAATTAGCTGAAGTGGTCTGGGTGTCTACAATGTCCCTTTAATGTGCCACTAAAATAAGCCTTGCTTATTTTGTATCTTTGTTTACAACTGTAAAATACACATAAAAATACACTGAAAAAATTAATTGACAAGCCCCGACTATGCAGAATTCTAGCCACTAGTACTGGGAGGAGTATTCACAGAGTGGTTTATGAGGTCACAACCCATTCAGACATCACACGTAATCAAGGGATTAGGAGGACAGCACATGGCAGTTTCACAGGATTTCTTTTCAAAGAACTTGTTCTTTTACAGGTGCACTGACATGCATGTGATTATGTGTCCAGTAACAAGAAGTAAGTATGTCATTGACATGCAAATCAAATGTTTTATTTTTTTGACATGCGTTTTTCTGTTATTCTGTCTCTCACTGTTAAAATACACCTACCATTAAAATTATAGACTGATCATTTCTTTGTCAATGGGCAAACGTTCAAAATCAGCAGGGGATCAAATACTTTTTTCCCCTCACCGTATAGTCATTTATTCATATTATATCCAGAATATTGGCAACATGAGTTATGAATCCAAAGATCTCTACCACCCTTTTTAGAGGTTTGGAAGCAACTAATACCACATGAGAGATCGCTTTATTCCCATAGAGACTGTATCCAAAAAAAGTGGTAGATTCATTCAGGCAAACTATGTGCAGTATTTTGTAGTATAGTTGTTTTAGCAACTAACTCAGTAAATATATTTCTCTCTAAGGGACTATTAGTTATCTAACATTATGAACATGGAATTATCAGTATTTTTCCAGCATATATACATTTTTTCAGTTACTATTTATTTAAGCTATATCACAGTATCTGATCTTTGAACATTGACTATCTGGTTGATAAATATAGGCGTTACACTCCAATTGTATATATTCACGATATGCAGTTGGGATCCACCTTTCTGTGGCTCTACGAATGATCTGATTGGATGATTGAACATCTGCCACTCCTCCTCTCTGGTTTGGCCTATTGTCCATCCCACACCTTTGGTTCCTCCTACACATACACGTCTCTCTCTAATTTGACTGGTAGATACTAGTACTATCTTGATTTTGAGTTTTGGCACTCCTAATGCTGACTCTGCCCCGATCTGCCTCCTTGACAGTCTCTGCAAATCCTATGGCAAAGCATTGTGATTGGCTCAGATTCTTCTTTTCCTTTTTGTGGATTTATTTGGTGATCCACATCATACAGAGATCAACGTATTGGTCACTTTATCAAGATCAAATAAACAATAAGATTGGGTTATACTTATGTGTGAAAATAAAGTGGAAAAAACAAAATCACTTACCTGTGACTCATGAGTGAGTTGTTAATCGAAAACCAGTCCCGTAAATTAATGCTAAACGATACCACCCCCCTTCCCGGTGCCCAACGTGAGACGCGGGTTGCTAGGCAACAAAAAACCGATGAGATCATAACGAAATCGGCATTATAAATAAGACTTCTACACCAAGTGAGTATATGCAGCTTATTAATCATACCAACAATTCAATTTCACTGTATCGGATTACATTTGTGTCATTCCAGGCAAAATGTTTCATTCAAGGCACAACTCTTCATTCACGGTTACATGTAGTGATCACCATCCCTTTCCGGTATCTATGGGTACTTCATAGTGTTTAGGTCCTTCATTTAGAGGTATACATGGATTTTCTTTCCATTAATATACTCACTTGGTTGAGAAATCTTATTTAGAACACCAATTTCCTTATGACCTCATTGGTTCTTTGTTTCATAGCAACCACGTCTAAGGTTGGTTAGCCACCAGGAGGTCACGTTTAGTATTCACTTACAGGACAGGTTTCCAAATTACCACTTACACATGGATCACAGGCAAGTAATTTTTTTCGCATATAAATATAACCCACTTTACCTGCAGGGACACAGAAACCATACGCTGTACGAAACACAATGCTCACACCACACAATAAGGAAAGGGCACATTTCAGCCTTCTATAAACTAATACGTCAACGCCATGAGGAGATCCTACCAAACTATACGACACCCTGGGACAAGGAACTGAACACACAGATACAAACAAAAGACTGGCACAAAATATTCAAAAACATCTTTCACACATCCAAGCAATAGCACACAGGAGGGTAATTACAAACGAGTAGCAAATGGCACTATACACCGACCCGCATCAATAGGTTCTTCCCAAACACACCGCTGGAGATGTAAACATATAGAGGGAACCACAGGTCACATATGGTGGCTATGCCCAACGATTCAAGACTACTGGACAAAGATAGCCGACCTCATACATATAATCACGGGGATCAAACTCCCTTGGGAACCCAGGGTCATGCTCTTTCTACTATACCCCCAACCCCTATCCAAACACCAACGCATCTTGATTTAAGAGTGAAAGAGTATGACAGTTCTTCCATTAGAGTAATGGAAGAACTGTCATACTCTTTCACTCTTAAATACAATGATATATTGCCACTTGGGAACCCTGGCGGGTGTTCCTTCAAAAGCAAAAACTGGCAGGTGGAAACCCCACCATCACCAGAGACCAGCTAGGGATTTCACGGACAAATTAGTTGGGAAAATCCACAGCGAACACACCATACACCACTAGCTGACACGTCCATGACTTGACCCGAGTCGCCACTCCAAGAGAGAAGCACAAACCTGATTCATCAGGAAGACACCGCACACACACATAGACAGGGTGACCCCTACGCGAGGGAAAGTGTTGGAACAACATCCACCCATACTTAACTACACCTAGACAACCTTGTTACGTCATGTTAAATTCTCACAACCCAGTGGGATAAAGCTACTATCATAATCTCTGTTAACTACAACTACTGATGTCAAACTTCTGTCTCATTGAATTGTTGTTTAATATATGCACCAAACGTTGTAATTTTATTATTGCTCAATAAAACTTTAAAAAAAAAAAAAAAAAAAAAGAGGAATGCAATTGAAACAATGAAGCCATGTCTCTGAAAACCACATAGATATGAAGCGTAATGAACAGGTCATTTTGATACACAGAACAGGTCATATCAGGATGCATGTAATGGTACATAGTTGAATTTTCTTTTCTCACTAAGCAACATTCCCTATACAGCAAGCAATGCCACAGAATTTGCTAAATGTAGTTTAAAAAATAAAATATTTGGGGGGCGTGGCCTGACCGCTTGAGGAGACGGACGTGTAGGCGATCAGCTCCCGGAAAGAGCCCGCATAATATAGCTATTAGACGAGCACATAACGAAAATTAACCAACAAATACATTACTGGATATCACGGAGAGGAAGATGGCACAACGCACGGCAAAAAAAACGAAGCTGAAACAAGCAGAATTACAAGTCACGGCCTTATCACCGACGACACGCCGTGCACAAGATGGCGCTGGTAGGCCCACATCACCGGCCTCGAGTTCTGGGAGAAGTGATGAAACCACTATATCGCTCACAACAGCACCGGCTACCGACTCCTCAATTAAGAAAATGCTTGCGGAATTACAAGCTTCTCTGCGTTCCGATTTTGCGAATTTGGCCAAAGAGATCAGAATGGAGGTGAAAGCCCTCGGCGAACGCACAGAGTGTTTGGAATCAAAAACAGAGGAGATAATTACTGCACATAATAATGTGGCCTCCGCCTGTGAAACGCTAGAAACTAAACTGACCTCTGTGCTTGTGAAATTGGCTAACCACGAAGACAGAGACCGACGGAATAATGTTCGAATTCGCGGCATCCCTGAGGAGATCGCCCCTGCGGATCTGGGGAAATATGCGACAGAACTCTTTCAGGAAATACTCCCGGAGGTCCCGATATCTGAACTCTTGCTGGACAGGATTCATAGACTGCCTAAGCCTAAGCATCTACCAGTATCCATCCCTCGAGACGTCATCACTAGGCTTCATTACTATACGACGAAGGAAAATCTCATGCAAACAGCAAAGAAAATGCAAACGCTGCCTGGGATATATAGCAAACTTCAAATATTCACTGATCTGTCGGCGGCTACTTTGGCTACACGGAGGTCCTTCAGTCGCATTACTAAAGCACTACGAGCAGCGGACATTCCGTATAAGTGGGGTTTCCCCACGAAGCTTATAATCCGACGGAACGGCACAGAACATCACTTACCCTCACCAGAAGACGGGGACAAGCTACTGTCCGGATGGGGTCTGCCCGTGGAAGCGAATAACAGCGAACCGGCCTCCCAACGCTACTTTACCAGATCACCGATGAAACTGACCCAGAACTGGCAAACTGTCGCCACAGCTAAGTGACTGCAATGCTCACCCTCTCTAGGTTTCTTTTAACCTGGCTATAGTCAGGGTATACTGGTAACCCGTATAAAGCCGATTTTCAACCTCCACCCAATACCTAATTATTCCTATTGATGACAGGATTGTTATGCTTATGGTGGACAGACAGGTTGGCTTGCTGGGGGGGCTCCTAATCTCAGGCCCCACCATCAAGTCACGAGTCTCACAAACCTCATAGGGTGGACAAATGCAAATGTCTTTCATATGCCATAAAAGCAAAGTATATGTAACCTTTCAGTATCATTCCCTAGAGGTAAAATAGGGTCTCTCTCCCCCCAAATGGGCTTTTTTTTTTGCCTATTAACCAAGTCATGGTTAAGTCTCAATTTGGAGACACTTTTCTTGTATATATTTGGTTGTTTAATTCCTGTTTCCCCCTGTTATTTAATCCCCCCCTGGTGCTTTTGAAGGAACGTAATAAGAGTGCTTATTCTAGCTTTAATACTGGTCTGAAGTCGAATGCTCACACTAACCGCATCGCAGTACCGCATTGATAAGCATGGACTTATCCTTCCAATTAGTAAAGAAAATAGGTGATAGGGAAGGGAGGTTTCTCATATTACAATGTGTAATTAATAATGCACAATTCACCCTGGTTAATATATATGGTCCTCACACAGACCAACGGGTCTTCTTAGAGAAAATTCTCACCTTATCCATTGCACATAAGTTTGGCGAGCTTATCATAGGAGGAGATACAAACTTTCTCCTTGACCCAACTTTAGACACCACTTCTACTGACAAAGTCAAAAAATCTACAGCCACACAAAGGATACGCTCTGCAAAAATTATAGGAGATACGCTTTTAGAGCATGGGTTCCTGGACATATGGAGGGCACTCAACCCATTAGACAAGGACTATACGTACCACTCTCTTAGCCATACATCATACTCACGTATAGACCGATTTTTAATCCCCAAATCACAGACTCTACAAATAATGAAAGTGGGTATAGGAGACATTACGTGGTCTGATCATGCCCCAATTTCGCTGACGACCAAGATGCAACACCCGGTAACTGGCAAACACACTTGGAGGCTTAATGATACTCTTTTGACAGACTATACTTTAATACCACAACTCACGGCAGAATTGGAAGCATATTTCTCTCTTAATAATACAGGGGAGGTGGGAATAGAAACCCTATGGCAAGCACACAAGGCAGTACTTAGAGGCCAACTCATCAAACACGCTAGTTATAATAAAAAACAACGCCTTGCCACATACACAAAGATTCTGACCGACTTAGCCACGCTCACGCACGCCAACAAGAGATCTCCCTCATATGACACCACAACAAAAATACTCCAACTCCAGTCACGTTTGAAGGATATGGACCTAGCTAAGACTACATATTTCCTTACCAGAATGAAACATAAATTCTTCAAAGATGGGAACAGAGCTGGCAAAATCTTGGCATCCCAACTCAAAGTCATCGTCTAAGATTGCCTTTCTCCAATCAGAAAAGGGACACAAGATTACTAACCCGCAGGAAATAGTGGAAGAGTTAGGCACATATTATAGCAAACTATACAACCTAGCTGAAGATAGGGACCTCCACACGCCACAACAAACTGACATTGATGACTTTTTACGAGATGTTCAGTTACCGACCCTTACACTGACAGAAAGACAACAACTGATTGAACCCTTCACGATTCCAGAGGTTTTACAAACCATAACACAATTACCGAAGCATAAATCACCCGGTCCAGACGGGTTCACTAACCTATATTATTACACGTTCCGATATATATTAGCTCCTTATTTGACAGACTTATTCAATCACTGCTTTACTACAGGCAACATGCCCAAAGACATGTTGAAAGCTCACATTTCTACGTTACCGAAGCCGGGCAAACCCCCTACACGCTGCCCTAATTTTCGGCCCATATCTCTCCTGAATTGCGATACCAAGCTATATGCCAAACTTATAGCAAATAGGCTAGCAAAGATAATACCTCGTATTGTGCATAATGATCAGTCAGGTTTTGTTCAAGGCAGACAAGGCTGTGACAACACTAGAAAGATCCTAAACATACTATCCCATATAGAAAAACACGGTTCAGAGAGTCTGTTTCTGGCCTTAGATGCTGAAAAGGCGTTTGATCGACTTAACTGGGCCTACATGTCGACAGTCCTCTCCAAGTACGGCTTTCCACCTGAACTAATACAAGGTATCTTTGCACTATATGGTACTCCAGTTGCGCAAGTCTCTAACTCAGGCTTTATCTCACATCCTTTTAATCTTACCAATGGAACGCGGCAAGGATGCCCGTTATCTCCAATCTTATTCATACTCTCCTTAGAACCTCTAGCCCATAAAATAAGGCATGATCCCTTGATCACAGGTATACAGATCCACTCAAATGAATACCGACTAGCGATGTTCGCAGATGACATCTTGTTATCTCTTAGCAACCCGGAGAAGTCACTACCGAAACTTTTAAACATCCAAGACTCATATGGGCGAGTATCTTATTACAGACTTAATAAAACTAAAACACAAGCGCTTGCATTCAACATTTCGGCGCACAGAGCTAAAACACTACGAACCTCTTATCAGTTTGACTGAAGGCAACACTACATTACATATCTGGGAGTAAAGCTAGCTCTACACAAACAAAGAATGATAACTCTTAATTATGCCACCATGCCGAACATATGTAATTCCATCTTCCAGAAATGGCGAGAGGTGCGCTTGTCTTGGTTAGGGAGATTGAATACAATCAAAATGGTAGTATTACCAAAACTTTTATATGTCTTCAGGATGCTACATTTACAAGTTCCTGTACAATTGCTCAAAACCATACAATCCACACTAAACAAATTCGTATGGGGTGGCATGAAACCAAGATTGCCGGTATCACTCCTACATTTGCCCACGGCTGAAGGGGGATTAGGTTTTCCGAAAGTGCTGTCTTATTACAAAGCAGCTATCCTTGAGTCAGCCATCAGACTACATGCTCCGACAAACACCTTTCAATGGGTGGACATGGAGCAAACCATTACATACCCACATAGTCTAACGAATATTCTATGGTCACCAAAAGTATATCGACCAAACACAAACATACTATACCCTACTTCTGCGCTTACCTTGAAAGTATGGGATGCCACCCGATCCAGTCGATTAATGGAGAACAACTTTTGTGCCCAGGCTCCTCTGGACACCTTAGAAATTATATCTCCATGGCTCTCTTTAAAAACATGGACTGCTTTGGGAGTACAAAAGATTAATGACCTCTGCTCTCGATCAAAGATCCTACCCTTCCCTGAAATACAACAGAAATACAACCTACCCAACTCATTTGTGTTTCCATACCTTCAATTGAAGAGCATTATACATACCAAAGTCACGTTCCAGTCAGACGAGTATACACCAGGGAAGGACCCAGTCATACTACTCCACAACAGGTGCCTCTCGGCCCCAACTAAACCCAAGGCCTTATCCCTTTGTTACCAGAGCCTCTTAAACAAAGCCCCACCTAGCTCTTTTAACTATGTGACACAGTGGGAGAAGGAAGGAATCCCCAAGCTCACTGATGAACAATGGCTGACAGCATTAACTGCGCTACGAGGCACCACGTCTTGCTTCTCCCATGTGGAGGCCCACAAGAAAGTAATCTTCCGATGGTATCTCACACCACACAAGTTACATAAAATGTACCCAAATGTAGACCCCAAATGCTGGAGATGTGGTACTGAGGAGGGACACATGACCCACATATGGTGGGAATGTGAAGGGATTAGACCCCTTTGGTTGCAAGTGCAAACGTTACTACAAGAAGAAACCGCATCAACCCACCCTTTAACAATGATGATGGGCATCTTCCTGCTATTCCCTCTTTCGTGGGGAAAGAATCTTAAGAAAATCGCTACTCTGATTATATTGGCAGCCAGAAGTCTTTTAACATTACACTGGAAGTCCAAATATTGTCCATCTAAAAAAGAACTCACTGACAAAATATACCAATATTATAGGTATGAAGCTCTCTCTTCAGACTCTCACGACCAGTCACAGACGATAAGGGCCCTTTGGACCCCATGGTTGAAGAGACACTACCCCAATAAATGTCTTGGAGGTGAGAAGCCGACTAATATAAGTAATGAGATCAATACGTAGTGAAATTACCTATACTACAGTTCGATTCTACCCTCCCAGATGTCACGCTTTCATCAGAATGATTAGGGACCATTGAAAGCGCAAATTCGCTCAGAGAAATACTTTATGGAACAGATATATGGCTTACACACATAGATCAGACTTGATTCAATACATATACAGTTGGAAGGCACTCTTACCGTTCAGTTTAGTACAAATATTCTTGTTCCCCCCCCTCCCAGTTCTATACTTTCCCCTGCCTCGCCCTTTAAAACATAGCATTGGCTTGGCTATCTTGACCGACACCTCAGCTTAAAGCTGGCACCAACCAACTTACAAAGTCTATCAACCGAACCGCCACTAGTGAATTTCACAACTCAGATAGAACCCATAGATATCTTTTTCCCCCCACATTTATAAAACGGTAGAAAAAGCGAAGCAAAAGACACACAGGGGTTGACACGGTTTGTTATAAGACACGGCTTATGACCAACTTAGATCACATATGATATAGCTCTAATAATTGAAGTTGTTTGCACATGAGAGGTTGTAGGAAGCTAATTAATAATTTTTGGAAAGTGATTAAATGGATAATGATAAATAAAGCCGGATAACAACGTATAGTAAGGTGTTTAATACATTGCAGATATTGAGATGGGCCCGTGTGTATTGATTCGTGTTTATTCATGTTGGTGTGTTTATACGTGTATGTGTACTTGTATGCTTCTAGATAGTCAGAACATTGTCAAATAATCTGACTTGACTGTATACCCTCTCCCTTTTTCCTTTCTGTATCCCCCAAGTATCTTTTGTGAAAAAAATAAAAATCTTATATTTTAAAAAATAAAGTATTTGAAAAAATAAATAAATATAACACGCTTTTAGGATTTATTTTCTCTCAATAAAGGTCTTAAAGTGGCTGAAACATCAGACTTTGTATAAATGGAATCTCCAAATAAATCCACAAAAAAAAAAAAAAAGACCTGCTACTTATTTGTTTCAGATGTGTCTAAAATGGCCACCGAACAGGAAACACAGCAAAAGCTACACAGCACAGAGACACAGGAGTGGCTTAAATCCTTTAACGACAGGTTTGAGTCAATATGTCAGCAATTCTGGTACCGACTAGCCAATAAATCTCGGGTAATGTCAACCCCTGCTGCCTCACAGCCCCATCAGGACACCATCATAGCCAGTCACCCACCTAAACCAGCAAAATCCCCACAGCATAGCACACGTCCTCCCCGCACCTCAAGCAACACAACTGGGTGTTAAAGCAGGTCACCTTGCCTGCTCTTCTTCCAAGCTGGAGGCCCATAGGGAAACTACTCCCCACCGCCGTCCATACACCCAGGGGTCTATTCACAATTCGGATGTCCCTAGGGCCCATGATCCTGATGATGGGATCAATGGACTTCAGGACAGGGCTTCCACAAAGGCCTTGGGCCGAAGACGCAAGGTACAGAGACCTCGCAACTTCACCACCTGGCAGCAAACAACGGTGCCCAGATCGCACAGAACTGGAAGCTGGAAAGGCAAAGTGAGAGGACAAGAATCTTATCACCCATGGCACGGACTGTCTAACCAACTGAAAGGGAAACCGCACAAGGGAATTGGCTGAACGCCCGGCAGGCACAAGGGGACATGGACTAGCTGGACTCCAGCGGCACCTGCACACACAAATCACTAAATAAGCCTGTTTTAATGTTGGCTTTTGGCCTGTTGCCTTTTCTCTTCGTTAACATAAGCTATGACGCTCCCAAGACAATAAGTCACCCCCCTCCTAGCGAAGCTAAGTACCGCAGCCACCGGCCTGTACTTAATAACCCGAGCTGGTCTGGTACTCTCACAGGCCTCAGTGGTATAATACAAAACTGCCTGCTCTATGACAAGCTCATACCCCTGATAGCTCCATAGCCTAATCGTACATAGAGTACATTGCGAGGCATGCGAACCACGCGTCTGATTTATAATAGGTTCAGAAATGGGTAACAAATTGCTTCTCTTGGATATATTGGTTGATTTGACACATGCATATCGTATTTTAGTGGAAACGTCTGTAAAAATTGCCTATCTTGTATATCCTATGATACGCCACCCTAGCAATTCAAACCTGATACTCCATGAAGCAAACCTCTTAAAGTGCATATTTTGAATCTATCCCGATAAACCACGTCTCTAGCGTGTAAACTCTATAGCAGGTGTATCCTGCATATCTAACAAGTCCTCCTTCATATAAAAGTGGTTGTCTATTCAGTGACCTTATCTACGTATCCTACATGTTCCTTGATAAGGCTTTATGCTTCTCTCGCAATGTTGATGATATATAATGAAAATGTCACATAAGTTTTAATGCATGTTATGTATAATCTATACTAGGCATGTGCATGGGGAAAATTTTCGGTTCGGTTCGGCATTCCGAAATTCGGGATTTTCGCAATTCGGCAATTCAACACTTCGGCTACTTCGACAATTCGGAATTTCGGGACTTCTTTTGCAGCTGCTTAGTAGATAACTCCCTAATTCCCACGGTATTAGGGAGTTATCTACCAAAAAGCTGAAAGACCTAAATTGGTCTTTCAGACAAATTTACTAATACTAAGTAAAAATGACTTAGTATTAGTAAATTTTGCCCCTACTCGCTACACCGCGAGTTGGGGCATGTCTAGTAAATAGTGAGCAGCCTGTGGCTGCTCACTGTTTAAAAAAAATAAAAATAAAAATAGACCTATTGCCCCCCCCCGGCCCCCACCCCTGAGCGGCGGGTGGGGGCCCTAAAGTAAAATGATGGGGGGGACACCTAATGTCCTCCCCCCTGGCCCCCACCCCTGAGTGGCGGATGGGGGCCCTAAATTGAAATAAGGGGGGGGACCTAATGTCCTCCCCCCTGGCCCCCACTCCTGAGCAGTGGGTGGGGGCCCTAAATACTAAAAGGGGGGGGACCTAAGGTCCTCCCCCCTGGCCCCCACCTCTCAGCGGTGGGTGGGGGCCCTAAATACTAATAAGGGGGGGAATCTAATGTCCTCTTCCCTGGCCCTCACCCCTGAGCGGCAGGTGGGGGCCCTAAATACCAATAGGGGGGGGGCCTATTGTCCTCCCCCCCGGCCCCCACCCCTGAGCGGCGGGTGGAGGCCCTAAAAAAAATGTCGTGTCCCCCCCAGGTGACTAGGGGTCCCCAAACCCCTAGTCACCCCCTTCCCACCCCCAAAAAATGTATCCCCCTACCTACCCCCCTCACCCTAAAAATAATGAGGGGGGGACCTTTAACTAAGAACCTGTAAAAAAAAAAAAAAAAACTTACCATTCGATGTTTTCTTTCTTCTAAAATCTTCTTTTTTCAGCCCCAAAAAAGGCCAAATAAAAAAACATAATAACCGGCGCAATAAAAAAAAAAAAAAAAAAAAACGAGCGCAAAAAAAACCAAACAATACTTTTTCACCCATGGAGGGCTCCGCGCAGACTGAGCTCTAAAGCCTTGCCCCGACTAAACTAAAGCCTTGCCCCGCCCTGCAATTAGGCTCAGAGCACTCTGGTGGGTTTAAGTCATCCAATCAGAGTGCTTTGACAGGTAAATGAAGAGACTGACAGGTAAGTCTCTACATTTACCTGTCACAGCACTCTGATTGGTTGGTTTGAAATCCACCAATCAGAGTGCTCTGTGTCATTGTACACAGCGTGGGAAAGTTCTTTGGAATTTTCCCACGCTCTGTAATTTGACTCATAACTCTGATTGGTGGATTAAGTAACCAATCAGAGTTATGAGTCAAATTACAGAGCGTGGGAAAATTCCAAAGAACTTTCCCACGCTGTGTAAAATGACACAGAGCACTCTGATTGGTGGATTTCAAACCAACCAATCAGAGTGCTGTGACAGGTAAATGTAGAGACTTACCTGTCAGTCTCTTCATTTACCTGTCAGAGCACTCTGATTGGATGACTTAAACCCACCAGAGTGCTCTGAGCCTAATTGCAGGGCGGGGCAAGGCTTTATAAGCCTTCCCCCGCCCTGCAGAGGTCAATCTGCGCGGAGTCCTCCATGGGTGATGAAGGATTATTATTATTTATTTTTTATTTATTTTTTATTTTATTGCGTCGGTTATTATGGTTTTTTTTAGGGCTGAAAAAAGAAGATTTTAGAAGAAAGAAAACATTGAATGGTAAGTTGTTTTTTGTTTTTTACAGGTTCTTAGTCAAAACTCCCCCCTCATTATTTTTAGGGTGAGGGGGGTAGGTAGGGGGATCATTTTTTTGGGGGGTGGGAGGGGGATGGGGTGACTAGGGGTTTGGCGACCCCTAGTCACCAGGGGGGGGGACTTTTTTTTGGGGGGGCCCCCACCCGCCGCTCAGGGATGGGGGCCGGGGGGAGGACAATAGGTCCCCCCCTATTGGTATTTAGGGCCCCCACCCACCGCTCAGGGGTGGGTGCCAAGAGGGAGGACATTAGCCCCCCTCCCCTTATTTTATTGTAGGGCCCCCACCCTCCGCTCAGGGGTGGGGGTCAGGGGGGAGGACATTAGGTCCCCCCCCTATTAGTATTTAGGGCCCCCACCCACCGCTCAGGGGTGGGGGCCAGGGGGGAGGACATTAGGTCCCCCCCCTATTAGTATTTAGGGCCCCCACCCACCGCTCAGGGGTGGGGGCCAGGGGGGAGGACATTAGGTCCCCCCCTATTAGTATTTAGGGCCCCCATCCACCGCTCAGGGGTGGGGGCCAGGGTGGAGGACATTAGGTCCCCCCCCTTATTATAATTCAGGGCCCCCACCCACCGCTCAGGGGTAGGGGCCAGGGGGGAGGACATTAGGTCCCCCCCTATTCTGATTTAGGGCCCCACCCGCCACTCAGGGGTAGGGGCCCGGGGGGAGGAAAATAGGTCCCCGCCCATTATTTTAAATTAGGGCCTTTTAGTAGATAGCTCCCTAATACCGTGGGAATTAGGGAGTTATCTACTTATTCATTTCTGTCATTACATGACTGGCCAAGTAACTTACGTTTTATATGAATGTATGTTACTTGATTGTTGTAAGTGTTGCAAATGCTTACAGCTGAATCCTGGCTATGTTTGTATACTTTTTATTTAAAATTGTATACAATGTAACATTCTTCTTTCACTGGGTAAGTATATTAATACTTAGGCAATACTGTGCTTCAGAACTTCTGCACTTTGACACTTCGGAACTTCGGCAATTCGTAAGTGCCCGAAATTCGTCCGAATTCAAATTCAGACCGAAACGAATTGCACATGTCTCATCTATACCACAATAAAAACAAAGATTGAGGTGTGTGGCCGACTGCCGAGAGAAACAGACGTGAATGTGTGGAGCTCCGTACCGGCATAAACTAAAGTAAGCACTTACCCGACAACCGGCTCCCGAAATCGGCCACACACACACGCCACCCGCACAGAGACACAAATGGGGCGAAAAAATAAAAAAAGTCGCCAGCCAGAGACACCCAAAATGTCCGATATTAGGCTATCATTTTCAAGGCCTACTCCACAGGCAGCCGCCAAGATGGCGGCCGCAGTCAGCAGTGAGGAGGATTCCCAAGATGAAAGGGAAAGCCTTACTTCACCCACAGCAGAGTCTGAACCCCCATGCCCTGACACAGAATCAGAGGCAGAATCATCCCCTGTCACAAAAAGAGACATTAGGGACCTCTTACAAGAAATGAGAGAGGTGTGGAAGGCTGATATACTAAGCACACAGAAAGAGGTGGGGGACATCCAGCAAAGGCTCACAGCACTGGAAACTAGAGAAAGAGCAAGAGACCAGCAGACACAAAACTCCCAAGACACAATGCTGACCCTCTCCTCACAGGTCCAGAAACTCACTCGGACTATCACCACAATGGAAGCTCGACACAGAAGGCGGAATATACGCCTCAGGGGGATACCGGACAATATAGAAGGAGAGCAATTACTACCCTACATTCACCGCCTATTGACTACAATGGGCCTTAAAGGAGGCACTGATCCCACAGCCATAGTATCAGCATTTCGTATCCGGAAGGCTGCAACGGCTCCCGAAAACGCAACCAGAGACACTATAGTGGTCACAAAGGACATGGTGACCCGCTCCGCAATTATGTCCCGTTCAAGAGACATGGGCACTGTGCAAATGGATGGCAGCACGGTGGCCCTTTATGGGGACTTACCATTCGCAGTACTCGCGGAACGGAGGCAGCTAGCACCAGCGGCCAAACAACTACGAGACGCAGGTGTAAGATACAGGTGGGGAGCAGATGGATCCCTGGAGGTACCACGGGGAAACCAGACGCTCACCCTGACATCTAAAGACGACCAAAAGGAATTCCTTTGCCAGCTGCACCTCCCAGATCCTGACGGGCCAGACTCCGAAGAAAGAGACACAGTGTCGCAGCGTACTCCCAATAGTAATCTGGGTCCGGTGAAACATATGTACATATCGAAACTGACCAAGAGACGTTCTCAAACCTCACCACACAGTAGCTGCACGCATGCCCTCGGACCCCGCATGGATGACCAGCTGGGGCGCAAATAGCGCAAGAGCCGACACCGCCTGAACACTCACCTAATCTCCACTTAAACTTTTTCAAATGCATCCCCAACAGATGTTTGTTATTATTATTATAATCTGACGTTAAATGTAGACTTAGTCATGCCGACACCCGTCATTCTATAGCACAGAAAATTTTAAGTTGTTGTTGTAATTTTACGGATGCTTAAATCTTACTATCACCTGTATATTATGGAAAAGCTATACCATGAATATCCAAACTCTAATAAAAACATAAATTGAAAAAAATAAAAAAAAAAACAAAGATTGACAAAAAGAAAAAAGAAAAAAAAGAATTGATCCTAGTTTGTATATTTTAAATAGTGACCCCTAGTGACTAGAAGAGGATAATACAGTAATTCACTAATAAGAAATCATTCTGGAATAGGAGTTCTGGCTACCTATTACAAACTTAATTCTAGAATATCTCTGCATTTGTTTTTTTGTATATTGATGCACAGTTTATATTGCAGCTGGTATTATTTTTAGTTTTTTGTTTATGGTAATAATGAAATTACTGTGATTCTGAATTACTATTTCAATATATTATCTATATGGGAGTAAGGGAACTCGGTCCACTTTTCCAGACTATCAGAGGCTCTCTCTGACAGGGGATTTGATTATCATTATGCAGAATTAGAAATGCATACAGTTTTTATTAATGCCAAGAAATTAGGAATTATCCTATGTGGCTAAACCGCTTCCCCACATATTTATTATGAAATAAAAGTTATAGCATTTATTGTTCCACACATATTGGTTTTCTATTTACATTACACATGTGTGGGCACTACTCAAATTAGAGACAGCGGCTTTTCGGGGGAATAGAGATACATCCACATGTATGACCTTCAGAACATTTGACAACCTAAAAACCTTAGCACCCCTGACCACAAAAGACGTATTTAGATATGTACAATTGCAAGACTTTGCCAAAAACCAAGAAGTAAGAAAAGCAGCCCACACACAGATGACATTCTACGAGCAGCTGTGTAATGCGGAAACCATACATAAGGGCCCAATAACAGCCATACACACGCAACTCAGTGCCCCAGACAAAGACGCTAAAGACCCGAGATACATAAACCAGTGGGAGACAGACCTGGGTGGGGAACTAGGCAGACATCTGGGAAGCGACTGCTAAGACATCGATATGCGTATTACACCAGGAACAGTCCTATAAAATGCTAATGAGATGGTACAATTAAATAGAATGGGAAAAACCACGACAGATGCATGTTGGAAGGGATGCGGTAACAAGGGTACCTTGGTGCACATGTGGTGGGACTGCCCAAGGGTCAACAAATATTGGAAGCAGATACAGACACTACTGACAGACATCCTGGAGAGACATATAGATTTGGACCCTTGGTCCGTCCTGTTATCTAGACCTATAAACGGCCTCCCCAGAAAAGAACTACAACTATTCAACAAGATAACCCTAGCAGCCAGAAGGGCGCTAGCTCAGGCCTGGCTGAAGCCCACGATCCCCACAGACAACGACGTGATAGCAAAAATCAAAGATACATACCTGATGGACATAGAAACATAGAATGTGACGGCAGATAAGAACCATTCGGCCCATCTAGTCTGCCCAGTTTTCAAAATACTTTCATTAGTCCCTGGCCTTATCTTATAATTAGGATAGCCTTATGCCTATCCCACGCATGCTTAAACTCCTTTACTGTGTTAACCTCTACCACTTCAGCTGGAAGGCTATTCCATGCATCCACTACCCTCTCAGTAAAGTAATACTTCCTGATATTATTTTTAAAACCTTTGTCCCTCTAATTTAAGACTAAGTCCTCTTGTTGTGGTAGTTTTTCTTCTTTTAAATATAGTCTCCTCCTTTACTGTGTTGATTCCCTTTATGTATTTAAATGTTTCTATCATATCCCCCCGTCTCGTCTTTCCTCCAAGCTATACATGTTAAGATCCTTTAGCCTTTCCTGGTAAGTTTTATCCTGCAATCCATGAACCAGTTTAGGAGCCCTTCTTTGAACTCTCTCTAAGGTATCAATATCCTTCTGAAGATATGGTCTCCAGTACTGTGTACAGTACTCCAAGTGAGGTCTCACCAGTGTTCTGTACAATGGCATGAGCACTTCCCTCTTTCTACTGCTAATACCTCTCCCTATACAACCAAGCATTCTGCTAGCATTTCCTGCTGCTCTATTACATTGTCTGCCTACCTTTAAGTCATCAGAAATTATCACCCCTAAATCCCTTTCCTCAGATGTTAAATATTCTGTACTCTGCCCTTGGGTTTTTACGTCAAAGATGCATTATCTGGCACTTATCCACATTAAATGTCAGTTGCCACAACTCTGACCATTTTTCTAGTTTACCTAAATCACTTGCCATTTGGCTTATCCCTCCTGGAACATCAACCCTGTTACATATCTTAGTATCAACCGCAAAAAGACACACCTTACCATCAAGCCCTTCTGCAATATCACTAATAAAAATATTAAAGAGAATGGGTTCAAGTACAGATCCCTGAGGTACCCCACTGGTGACAAGCCCAAGCTTCGAATATACTCCATTGACTACAACCCTCTGTTGCCTGTCACTCAGCCACTGCCTTACCCATTCAACAATATTGGAATCCAAACTCAAAGATTGCAATTTATTGATAAGCCTTCTATGTGCAACAGTGTCAAAAGCCTTACTGAAATCTAGGTAAGCAATGTCTACTGCACCACCCTGATCTATAATTTTAGTTACCCAATCAAAAAAATCAATAAGATTAGATTGGCATGATCTCCCTGAAGTAAACCCATGTTGTCTCTGATCTTGAAATCCATGTGATTTTAGATGTTCAACAATCCTATCCTTTAACATGGTTTCCATCACTTTCCCCACTACTGAAGTAAGGCTTACTGGCCTATAGTTGCCCGACTCCTCCCTATTACCTTTCTTGTGAATGGGAACAACATTCGCTAACTTCCAATCTTCTGGGACTACTCCTGTTAACAATGATTGGTTAAATAAATCTGTTAATGGTTTTGCTAGTACACCACTAAGCTCTTTTAATAGCTTTGAGTGTATTCCATCAGGTCCCATTGACTTATTTGTCTTTACTTTTGACAGTTGAAATAGAACCTCTTCCTCTGTAAACTCACGTGTAATAAATGACTAATTTATCCTTTTTCTTGGTCCCTTTCCTTCATTTTCAGCTGTAAATACTGAACAAAAATATTCATTGAGGCAGTCAGCTAGACCTTTATCCTCATCTACATACCTTCCTTCTTTTGTTTTTAGTCTAACTAATCCTTGTTTTACTTTTCTTTTCTCATTTATGTATCTAAAAAAAGTTTTGTCCCCCTTTTTTTACTGCCTGTGCTATTTTCTCTTCTGTGTGTGATTTGGAAGCTCTTATAACTTGCTTAGCCTCTTTCTGCCTAATCTTATAGGTCATTCTGTCTTCCTCACTCTGGTTTCTTTTATAATTACTAAATGCTAACTTTTTGTTTTTTACTATGTTGGCCACATCTGCGGAGTACCACAGTGGTTTCTTGAATTTTTTGCTTTTACTGACAAGCCTAATGCAATTTTCTGTTGCCTTCAGTAGTGCAGCTTTTAAATAATCCCATTTCTTTTGGACTCCATTTAAGTTGCTCCAGTCTGATAATGACTCCTTTACACATATTCTAATTTTAGAAAAGTCTGTTTTTCTAAAGTCTAAAACTGTTGTTTTTGTGTGGTGTGACTCAGTCACTGTTCTTATATTAAACCACACTGACTGATGATCACTGGATCCTAAACTTTCACCTACAGTAATATCTGATACCAAATCTCCATTTGTTAACACTAAATCTAGTATGGCCTCTTTAGGAGTTGGCTCCTCAACGACTTGTTTTAGAGACAATCCCAGTAGGGAGTTTAGAATATGTGTGCTCCTGGCACAAATAGCTATTTTTGTTTTCCAATTCACATCAGGAAGATTAAAGTCACCCATGATGATAACTTCCCCCTTCATTGTCATTTTAGCTATTTCTTCAACTAGTAGATTATCTAACTCTTCAATTTGTCCTGGAGGCCTATAAATCACACCTACACGAATTACTGTGTGATTACCAAATTCTAACGTAACCCAAACGGACTCTATGTTCGTCTCACTAACCTTTATTAGGCTAGATTTTATACTATCCTTCACATACAGGGCCACCCCTCCCCCTTTCTATATAAAGAGTACCCTGGTATTGCTATGTCCCAGTCATTTTTCTCATTATACCATGTCTCAGTAACAGCGACTAAATCTACACTATCAGTTGCCATTATTGCCACAAGTTCATGGATCTTATTCCCTAAACTGCGAGCATTTGTAGACATGACTCTAAGCTTATCATTTTTTAACACACTTGCTACAGGCACCTTCTGTCCTTGTTTTGGGGGGCAATTGGATTGATGTTTTATCACCCTTTTGCCCCCCCCCCCTCCTAGTTTAAATACATCCTAGCAAAACCTCTGAACTGCTCACTGAGAACATTTGTTCCCTTTTGAGAAAGATGCAAACCATCTTTTTTGTACAGTTTATTTCCATTCCAAACAGAGCTACCATGAGCAATTAAGCCAAATCCTTGCTCCCGACACCATTCACCAAGCCACAAGTTAAAGTCCCTAATACGCATCCGCCTGTCATTCTGAGTGTTATGCACAGGCAGAACTTCAGAGAATGACAGTGGAAGCAACCAGCCGTATATCATTGGCAAAAACACTAAACACTTCCTTAACCTCTGAAACCTCATTGCAAGCCAAGTAATTTGTCCCTAAATGGACAAGTACATCCAATTCCCCTTCCTGCTTTGCTTGCTTAACAATATTACAGATACGTCTCCTGTCTCTGTGAGCAGTAGCTCCGGGAAGACACCTCACAAGACCACCATTGTCCATCTCCACACCCCTTATGATGGAATCCCCCAACAACAACTGCTTTCTATTAGGCCTCACCATAGTCTTCAAGCCTCTCTGCACAACACCACTAGCCTCAGTGCCTCTCTGCACAACACCACTAGCCTCAGTGCCTCTCTGCACAACACCACTAGCCTCAATGCACAACACCACTAGCCTCAATGCCTCTCTCCACAACACCACTAGCCTCAGTGCCTCTCTCCACAACAGCACTCACATACTCACAGCCCAAATTAGAAACACAGAAAAATCATTCCATAAAATCTGGCAAAGCTGGGAAGACTATGCTAACGGAAAAAAGAAACCCAAACCAAACAAAGTCAGAGGTCCTGGACGGGACCATGGCCCGCCGCACGCCCCGACAAACGCAAGGTGACCGACGGCTCACGGAATTAAAAAAAAATTAAAAATTTGTGACAGCAGCACTAGAATTAAGAATATAGATTTGTATTCCTAATGTTATAGTGTTCCTTTAAAGTGAAAGAGAAAATAAATAAATAAATACAGCTTTGTTGTCAGTAAATACATTAGCATTGGCATCTCATGTGGCTTTTTTCATTAACCATCCTCTCATTGGAGCAGACTTTAAATGTAAAGGGATTGCCTTTTTATTACACAACACCTTGATCCGTGAAAGCTGCGGGGAGATTTATCACTGCGAACATGTGCTTTTCTTAAGCAAAGTGGTAAATAAGGAGCGACCATTGTGGAAAGCAAGAATATGTCTCAATATTTAGAACGATGAACCTAGAACAGAATCTGTTTCGCCTTGATAAATCTCCTCCTGTTATTAGATAACAAGAGTATCAGGGTAGCAAAAGTGATCTACAGCATTGAAGGGATACAAAATCATTGATTTAGCTCATTGTAGAAACATAGATCAGGCCAGTACTGTGCTTCTATCTGATATAACTGCCTGGATGACATACCTGGAAAGGACTTGTTCCAAGAACGAGGGATGCTGGCTGATACGATCGACCAGCAAGTTGAAATCTTCTTGGACAGACTTTGCTTGTTCAAAGAGAGCTTTTGGTACAGGGGATGGAAGTAGAGTAAAGGGGGTAAAATTCACCACCTGTTAGGGCAACAAAAAAAACAGACCCGTTACTATGTGTAAACCATACAAGACAGGCCTTTCTGCCAACATTCTGAATGTAAATAACCAAAGGAGTCCTGGTAACTATAACTGCTCTGCTTTGTAATCAGAGAAGCACACATCCCATCATAAAAAAACCCAGCTTTTCTGAAATTTGTACCAAAAAAAAAACAGTCAGCTAACATGATCACGTTGATTTTGTTCACAGTTACTACTAAAATTATAAGTAAACTACAACTCATTTAGCAATATTAGAATATACAGAAGGTTTTATGGGAATTGCCTATAAAAAATAAAAAAAAATGGAAAAAAACATTGTTACGAACACTGGTATCTTAAGTACCTTGTTTGCCTATTCCTCCTGAACTGCTAAGCCTCAGTGATTATAGTTGCAGTTCGGGTGTAGATACGAATAGTTCCAGACGACTGCAGCATCCACGTAGTTTCTCCCCAGCAAGTAGATAGCTACCCAAACATGAGCCTAGACTTCATGAAGGGTACAACAGGAATGAATCTTTACTGATGCCACACTGGCTTTTATGCAAGTCCCTATGCAAGGGGACCTCCCACATGGACCTTGTGGGGGACAGGGACACAAAGGTTACAACCAATATTAGTTCAGTGACAAAGATGAACACTCCCACTGCACCTGAGACAACAGACAATCCCCTCCTCTCTGCATGTGAGATAATTGAGTCAGCTAAAGGATAACCCAATTATCTCCAGGCAGAAAAAACATTTTCCCCAAAACATAGAAAGTACCCTAAAACAGTGTCCCCATAAATGTCATATCCAAAAGTCACCCAGATCAGTTCAGGGGTTTTCAAATTCTATGGAAGTCCCATTTTACCGACCGCACAGTTCCATGAGTTTAGGCTGTGCGGTCGGTCCATTTCAAAAATG
Source organism: Pelobates fuscus (assembly GCF_036172605.1). Lineage (NCBI taxonomy): Eukaryota > Metazoa > Chordata > Amphibia > Anura > Pelobatidae > Pelobates > Pelobates fuscus. The sequence goes on along the minus strand of NC_086321.1, from coordinate 338,839,394 downwards.
TAAAATAAAAATAAAATTAAAAAAACGCACGATCGGAGCCCCCTGGCTCACAGGAGTGATTGTTCCCCTTGTTCGTGGCAACAAAACTACCGAACAGCACTCTCCTGGCTGTTGGGAAAAAGGAAGCAGGTGTTCGTATGTTTTGACCAGTGTTCGGGAAGTCGAGTGTCCGATTTTAGTTCCAGACACTCGAAGACCAAGTCCCGCTGCCTCCTTTCGTGCAAACAAGATGGCCGCTGTTTTATCTCACATGTGGCGTTTGGCTATACGAACGGCGGTCACACAGAGAGGGCTCAATCGACAGTTCCCTTTGTAGATAATGAGCCAGGGGGGTGGTCGGTGTTCGGTAGTTTCAGCTACTGAACGAAAAAAGCATAAAAAGTCACGAATGGCCATAAAAGTCTCTTTTCTTCACAACCATATACAAAGCATATAAATGGAGTCTTCCTGAACTAAACCATTAGTACCGTTATGAGCACTTACCAGACAAAAGATAACTCTGCCTTGTCTGCCAGCTCATTGACATTTCAATGCCATCATTAGCAGGTGCACACACTCGCTAGTTTCTTCGTACGTGCTACAGGAAAAAGTGATCTCTTGGATACGCTCTGCTCCTGAACAAAGATTAAATAGCAAACCTAAGGGAGCGAACAGGAGAAAATGGCCCTCTGAAGTTCCCTCAATAGCTGTTCGCATGTGCAGCTTCTCCAGGAAACGGGAAGTGGTTGAGAATTTACAGCCAATGCCAGCCCTCCCATAGGGGACCGTACACCGTTATGGGTTCATGAGATATGTAGTTCAGGATATAAATAAAACTATTGTGCACTCTAAATTAAAATAATGATTTTATATTCCACATACCAATTTTATTTCCAGACACAATTCTCGGTAGATTAAACAAACATGTAAAATCATGTAGTGGTTATGGTTCCAGGGATGCCCTCTCACAGTAGTCAAACCATACAGGAACAATTTGAGAACTCACATGGCATCTGCCATGCGATCAACCCCTACTTTGCTCCAATGAGCCTGGTGTCGAATCACTGGCTTAGAGCATCAGTTAGGCAAACAAGCGCAAACCTGCACTTCTGACTTCAGAGAAGGCAGCGGCGGACCTCTAGCAAAAAACAGGTAAGTTATCAAACCCAGGTTTTTCCCCCCTATGTTTACACTTTGAAAGATACATAGGTAGAAATAACAAAAACAACGAAATAGCAGACATCATACACCACATGCAGTTTCATCACATGAGCAAGTCAGAACATGCTTTTTTGTATCTTAAACAGACACCATAGTCACCAGAACAACTACAGCTTATTGTATATGTTCTGGTGAGTAGAATAATTCGGTTCAGGCTTTTTGCAGTAAACACGGTCTTTTAAGAACCTAAGATTACCTTTACTGGTCACTCCTAAGATGGCTACCATAGGTGTTTTCTTGGGCAATGCGGTACACTGCATGGAGACACTGAACTTTCCTCATAAAGATACACTGATTCAATGCATCTCTATGAGGAGATGCAGATTGGCCAGGGTTGTGTTTGGCTTGTGTTGGTTCTGCCCCTGATCTGCCTCCTTGACAGTCTCAGCCAATTCTATGGGAAAGCATTGTGATTGGCTCAGTGAATCACTTCTGATGATGTCAGCCAAGCAGGCAGATCAGGGGCAGAGCCAGCAGCTGCAGACTCGAACAGAAGTTATATTTTACTATATTTCACACACGGTATAATACAGTGACAACATGGTTCTGAGCTGTGATAAGTAAATATTTACAAAAACGGGAGAACAGTTCTGGCATGAAAACTTTGTTTTTAAGTTGATAGGAGATAACTGCCTCACACAAGAGACTGTACGAACAGCCTCTGGGGTTAACCTCTCCACAACCAGTGCAAGGTTTTAAAAAGAAGATACCGAGGCACATTAACCCAAGTATAAATTGCAGTACTGCTGTCTGCTACTCTCCAGGGTTTTAAATGAAATATAAACTAAAAGGGAAAGGAGGAAATAACAGAGGGATTTAAGAAAGGCACTAACAAAACAAAAACACACTGACCCTTGTAGTGATGTCACTATTTGGATGCCCCTGAGGAAGTCCGTTTGAAGGATGAAACGCATAGAGATGGGAGAATTACATAGTGACCTTCATTTTTATTCATTTATATTTTGTATTTTATTTAGAGTTTATGTTTGATTTTATTTGTGTGGATTGTAAGTTGCCATCCTGTTACTGACTACAGAGGACTGCTGAAACATCACATCCTGAGTCGAGATACACATATTATGATATGCAAGCCTAAATAATCCGTCTTGTGAGTTCAATTCATAATAAAAGGTGTTTAACTTTTTTAAGTGGTACACTGTTTGTTTTTCTCCCTTTCTTTCCCATATGGTCTATGGAATAAAAGAAAAGGATACCTTTATGTTCCTGCTGTAAGCCTATTCACTATTGTATTTGTATATTTATTCATGCATGTGTGCTTGCAGGGACTCGAGTTAAAAGATCATTTGTAGGCCACTGATAGTGGTTTAATCTCTGTGTCTGGGTTTGTGCATAAATCACCTCCATGGAGTGTTTTTGGTCAAAATGTTGGAGAGACTGGGATTATCAGCATATGCTTTATCCTTAGATATTGAAAGAATTTTCTAGGTGGCAACTTAAATTTTTTTTTTAAAAGGGTGCGAATGCTATAACTGGGTTCGGTGATATGAGCTTCGGCGTATGAATTTTCCATATATGAAGTGTAAACTTTAGTAGAGGAGTCCCATTTGGTAGTTTCAGGAATCTTGATTTTGGCAACCCCCGTAAGTGTGTTAGCGGGTATGGTGAAGTGAATTCTTCGTCAAATTTTAGTCATAAGGGAGGTTCTGGTTGGTCAAGTGTTGACACCACCTGCACCAAAATACACACGACGTAATAGAACACATCAGGCCCTCCCAATCTCCACTTTTAAACCAGGGCCCGAATAGTACTAGCTGCCATCAGAGTTGGGTGTCTCTTCCAGATGTGGGTGTTTAGAAGGAACTGGAATCTTTTTAGTATGGATTATGTTAGCGTTATAGGTTCTATAGAGTTCCAAATTGATAGAGAATCTTGGGTAGAATCAGCATCGTGATTATTTTTGTTTTGTCTACCTAATGGCATGATAGGTCTAATTCCAACCATTGAGTCATAGAATCTCCAATCTCGTGTAATAGTTTGACGTAGTTTTCTTGAATTAGTTTAGCTGTGGATGTCATTAACTTAATCCCCAAGTATGTGATATTATTGGTTTTCCAGTCAAATGAGTATTTGTCTTTAAGGGACTTGCATGTGGTTTTGTGTAGTCTCAGTTGAACGTGGCATGGAACCATGCCAGCAATTGGATGATATTCTGGCCAAATAGGACCAGCTGTTCAGAAGATTCTTGGCTCGGATGGATCAACAAGCAATACCGCGACCATCTTCATCTTACCTGCCTATTTGAGAGCGTCAGTTACTTTCCCGCAGATGTGAATTCCTGAGCCGGGAGCCCCTAGGCTAGGGGAATGTACCCCGCTTACTGCCCATATCCCTAGAGGGTTTTGCGGCAAAGGCATCAATGTCCTTTGTTGCTACCGTTCCCAGGACTTAGCGACTCATGCCCTGGACATTACTTATGTCTGGGACAGCGGAGTTCAGGTGACAGCTCGCATAAAGACCAGGAGCTGGCATGGCATGGTTCTGGGGCTCCATGCAGCTGTGGTGTACCTCTAAGTGGTACTTTTTCAGTGCCCCTGGCATTACCCAATTTGGGCATAGGTTGACTGACCTTCCAAGCTGGATAATTACCCTTTGACAGACCTTTCAAGTTTTTGTATAAGATTACACACCTGTGCATTCTGCCACAGATGTTCTCTATGTGCCAGCTCAGCTTATGATATATTTGGTGTACAATTCTTACTGTGATGTAGTTGCATGTTGCTGATGTTAGTCATTTGTAACTTGCTATCATCTCAATAATGAATATCTATTCTATTTGGGTATGGTATTAAGGAAGGGCTTTTTCCCTATTCAAAACTTTTTCATTGTTTGCTTGTTACTTTTTCAGTACTTTAGGCGATCCTCCCCCTTTCTCTGGGGTTTAGTATAATATGGTAACACTAATCATTTCTTATTCTGACGTAACACATAATGTTACATGTATCTCTTTATACCTTCACTGTAACTACTTTCCTACGGTGTGTATAAGGTATATAATACATTTTCATGATCACTTGAAATTGAAACTTGCTTTCTGTCAGAATGGGGTTCGGGATAATTTTCACGTCACCAAACATGTCACAGAGCACCGTTTTCATTTTGGCGGTTTTTTATTTGTTTTGAAAAGAATCCGGAGATGGACTGAAACATCAACACATTGGTGTATTTTACTACAAAATAGAGCAGAAGGTTATTCACAAAGACCTTGGGTGTGCTCTTTCTTGGATTCTGTGTTTTGGCAAAGAATTTGGCTCCGAGGCAAGTACAAGAAGGGGAGATACTTTGAGTGCAGTGCTCACGTTTATATATGTTTGAAGTTACAGTAGTCCTTTAAATGGTTTGACTACTTATTGTGGGAGAGCACCAGGACACTCCAGGCACCGTAACCACTACAGTGGGCTTTAAGTGTTTTTTTAATAAACACTCCTCCTGAGCTTTATTTTGTGGCATAACAATGTCTGGACAGCAAACAGAACAGTAAGTGGGAACATGATTTCTTAGATGGCCAATTATGTTCCTTTCTATAAAAAGAGCATGTTTGTTTAATTGGTATATGTTATCACATGGTTAAACAGTTACTTCAATACCATGACCACTTCAGTGATTTGAAGTGGTTATGATCCCTGGAATCTCTATGTGCAGTGCTTTGCTATGAAATCAGCACATACAGTAGTTACACTCCTTTGCTGGTAGAGGTGTAACTGCACTTCTGGCAGCGTCTTTAGCCAGCCCAGAACAAGGAATTCCAGGATGTCTAATGTCAATTCTGTAAATATTTCTAAGCACAGAATGTCATTCATTGGCCAAGAGCGATCAGCTGACACTCTCAACCAGTGAGTGAGCATGAGATCAAAATGTAATTCGCCCAGTAGCACAGGAGACCATGAAAGAGGGCAAACCATACAAAATGGTTTTCCCCATTACTGGGGAATGGGGCCAAGATACTCCAAGGCTGTTGTGGTTATGATGCTTGGAGTAATGCGATGACAGAATACCATAATATTGCTTAATGCCTTGCCCATCTCCCTTTAGCCCTGTTAGTCAAAACACTTCGGTTTGGAGAAAGCGCAGTGTTTTGATTGCAGGGCTAATCCAACCTCTACTTGTTGTCTCTCAGACAGCCGCTAGATGGTGCTTCCATGCTCTTCATGAGGACGTTGAGTGTCGCCGGAATCCCCAGAGGAAAGCATTAAATAATAATCCATGTGCATTAGGTCTCCCCAGCTAGCAGCCAACGGCAGGGGGGAGAGCATGGGTGGAGCTGAGGGACTTCGGCGCTGAAACCAGGTAAGTGACTGAAAGGGGTTATTAACCCCTTTAGTGCCGCGGGAGGGAGCCTTGACAGAAGTGGAAGCTATAGTGCCAGGAAAACGAGTTTGTTTTCCTGGCACTATAGTTTCCCCTTAAGTTGCAACACAACATTAAGGGAATTCTTCTGGTTATTCCTGATGGTTACTAGTTATGTTCCCAATACAGCCTGCCCATTGACTCTTTAAACCTATATAGTTAAACTAGTAATAATACAAATACAGATATATAAACGGTAATAAGCACTCAATATACCATAAAACTTAAAGGAACACTCCAAGCACCATACACACTACAGCATGTGGTGGGTATGATGCCAGAAGTGCACGGTCACTCTCCTAGAGTGGCAAATCTGTTTAATTTGTATGCAGATCGATAGATATTTGTCCACCGTATAGAATCCAGGGGTGTCCAAAAGATAGATCCCCACATGTTCTAGAACTACGATTCCCATGATGCATTGCCTGCCTTTAGAATGACAATGCATCATGAAAGTTGCAGTTTTAAAATAGCTGGGCATCTACCTTTTGAACACCCCTGATACAGAAGGTGAAGATTATTAATATTATTTTTTTAATACGGATTTTATGTGCAGTCAGCTCCCTGTGTGTATATATATATCCAGCAATTACAAACGATTGGTTTTCTTTCAGTACTTACGTCCGACGAATTTGGGTTATCCTTCGTCCTAATTAGTACTCCCATTAGCAGAGCTTTATCAACGGCAATGGGTGCTATTTCTTCAAGCACCTCTTTGTTGCTGAAGATGTCTTCCCAAAGAGCAGCCATTTCGTAACTAAGGTAGAGATGACATATATACATATATAATAGATACATATATTTTTACACTCCCATGCACCAAAAAAAACAAAAAAAAAACAAATATCAACTATGCAAACAGACACCTACTACAGAGTGGGTGTAATTTTGTTTAATACAGCTTCCCACTTTACTTTATTCTACTAGGTTGCTATGTACACTTTATGTCTAGGGTACCACTTTAACCCCTTAAGGACCAAACTTCTGGAATAAAAGGGAATCATGACATGTGACACATGTCATGTGTCCTTAAGGGGTTAAACAAATTTTAAATTTTGGTTCAGTGATGTTTAACCTTTGACACTCCAGTTATGGTGAACTACATTCCCCATAAATCTCGGCCGAGCATCACTAGTAACGGAGTTCACAACTTCTGACATCCCAAAGTCAGCTAGAACTGGTCTAGCCTCAAAAAAATAAATAATAATAGAAAACATAGATTTTTATGCAAGCACACCGCATGCATCATGCATGGATAATCACCATCAGTTTATCCCATGTGACTATTATTGTGCCATATCCACCTACCTCGCTGTCCTTCGTATCTCACACTAGATGACAGTCACTGTCACACCTGCGGCCACTGACCTGAGCCACAAGTGTCACTTGCAGGACCCACAAGCAGAAAGTCAATCTACACCTCGAACGCAATTCCGATTGGTTGCCAGGACGAGGCTTGAGACGCAGAAGGGGAGCATGATGATTGGCTGCAAGGCAAAATCCTGTATTCATCGTGACAGTGCAATGAAGGTGGGACAAGCTACAAGCCAGCTATTGAGGGAAGCTGTGCTTATTATACAAAGGGCATTGTAAATCCAACATCTAGGATAAATACATAGCAAATTAAACATCTGGGATAAATACATTATAACTCCACCATCTAGGATTAATACATTATATTTATTATAAATACATTATAACTCCACCATCTAGGATTAATACATTATATTTATTATAAATACATTATAACTCCACCACCATCTAGTATAAATACATTATATTTAGGATTAATACATTATAACTCCACCATCTAGGATTAATACATTATATTTATTATAAATACATTATAACTCCACCATCTAGGATTAATACATTATATTTATTATAAATACATTATAACTCCACCATCTAGGATTAATACATTATATTTATTATAAATACATTATAACTCCACCATCTAGGATTAATACATTATATTTATTATAAATACATTATAACTCCACTATCTAGGATTAATACATTATATTTATTATAAATACATTATAACTCCACCATCTAGGATTAATACATTATATTTATTATAAATACATTATAACTCCACCATCTAGGATTAATACATTATATTTATTATAAATACATTATAACTCCACCATCTAGGATTAATACATTATATTTATTATAAATACATTATAACTCCACCATCTAGGATTAATACATTATATTTATTATAAATACATTATAACTCCACCATCTAGTAGAAATACATTATATTTAGGATAAATACATTATAACTCCACCATCTAGGATTAATACATTATATTTATTATAAATACATTATAACTCCACCATCTAGGATTAATACATTATATTTATTATAAATACATTATAACTCCACCATCTAGGATTAATACATTATATTTATTATAAATACATTATAACTCCACCATCTAGGATTAATACATTATATTTATTATAAATACATTATAACTCCACCATCTAGGATTAATACATTATATTTAGGATTAATACATTATAACTCCACCATCTAGGATTAATACATTATATTTATTATAAATACATTATAACTCCACCATCTAGGATTAATACATTATATTTATTATAAATACATTATAACTCCACCATCTAGGATTAATACATTATATTTATTATAAATACATTATAACTCCACCATCTAGGATTAATACATTATATTTATTATGAATACATTATAACTCCACCATCTAGGATTAATACATTATATTTATTATAAATACATTATAACTCCACCATCTAGGATTAATACATTATATTTATTATAAATACATTATAACTCCACCATCTAGGATTAATACATTATATTTATTATAAATACATTATAACTCCACCATCTAGGATTAATACATTATATTTATTATAAATACATTATAACTCCACCATCTAGGATTAATACATTATATTTATTATAAATACATTATAACTCCACCATCTAGGATTAATACATTATATTTATTATAAATACATTATAACTCCACCATCTAGGATTAATACATTATATTTATTATAAATACATTATAACTCCACCATCTAGGATTAATACATTATATTTATTATAAATACATTATAACTCCACCATCTAGGATTAATACATTATATTTATTATAAATACATTATAACTCCACCATCTAGGATTAATACATTATATTTATTATAAATACATTATAACTCCACCATCTAGGATTAATACATTATATTTATTATAAATACATTATAACTCCACCATCTAGGATTAATACATTATATTTAGGATAAATACATTATAACTCCACCATCTAGGATTAATACATTATATTTAGGATTAATACATTATAACTCCACCATCTAGGATTAATACATTATATTTATTATAAATACATTATAACTCCACCATCTAGGATTAATACATTATATTTATTATAAATACATTATAACTCCACCATCTAGGATTAATACATTATATTTATTATAAATACATTATAACTCCACCATCTAGGATTAATACATTATATTTATTATAAATACATTATAACTCCACCATCTAGGATTAATACATTATATTTATTATAAATACATTATAACTCCACCATCTAGGATTAATACATTATATTTATTATAAATACATTATAACTCCACCATCTAGGATTAATACATTATATTTATTATAAATACATTATAACTCCACCATCTAGGATTAATACATTATATTTATTATAAATACATTATAACTCCACCATCTAGGATTAATACATTATATTTATTATAAATACATTATAACTCCACCATCTAGGATTAATACATTATATTTATTATAAATACATTATAACTCCACCATCTAGGATTAATACATTATATTTATTATAAATACATTATAACTCCACCATCTAGGATTAATACATTATATTTATTATAAATACATTATAACTCCACCATCTAGGATTAATACATTATATTTATTATAAATACATTATAACTCCACCATCTAGGATTAATACATTATATTTAGGATTAATACATTATAACTCCACCATCTAGGATTAATACATTATATTTAGGATTAATACATTATAACTCCACCATCTAGGATTAATACATTATATTTATTATAAATACATTATAACTCCACCATCTAGGATTAATACATTATATTTATTATAAATACATTATAACTCCACCATCTAGGATTAATACATTATATTTATTATAAATACATTATAACTCCACCATCTAGGATTAATACATTATATTTATTATAAATACATTATAACTCCACCATCTAGGATTAATACATTATATTTATTATAAATACATTATAACTCCACCATCTAGGATTAATACATTATATTTATTATAAATACATTATAACTCCACCATCTAGGATTAATACATTATATTTATTATAAATACATTATAACTCCACCATCTAGGATTAATACATTATATTTATTATAAATACATTATAACTCCACCATCTAGGATTAATACATTATATTTATTATAAATACATTATAACTCCACCATCTAGGATTAATACATTATATTTATTATAAATACATTATAACTCCACCATCTAGGATTAATACATTATATTTATTATAAATACATTATAACTCCACCATCTAGGATTAATACATTATATTTATTATAAATACATTATAACTCCACCATCTAGGATTAATACATTATATTTATTATAAATACATTATAACTCCACCATCTAGGATTAATACATTATATTTATTATAAATACATTATAACTCCACCATCTAGGATTAATACATTATATTTATTATAAATACATTATAACTCCACCATCTAGGATTAATACATTATATTTATTATAAATACATTATAACTCCACCATCTAGGATTAATACATTATATTTATTATAAATACATTATAACTCCACCATCTAGGATTAATACATTATATTTATTATAAATACATTATAACTCCACCATCTAGGATTAATACATTATATTTATTATAAATACATTATAACTCCACCATCTAGGATTAATACATTATATTTATTATAAATACATTATAACTCCACCATCTAGGATTAATACATTATATTTATTATAAATACATTATAACTCCACCATCTAGGATTAATACATTATATTTATTATAAATACATTATAACTCCACCATCTAGGATTAATACATTATATTTATTATAAATACATTATAACTCCACCATCTAGGATTAATACATTATATTTATTATAAATACATTATAACTCCACCATCTAGGATTAATACATTATATTTATTATAAATACATTATAACTCCACCATCTAGGATTAATACATTATATTTATTATAAATACATTATAACTCCACCATCTAGGATTAATACATTATATTTATTATAAATACATTATAACTCCACCATCTAGGATTAATACATTATATTTATTATAAATACATTATAACTCCACCATCTAGGATTAATACATTATATTTATTATAAATACATTATAACTCCACCATCTAGGATTAATACATTATATTTATTATAAATACATTATAACTCCACCATCTAGGATTAATACATTATATTTAGGATTAATACATTATAACTCCACCATCTAGGATTAATACATTATATTTAGGATTAATACATTATAACTCCACCATCTAGGATTAATACATTATATTTAGGATTAATACATTATAACTCCACCATCTAGGATTAATACATTATATTTATTATAAATACATTATAACTCCACCATCTAGGATTAATACATTATATTTATTATAAATACATTATAACTCCACCATCTAGGATTAATACATTATATTTATTATAAATACATTATAACTCCACCATCTAGGATTAATACATTATATTTATTATAAATACATTATAACTCCACCATCTAGGATTAATACATTATATTTATTATAAATACATTATAACTCCACCATCTAGGATTAATACATTATATTTATTATAAATACATTATAACTCCACCATCTAGGATTAATACATTATATTTATTATAAATACATTATAACTCCACCATCTAGGATTAATACATTATATTTATTATAAATACATTATAACTCCACCATCTAGGATTAATACATTATATTTATTATAAATACATTATAACTCCACCATCTAGGATTAATACATTATATTTATTATAAATACATTATAACTCCACCATCTAGGATTAATACATTATATTTATTATAAATACATTATAACTCCACCATCTAGGATTGATACATTATATTTATTATAAATACATTATAACTCCACCATCTAGGATTGATACATTATATTTATTATAAATACATTATAACTCCACCATCTAGGATTGATACATTATATTTATTATAAATACATTATAACTCCACCATCTAGTAGAAATACATTATATTTAGGATAAATACAGTATTACTCTGCCATTTAGTAGAAATACATTGTAAATTAGAATTTTGTTTTAAAGCCTATTTATTTCCAGTTCTACCTATTTAACACCCTTTTATCCAGGCCAGAAAACACTGCAGATCACCCTATTGCCTTTTCCTCTGTCCACCTTTAAACTGGGAACCTTTTTAATACAGAATGTTTATTGGATTCTAAATGCAGAATGCTCAGTAAATTCTAAATTGAATTCCCCCAACTGCTCTATTTAAACCTGCACTGTTGGTATTTGCATTGTGTTTCGATGAAATTGAGCGGTATATTGGGTAAGGCTAGTTGCTCTTAGCCAAGTTTCCAAATTGTGCCCCAAGCCATTACAGCAGACACCTATTTTATATCACATTTATCAGGGCTCAGAAAACATGGGTAGTTTTTAGCTGTGGCATGCCTTTCACAATGAATGGTGGTCCTTTTTACACTGTTAATAAGCGTGTAATGGTGTTGGTGTGCAGAATTTCGTTTGTTATACTGCATTGCAATGGAAGCATTGGCGGGCAAGATAATGGCATGAACATAATTTGGGTCCCTGTCAAAAAAGGCTAGGAACCACTGGGTTAGGCTCTGGAATAGGCTTTCACAACATAAGTCAAACTAAGGAATGCAATTTTCAGATCTATCCAGATAGCTCTGCCGATGTCAGGGCCCTCTGTTACCCATTCTATCTCTTTAACATCCGTTTATCCAGCTCAGAAAACACTGGGGGATTGGCATGCTAACTGCAATACTTAAGTAACCACCAATTTTGGGCTACTGTGATGCATGGCCATAAGGTGTAATTGTATCCCCAAATTAGTTTGCTAAGATTTAAGTATCCTTGTAAAATTTTAAATTGTATGTTTATCTTTTTGTGCGTTGTTCCCTTATCTGTAGTTTGTTTATATTTTGATGTTTATGGCAGCATTACTACTAAGAAATGCATGTTCATGGGTGTGCCCCCAATTCCCCTTTTTGTTTTTGTAGATTTGGAATCCAGACCAGATTTTTTATTAGCCTGAGCACCCCACCCATCCACTATGGGTGCCCATTTGGAGGTGACCACAGGAAGGCATAAATTAAAGACAGTCTCTGGAAGAAGTCTGAGCAGTAAGTATTACAGTTAGCATGTGAATCTTCCATGGTTAAATTATGGTTGAGGTACTGTGACAATGTTGTGTGCTTAACACAATATTTGCTTGCTAAGATAGGTGATTTAGTAGCCTTGAAAAACTTAAAACTGTATTTTTTTTTATTTATTTATTTGTTTGTGTATTCGCACTGGTCCCTAATCTGTATTTTGTATAGATTTTGCTCTCTTTGGCAGCACCACTAGTTAAAAATGCATGCCAGGGGTGTGCCCCCAATTCCCATTTTTTCTGTGAAACAGGACCTGTTGTCTGCTTGAAAGGCAAGTGGGTGTAACAAGGTCATTTAATAAAAGTGCCGATTTCTATTGAAATCAGCACTTTATGTAAAATGAAGAAAGAGGACACACTCTTCACACCTAAAGCATTTCAGCAAGCTAAAGTGATTTAAGGGTCCAGCGTGTGCTGCGTGTCCCTTTAATCTCAATACAGGGTTGCCAGTGTTATCTTGTCTATGCTTTAAGGGAGGCTTATCCTCTTTGAGTTTTAGGCATTGTGACAGAACGCAGTCACTGAATACCACCTGGAAGTCCATGCCGGCCAATAGGAGAAGGGCTACCATTCAAACTGGTTTTCGCGCCCTTTCTCCCGATCGGCTGGCGAAACACCTCCCCTCCCTGAGCACCGATTGATGCAAATTAGTCTGCACCCTTTCTCCTGATTGGCCGCCGCGTGATTTAGGCACAAAGTTTGAATCTACCGGCCTAAACCAAGTGATTCTCTGAAACTGTTTTGGGGTATATACAAAGCCTCAAGCCCAGACTTTATATGACAATTTCTCTGGCTCTGTACATCTGATCGCTCTTCTTTTTGCAGGGATCATAGCTGGGACTATTCGGGGGTGTATGGCATGTGGGGGTGCATTACTGTATGGTGTGTATCTTTGGGGGTTTTGTGTGCTCAGCTTCCTGTGTCCGGGAGATACCATTATTTCCCAAACTCAGCAACTCCGGGGTGGGCTTATGTTTTGTATTGCTGTAAATGATGGACAGCTCCTGCGGGGGTCTGTGCATAAATACTGTGTATCTTGCATGCAATAAACAGTTCTTGTTCACCCTTCACTAAGTCTCGACTGGTGATTGGGTGATACCACAATTGCCCTTCTGCAAGTGACTATAATCACTGGCTAGCAGCTATAATCACTCTAGGGCTGGCACAACTGGGAAGGGGCGACCGCAGGCGATAATAACCCATCCTCGAGAGGGTATATAGCCACAGGCATTGTGAAGTATGGATTCAATTCTTCACAGGTGGGAGCCTTATTTGTTGGTTGATATGGACGATTAGACATTCTCAAATAGTAATTAAGTAGGGTATTGGCAGAGCTAATAATTAATAATTCATTGTTTTGTAGGTAGTGGTGGTGTATATAATAGTTGTCTCCTAGTCCAAGAAAAAGCTGGACATTCTAAAATATTGGATGGCTTTTGAGTACTTTTACTTGCTGATCTCGTATAGAACTAACAGGCAGAAGTAATTAATAAGTAGACCTCTTGGATTCATGTGTCCAGATCACGAAGATAGTGCTTGTGTATTTAAAATAGTGTAAGGGTTGGTCAAAACATTGAAGATTGGCAAACTAGATGATCAAAGTTAAACACAATCTGAGTTATTCTAACAAAATGAAAATTGGGGTAACACCAATGCACATATACAGGACATAACACAGCAAGTGATAAACGTGCATGCTCAAGCAGAGGTTACCTTTGCCTATGTTAATTTGTTTCTCATGTGAGCCTGGTGAAAGGTAATTTGCTGCAGACAATAGCTGCAGCAGCAATGACAAGACAATACTCTAAGCTAGTTAAACAATAGACGGTAAAGTTGCAGTTTTTGAATATATTTAAAAGGATTTAAAGCAGCCGTGTCACAGCAATATCACTTTCAAATATTTCATAAATATAAAATCTGTATACATATTCTTGATTCTTTTGGCATAGCATTGACATTCCAAAGTGATGAAAGGATATAGCAAGGATCACTTTGTCTTATGGTCTACTATAAGTTTCAGAAAAGGTAGAACATCACATTTGTCAATGCAGACAGCCACAACTAGATGGCTATGAGAAATTGGCATTTTCTCAGTCACTGAGAGAGTTGGTATATGGAGAGTGCCACGGTCTTGTGGGATTCTTCACAGACATCCGTGTTGCTGTCTTGTGGGGTTCTGGTGGATGATGCACCAGAAGAGACAAGATGGCGGCACACATGAGAGCCTCAGGTGAGTATTTCTCCCCTCAACTTCAGTCCCAGGATGCAGTGCATGAAGCAGGGATGTCCCTTCAGGAGTTTTTTTTTGTAAAAAAAAAAATGCAAAGAGCCCTAAAGGTGGCAGAGCCCTTTCAATATGTATAACTTGCATTAGAAAATAATGGGAGGAAATATATTTATTTGGAAATTAAACCTGAGCAAAGATTTCTTTTAATTGGTTTTATGAGATAATTTTGATACTTACAAAACAGTAGATATGTACATTAGACCTCTAGACTGTAAGTTTATACACCTATTGTTCTTGTAACAATTTGTAATTGTCCAATATTTTGTTAAATTTCCCCTTTTAATAATATTGTTAAAGCGCTACGGAATAAGTTGGCACTATATAAATGCCAAAAATAATAATAATAAATCTTCCTGTTGAAGCAGTCAATGATTATATAGTACCTAAGCTTAAGAATGTTTTAAATGTGCATGAGAATGCAGATAAGTTCATTTGGTATGTAGGTTAGTTAGCTTGAGGAATTAAAAGTGTCAGGTCACCATGACAACCAAGAAAAGAGATTATGTGCAGGACAAAAGCATGTACGTAGTCTAACAAAGTTCATTACCAGGACCACCTCACTACACGTCGTGCTCTCAGAGCATGGCCTAGATGTGATCCAAATCACACATATGTGCCATTCTATAGGCCACTTGGAAAATCTGAAATATCTTTCTACATGTTAAAGTGGCACGGTCACCCCCTCCTGAAAAATTCATATTTTTTTAAACATAGAATCTCAATGAAATACTCATTATGACTGTGTTGGATTTTCACTAAAATTCAAACTCAGTCAGGAGCTATACAGTGAAGAAGTCAATCCCGACAGCCGTCATCAGTGGCGACTCCAGGGAATTAACTGTCTATGGAGGATCCCGCGGTCTTCCAGGATCCCCCATAGACCTCAATGCTGTACTCTCGTGCATGAGCAAGAGTACAGCAGAAATGTCGGCACCGAAAAAGACACCCCCAGGTCAAAATGGCCATGTCCGTGAGGTAAGTAAATTCAACTTTACCTACCACCGGATCACCTGCGTTGATGTCACAGTCTGAGGACTTTGCGAATTCGGCAAAGTACCCAAGGGGTGACAGTGCCGCTTTAAGTATATATATATATATCTGCACAACCACTCTGACAGTGGGTGGAGAATCGGCCCACCCTGCTCTTCCGAATACTCCACCCCAGGGACCCAAATAATAACAGAGAAAAAACCCTACATTTAAACTTAACTTTCCCTGGGGCTGCATGTGCTTACCCACATGTCAGGATAGTGGCTGTGCAAAAGTCTGGGTGCCAAATATACACCCCTGACCACCATTCCCAACACTCTGTCACTATATATATATATATAACCCAATTATTGAATGCTTGTGGAAAGACTAGGCATTATACTGTAAATCACTATATGTCCTTCTTTACAGGGTTATTCGCTGACAAAGAGAATTTAAAATTAACGCTAAAGTGGAAGAACTGGAAGCATAGCTGACTTTAAATTCACTTTCAGATCTTACTTTAGTAATTAAACCGGTTGGACATATAAGCAACTCTTATCATGTCTGTCATTTTTACAAGTACAGGAGCAGCCTGGCATGTCTATAGCAAATACACTCTAAAAGACACCGACAGCATTAGCTGGTACTGAATCCCAGGGCGGTAGATGTCCAGAGCTGACCGTGTATGAAACAACAACACAATTACACATATTTCAGAATTTGCAGTGTTTCAAGCAGAAAAAACGCTGCACATCAAGACTCCTACCACCATAACCACCTCAAATAAATGAAGTTGTCATGGTGGTTGGAGTAACCCTTTAAGCTAGTTATAGCGAAACTTGTGCCATTACAGAGAGAATCTAAACTGTTGGCATATCAGGCTGATCACACCCAAAGGGGCAGTCCAGATCCATAATGCTGGCCAACAGATGATCGTCTTTGCCTCCTTAGTGAGACTATGTAGTGAAATGTAGCTGATTCAACTCTAAGAGAAGTGACCAGGGGTCCACATCTGGATTACCGTTGTACCTTAAAGGAACCCTATAGTGTTAGGAATACAAACTAGCGGTTTAGGTGTCCACCCTCTCACCTGTGAAGTTAAAAGGTTGTTTTAATCCCCCATGGCCGTTGGCCCAGCCTCCCTATTTGAGATCAGTCTTGATCATCTCAGCCAATCCAATGCTTTCCCATAGAAAAGCATTGGGAGGCTATCGAGCATGCATGGCAAAATGCTACGCTGCGCCAATCAGCAACTCATTATTGTGTTGCATTCATTCAGTTACTGGCTACGTAAACTAATTGCGCCTGCTCTGTGGCCACGATCGGTTTTAAGAGCTGTTCCATTCATTGTATGGAATTGCGCTTTGTGGATAAACTATTTATCCCATAAACACTTGCTGTACAGTGGTTTATGGGAGTAGATCTAACCAGCATTAGACACTACGGATTGGAGCATGTCTAAGGGGACTGGGGAGTGTTTTGCATGCAGCTGCAGAACAACTAAACACTGATTCTCACAGGAGATGCATAAAAACGGCTGAGAGTGAAAACTGGGAATAATGTTCCTGCTTGGCTTCAGTTGCTATGATATTGATGTTCCATTTTACCATACTAGCTCAGACTGAAAGGACTACGAGTGCCTGATAGAAATATGTGTCAAACTGCTCTTAAATGTCCTACCTGGGGACTCCTGTCTCTGTAACCTCTACACCACACTGTAGTGGTTATGGTGCTCAGTGTTCCTTGAAGTACACCTTGGTCCAAAAAAGGTTGAGACCCACCCCTTAAGTGATGGCAATAAGTTAGGTAGAAACACTGCCATAAGGAGTACTTTTTGCTATTTGTACCAAAAAAACATATGAACACAATTATTAGTGTATTCATATTTTGTCAAATGTTTTTGTTATTTTATCTTGTATATGTGTATTTTATCTTTACATTTATTATTTCAATCATTTTTTTTCAAACTTAAAAACAACCTGTGTATAACTCAGTTGATGCTTTTGATAAAACAAGTAAAATAAATGCAAACAACTGTTTTTATGTAGCAATGATTTTCATTCATAATTATCTCATTTGTTGCAAATGCTATATATATGAGTAGTTTTGAAATTGCTTTGAGTTCAAAATAGGACCACTAGGGGTCCCCCACGTACAATAAAAAGTAGACTTTAACTCTTTAGCCTACTCTTCTCTGCCTATTGTATGGCTTGGTTAAGTTAGTTTCATTTACTTCCGTGATGCCCAGTGAATTGGCATTATATTTTATTGAAAATGTCATGGCCATGCTATATTCAGTCTGTGTTTTCATATAGTGGCACCTGTGGGCATACAGTAGCCTTCATGAGACATCCATAGTAAGAGAATCCCACATATCAGATCCGTCTTATCTACCGTCACTAGTTCTCTAACAACGTATCCAAGTATGTTATTTGGAATCTATAACATAGAAGTTAAACTTCTGGGGGCGGGGCCTGATATCCAAGATGGTTAGACGCATTTCATTATAGCTCCTGAGCTACACAGCAAACTTGGCTTTAAACACCCCCAAACTCCTCAGCAACCGACAAAAAATAGCAGATTGACCTCCACATAGCCTAAGACACCTTGTGTGAGAATTGCCATCCTGAGAGGCATTTGCCTGGGAGAGACAGCCAATCTCCCAGTCTGGGGTCTATAGAATACCCTGCGGAATCTTTGCTGCTCCATCACAACCCCCTCTGGACTGCTGGGTGTTATCCCGGTCCCCACCAACTCACAGCATTCACCTTGCTTGATCCCTGACAAGCGCACAAACACACAAGGCCTCAGCAAGATGTCGGATGCACTAATCGCCTTCTCCCCAGCGCCAATTACTTCTGTAGCCTGTCTACCTAAACATAAGGCCACCAGGGGTTTGACCCCAAAGCACCAACCACCCTGCCGGAAGACCACTAGTCGCTGGCAGCGGCGACAGAACTGGGCCTCCTGACGCTTTCACTAGACCTGGAGCTGGAGATAGTGTCAGGGTCTTACCTGAGTTGGGAGTCTGTAGCGCAGATATGTTGCTCACCCTTGCAGATAGCCACAGGCCAAGGTGGTCAGGTAAGAATTCACCCAGCCTGTGGGTCTGTGCACAGGGGCTGTGCAGGATGAAGTACAAATACGCAGGACAGGCAAGGACTGAACCAGCAGGATTGTCGAGGGATAGCCGAGGTCAAAGGATGCCAGAGGACAGGAACAACGAGGAGTAGCCGAAGTCAAGGGATGCCAGAGTAAACGTAGTCAGAAGCCGGGGTCAATAATAGGAAGCAGATCAAACAACAGGAACACTGGTACGAAACACACAACAGGATCAAAGACTTGATCCTGATCACAGGGCGAGGCGGAGTGTAAATACCCTGCTGATGTCTGGGTACAGTCCCCAGTGTTGTAGACATGCCAGGATGAACAGGACCGGAATCACTTGTCGCTGTATAAAGCTGCTGTGGCTCAGAGGTAGGAAGCAGGACCAGGACTGCGAAGTTCCCCGGTTCAAGTCCCCTGTTGGGAACTCCAGGAGCGACCACGTCTGGCCGTCTGTCTGCCACGGTGAGAATCGTGACAGATAGGCCTTGCTTTGCCCTCATCAGGCCATTTTCCTCAGCAACTTCCACCCATTGGCAACTTGCCAGGCCGAGGAGCTGCATTGCAGCTGCATCCCCGAGCCGGAGCATAGGCTGACGTTGGACTTGTCTACATGGGATGACGGTGGCTCCTGCTTGCTAGTTGACAACTCCTTGTACGTGTTAATCTCTTGCACAGCAAAATATCTGCAATTACCTTATTTTCGAAGTTTGATTATTGAAGTTTTTTTTTTTTTGCACCTTGTTCTATTTATTGTTTTGAATTGCTTTGAAAATATGTACAATGACAGCATTGAAGGGCTACAATATCTAGCATTCTAAACTGGATACAGTGAAATAATCTCTAATTACCAACTGCTGTAACACTATAATACCATCAGAATGTACAAATTCAAACAAAACACAGGCTACTACAACTACTTGAAGCTTTATGCATTGTCCTGTAAACTCTATGCCATTATCACAGGATGTTTTCTGTCAATAAATCAAGAATTAAACAAAAATAAAAGGGGAAAGAATGGTCAGAATGGCAAGAGAACCAGGTCACTAATGCAGTGCACACACATTCATAAAATACATCAGTTTTAAAACAAATATTGGAGGGGATGTTCTGCTCTGGGTTAAGCCTTGTTTCAGCATGCTATCTCCAACATTTCTTATTATTTGCAATATTGTTTATTGAATTCTATATTTTCTATGTGCTTATTAGGTGGTATGTGAATGCTTGTCACATTACAGTATATTTCCTTTTTTTTTTATAATTCTTTATTTTTCTTGTGCGTAGTTTGACAACAGGCGTGCAGAGCCACGACAGCGTCTACAGGCATTTTTATAACGTTTCATATTGTGGCATAATAGACAGCACATTTTTTTTTTTTTTTTGGTAAAACATGAGTAACGGGTTGTGAGACATTTGTGTTCTGTATGATAACATGCTAGACTAAACACGCTTATATCAACACAATTTACGCTTATAGTTCCAGATGTGTAGTGTTGTAGGTAGAGCAACATGTAAACAAGAAAAGCACAGTAGGTGGCTTGACATGTTCTTAAACTAGTGAAGGTGGCAATGTACTGTGTAAAGCAGACTACGTGTTAGGTTGTATATCCATGTAGTGCATTGAGAGTGTCAAACAATGTGCTTTGTTAAGAAGGTCAGTGTGTAAGCGCATTTGAACTGGCTATATTCTGCAAGCGTTATATCACCCTGGGCGTGCTAGAGTTCGTAAGCTGACTCGTGCTCTAGGAACTGTTGGTATGGCAGGTCCGAGGCCTTGCATGCTGAGGTGGGTTTGCGCTGACCCATTGCCCGGTCTGCCGTTTCAGTGCGCGTCGCTCCATGCTTCTCGTTGGTATCTTTTGCAGAGGCGAGAGACCTTCAGGATGGGTGCTTGGGCGCTGGATGTTAGGACTGGCTGCCCGGTGGGTCCAGTAGCTCCCTCTCGGGGCCGCTGTGTTTCATGGCGTGCGTGGGGAGTGCTCGAGGTCAGCCCCGTTGTGGGAGCACCTGGCTCGGCTGCTGGGTCGGTGGTCGTTGGTGAGGATAAGCGTTGTGTGGTGTGGCAGGCTGCATAAACTTCTGTTTGTGGGGCCACGGTGCAGGACAGGCAGGTCCTGGGTTCTTTTAGCCCTCTGGATCCATGCGTGGGGGCCTTGTTGGTTTCTCTGACCTGTGAGGAAGAGCATCTGCTGATATCAGCGCACATGTCCTCCGCCATTTTGGGCACAGTGGATAGTGGCAGCTTTGGGCTCGGGTTGCAAAGCCTCCGGGTGAGGACCGGGATCACCCCCACCGGTCCAAAGGGGGGGGAACGGGGCCAGGTCCACCTGGGTCTCGGCTTCAATCTGGGCACCATTTGGCAGGATAGTAGGGCGGCGGCCGTCTGCCCCTCTCACCGCCGGCGTTGCCCCAACTTGGCCGTCGAGAGCTGCACCTCCTGGGGACAGTAGCACGTGGAGCCAGCCTCTCCCTGGAACCGGTATCCCCGTGGCGCCGAAGACCCGCTCTGCCGGTCATTTTCCTTATTTAATGCGTTTTATTTGAGCTGGATTGCAGGAGCTGATCTCGATTGCAGCCAGCTCGGCGGTCCGGCCCCGCCCCCCGAAGTTTGATCTTTTTTTAAACTGATTTTTATTTTTGATTTCCAGACTCCAGCTATGATGTCGTGACCAGGAGAGTGCAGTACCGGTGGTTCTTCTTTTCTATTTTGACTATATAGTGTATTATGCAACATTTATAATGTGCCACCTGATCTTTTATTGTCCTGTATCTTGTTTAATCACGTATTGCAAAAGGCATACTAACCTATTTTTACTTCTGACCAGTTTGTTACACGCACACACACAAATAAAAAAAGGCAAGCATTTTCTACATGCACATAACTTTTCTTGTCTTAATTAATCTTGTATGACATGTTCAGTTCAATCTATATGTTTTATCTCTGCATGACATAAATAATGTAAAAAAAAAAAAGTGAAACTTCTGCATTATTAGTGACAATTCCATCTAACTTGACTCAGCCAATTACCACATTCTGTATTCAACAAAATTAATGGTGAGAATGTGGAAGTTGTAAATTTTACACTATCACACTATCAATGCGGCTGAGGAGGGGGCAATCTCTGGGTCTAGAGCCCCATATTTCATCAAACTTGTTCCAAATAGATTGACATAAGACCCAGGGACTCTATGTCAAACATAGAACTCCTGAAGGAGAAGCTTTTGGACATACACTGATCCTCTAGCCAGAATGCTGAATAGAAGCCCTGATGTCCAAGGTCCCACTGGTCCTCGTGGGAGGTTCTTATCACTTATACAGGGAGCCCTGCACATTTGAAATGAATAATCTCATATAGCACCTGAATCCTTCCTTCCAGTCTATGTATAATGCACCCAGACCCTTCCTGAGTGACTCTTCGGCTCACACACCCATTGTTTTGGGGGGCTGACTTTTTACTTTACCAGCCAACTGCTGGTGCCAGAAAGTTCTTTATTATTTATTTCACACTGGATTCTCTATTGTGTGATACATTTATTTTGTGTCACATTTTTTTACAACTTTTGTTTTTGTTTCCATACAAGAAATGCCATAGTGTGTAGCATTTTTCAAACAATTCTACCGCCCAAACAGGCCAAAGCTCTAACTATTGATGCCATATACAGAATTTCCCAATCTTCTCGAGCTCCAGAGAATGCTTTTCGGGGTGTAATCCCCTATTTGCAAACCTATAAATATAGAGTGCTGGATGCTCTCAAAGGCAAAGGAATGTTTACTTTTGAAGATCTACAACTTACAGCACTTATCCTGTTCCATACTACAATGGAAATAAATCATTATTGAGTCAGGTTACTGAACAGCTCTGTACATTACATGTCGCATATCACTTGGGCATGCCGTGGCCACTCATTGGTCTCAAAGATAGTACCACCTAGTGTCTGTCCTCTTCTTCTGAAGCCTCTATGTTCCTACGTGTGCTGGGCATCTAATCCATGTTTGCTCTAGTATCTGTTCCCTTGGCTACTGCTTCTACTCCTCCTGTGGCCCAGAACTGGTGAGGGTTACACCATATGTACCTAGAGACTCTGGAGAAGTTGGGTTGAAGGGCCTCCCTGAGTCTATTAATAGCTAGTGAGGACTGGTTGGGTTCCTGCCTGTATGTTTCTGTTTTATATTGCTTTTCAATTTTCGTTTTAAGCTGTGATAAACCAACATATAGCACTACAGTTATGCCTGCTATGTTCCTTTTCACATTTTGTCACTTTTATATTACCCCGAGGGTCATCTGTAATTGACCTACTTTAAAGAGGCCATTTCAGGGATACTACTTTTTTTCTCCACTTCGAGTAAACATGATATACCCTGTCCCTAAATGGTATTCAAAGTGTTCCGCCCTAAGGGGTCTTATTAGGTACCTTACACTTTCTATATTTCGTACCTCTTTTATTCTACTCATTGGGGTTCGTACCTGCTAGCTTAGTACTTTAACAGTTTGCATTTGTGTTGTCAAGAGCTGCAGTCTTACTGACATCATTTGAAAAAATGGGATATTATTACTTTGTCAAGTATATCTTTGTATACCTATGTTTCTGTGTCCTTGACATTGTATATATCTTGTCCATCATGTGCCTGCAAAATAATTAAATTAAAAGATTGCCCAACATCCAGTGTCTGGCTTCCATCCCTAACGCAGATACACAAAACACATACAAGGCAGATTATTTTAAAAAATATATACCGGTATTTATAATTTTATTTAGTTTTTTTCCCTGCTGACGCCTATGTTTAATGACAATGCACCACCAAAAAGACGCAGGCTGTATAACTCATTGTGCATACAGTGTCAATCGTTGCAATAACAATTATCAATTGACTATGATTCTGCCTTCCACTTTACGCTAGCTTCTCTACTGGGTTTTGCATAGTTTAAAAGCTGCACTGTCCCCTTCTTGTCCAAAATAAGCATTGCATAAGATAACATGTTTTTTGAAATACTCACATTGATTGTGTTGGAATTTCCTTATTGTTTCAATGCAGTCAAAAACTATACTATATATACTGTATGTATATATATATATATATATATATATATATATAGCAAAATCCAAATAGGTTATGGTGGGGAAAAAAATGTGATTGAAAACCCCTTCCACTTGAAGTCTGTGGATAGTCTTACGGCTTGACTGGTGTGCAGATTTTTATTTAACATTGTATTAACTATCCACAGACTTCAGGTGGAAGGGGTTTTCAATCACAATTTCCCCCCACCATAACCTATTTGGACTTTGCTTCCCAAGCACTACCAAGCCTCAATAAGCAAACCAGTAACCAACCTCATGCTGATGAGTTGCATTAACAATGAAACAGCTGTCCATGAGTGGTTCACTGGTTTTTGCATCTTTTCCTAAATTGTGTTCCAAGCAGTTGTATACAGCAAACACAGATTAAAAGGAATCCATGTTTAAAATGGAATGAGGCAAAAATGTGATTCTTTGTTAAACTAATTTGCATATGCCCACCCAGAATCCTTTGCGGTAGTCATTGCAAGTTTGGGATTTTTGTGGGAAAAGCAAGTCTTATGGCTTGACTGGTGTGCAGATTTTTCTTCAACATTACAGGGAGTGCAGAATTATTAGGCAAGTTGTATTTTTGAGGATTAATTTTATTATTGAACAACAACCATGTTCTCAATGAACCCAAAAAACTCATTAATATCAAAGCTGAATATTTTTGGAAGTAGTTTTTAGTTTGTTTTTAGTTATAGCTATTTTAGGGGGATATCTGTGTGTGCAGGTGACTATTACTGTGCATAATTATTAGGAAACTTAACAAAAAACAAATATATACCCATTTCAATTATTTATTTTTACCAGTGAAACCAATATAACATCTCAACATTCACAAATATACATTTCTGACATTCAAAAACAGAACAAAAACAAATCAGTGACCAATATAGCCACCTTTCTTTGCAAGGACACTCAAAAGCCTGCCATCCATGGATTCTGTCAGTGTTTTGATCTGTTCACCATCAACATTGCGTGCAGCAGCAACCACAGCCTCCCAGACACTGTTCAGAGAGGTGTACTGTTTTCCCTCCTTGTAAATCTCACATTTGATGATGGACCACAGGTTCTCTATGGGGTTCAGATCAGGTGAACAAGGAGGCCATGTCATTAGATTTTCTTCTTTTATACCCTTTCTTGCCAGCCACGCTGTGGAGTACTTGGACGCGTGTGATGGAGCATTGTCCTGCATGAAAATCATGTTTTTCTTGAAGGATGCAGACTTCTTCCTGTACCACTGCTTGAAGAAGGTGTCTTCCAGAAACCTGCAGTAGGACTGGGAGTTGAGCTTGACTCCATCCTCAACCCGAAGAGGCCCCACAAGCTCATCTTTGATGATACCAGCCCAAACCAGTACTCCACCTCCACCTTGCTGGCGTCTGAGTCGGACTGGAGCTCTCTGCCCTTTACCAATCCAGCCACGGGCCCATCCATCTGACCCATCAAGACTCACTCTCATTTCATCAGTCCATAAAACCTTAGAAAAATCAGTCTTGAGATATTTCTTGGCCCAGTCTTGACGTTTCAGCTTGTGTGTCTTGTTCAGTGGTGGTCGTCTTTCAGCCTTTTTTACCTTGGCCATGTCTCTGAGTATTGCACACCTTGTGCTTTTGGGCACTCCAGTGATGTTGCAGCTCTGAAATATGGCCAAACTGATGGCAAGTGGCATCTTGGCAGCTGCACGCTTGACTTTTCTCAGTTCATGGGCAGTTATTTTGCGCCTTGGTTTCTCCACACGCTTCTTGCGACCCTGTTGACTATTTTGAATGAAACGCTTGATTGTTCGATGATCACGCTTCAGAAGCTTTGCAATTTTAAGAGTGCTGAATCCCTCTGCAAGATATCTCACTATTTTTGACTTTTCTGAGCCTGTCAAGTCCTTCTTTTGACCCATTTTGCCAAAGGAAAGGAAGTTGCCTAATAATTATGCACACCTGATATAGGGTGTTGATGTCATTAGACCACACCCCTTCTCATTACAGAGATGCACATCACCTAATATGCTTAATTGGTAGTAGGCTTTCGAGCCTATACAGCTTGGAGTAAGACAACATGCATAAAGAGGATGATGTGGTCAAAATACTCATTTGCCTAATAATTCTGCACTCCCTGTGCACTCTACCTTTAAGATAATCCGGGAAAAAAAAGCCTCGGTGCTGCAAAGCGTAAATAGATATAGAGGCAGTGAGGTGAGCACTCTAGAGGACTTGTTGAAACAATTTATTCAGTGAAGAAAAGAATCGACGTTTCGACCCTCAGGTCTTTATCTTTATATGTGAGAGTTCACTGCCTTCCTCTTTACACTTGTCTTCAGAAAGTCCAAGTTGGGCAAAATGTTGTTTGTTTTCCTGGCACTGGAGTGTCCCGTTAAATATATTTTATCTGGAGGATAATTGAGGAACTTTATTCAGTGTACCAGTCCAATTTTTGTCTATTTGACCACATGCCCAGGACTGGTATTCGGCCGGCTTAGTTCTCTCACTTCTGGTAACATTCTATATTTTGCAAGTTTATTATATTGTATCTAGAACATTGTTATTTTGGCATTTAGGGAGCTCTGTTATAATCAATTTGATTGCACATGATGATAATATAAATTTTTAGGTTACATTTTTCTTTTACTTGTAATAAAGATTTTATTATATATATTTTTATTTAGTGCAACCTACTTCTTTATTTTGAAAAGGTATACTAAGACAACGTTGGGACTACTTTGTGTAAGTATTTTTCCCTACCCGTGACAAAACTTGACAAAAGGATGATCTACCTCGTTCTAGCCATCACAAGGGGAAAAAGACATTGTCTTTGGAGGATCCCCCAGAGGTGTCCCAGACACCTCAATGTTGTACTCTCGCACTTGCGCAACAGTACAACGCTGTTGTGGGCTCCTGGAAGCTGAAGTGCAAGGAGCTGAAGAAGACCGGTAGGAAGAGCATGGCAGAAGCCACAAGGGAAACCACCTGCACCCCGTTTCCAGCAGACACTCAAGAATAATAGACATAAGAAGTCAAACCATTTGAGATGTAGTGGTTATGGTGTCTGGAGTGTTCTTTTTAAGGCCATATATTTCTAAAATTGTTGTGTATGTATTCCAGTCGCTTCTTATGGTATATCTGTGGCTTCCCTCTACAAATATTACTTACTGTCTGTCCTGCAAACCTCCTGGTAAAACACCTTCCTCATTTGACACAAAGAAGCATGGCGTCTGCACTTGTCAAGTTAACCTCCTGATGGCACTGCAACTATGTGTGGCATGTGCTCTCAAAACAAAGCTGTCCTGTAGTTTTGGTTCATTCCCAAAACTGTCGAAGAGATATGGTCCTTCTCATAGGTCAGCTTTTATAGACCATCTACTCATGGAAAAACAATAGCTAGATAAGACTCCCAGAACAATGCCAACTGTGTACCCCTGCCAGCTTTTATAGAGTGTAATCCCTAGAGATCAAACCCACATAGGTAGCCTATGAGCAACATGGAAATACATCATCAAAGGAGCTTTAGGGATTGGTGGACAGAAGAGGCAAACAGGTGAGATACAACAGCTGAAAGGCAAGGAATGAGAAGCACATCTCTTGTTACACACATTATATCTCCATTTCAGTATGCTTTAAAAGGCAAATAGATTGCAGGTCCTCGTTTGGGTTAGTTGAGCTCAAAAATGTGAGACCAGTTTTCAAGCTTTATTTCTAAATATGTTTTTTTGGGGTTTTTTTAATTCTTTATTTTTGGTGCATCTAGTAAGTTTAACATACTCGCTAGCATTGCCCCAACGGCTTTTGCCGGCACATCAATCAACATATAATAACATTTGTTAGGAATGCATAACAGTGCACATTTTATATTTTGAAGAAAAAGACAGTAGTATGTTGTAGTAACTTTAACGCTTGAAATGTGTTTCAGTGGGCTATGACCTATAAAGTAGGATCCATGTCTTGTGTAGCTTGCTTTTATGTCGCTATGTCGTCTGGGGTGTAAAACCCCCTAATGAAAGTCATCTGTGTTTCTTAGGAGCTCGTTAGGTCGTATATTTTCCTCTTGGACGCTTAGTTATAATATAGGTTGTGGTTGACATAAAAAAAAAGGGAGAGGAGAGTACTGGAATAGGGGACCTTAACGTTTAGTCTGGGCTATTAGTTGTCGTCTGGTAATTGAGGGTCTTGCGTAGTCCCTAACCAGAGGGGATGTCAGGGGGGGGTTCTGGGAAGTCGGCCTACGTGGGGCCCTGTTATGTTTGTCACTATAGTACGGGCTATAGTGGGCACAGACTTTTTCTGGGGTATCCGTCAAATTAGTGCAGTGGGAGTAGAAGTAGGTGCTCAATATGAAGGTTGGGTCAAAGGAGCGCTAGAGTCTTAATCTGTGGCTGAGGTGTGATTCCCTATGTCACTGCTCCATGTCCATGTCGGGGGACAAAGGGGGTGACGTTGTCGACCTTCCGCTCCTGCGGGGTGTCTCTGATGCCAAGCGCTGTCAGGAATGTGTTGCCCTCCGCCGCATCGGTGGCCTTGAACTGGGTGCCTTCTTTAATTACTGTGAGTGATCGAGGGGCAGTCCATCTATATGTTATCCCTGCCTCTTGCAGCCTTTGGGTGATGGGTTTCATAGTCTTTCTCCACAGTAGAGTGGTGCGTTGAAGGTCTTGGAAGAGTGAGATCTTGTGGTTCTCAAAGTCCATAGGCGATTTATTATGGATTGCTCTCATCAAGGCTTGTTTGTCTTGTCTCGTTCCGCATCGCAGTATAATGTCCCTGGGTGCTGCGAGCGGCGCCCTAGGGGATTTTGCGATACGGTATGCGCCGTCATGTGCGAATTGCTTTGCCTGTTTTGCTGGGAGCAATGTAGTTATAAGCCGTCTTATGAGGTGCGGTAATTCTTCCGTGGTTACTGCTTCTGCGACCCCCCTGATTTTTACATTCTTCTGGCGGGATCTTTCATCCAGTAAGTCTAGTCTCAGAGACATGTGTGAGTGTTGCTCTTGTAGTTTCGTTACGGTGTCTCTCACTGCTGCCAGGTTGCTTTGCAGATCAGCTATGTTTGTGTCAGATGCCTGGATGCGGGCAGTGACCGCCCGTACCTCGGTCCTCACTGCTGCTATGTCTACGGCAAAAAGCTTTTGGATTCTGTCGAAGAGGTTATCAATGTCCTGTTTTGTTGCAGGTTCAGTGTTGACTGGGGTTTGTGGGGATGGGAGCCCCCCTGTGGATGGTCCCTGTGTGTCTTCACTCACCCCTGCTTTCACCTGGTAGTCATAGGCCCCTGGTTCGGCCTGCTCCAGCTCTCTGGGCTTGGGTGTGCATTGAAGCAGCTTGCCGATGTCCTGTGTGTCTTGGGGTATGGATGCCTGAGATTTGTGGGATTTTTTGCCCATCTCCTCCGGCTCTGGTGTCTGCGCTTGCCGTTGATCGAGTATGAGCCAGTCTGTATCCCACCAGGCCGCGGTGGGATACAGACTGGCTCTGGGATTTCTGGCTGGCCGCTTGGGAGGCCTTTGAAGGCCGGCGTTTCTGCTTTGCACCCTGTTGCAGAAAGAAAGGCATCGACTTGTGCCGTTTGCTCTCCCGGAGCTGAATCTGGTCGCCCCGGCGGTCGGGGTGTGCTCGTTTAGGTATTATTCTCTTTTTTCACTGCAGGATTAGCGGAGCTCCTGAAATGGCGTCTGTGCCGTTCGCCCGCTAGGCCCCGCCCCTCTAAATATGTTTTTTTGAAGGGGCTGGACAAATAACAAGTGAAAGATAGTCACGACTCCTAAATATCTGCACATTTTAAAATGTAAAAATTCTACATGTATTTCTGGTTGGTTTATTCACTATGGTAAGAATTGCTGGGTGCTCAGACTGAATTTCCAAAATGAGGCCAAAATAAAGAAATCGAACAGAATTGACTTCGGGAATTTTTCTAAATTGGCTTAAATTGTAGATTATACTAGCTTAGATTATACTAGCTTTAGTGTAACTATAATCTTAATTATTTTATTTTTTTGTGAATTTCTCTTTATTCAGTATTTCCAATTTTTTTTTTTTTTTTAAATTCTTTATTTTTGTTGTGCATAAAATATAACACAGACAGGTCAGAGGTGCCCCAAGAGCAGTCCTCCGGCTTTTCCCACGCTCAACATGCGGGGCATAAGATGAATAAGCACAGTTTATAATATTTAAAAATAACTCGAGAAACAGACGCTTGTGTAGGTAGCTATTTGGTAAATTTAGGCTAGATCTATGCAACAAACAATATATCTGGTGAAGATAAACTAAAGCATTATGGTTAGGCATGAACAATTCTGGCATGTAACGTTATGCATTGATTAGCAGTAGGTAAATGGTAGCTACATCACGTGTTATAGCTGTGAAGTGCAAAACTAAACAGGCAGTAGATGCAGACATGTAATCATGAAATACAATAAGAGTTCTGGGTTCCCTCGCTTATGCTATAAAAGCACCCCAACACCCCAGTAGCAGGCCGTCAGGCACCTGTACTCCAAGGTGGGATGTTATGCAGGTTCAGTGTCCCCAGTGAGTCCAGAGCTGTTTCATTCAGTCGTTGCTGCCTTGGGTGCTGAAGGTTTGTGAGTCCCCCTGTGATGTGGAGCACTCTTCCGCCGCTTTCTTCTGGCTGTTTGGTGCCTCTTTTCTGTAGTCTGGCTGGTAAGTGTCGATGTGCTGTTGTGGAGGCAGTGCCTGCCAGATCTTCGGAGTTAGGGTGAGCAATCTGCGCTAGTCGTCTGGGCAGGCCCGAGGGGTCGATTGCTGGGTCTAAGTTGATGGGTCTGTGCCTCGCTGGTCAGCAAGCAACCGCTCCCGCCTTTTTGTCGAGGGTGGGCTTTGGTAGCGTTTGTACGGCGGTTGCTGGGTTGTTTCATGCAGACGTTCAGTGCCTGCGCCTAATTCAGGAGGGTTACATCTCCTCGGAGGCCTGAAGTGCTCGTGTGAACCAGCAGGGTCGCGGTGCCGCCATCTTAGATGTGGTCTGGGCTGCGTGTTGGGGACTGATGGGGCCTTGAGAGTTTCGGTCCCAGCCGGGGCCACAGGGCGCATAGGGTGCGGGCCGGGATCACCCCCCCGGCCCAGAGGGGGGGGAGACAGGGCCTGGTCCGCCCAGCCGAGGGAGTCTGGCTGGGTAGCATCAAGCAGGATAGTGGGCGGCGGCCGTCCGCCTCACTCACCGCCCGAGTAGGTCTCACCCAGAGGACGCGATGCATACCTCCCCGGGGGACTAAAACAGCAGCTGCAAGCCTCTCCCCGGGTCCAATGACTCCATAGGTGCCGGTCCAACGCGGTAGGTCGATAAGTGGATCCAATAGGTCCATATTTTGTGTTTATTAAGCGAGGTTTGCTGGAGCTGTCGTGCCGTGCGACCGGCCAGCTCGGCGGCCAGGCCCCGCCCCCCAGTATTTCCAATTTTTAGAAGAGACCGTCGATGTGGACGCGCAGGTCCAGGATTAATACGTTTCAATGAATACTTAGAAATCTAGCAGGCTCAAAGAGCAACAGTGGTGGCGTGCAAGTCACCAGGTAAAAACAAGAAACATTTCCCAGTCGGACTCGCAGGTCCTATAACGAATATGTTCGGATAGGCCATTCCCCTTATTTGTTTAGTTGCTATAGCCTTTGTGGGTCACCCATTGTGGCAGGGGTGGGTCTTATTCTGCTTCCAAGTTATTAGCGTGTTGCTCCCACCGGGTGGGGGAAGTCACGGTGGTGTCCATGCCCAGTAGGTTCAGACCTAAGGTCTTCCTTGTCAGTGGTGTTATCGTCTGCTATTCTGGTTCGAGTATTGGTTGTTTATTCTGTTGTGGCCGTGTCTGCCAGCTGACTCTTGTCCTTTCGTGGGTGCTGTGTTAGCCCTGCCTCCCCCTGTCCTGTGTCTGACAGTGGACCCCTCTCATGGTTCTCGTTTTAGGGGTGCCCATCCGCCTAAGATCCCTTCCACCTCTTATCTCCTCTACCGTGTCGCGTCTCTGCCCGCGGGTCCATTCAGGGGGGGGGGGGGAGGGGGAGAAGGAGGGAGGGGAGGGGTGAAGAAAAGGGGGGGTGGGGGTAGTTTATTTTTTTTGTTTTGTTTTGTTTTTGTTTTTTTGTTTTTTCTTGTTGCTGTTCTCTAGTCTTGTTAGTCCTTTGTCTCGCCTATCGTTCTCAGTCAGTTCAACATGGTCTGGAAGTCTGTTCGACCTGTAGTCAGAATCCAGTGCGTCCAGATCATCATATACGTCTGAGTCTTCCCCTCTGCCAGCAGGGAGAGCTCTTCTAATGTTCTCAGCTCCTCCATGCGTTGGTACCACGTCACTAAGGGGGGTGCCCTTTGCTTTTTCCAGTAGAGAGGAATTAGGCTTTTGGCCACGTTAAGTATTTGGATAGTTTGTAGGTTGTTTGTATTGGGATTTTTTGTAGGTTGATGTCTTTGTCGTGGTGTGGTGAATGAGAAATGTTGCAGGGGTCATGGGTGTCTGTAATTTTTTTTATTATCTTGTGGATGGCCGACCAGTATGGTTGGATGACTGGGCAGTCCCACCATATGTGGAGGTATGTACCCGTGTGTCTTGTGCATCTCCAGCATGTGTCGTCCGTCGTGGGATCGTATATGTGTGTGTGAAGCGGGGTGCGGTACCAGAGGGCTAGGATTTTGTATGCTGTTTCTTGTGTCCAGGGCCGGACTGGGAATAAAAAGCAGCCCTGGAAAAATGTTATACCAGCCCCATCATAAATTGTGCCAGCTGTGACAGATATACAGTTACAATTATTTAACCAACAAGAAGGAGCACACTCACAGTAAAATAAACAAAAGAGCTGTTTTATTCTAATCAGATGTGCAACATCTTACTTCAACGTTTCATCCTTATAATTTTGAAAGGTCCAGTAATGGGAATGAAACATTGACTGAATGCTGCTGCACGTCTGATTTAAATTAATCTTATTTTGTTTAGTCCTCATTCCTATGAGTGCACTCTTCGTTGTATGTAGTTTGATACCAGGGAATGAAAGACTGAGAGAAAGGCAGGGTTATCCACTAAACTAATATTTTTGTGAATGAAAATTTAAATTGCTAAATTTAGGCTACAATAGTCAAGCTGTCACTATAACTAAGTTAACATTTTGTTTCAAATCCGCTATTTTGGTTTAAATTATGAAATTTAGATTTTCACTTTTTAAAATTAAAACTATTAGTAATAACCCTTTGGCAAATGTCAAACCCTTCATACATTATATATGTATATGTGTGTGTGTGTGTGTGTGTGTGTAATTTCCAAGTGTATTATGCATTAAAATATTATATATTATAAACATAATAATTATTAAAATTATGCTTGCGATTTATATACATACACACACATATATATATATATAGTGATATAATACCATTTGTGCATATGTATCTATGCAGAATACTTTCACAAATCACATAGATAAAGCAAAGCTATATTTTATTTTTTAATTCAACATGTCATTTTAAAAAAAAAAAAAACCACAAGCCTAAACACAGATTTTTGATTAATGGATACTCACTGGCACGTACTGATGCACACACACTCACATACACTGGCGCTCAATGATCCATACTCACACACATACAGTGATCCATACTGACACTCACACAAACATTGATCCATACATTGACCCATACTGACACTCACACAAACATTGATCCATACATTGACCCATACTGACACTCACACATACATTGATCCATACATTGACCCATACTGACACTCACACAAACATTGATCCATACATTGACCCATACTGACACTCACACATACATTGATCCATACATTGACCCATACTGACACTCACACAAACATTGATCCATACATTGACCCATACTGACACTCACACATACATTGATCCATACATTGACCCATACTGACACTCACACAAACATTGATCCATACATTGACCCATACTGACACTCACACATACATTGATCCATACATTGACCCATACTGACACTCACACAAACATTGACCCATACATTGGTCCATACATTGACCCATACTGACACTCACACAAACATTGATCCATACATTGACCCATACTGACACTCACACATACAGAATTCCATACTGACACTCACATAATATCTTCAAAAACACCTCCCACACACAATTACACACTCAAATATACACACACCCTATGAATCCTGGAAATGAACATTAAATACCTGGATGCCACAGCTCACTGAGCCCACCTTGCTCCCTCAGCTCCTGGCTTAGAAGCAGCCTGCCTGCAGCTCTGTCTGGCCCCACTCCTCTCCCTGCCTGCAGCTCTGTCTGGTCCAGGGCCGGACTGGGAAAAAAATTAGGCCCGGGCATTTTTCAATCAGAGCGGCCCCCTAAGAAGGGGGCGGGGCCAGAGAGGGTGTGTTTTGTCATCACTAATGACAAGCACGCCCCCTCTCAAAGTGAGCAAGTTGGTTCAATGCGCAGAGCCCCGCTGAAGAGCTCTGGCATTAGAAAAAGGCCCTGTATTTGCTCTGCGCAGCGCAAGCAAATTTAATAACATGCTTGCGCTGTGTTTGCTTTTAAATTGTCTCTGGTGTCTCCACAAGTGGGATACCAGAGGACAAAAGGGCCAGGAAAGTGTATGGTGCATGCGTTTGGAGCCTGCTTGTGGGATTGCGTGTGTGTAGAGTGTGGTGTGGTATTGTGTAAATAGGTCAATTTAATTTGTGTTTGTGGTGTAATATGTGTGGCTAGGGTCTGTAGAGAGTGTGTGTATAGGGGGCATAGTGTTATAGGGGATGTAGCGAGTGTGTGCATACGGGCTGTAGTGTGTGTATAGGTGACGTAGTGTGTGTAGGGGTTGTAGAGAGGGTGTGTTTAGAGAATGTTATATGTGTTTGCTGACAAGAAATGTAGTGTGTGTGTAGGTGGTGCAGTGTGTGTGTGTGTGTGTGTAGGAGATCTAGTGTGTCAAGGACCGAGAGTGTGTGTGTGTGTGTGTGTATAGAGGATTAAGAGTGCATATAGGGTAAGGGATCTAGCGTGTATCTGGAGCGTAATGTGTGTAGTGGTGCAGTGTGTGGGGTGCTGTAGTGTGTGTATATATATAAATATATATAAAAAATACACAATATATATATATTTGGACGTATTGTATGTGTGAGGGGCGCAGTGTGTGTGTATGTAAGAGGGGTGCTGTGTGTGTGTGAGGGTGTTTTTATCTGCCGTCACATTCTAGGTTTCTAATTTTCTTTGTCTGTTATCTCACTGAGGGTTATTTTATATATATATATATATATATATATATATATATATAAAAATAACCCTCAGTGAGTTAACAGACAAAGAAAATATATATGTGTGTGTGTGTGTGTGTGAGCGATGGTGCTGTCTGTCTGGGGGTGCTGTGTGTGTGTCTGAGGGTGCTGTGTGTGTGTCTGGGGGTGCTGTGTGTGTGTCTGGGGGTGCTGTGTGTGTGTCTGGGTGCTGTGTGTGTGTCTGGGTGCTGTGTGTGTGTCTGGGTGCTGTCTGTCTGAGGGTGCTGTGTGTGTCTGGGAGTGCTGTGTGTGTCTGGGTGCTGTGTGTGTCTGGGTGCTTTGTGTGTCTGGGTGCTGTGTGTGTCTGGGTGCTGTGTGTGTCTGGGTGCTGTGTGTGTCTGGGTGCTGTGTGTGTCTGGGTGCTGTGTGTGTCTGGGTGCTGTGTGTGTCTGGGTGCTGTGTGTGTCTGGGTGCTGTGTGTGTCTGTCTGGGTGCTGTGTGTGTGTGTGTCTGGGTGCGTGTCTGTGTGTGTCTGGGGGTGCTGTGTGTGTCTGGGTGCTGTGTGTCTGGGTGCTGTGTGTGCTGTGTGTGTCTGGGGGTGCTGTGTGTGTCTGGGGGTGCTGTGTGTGTCTGGGGGTGCTGTGTGTGTCTGGGGTGTTGTGTGTGTCTGGGGGTTCTGTGTGTGTCTGGGGGTGATGTGTGTTTGTGTGAGGGGGCTGTTAGTGTGATTTTTTTTATTTACATTTAAATATGTTTTTTATTAATAAGTAAAAAAAAAAAAAGTTATATCCCCCTCCCTCCTACCTTACCTTTAGCCTGGGGCGGTCTGCCTGGGTATGGGGAGCCGTTCTGCCTGGGAGGGGGACCATGCTGCCTTCCCTGGTGGTCCAGTGGTGAGAGTGAACTCTAGCCCCTGCAGGCTAGAGTTCACTCTCGCGAGATCTGAGCGTTGCCGCGGTAACTGCGGCAACGCTCAGACCTCACGAGAGGATCCGGCGGAGCTGCTGGCTAGAGCTCCGCCGGTCCTCTCCTCCCTCCCTCACACCCCAGCCGGCAGCCGCATGTAACAGGGTCTCTGGGCCGGTGAGGGAGATCTTTGATCTCCCCACCGGCCCATGGAGACACAGAGCAGGGCCGGCGCTCGGGTAGCGCTGGCCCTGCACAGGATGGCAGGGGAGATCCTGTGATCTCCCCTGCCGGCCTCGGCCCCACGGCCATCGCGGCCCACCGGGCATTTCCCCGGTGTGCCCGATGGCCAGTCCGAGCCTGGTCTGGTCCCACTCCTCTCCCTGCCTGCAGCTCTGTCTGGTCCCACTCCTCTCCCTGCCTGCCAGCACTTTACACACAGGAAGCAAAAGGCAGAGGACCCGCGTGGGCTGCCCTGCTCTGCCTGATTGCCGGGTCACATGCTTCCTGTGTGTGAAGGCTGTCAGGCAGGCACAGGACTGCCTCCCTCCCTGCTCCTTATCCTTCACTCGCGAGCAGCATTGACAGTTCACTTTGGAGTGCCTGCTGCCTGCTACAGTGCGATCTGGAGCTGCTCAGCTCATCAAACCTCCACAAGACTGTGTACTGTGTGGGGAGAGGAAGGGCTGCTGCACTGTGCGGCCCCAAGTGCACCGGCCCACCGGGAAATTTCCCGGTATCCCGGTGGGCCAGTCCGGCCCTGCTTGTGTCCCACTGGACGGTGCGCAGTGAAGTGAGAGGGATAATCTTAATTTTATTAATGACAGGAGGCAAATATTTGCTTTAGTCTCTCTTTACTAGAACTCCACAGCAGCACATTAACATAGAGAGAAAAAACACCCAAGACAAAAACATAAGGCATCTATAAAAGGCTCCAACCAACCATTTCCTCTTTCACGCTGCGACAAAACATAAGGTATACAAAAATGTCAATAAACCAATTAAAGGAAGAAACAGAACACAACGATGAATTCCGTCTGTAAGAAGACTTCGAATAACAGAAGGAATCTTGCTCTTCATCCACCGAAACCGTTGATTCTATGAAATGTAGTCGAACCATTACACTGAAACAAGATAAACAGAGTCGAAAACACTGATTAGTGAATGAAATGTACTGAGAAAACATAAATCCCACGGAACAGTACTGATAGTACAAAAACATAAAACCCAGTATATAACTACCGACAATACAAATATAACGGACACCTCCCCAAACTTCCCCAGACATCACTCTAGACTACCAAATCTAGCCCAGGTGACTCAACAACCAGCAGAAAATCAATCAAACTCAATCAAAACAAAGGGAGGGACAGAAAACCAGGTGGGAAATATTCGCCTCCTGTCATTAATAAAATTAAGATTATAGTTACAATAAAGCTAATATAATCTACAATTTTATAACATGACAGGAGGCTTCATATTTGCTGTTTTAATGCTCCAACCAAATGCGCTCCGAAGGTCACATTCACCCCCGCCAGTGTCAATAACCATCTAATCCAACGAGCCAGGGTAGGGGACGAGACCGCCTTGTGGGGTCTGACGTACAAGATCAACAACTGGCCAGAAAGAGAAGAGCGAAGTGGAGCGGTAACCGCTACATAGCGAGCCAGTGTCCTCGCCACACAGAGTTTAGGCGAATTCTCGAAGTAAGGATACGACACGACCGTCGAATCCGACTTGGTACGTCTAACCACCTTGAAGGAGACCCCTTCTGGTGAGAACGTGAAACGCGTCTACATCGAATGCCCGGTCATCAGAAACACGTCTGAACGAAACCAGACACAACAAGAGGGCAAATTTAGCTGAAAGCTGGCAAAGGGAAAGGTCCTGATTATCTGGCCATTCTTGAAGAAATGCTAAAACCATACGTACATCCCAGAGGGAAGAGTACTTAGGCGCCGGAGGACGTGCCAGCTTCATCCCACGTAGAAGTCTGCAGACCAGCGGATCCTGGCCGATGGGAAAACCTCTAAGCGGAACATGTGCCGCCGAGATAGCTGACCTAGCCACGTTAACCGAATGGTACGACCGTCCCAAATCAAATAGGTGAGACAAGAAATTCAGCATGCTGGTTACAGGGCTTGTAAAGGGATCGGTATCCCGTTCCAAACACCAACGACACCAGGAACCCCATGCTGAGAGATAACATCTCCTCGTCCCGGGAGCCCAGGAATCCCAGAGAAGATCCCTAGCCGATTGCGATAACGCCTCGAGATTCCAGGCACCCCTTAAAGAGTCCAAGCCACCAAAATTAGGTGGCTGTCCCTCACTAGGGGGTGAGGACTGCCCCGGGGGTCCGAGAGGAGCATTCGAGAGGACGGTAAGAGAAGAGGATCCCGACAGGAAAGATCCAGAAGCTCTGGGAACCAGGCTTGACTCTGCCATAGCGGAGTCAACAACACTAAGGACACATGTTGACGTCGAACTTGTAGTAATACCCGGGGAATCATGGCGAACGGAGGAAACGCATATGCTCCTTGCGAAGGCCACCCCCAGAGAATCGTGTCCACCGCTGCGCACGCTGGGTCCGGGAGCCAACTGAAGTTCATCCGGATCTGGTGGTTCGTCCTGGGGGCAAATAGATCCACCATGAATGGACCTCTGCGACGCTCGAGTTCGAGGAAGATGGGTCGAAAGAGCTTCCAGTCGCTGGCATCCCTCCAATGTCTGGAGAACCAATCCGCCGTCAGGTTCGACTCCCCCGGAAGATATTCCGCTTGTAAGGTGATGTTGCGTTGGAAACAGAAGCTGTAAATCTCCTTCGTCACCTCCGCCGGTGTTCGAGACCGAGCGCCCCCCAATCGGTTGAGATATTGCACCGCTGAGACATTGTCCATCTGAAGGAGGACACAGCAGTCTGACAGGTGATTTGCCAGGCTCCGAATCGCAAATGAACCCGCAATCAACTCCAGGCAATTGATGTGGAACTCCGATTCCTTGTCCGACCACGGGCTGCCCGTGGACCCGGTCGCGAACGTGGCACCCCAACCACAAAGACTCGCATCCGTTTCCAGCACGAAATCCGGGGTTGGTCCGAATATCGCCTTGCCGATCCAGGCGGACATGTGCAGAAGCCACCAGTGAAAATCAATGACAGTGAAATCATCTGGTCGTAGGAGGGCCTCCTGCGTAGAAAATGAGCCTTCAGCCGTTGCATGGCCCTGTAGTGTAGTGGGCCCGAGTATATTGCCTGTATCGAGGCTGAGAGGAGACCCACCACGCAAGCTAACATTCGAAGGGGAATCCGGTCTTGCCGTAACATCCGTCTTATCTCCTTCCAAATGGTTGCCATCTTCGCCAAAGGCAGGCGGAGAACGCATTCCTTCGCATCGACCTCGAAACCCAAGATCTCCACCGTCTGGGAAGGTTCCAAAGCTGATTTCTTCAGATTGACTACGAATCCCAGGTGCTCCAATAAAGAGATCGCAGATCGTGTTCGATATCTGAGCCTGGAGGGATCTTCTCAGAAGATCAGCAAGTCGTCTAGGTATATTATGCAGCGGACGCCCTCTGACCGGAATCGGGCGACCACTGGCTTCAGAAGCTCAGTGAAGCACCAAGGGGCCGAGCTGAGGCCGAACGGGAGGCATGTGAATTGGTATGGGACGCCATTCCAGGTGAAGTGGAGGAACCTGCGACAGCTCTTGTCCACCGGGAAGGAGAGGTAAGCATCCTTCAGGTCCAGTCTCGTGAACCAGTCTCCCGGCCGGAGAAGGTCCCGAAGGAGATGAATGCCCTCCATCTTGAAGTGCCTGTAGACAACGAGGGCGTTCAATTCCTGTAAATTGATCACTGGACGGAACTCCCCTGACTTCTTCTTCACTAGGAAAAGCAAGCTGAAGAAGCCGCCCAAATCCGGGGCACGCCGGGCCGCGCCTTTGGCGAGCAGAGCCCGAACCTCCGTATCTATCAAGGACTGTTGATCTCTTGCGATGAAGGGGACTCTTGGAGGTTCAACCTGTGTCGGTTGGGAATGGAAGTCTATGACCATAACCCCGTACCGTCTGAAGGACCCATGCATCTGAAGACACCTCCCGCCACCTGTCCCTGCAGTGAAACAATCTGCCTGCATGCAATAGAGGGGAATTGAAAGTGGCAGGAGTCGTACTCACCCGTAGGAAATCTTGCCCGTCCTCTGGCACGGTATCCACGACCTCTATCCGCCCTTCAAGTGTAGGGGGGTCTGGGCTGGTATGAAGGAAAAAAGGATGGGCCACGGGATCTGTGGGGGCCCGAAGACCAGCCGTGGCTGGCGACACGACCCCGCTGTCGTCCAGCCCTTCCAAAAACACGGGATGATTGTGAGCAAAACACCTTCTTTATAGAGGACTGTGCTTTATCCAGGGAAGTAAATAGATTGACGTGTTTCTGTAGCTCCTTGATGAAAGGTTCCCCGAACAGTAGGCCTTTAGCCAGGGGGCCCAATTCTTTGGACCCCAGCTCCGATAGCTTGTTGTCCATACGGAACAAAGCCGTCTTCCTGCATTCAGTGCAGAGAGCCACATTAGCATTGCCTAGAAGGCAGATGGAGCGTAGTGCCCAGTCCCGCATGACAGCCGGGTCCAGGCTCGTACCTTCCTTGTAGGCCTCGTCCGCCAGGGCCAACATCCTGCACAAAGGGCCCAGCATATCCACTTGTTTATCCTGCGCTGAGCGGAGGCTACGCTCCACCCCTTTCTTGGGGTCCGGACCCGTACGAGGCCACCAGAGGGTCAAAATCCGGGGTCGCTGCCACCTTGTCCGGCAGGATGGGCCTGGGGCATTCTGCCCGCAGTTTCTTACGGGCCTTCCCTTCCAGAGGTCTGCGGACCCAGTAGTGCACAAATTGTGCTATGTGGTCGGGCAGCGACCATTCTGAGGACCTGGGGTGCCGGATAGAGTGAGGGTCAAACAGAGGTTCTCCTGTAGGATCCAGAAAGGTGTCATCCCCCGGCATCACCGTGGGGGCCTCTGTTCCCGGTGCGTCTTCATCCTCCCAGCGCCAACCGGGGCCATCACCACGGTCCTCGTCCCAATCATCTTCTTCCTCTGAAGGAGATTGGTCTACCCGCCACTCATCCAGTATGGCCATGGTAGGGGGCGGTAAAGAGGCCTTCTACCCTGCGCCCGAAAGACGGCGGCGCCTGGCCGGTGAGGTTGATAACCTCGAACCATGTCGCTTCGCCGGAGCCTTGCCCTTCCGGGAGCGTGGTTCAGGGCCTTCACCCTTCCAATAACGCACTTGCCTGCTCTCTTTCTTGAGAGTCTGACTCAGCCGAGTCGTCTGCCAAGTGGGGGGTTCCTCTCGCACCCCTGTCCGGTTGTGATTGAAGGAGGGCCCTAGCCATGGCTTTCTCCACCGA
This sequence comes from Pelobates fuscus, assembly GCF_036172605.1. NCBI lineage: Eukaryota > Metazoa > Chordata > Amphibia > Anura > Pelobatidae > Pelobates > Pelobates fuscus. Next base: position 338,797,308 of record NC_086321.1, on the reverse strand, counting down.
GGCGGACACCGCCGCATTAATCAATGCCTGCAAATTCTGCTCCTGTGCAGATGCCTCCATAATATCCGAGATGATGGTACGTGATACCTAAGGAGATAGAGAACAGGTATCACTAGCAGGCATTAGGGGCCGCACCCCTATAATTGGCAGAGGCAAGTAGTAAACGCATGCAGGCTCAACAAACAGGGGTCCAGGAATTGAGCCGCCAGGCCAGTAGCATGCGTAATATGGCACAGACAGCGCAGGCCAATCAAGGGGCACAGACAAAGCAGGCCAATCATAAGGGCACAGACAACGCTGGCCAGTATATGGGCATGGGTAGCACCGGCCCAGAGGTATATGGAGGCAAAAACGTAGATCCTCAGAGGGGACAGGCAGGCGTAACTCGACATAGAGGCGTGCAGGGTAGAGCTGTACCAGGGTCCCCAGGTCAGGCCCAGAACAGTGTGAGGGATAGTGTTATCAAGCAGGGTCCCATGCAGGAAATATGCAGATGCAGTAACCAATCCTTAATTAGTCCAGGCAGCATGCATAGCGTAAGCAGCAAGGGCACAGAAACCATGCACAGAGAGTAGCTGCAGTCAGCAGTGTTCTAAACAAACATGCATGAATCGCTACATGTAGTGAGACAGGGAAAAAAAACATGCACCCAGAAGAAACCTCAAAGCCCACCTGGGTAATATTACATGTAACTATGGCTGAACAGTGAAATATGGTAACATAACAAACAAAAGGGACCTGCGCCTTTAAATGCAAGGCGCACACGCGGCAGGCACAGCAGAGATGCCGCGCACCCCCGGACCCGACCACGCGGTTACGGGGGGCGCACGGAAGAAGCAGCTCTGCGGCAACTGTGAGGCTCCCTGTACCCTCCCCACGCCGCCCGAGTATAGACAGAATGCGAGCGAGACGTGGGAGGGGCAGGGAAGCTGGTATAGGATTCCCTCTCGGCGGACATCAACACACGGCGCACGAGGGACCGCCGGAGTCGTACTCTGCAGTCCCGACGGTCGGCACGGGAGGCGGTCGGAAGAAAATAAAAGGCACACAGGAATCAAAACGGAAAAATACCACATAAATAAGGAAAACACAAAATAAATAATACAAATCTAAGTCTAAGAAGAAATCCAAACAGTAAAAATACATCCAAATAGCAAACTCAATACACCACTAAAAAGCCTTTTCAATTACATATAATAAACACACAGCCACCCATAAATAACAGGAGGCAGTGGTACTCTGACCTGTACTGTCTGCGGAGCAGCAAAGAAAGAGGAAATGGTTGGTTGGGAGGAGCCTTTTATAGATGCCTTATGTTTTTGTCTTTGGTGTTTTTCTCTCTATGTTAATGTGCTGCTGTGGAGTTCTAGTAAAGAGAGACTTAAGCAAATATGAAGCCTCCTGTCATGTTTTAAAATTATAGCCTTAATTTTGAAATTCACTTTGAACTCTTACTTTTGGGAATAAACCCTTTTGGTCTACGGAAGACTCGGTGGACAGAAACAAAATATACAGCTATTTGGAACGCCAAGCTGTTATGAAAAATAAAATACATTTTAATTATGAATTGTGGAGGGAAGATACCTGAATCACAGTTTGCCTAAAACACGAGTGCATGGGGAAAAGATATAATGCCTGGTAGAGTAAGAAAGCCAAATATGTGTATATGAGATCAAATGCATAATGCCACCACCTAACCAATTGAGGTTGCTCAGGCTTTACATGCACAAAGACAGTTGTGTGTGTTTTTCTAACGAGTTAGTGCACCAGACAGCAAGGACTAATCTGGACTTGGATCATTTCTAAATACGAGATGTTTTTGGCCAGGTTTAGCTTCTATATATATTTCATTAGTTGTACAACATGTAGTCCTAACCTAGAAAACTTTGTGCAAAATGTTTGTGTTTTTTTGTAAAGTGTAAGAAATCACTTTGAGATATCCAGAGAATTCAAAATAAAATGTTATTACAAGTTATATAAATAATGCAAACATATATTTTACATTGTACACACACCTTCTGTTTGCATTTGTTAACAAAAATGAAGGCCTTGGTTTAATATTTGTGGATATTAAACCAATACCAAGTTTTGGTATTTTGAGAACTTTTTTTATTTTGATAATTTTTATATGTACATTTTTTTATGATATATTTTTTGATATTTTAAAATTGTTTTGAAAGTTTATTCTAAAATGTTAAATCATTTGAAAAGCGTATCAAAAAAATATTAAATTGTGACCTAAGTAAGCTACTGAAGTGGTTAAAAAAAATGTTTTTGTTTCTCACACATACAAGGGTCATTGTCTGGAACAACATGAAGGGGTGATATGTGATCTGTTTCATTGTCAGCGACATCCATGTGTCAATATAATAGGCACCTCTACGAAAAGGGTAAGCCATAATGCCATGTTTTGAATGACTTGCATAGTGTGCTCAATTAGTGTCTCTCCAAATATCTCTGTTCTCTTAAGCCCTGAAAGCACCCTCACTAAAAAGTAACAACTCATATTACTTATTCCATTTGGGAATACAATGTCTTTTAAGACAATTTAAAGGGACTACAAGCGGACTTATTTTAATGGCCACGTCATGCTTCTGTGTTAACACAATTTGGCTACCAAGTGCTTACTGTAAAATTTAAAATACTAAAACCTGAAGTCTTTTGGTCAGATAGTTCATCAAATTGAACCTTTCAAATTGTATTTTCCAAATCATTTTTATTGACAAGTTTTTCATAAAAAAAACAATATAAATGTAAAAAAATATTATAACAATCAAACAATACCAAAGGGGGGCATGGGGATCCATCTTGCATATAAAAAAAAAATCTCTCTCTAATACTAATAAGGGGGGGGGACCTAATTTCCTCCCCCCGGCCCCCACCCCTGAGCGATGGGTGGGGGCCCTACAGTAAAATAAGGGGGGGGACCTAAGGTCCTCCCCCCTGGCCCCCACCCCTGAGCGGCGGGTGGGGGCCCTAAATACTAATAAGGGGGGGACCTAGTGTCCTCCCCCATGGCCCCCAACCCACAGCAGCGGGTGGGGGCCCCAAATACTAATAAGAGGGGTGACCTAATGTCCTCCCCCTTGGCCCCCACCCCTGAGTAATCCACCAATCAGAGAGTTATGAGTCAAATTACACAGCGTGGAAAAATGCCAAAGAACTTTCCCACGCTGTGTAAAATGACACAGAGCACTCTGATTGGTGGATTTCAAACCAATCAATCAGAGTGCTGTGACAGGTAAATGTACCTGTCAGTCTCTTCATTTACCTGTCAGAGCACTCTGATTGGATGGCTTAAACCCACCAATCAGAGTGCTCTGAGCCTAATTGCGGGGCAAGGCTTTATAAGCCTTCCCTCGCCCTGCAGAGCTCAGTCTGCACGGAGCCTTCGCCGGGTGAAGAAGGATTTTTTGGGGGGCGCTCATTTTTTGTTTTGTTTTGTTTTTGAATTGCGTCGGTTATTATGTTTTTTTTATTTGGCCTTTTTGGGGGCTGAAAAAAGAAGATTTCCATCGAATGGTAAGTTTTATTTTAATTTTTTTACAGGTACATTAGGTCCCCCCGCTTATTTTACTGTAGGGCCCCCACCCACCGCTCAGGGGTGGGGGCCAGGGGGAAAGACATTAGGTCCCCCCCTTATTATAATTTAGGGCCCCCACCCACCGCTCAGGGGTGGGGGCCAGGGGGGAGGACATTAGGTCCCCCCCCTTGTTCTGATTTAGGACCCCCACCAATTTAGGTCTTTCAGCCTTTTAGTAGATAGCTCCCTAATACCATGGGAATTAGGGAGTTATCTACTTATGCATTCCGGTCAATACATTGACAGGCTAAGTAACTTACATTTTATATGAATGAATGCTACTTGATTGTTGTAAGTGTTGCAAATGCTTACAGCTGAATCCTGGCTATGTTTGTGTACTTTTTTATTTTAAATGATTTACAATGTAACATTCTTCTTCTTTCACTGGGTAAGTATATTAGTACTTAGGCAATACAGTGCTTCGGAACTTCGGCACTTTGACACTTCAGAACTTCGGCCACTTCGGCACTTCGACACTTCGGAAATTCGGTAATTTCGGAACTTCGGGACCTCGGCAATTCGGCACTTCGGCAATTTGGACATTGCCCGAAATTCGTCTGAATACATATTCTGACCGAAACTAATTGCACATGTCTAATGGTGGCTGGAGTAACCATTTTAAGGAAAAATAAGGAGTAAAAATATAATTTCTCCAAATAGAGGGCTCACTTTAATCATATCAACGAGATTCAGATACTATTTTCACTGCACCAAGGAGATTCCCTGTCGTTTTACACTAACGGAAAATTTTAAAAAAGAGAACCTCAAAATGAGAAAGTTCTCGGCATTCACATCACAGTTGTCTGTTAGAGCACTTGCCTCAGAGATAAAACATTCTAGCATACTCAAAACTGCACATAATGAGTCTTACAATCTTATCTATGAACGTAAAGGTTCTGAATTCCCCACATAAGCAGAGGCTAGCACTAGTCTGATTGATAGATGGGGAAGTAATTCATGGAGGTGACACCAACTTTTTGCTTGACCATAAAATGGATTCTTCATCCTCCATACTGTGGGCTCGGGTTCAGCCTCCATGAGGAATAGAATTACCATTCACATATCTAACACAATTTGCAAACTCTTGGAGAGTATTTCATCTAACAGAAGTAGATTATACCTATCACCCGGCTGTCTATAATACATATTCTAGAATAGATAGATTTCTCATGCCTACCTCTCTTTTACCAAGAGTCCAAAATGAGTAAGTGCGTTTGATTTCGTTGTCCAACCATGCTCCGGTCTTGTTATCATTGTCAGATTCCTTTGTCACCAGGGGAGCTGGCAAATGTCGCATCAATGAACATTTACTTTCAGAGCCTAAAATAGTATCCGCAATAAAAGTCGAACTCCAAACTTTTTTCCACACTAATATAATCCTAAAAGTTTTGTCTAACTCTGTATGGCTGGCACATAAAGCCTTCATTTAAGGACTGTTTAATAAATATCCAAGCTACCCCAAAAAACAACAGTTACAAAAATATCTATCATTAATAAGAGATATTGTGTCGCTAACCCATACTAAAATATCTCACAAAACCCAATCTACCCATTCGCAACCCTGTGCTAAATATTTGTGTTTGAATAATTTTAACATGCTGTTTTGGAAAGTTACATCTTGATGATAAATCGCTTTTTTGTAAATGTGATTTTTCACTAGTTTGGACTATGGTGTGTGATTTTTATTAAAGGAACACTATAGTCACCTAAATTACTTTAGCTAAATAAAGCAGTTTTAGTGTATAGAACATTCCCCTGCAATTTCACTGCTCAATTCACTGTCATTTAGGAGTTAAATCACTTTGTTTCTGTTTATGCAGCCCTAGCCACACCTCCCCTGGCTATGATTGACAGAGCTTGCATGAAAAAAAAAAACTGGTTTCACTTTCAAACAGATGTCATTTACCTTAAATAATTGTATCTCAATCTCTAAATTGAACTTGAATCACATACAGGAGGCTCTTGCAGGGTCTAGCAAGCTATTAACATAGCAGGGGATAAGACACTCTTAATTAAACAGAACTTGCAATAAAGAAAGCCTAAATAGGGCTTTCTTTACAGGAAGTGTTTATGGAAGGCTGTGCAGGTCACATGCAGGGAGGTGTGACTAGGGTTCATAAACAAAGGGATTTAACTCCTAAATGGCAGAGGATTGAGCAGTGAGGCTGAAGGGGCATGTTCAATACACCAAAACTGCTTCATTAAGCTAAAGTTGTTCAGGTGACTATAGTGTCCCTTTAATGCAACACAATATTAATTTTAGGAACGTGTTGCCCTCAAATATGTTATCTTCTGATCTTTATAAAGTAAATAATTAGAGAAGAGAGAAAATTTAGCAGTTCATAGATATGAGATGTGCACAGGTTTGTGATAAATCGAATAAAGAAAATAGAATGGAATCCATAACTGAAAAGATGAAGACACTTCTTGGATATGGTAATCTGATTAAATATGAATGTGGCAAGCTGCTTGGCAAAATGCATGGAGAGGAGCCAGGGAGGGGATAAAAAGTAAAGGTTTGAAATGTTCGTAATTGTGATATGATGGTGATGGGCTTTAGGGGATTGGGTGATAACATTTTAAAAAATGATGATGTTATCAGCAAGCCAGAGCAACAGTCAAGAAAGGTTCTAGTAGTGGATGTGAAGTTCTTAATATGCTGTATGAATGGTGGTGGTTTTGTTGTATTTATTTTTGGTTGTTTTTTAGAGAATTCATTATTTTTTAGGAAATGTTGGCAATTAAAAAAAAAAGTGAAAAGTGTAAAGTAAAATATACACTGGTCAGTCACAACATTAAAACTGATGGGTGAAGTGTATAATGTTGATTATATTGTTACAATTGCACCTGTCAAGGGGTGGAATATATTGGGCAGCTAGGGAACAGTAAGTTCTTGAATTTCTTGTGTTGGAAGCAGGAAAAACGGACAACTAAAGAGATCTGAGTGACGTTGGCAAGGGACAAGTAGTGATGACTAGACAATTGGGTCAGAGCATCTCCAAAATTGCAAGTCTCCAATTTGAAACAATTCCCTTTCCTTCATGCTACTTTACGGGCCTTGTCAGGCTTCTCGGAGGGCATTTTGATCTTTGGGGGTGGGGAGGGCTCTTACCCATTCAAACATTGACTCCACGGCACGCCATTCAGCTGTTGGGCGGGTACAGCCATGCACGGGTACAGAGACTGCTCCATGTAACCAGCCTGATGTATTGCAGTGTTGACACTATAATTCTGCTGTCTGGCCTTCTCCTAGACTTTGTATCAGGGAACGGTGCTGTACGGCACATTTCATTAGCTTTGTTCAAGGTCAAAACAGCTCTGTCACTGTTCAGTATATCATAACGATCTCATCTTTATCAAATACTGATTAAGACTGTATTGGAACTTCACTGAAATTCCAACTCATTCCAAAGATGATATTAGACAAAGGTCAACTTTTGTCCAATCCCACCAGCCATCACAATTGATCAGCCATCGATGTAGAGGCTCCAGTGGTCTCGCTGGATCCTCCACAGTCTTCCGTACTGTACTCGCGTAAGCACTGACGTGGCAAATGAAGCACCAGCAGCCCAAAGAGGACAGCAGGAAGAAGAAGGTGGCCGTGAGGGACAGCTTAAGATAAGTAAAACTTGCCTCCCCTGCACCATGTGGCCACCTGACCAACACTGGGTCTGTTAGTTTCGAGAATCTTTGTGAAATATGCAAAGATCCCCGATAGTGAGAGATCCAGCTTTAGGTCACCCTCATTTTTAAAATAAGATTCCAATGCATCTGAAAGGACTTTAACATTTTCCTGGTCCTACATTGTGGCCAGACTAAGGCACACCTGTGCAATAACCATGCTGTCTAATCAGCATCTTGATATGCCACACCTGTGAGGTGGATGGATTATCTTGGCAGAGGAGAATTGCTCGCTAACACAGATTTAGACAGATTTGTGAATATTTTGCGAGAAATAGGCCTTTTGTGTACATAGAAAAAGTCTTAGATCTTTGAGTTCAGCTCATGAAAAATGGGGGCAAAAATAAAAGTGCTGCGTTTATAATTTTGTTCAGTGTATATGCCATATAAAATGTGATGGTGAACTCCCAGACCCACATTTTCAATAATTCATCCCCGTCACTATCCATAAGTACAACTTTGTCATTATCAACTGCTTTATATAGCAATTATTTCATTTATCAAAGAGTTTCTATTTGAGGCAAGAGGAACAATTTAAGATTGTGTGTGAATTTATAAATAGTCAGCCAGTTGGTCCTGCCTGTATCTGGTGACAATGCTATTGTCTATTATCAGTTTATGAGCCCCTGGGTTTTAATGAAACTTTAAGTGTGCAAGTTAAATCATCACTATTAATAAATGGATCACACAACCACTTGTATTGCATGTTTAATGTATTTTATGCATACAACATTCAAAAGAAATCATATTTACCAAAATCAAAAAAATACTAAATTACCTTTTGTCTTCTGTGGGCTAAAACAAAATCATAAAAGTTTATTAACCCGTCTGTTTATACCTCCAGATTTGGCAATCCCCATGTTCAAGTCATTGTGATCTACAAGAAAGTATCAAAACTGTGCTATTTGTTGCTGTTTAAGAACTTTAATTCAGCATGAGTTGCAAAAGTGTCATATTGCAAAACTTATGTGGCAGATGTCACCCTAGAGAAAGCAAGCCACAACATTTTTACACTCTTTCGTAAACCCACAAACGTTCCTGGGAACGCTCTAGATACGGGTGAAGGTAATCTTCGGCACTCCAGATGTTGTGAACCACATCACCCATGATATTTTTACAGCCATAGTGTTGGCAAAGCATCAGGGGAGATGTAGTCCACAACATCTGAAGTGCCGAAGGTTGCCTACCCTCGTTTTAAAGCCGCTGTTGCCTATGTAAAGCCTATGTTTTGAATTTTGGGATGGAAGGGGAACATATAAATAAAACATGTCAGATGAGCAAAGCTGATGCAGTGCAAACCGATTTATTGGGAGATACCCGACATGTCTTATTTTGAGACTCGTTGCCTTAAAAGATCACTATAGTGTCAGGAAAACAAATCGGTTTTCCTAACACTATAGTACCCTGAGGGTGCCCCCACCCCGTGATGTTGAAGGGGTTAAAACCCCTTCAGTTACTCACCTTATTCCACCGCCGGGCTCCCTTACCTCTCCTCCCCCGCCGACGTCAGCTCCCACGTTTGACGTCAGCGGAGCGGAAGGCGCATGCGCGGCAGTGCCGTGCGTGCATTCAAAGTGTCCATAGGAAAGCATTTCTCAATGCTTTCCTATGGACGCTCTGCGTGATGGAGGCATAATATGCCTCCAGCGTTGCAGATGTGCTGCTAGTTGCTGTCCGGAAGACAGCCACTAGAGGCTGGCTTAACCCCAAATGTAAACATAGCAGTTTCTCTGAAACCGCTGTTTTCAGCTGCAGGCTTAACCCTAGAGGGACCTGGCACCCAGACCACTTCATTGAGCTGAGGTGGTCTGGGTGACTATAGTGTCCCCTTAAATCCATACCACCTATAATCAGCTGTGATAAAGTTACTCGAAATGTGTGTTGGACTGGTTTCTTGTGTCACGTTGGTCTGTGTTTCAAGATCAGTGTGTATCAATGGGTTGTTTTTTTTTTGGTTCTGTGCAGCAAAATCCAATGTGGTGCCAAATGTGTGCAAAATTGAGTCAGTGTAAGTTGGGGTTTACTTGTACTACACTTACAGTAGCTCTGTCACCTCAAACTTTCCTTTCTCTTATTGTTTCATCTTTCATTCCTCTCTCAGAACCCGTTCTTCTCTAATTTGCTCCTGTTCTGTTTCTCATTAAAACTTAAGACAAAGTTGGGATTTTTTCCTACACTTGACAGTCTTGTCAAAGTGGCAAAGGGTGGAACTTGAGGCAAGTCCCACTTCCTTATACGTTATAAAGAGAAATAGATGAAAATGAAGAAACGAAGAACAGATTCTGAAAGAGAAAGAAAGAAAGAATCTGAGGGAAGTTTTAGGCGGCAGACATTTGTAAAGTTGCTATTGTTAATTGTGCGCAGTCCGTATAAAATCCACAATCAGTCTTAGCAAATAAATATTTGCTAATAAAAGTATTATATGCAATAATCTGGTAAGCCATTTTGAGGGGAGTGTAGATATCATAAATACTACAGTGCACTGTAGTGGTTATGGTGCAAGCAATCCCCTGCCACCTTTTCATAGTAACTAGTCAAACTGTTATCAAATGCTTTCCCTATGACCCTTTCTTCTGAACTTCTAAAATAGATGTTCCTCTTCTCAAGAGATTACCTTTGAGCCATTTTTACTGAGGGTCTCTCAGCCAATGTATCCCGGCCAAAAACAAGAAGAATTGATGTCAGTAATGGACAAATACACTCAACGACGGTAACATTGACACACTTGGGAAGATTATGTTAAAAAGCAATATCTTCTATAACCCATTTCACATACCCTGAAATATCTATTGTCTTGGTCATGTAATACTACACTCTGTATTTTGTTATTTATACATGTTCCCCTCTCATAATATTGTAAAGCGCTACGGAATCTGTTGGCGCTATATAAATAGCATTAATAATAATAGTAAATAATGTAAGATCACACTTTAAATCTGTACATTTGTGGACGGAAACCCATCCCCCCACCTTCTTTGTTTCTTCCCCCCTTTCCTCAGTTTTTTTTTGTTTAAAAACTGTTTTGAAAAAATTGTTTAATAAATATAATGGGCAAATACGAAATTGCAGCCACATTGAAAACAATGTGTTATAAGTCTATTAATACAGAGCATCTTTAAAATATAATTTCAGAGAGATATAAAGGGTCCCTCTAAGCACCATAACAACTTTGCAGCATTCAAAATATTTTGGTGTACATAGTACCCTGTATCCCGTCTCCTTGCTGACAGTGGCTTATAACTGGGGAAATGTGAAAAACTCACTTTAGAAAAAAGCCTTCCTCTCAGACCTCAAAATATAAATGTTTACTTCCTAAGTAAAGGGTTAATAAGTAAAGGGGTGTATATAAAAAATACCCCTTTCTGTCTCATTAGAGATATCTTTGCCAGAAGCTCAAGGAAGCAGGCTGAAGGGTCAGTGTTAGGACCCGCTTAGGGGGGTCTGCCTTGACGTTGGCAGGCGGGCATCCCTCCAATGGCCATTGGAGCAACTAAATGACCTCCATTTGTCTAAATATACATAGGGATTAAGGAGAAAGCGCAAGTAACATTTTCTTTTCTTTGGTTTTTACTATATATTGGGGCTGATGTGTGTTGTAGTCCTTGCTGCTTAAGCGCAGGACTTCTCTTTTTGTATTTGTATTTACTTTGTATCACACAGCCTGGTTACAATGCTGCTACCCATCCCATGTGTTCCCTATTAAGGGTTAATAAGTAAAGGGGTGTATATAAAAAATACCCCTTTCTGTCTCATTAGAGATATCTTTGCCAGAAGCTCAAGGAAGCAGGCTGAAGGGTCAGTGTTAGGACCCGCTTAGGGGGGTCTGCCTTGACGTTGGCAGGCGGGCATCCCTCCAATGGCCATTGGAGCAACTAAATGACCTCCATTTGTCTAAATATACATAGGGATTAAGGAGAAAGCGCAAGTAACATTTTCTTTTCTTTGGTTTTATATATTGGGGCTGATGTGTGTTGTAGTCCTTGCTGCTTAAGCGCAGGACTTCTCTTTTTGTATCAATAAATATAATGGGCAAATACGAAATTGCAGCCACATTGAAAACAATGTGTTATAAGTCTATTAATACAGAGCATCTTTAAAATATAATTTCAGAGAGATATAAAGGGTCCCTCTAAGCACCATAACAACTTTGCAGCATTCAAAATATTTTGCTGTACATAGTACCCTGTATCCCGTCTCCTTGCTGACAGTGGCTTATAACTGGGGAAATGTGAAAAACTCACTTTAGAAAAAAGCCTTCCTCTCAGACCTCAAAATATAAATGTTTACTTCCTCCTCTGCGATGCGTAGAATCGGAGTTTGGGGGTAAATCTCATATACCATAAACCTCTGATGGACCCCCATTTACAGGATAAGAATAATTCTGCACAGTTTTGAAATGTTTTCGCTGAGTTTTCTTTTGTTGTTATTATTTTACATTTTCGGCATATATTTTTAATACATTATCTATACAATACATCAAAAATGAAGGATTGTTTTCTGCGTATTGTGTCCCTTTAAGTTCTACACATGCCTGTTTTCCTTTACTTTTAACAAGAGTTACTATTGTTAACCACTTATTTTAATTACTAATCTTTCAACTAAAATGTATTAATTAAAACAAATAATTGTGACTTATGCTGTTTAGTTTACACCGTGTGCTGCTTAAATTAATCCTCAAGTGACAGGCCATCCATTCTATTAATATTCTTTAACATGTCTGAGTCTATTTTAAGTTAATCTGAAGAAAAAACAGACCTAAACCATCAGGATTAGAGTAACATTTTTTTTTACTCCTCAACAGTACAGTTAGCAGCACCTCTGTATACAGTCAGCCCCTGGTATCCCATGCACGCTAATCTATAACAACTGAATCTTTTGTACTGATACTGTCACGGGCCTATGGAATCTGGGCATGTGCTGCCGTTTGTCAAAAAAACTCTTGGGAGACGGCAAAGGATTTGGCAGTTCTGACAGTGCCTCTGAAGACTTTAGTTGACCTGATGTCAAATCTGATGTTCATATGACCAAGGAGTAAGGGATTAGTTTAGTGGCAATGATACTGCCTTTGAAGTGCTCATGAACCGTGTTTGAATCCCTGTGTCAGCAGTGAATCCACACGGGGAGTTATATTGTCAGCATTATGACAACAGCAACTGGCCTAAACGTGCCTTTGTATGAAGCCTGTGCCGACAAATGAGTGACAGGAAAAGAGCAGGCCTTTCTCCAGCACTCTCCACAGCACTATAGCACTGTAGTTGCTTTGATTAATGTAGCCGAAGTCGCACGTTTGCTAGAGTAAATTGAGAATGGGGAAATAAAAGCAACCATGGCACTGTAGTTGCTTTGATTATTAATCTAGCCCCCAAGTTGCATGCATAGGAATAGGAGGGGGAAGCAACTACGGTACTGTAGTTGCTTTGATTATTAATCATGTTTACTAGTGTAAATAAGGAATGGGGGGAAAAGCAACTATGGCACTGTAGTTGCTTTGATTATTAATCTAGCCACCAAGTTGCATGCATGCTAGCGTACATAAGGAATAGGAGGGGGAAGCAACTACGGTACTGTAGTTGCTTTGATGATTAATCTAGCTACCAATTCGCACACTTGCTAGCGTAATTAAGAAATAAAAAGTCATAAAAGTCACTCAGTTTTGATATGTTGGCTGTAAAGTCAGCGTGTCTAAGTTTTGACGAGGATCAACAAAGCTGCTAGAACAAGCTGTTTTTAATAATAGTCTAGTGTATTTGAGAATGTTACATATGATTTCTGATTTTTACTAATATATCTAATCATTTTATATGAAATATAATGGCTAGAGGCATCTTCCTTTCTGTCATGGTTTTACTTCGTTACTTAAAAAAAAAAAAAAAAACAGACACACAAATTAGAGGATCATAAAGAATCCTTTACTGCAATAATGTTGACAAATTTATAATAAATAGTACAGATTGGAACATACTTTAACAGAAAATTAAAATGGAATCTCAAATTCAAGGTAAAAATATCCAAACTGGAAACATTCTCTAAATCAGAAGTGCTTCCGATTTCGGTTTAACCCCTTAAGGACACATGACATGTGTGACATGTCATGATTCCCTTTTATTCCAGAAGTTTGGTCCTTAAGGGGTTAAATGCTCACTTAAGTAAAAATCATGTAAATGTAACTAAATTTGGATTGGCTAAAATCAACAGGGTGGCGGGGCCAAATGCAGTTTTGGCAAATCAGCACCTCCTCATAGAGGTGCATTGAATCAGTGCATCTCTATAAGGAAAATTCAGCATCCCCATGCAGAGCATGGGGACACTGAACGGCAGAGCTGCCTACTGTGCAGCACTACCCCAGGAAGCACATCCAGTGGCCACCTGAGGAGTGGCCACTTGGAGGTGTCCCTAGGGGCAATGTAAAAGGCAGTGTTTGCATGAAAATGCTTGAAGGGAGCTATTATACTCACCAGAACAGCTATATTAAGCTTTAGTTGTTCTGGTGGCTATAGTGTCCCGTTAAGCACCTCTATTGGTCAAAGAAAGTCAAGCGTAGGAAAAATACACAAGACAAATTAGTCCCTTCTTTGTCTTATGTTTTGAAGAAAACTAGAGCAGAAAGGAAAAAAAGAACAGATTCTGAGAGAGGGAGAGAAGAGGAACAATAGACAATAGTAATTTAGAAAAAAATAAAATAATAATAAAATAAATTAATAAACTGCAATCAAGAAATGTTTTCCCAGGAGTTGAGTAGTTTGGGGGATGTGATATAAAATATTTCAGGGCAACTGTGCTGCAGTCCCCTAAACACTGGTGCACAACAAATAGTCTTCCTCCATGGTTATCTAATCTTTGTCAGGGCCCTCTGTAATACATGCTAGAGAAGTATGCCTTGGAGCTACATCTAGGTCCAGAGATAGACATTTTAACAGCAGTTTTCAACGACCGGTTGAATATTTTTTCCTTAAACGTGGAATTTTCTCAATTCCTCTCTTTGGGGGGATAGTTATCTATTGGTTTTCAAAGAGAGGAATTGAGAAAAGTATGGGAGTAACAGGGAGGGGATTGAACATTGGGATAGAAGATTAAAAAGCTGATGTATAGCTTCAGACATTTTCAAGTAGGTAGTATGAATATAGACATATTGTAATGATGGCGAAAGAATGTACACTAAATAGTGTGCTTCTTTAGATGATGGGTGTAGCAGACAGAGAGGAACGGTATGTACGTAAAGATGTAGTGTAACAAGGCTTCTCTTTTCTCCAAATATATGGGATAAGGAGAGAACGTATGGTTGCAAAAAAAACAAAAAACCTTATGATTGGTAACAATTGGAACAGATGAAGGACAAGGGGCAGAAGATTAATTCACCACCCCAATGCTACCTAGCCAGCAGAAGGTTGGCAGTGTCCAGTTATCTAGGTCGTTAGAGAATGTTGCAAACATTGGGAGGAAGTTAAGGCGATACAATGTCTCAGGGAAATTTGATATCTGAATCCCTAAATATTTTATGTCTTATTCTGACCACTGAATGGGTAAACCCAGATGGATCGGGCAGTCATGTAAATCTGACAGAAAGGGTTGACTTAGAATAGTTAATTTTCAGGTGGGATTATGAGGTTGGAATGTCCACTGGGAACCTAGGACTGACCTGGTGGGAGTACTGTTGCGGATCTTGATGTAAGTTTAAGACAAGCAAAGTATGGAGCAGCTAGAAATAGGTTTGTGAGAGATTCTCCCAGAAGAAAAAAATAATAGTCGATGGGAATGGGATTTGTGCAAACCATACACTTGAATGTGGTGTAGTTTTGAGAAACAAAGTGTTGCCAACATCTAAAAATCTGACAAGTTTTTGGCGGAGTTTGGTAAATCGGATATTTTGTTTTTTTTCATCTGTTGCATCTTGCACCCTAACCGTCATTTCTGAATACATTTTTTCAGCGATACAACAATTTTATCACTATTTTCTCCACTTTTTCCCAAAAAAGAGTCTTCTGTTTTGGCAGTCTTCCAAAATGGAATTTTGTCTGAAAACTGGTGGTATTTACTATGAAGAAAGCCGTCACTTTTAAACACTTAATAAATAACACTTTGTTAAACATCCCAAGTGTGAGGATTGTAGCAAGTTGGAGTGTACATTTCCTTTACAAAAATCTGGTTACATAGTCTCTGTAGTATAATATGGACAGTACATAGAGGACTTGTTCTGCTAGAATGACGCTTAATGCAGGAAGAATGTTGTATAGTTACTGCAGACATTGTGTAGACATTGTGTCCTTGGCCTTTTACTCGTGTCTCAGAAAGCACAAATGCACAACTCCATTCATATGAACAGTCGCGTTAGGATATAACACCTGTTCGGAGCACGACAGCTACATAAACACGACGTTATACTGCTCTTAAATCTGTTCCACTTAGTAACCTCGTGACCTATAGTAATATTGTCTGATTTTACATCTTGTTTTTCCTACAAATGTGATATAGCAAACACCAATTGCAGCATTGGTTCGGGAGAAATTGTGCACTTGACTGACATTATATAACGTAAACAGATCAAATGAGAATCAACTGAGACCACAACTGGTGCATTCATTGAGGACAAAAAAAACAAGCACTCTCTGCTCCCTAACGTCTAGTCTGTTCGTGATGCAAAAGAAAACAATTGTGTTTGTTGTTTTAACAGCGCAAGCAAGCTTCCTCTTACCGTGGTTTATAATGAAACCAGTTCCACTTAGTTTGGTTTTAGTCTAACACAGCAGCAGTGGCATAGACGTCTTTGTGGCATTGTCTGAGGCTATGATGACCACGTTTACAGAACGTACAATTCAACAAAGTGATAATCTGTATAGTAATAATTAATATAGTGAATAGACTGTAAACTCTTGGAATGCGATAACCCACTCTAACAGTGAGCTATGCTTTTGATGGAGGGTATGAAAGAAATAGCTTTCATATCTGAGACACCAACCCAGACAACCGAAGAAAGTCCAACTAGTTGCATATCCCAACGATTAAACAGTTGGTGGTGTGTCATTCTACCTCTTTCTTTCAGTATGCTAAGTTACCTTGGAATTCTGGTAGTTGATTCCGTAGACATTGTAACATGAAGGTAAATGACTGCTCTGATGCTGGCAGTTGGTGGATTGGTCTGTGTTTTACTCAGAAGATAACTTCACATTTAAGGCTAAAGTAGTTGCACTGGAAGCATAGCTGAGTGAGAGAATTGTTCCGGTGGGGAGTGGAGGGGGATAGGGGGGGCCCTTATCCATAGTGACCAATAGAGCATATTACACAGAAAAGGTCCTCCGCTCCAAAGGGTTAAAGTATCCCTCTAAGATTCTGACAATTGCATACTTCACAAAATTTCAAATGGACAAAGAAGGTCACTTTAATTTTAGGGATTGGGGGGTGGCCAGGGATAAAGCCATTCTGAGAAATTGTATGTGACTTATTAATAAGAATTTACACAGCTTATATGTAACTTAGAACAAGAACAGTGTATCTTATTTCACAGACTAATTTCTAAACACATTTATTGGCGCTCCTAGAAAAGAGGGACATTCAATTACAAAAGAGGGACAGAGGGATTTGGACCCAAAATAGGGACTGTCCCTCCTAAAAAAGGGCACTTGGGAAGTATGCAGTTGGCTGTTATTGTAATTCTGCCTTTTTTGTTTTGTTTGATTCCAAATAAGATCCTTCTCTAATTCTGGAAGGTGATGGTGGGCTATGTTACCTCTGAAAATTCAGGACAGGTAGAGCATATTTTATCAAAGGAAACCCTTAGTTCGGTTCATTTTGTTTGTTTGCAAATGTTCGTTTTGCTTTTCTGTGGATCTATAGATCATCTCGACAGGATTCCTATTGGCATCAGTATAGGGACATGCAAAGATATGAGATTGCGGTCAGACAGACGGAGTATTTTTTTTTTTTTTTCTGTTATCAGACATACAATACAAAAAACACACATATGGCAGAGAGTTATGCATTTAAATATACTCTACAAGAATAAATATATTATGATATTCAAAGCACGGCAAATTAACTATTCTCAAAGATTCTCACATGTGCAATGAGATTATAAAAGGGGTTTAAAGGGGTTAAATATCTGACTCTTCGCCCTCTTCAAAGGCACTTAAAGGGAGCAACAAAGAAGGACTCCCAAGAATGTAGAGATTACATTTCTAATTAGGAACTCCAGAAGTTCTCCATACACCCTTGTTAAAACTGCAGTCTTCTACTATGGGTTGAGCGGATTGAAATGAAAGCCATTTTCAAGGCTATACATATGGCCAAGACCACGTGCCCGCCATGCTGTCCGCGTAGCGCAGTGAAGGCATCTCCACCAGCAGCGATACACAACATTTGTTCGAGTCGGTGATGAAATTTAAGTACTTTTACCAGCACATGCTGGTTTAATAGAGTTTGTACAGAAAGTGAATATTACTAAACTGGGAGAGATTAGTTTCACCCTTTCCATTTTGCGCATTCAAGCCATGAATAGTTCACTTTTGTACTTGTTTACTTTAATTGCAATATTCTTTTTAAATTTTACTTGTGAGAGGACAGGTGGGTGTATAATGAGGAATTTAGGATAGAATTATAATGGGTAAGCTTATATTGCGTTACTTAAAGGATCATTACATTTGTTGATCACAGCACTATTTCTTTTACGTTTGTAAAGAGACACAATTAAAGGAACATTCTAATAAAAATATATATAAAATATGAATAAAAAAATAAAAACAATAATTTAAAAAAAACATATAGGGGTTAACAGTCAGGGCTGTTCACTTTTTTCACATAGTGAGATCTACTACAAATGTAGTGTGAATTCAGAGTTCAAATTTAAGGCCAAAACAGTCAAACTGCAAATAGTTCTTTAGTTTCTATGCTTCCAGCTCAGCCTCCTCAAATTCGAAATTCACTTTGAATTTCCAATAATTTTCACTTAAGGAAATAATCCTGAGAGTGACCCCTCTATCTTGCTTTATAAAAGTGCTGATTACAAGATAATCATTGGATGTAATGCTTCTCTATGAGAAGCATTACCTGCACAGTGTCTCACAGTAATTGGCCTCCCAATGGCTCTCTATGAGAAGCATTACCTGCACAGCGTCTCACAGCGCCTGGCCTCCCAATGGCTCTCTATGAGAAGCATTACATGCACAGCGTCTCACAGCACCTGGCCTCCCAATGGCTCTCTGTGAAAAGCATTACCTGCACCGCGTCTCACAGCACCTGGCCTCCCAATGGCTCTCTGTGAAAAGCATTACCTGCACCGCGTCTCACAGCACCTGGCCTCCCAATGGCTCTCTGTGAAAAGCATTACCTGCACAGCGTCTCACAGCACCTGGCCTCCCAATGGCTCTCTGTGAGAAGCATTACCTGCACAGCGTCTCACAGCACCTGGCCTTTTAATGGCTCTCTGTGAGAAGCATTACCTGCACAGCGTCTCACAGCACGTGGCCTCCCAATGGCTCTCTATGAGAAGCATTACCTGCACAGCGTCTCACAGCAACTGGCCTCCCAATGGCTCTCTATGAGAAGCATTACATGCACAGCGTCTCACAGCATCTGGCCTCCCAATGGCTCTCTGTGAAAAGCATTACCTGCACAGTGTCTCACAGCACCTGGCCTTTTAATGGCTCTCTGTGAGAAGCATTACCTGCACAGCGTCTCACAGCACGTGGCCTCCCAATGGCTCTCTGTGAAAAGCATTACCTGCACAGTGTCTCACAGCACCTGACCTCCCAATGGCTCTCTGTGAGAAGCATTACCTGCACAGCGTCTCACAGCACCTGGCCTCCCAATGGCTTTCTGTGAGAAGCATTACCTGCACAGCGTCTCACAGCACCTGACCTCCCAATGGCTCTCTGTGAGAAGCATTACCTGCACAGCGTCTCACAGCACCTGGCCTCCCAATGGCTCTCTGTGAGAAGCATTACCTGCACAGCGTCTCACAGCACCTGGCCTCCCAATGGCTCTCTGTGAGAAGCATTACCTGCACGGCGTCTCACAGCACCTGGCCTCCAAATGGCTCTCTGTGAGAAGCATTACCTGCACAGCGTCTCACAGCACCTGGCCTCCCAATGGCTCTCTGTGAGAAGCATTACCTGCACAACGTCTCACAGCACCTGGCCTCCCAATGGCTCTCTGTGAGAAGCATTACCTGCACAGCGTCTCACAGCACCTGGCCTCCCAATGGCTCTCTGTGAGAAGCATTACCTGCACGGCGTCTCACAGCACCTGGCCTCCAAATGGCTCTCTGTGAGAAGCATTACCTGCACAGCGTCTCACAGCACGTGGCCTCCCAATGGCTCTCTGTGAAAAGCATTACCTGCACAGTGTCTCACAGCACCTGACCTCCCAATGGCTCTCTGTGAGAAGCATTACCTGCACAGCGTCTCACAGCACCTGGCCTCCCAATGGCTCTCTGTGAGAAGCATTACCTGCACAGCGTCTCACAGCACCTGACCTCCCAGTGGCTCTCTGTGAGAAGCATTACCTGCACAGCGTCTCACAGCACCTGGCCTCCCAATGGCTCTCTGTGAGAAGCATTACCTGCACAGCGTCTCACAGCACCTGGCCTCCCAATGGCTCTCTGTGAGAAGCATTACCTGCACGGCGTCTCACAGCACCTGGCCTCCAAATGGCTCTCTGTGAGAAGCATTACCTGCACAGCGTCTCACAGCACCTGGCCTCCCAATGGCTCTCTGTGAGAAGCATTACCTGCACAACGTCTCACAGCACCTGGCCTCCCAATGGCTCTCTGTGAGAAGCATTACCTGCACAGCGTCTCACAGCACCTGGCCTCCCAATGGCTCTCTGTGAGAAGCATTACCTGCACGGCGTCTCACAGCACCTGGCCTCCAAATGGCTCTCTGTGAGAAGCATTACCTGCACAGCGTCTCACAGCACCTGACCTCCCAATGGCTCTCTGTGAGAAGCATTACCTGCACAGCGTCTCACAGCACCTGGCCTCCCAATGGCTCTCTGTGAGAAGCATTACCTGCACAGCGTCTCACAGCACCTGACCTCCCAATGGCTCTCTGTGAGAAGCATTACCTGCACAGTGTCTCACAGCACCTGGCCTCCCAATGGCTCTCTGTGAGAAGCATTACCTGCACAGCGTCTCACAGCACCTGGCCTCCCAATGGCTCTCTGTGAGAAGCATTACCTGCACAGCGTCTCACAGCACCTGGCCTCCCAATTGCTCCCTATGAGAAGCATTACCCGCACAGCGCCTTACAACACCTGGCCTCCCGATGGCTCTGTGTGAGAAGCATAACCTTCACAGCACCTTACAACACCTGGCCTCCCAATGGCTCTGTGTGAGAAGCATTACATTCACAGCACCTTACAACACCTGGCCTCCCGATGGATCTCTGTGAGAAGCATTACCTGCACAGCGACAAAACAGTAGTATACCCACTAACCAAAAGCAATAGAGCTGCTAAATTGAAAGTGGTTCCAGGTGAACCTCACTAGACACCAATAGTAGAAAACAGAAAGAAATAAAGCGGAAACCACCTTCACAAAAATCATAAAATACAACCTGGGGAATATATCCAAAATTGGAATATTCTATATGAATATGTTATACAATCTGGAATGATAAAAAGTGTATATCATAGCGTAACACAGTAAGATAATAATAATAAAATGTGGAGTAAGTAATGCACTCACAAACAAAAGTGTAAATCAGGCCTCTCACCCCCCCTGGGGTATATGTAGTATGGGACTTGATAGTAGATCCAGGTGTTAGAATGTCTTCAAAGATATGAGAAAGAAAGGACCATACATAATGAAAGTACGTAAAAAAAATATCAAAAGAGAATTTATTGGTACACTTACAGACATAAAGTGGTAGTAAGCATGTCTCCACTCTCAGTGGAACTGGAAGGCAGAATAGTAGATACCAGACACAGATCCAATCGGAGTAGCAGAGTACAGGAACAATAAAAGGACTATAAAACAAGTAAAATCAAGAAACAGTCCGAAAAAGTTCAATATCCAACGCGTTTCGTCCGTGGTAAATGGAGGACTTCTTCAGGGATATGAGTGGATTCGGGTATGTGGGAACTTTTATATCCAATTCAATCTTCCTTGATGCCGTTCACCGGCAGCGTGTGTTCCACACTGGAACGCAGAGTAGTACTTCCTGTGACGTCCATCCGTCTGAATTGCGCATGCGTAATCGGAAAAAGAGTTCTAAACATATTATAAGAACCAGTACCTAAATGCGCATGCGTGGGGATCTAAATGATAGAGAGAAATGTATACACCTGGCGGAATGTCACAGCACCTTACAGCACCTGGCCTCCCAATGGCTCTCTGTGAGAAGCATTACCTGCACAACGTCTCACAGCACCTGGCCTCCCAATGGCTCTCTGTGAGAAGCATTACCTGCACAGCGTCTCACAGCACCTGGCCTCCCAATGGCTCTCTGTGAGAAGCATTACCTGCACGGCGTCTCACAGCACCTGGCCTCCAAATGGCTCTCTGTGAGAAGCATTACCTGCACAGCGTCTCACAGCACGTGGCCTCCCAATGGCTCTCTGTGAAAAGCATTACCTGCACAGTGTCTCACAGCACCTGACCTCCCAATGGCTCTCTGTGAGAAGCATTACCTGCACAGCGTCTCACAGCACCTGGCCTCCCAATGGCTCTCTGTGAGAAGCATTACCTGCACAGCGTCTCACAGCACCTGACCTCCCAATGGCTCTCTGTGAGAAGCATTACCTGCACAGCGTCTCACAGCACCTGGCCTCCCAATGGCTCTCTGTGAGAAGCATTACCTGCACAGCGTCTCACAGCACCTGGCCTCCCAATGGCTCTCTGTGAGAAGCATTACCTGCACGGCGTCTCACAGCACCTGGCCTCCAAATGGCTCTCTGTGAGAAGCATTACCTGCACAGCGTCTCACAGCACCTGGCCTCCCAATGGCTCTCTGTGAGAAGCATTACCTGCACAACGTCTCACAGCACCTGGCCTCCCAATGGCTCTCTGTGAGAAGCATTACCTGCACAGCGTCTCACAGCACCTGGCCTCCCAATGGCTCTCTGTGAGAAGCATTACCTGCACGGCGTCTCACAGCACCTGGCCTCCAAATGGCTCTCTGTGAGAAGCATTACCTGCACAGCGTCTCACAGCACCTGACCTCCCAATGGCTCTCTGTGAGAAGCATTACCTGCACAGCGTCTCACAGCACCTGGCCTCCCAATGGCTCTCTGTGAGAAGCATTACCTGCACAGCGTCTCACAGCACCTGACCTCCCAATGGCTCTCTGTGAGAAGCATTACCTGCACAGTGTCTCACAGCACCTGGCCTCCCAATGGCTCTCTGTGAGAAGCATTACCTGCACAGCGTCTCACAGCACCTGGCCTCCCAATGGCTCTCTGTGAGAAGCATTACCTGCACGGCGTCTCACAGCACCTGGCCTCCAAATGGCTCTCTGTGAGAAGCATTACCTGCACAGCGTCTCACAGCACCTGGCCTCCCAATTGCTCCCTATGAGAAGCATTACCCGCACAGCGCCTTACAACACCTGGCCTCCCGATGGCTCTGTGTGAGAAGCATAACCTTCACAGCACCTTACAACACCTGGCCTCCCAATGGCTCTGTGTGAGAAGCATTACATTCACAGCACCTTACAACACCTGGCCTCCCGATGGATCTCTGTGAGAAGCATTACCTGCACAGCGACAAAACAGTAGTATACCCACTAACCAAAAGCAATAGAGCTGCTAAATTGAAAGTGGTTCCAGGTGAACCTCACTAGACACCAATAGTAGAAAACAGAAAGAAATAAAGCGGAAACCACCTTCACAAAAATCATAAAATACAACCTGGGGAATATATCCAAAATTGGAATATTCTATATGAATATGTTATACAATCTGGAATGATAAAAAGTGTATATCATAGCGTAACACAGTAAGATAATGATAATAAAATGTGGAGTAAGTAATGCACTCACAAACAAAAGTGTAAATCAGGCCTCTCACCCCCCCTGGGGTATATGTAGTATGGGACTTGATAGTAGATCCAGGTGTTAGAATGTCTTCAAAGATATGAGAAAGAAAGGACCATACATAATGAAAGTACGTAAAAAAAATATCAAAAGAGAATTTATTGGTACACTTACAGACATAAAGTGGTAGTAAGCATGTCTCCACTCTCAGTGGAACTGGAAGGCAGAATAGTAGATACCAGACACAGATCCAATCGGAGTAGCAGAGTACAGGAACAATAAAAGGACTATAAAACAAGTAAAATCAAGAAACAGTCCGAAAAAGTTCAATATCCAACGCGTTTCGTCCGTGGTAAATGGAGGACTTCTTCAGGGATATGAGTGGATTCGGGTATGTGGGAACTTTTATATCCAATTCAATCTTCCTTGATGCCGTTCACCGGCAGCGTGTGTTCCACACTGGAACGCAGAGTAGTACTTCCTGTGACGTCCATCCGTCTGAATTGCGCATGCGTAATCGGAAAAAGAGTTCTAAACATATTATAAGAACCAGTACCTAAATGCGCATGCGTGGGGATCTAAATGATAGAGAGAAATGTATACACCTGGCGGAATGTCACAGCACCTTACAGCACCTGGCCTCCCAATGGCTCTCTGTGAGAAGCATTACCTGCACAGCATCTCACAGCACCTGGCCTCCCAATTGCTCCCTATGAGAAGCATTACCTGCACAGCACCTTACAGCACCTGGCCTCCCAATGGCTCTCTGTGAGAAGCATTACCTGCACAGCGTCTCACAGCACCTGGCCTCCCAATTGCTCCCTATGAGAAGCATTACCTGCACAGCACCTTACAGCACCTGGCCTCCCAATGGCTCTCTGTGAGAAGCATTACCTGCACAGCGTCTCACAGCACCTGGCCTCCCAATTGCTCCCTATGAGAAGCATTACCTGCACAGCACCTTACAACACCTGGCCTCCTGATGGCTCTGTGTGAGAAGCATTACCTTCACAGCACCTTACAACACCTGGCCTCCCGATGGATCTCTGTGAGAAGCATTACCTGCACAGCACCTTACAGCATCTGGCCTCCCAATGGCTCTCTGTGAGAAGCATTACCTGCACAGCGTCTCACTGCACCTGGCCTCCCAATTGATCCCTATGAGAAGCATTACCTGCACAGCACCTTACAACACCTGGCCTCCCGATGGCTCTGTGTGAGAAGCATTACATTCACAGCACCTTACAAAATTATACTTATCTAAAGAATGAATGGACAGCCTCCCTTAGACCACTTCCCAAATAGTAATCTTATAATAACCAGAATACAGACAAAGCATATGGGGTACGGCTGTTAAATATAAAAAGAACATAAACAAAACAAAGTGTAATACAGTTTAGTATAGATATGTTCACTAAAATTAGATGCATTCTGAGCGATCACATGGCCGCTATAGTCGTCTATAGTTCTGCCTGCAGGGGGACTGCCTAAACTGACAGACAGTCTCCCTGGAGCTGTAAAAAATAAATAAAAAAATATGTTAATAAATAAAAAAAATGAAAAAATATATATGTGAGATATATATATATATACATACATATATTATATCTGTATATATATCTTATATGTATATATATAATGTCATACTAAGTGTATTTTTATATTAATATATACATATATTAATATAAAAATACACTTATAATTAGGGATGTGCATGGGGAAAAAAACTGGTTAGCTTTAGCACTTCCAAAATTCGGGACTTCAGCACTTCGGTTCAGTTCGGCACTTCCAAAATTCAGGAATTCGGGACTTACCCCTAACCCCTAACCATACCCATAACCCTACCCCTAATCCTAGGGTTAGGGGTAGGGTTAGGGGTTGGGGGTTAAGGGTAGGGTTAGGGGTAGGTTTGAGGTTAGGGGTAAGGTTAGGGTTGGGGTTAGGTTAGGGTTAGGGATAGGGTTGAAGGTAGGGTTAGGGGTACGAGTAGGGTTAGGGTTAGATTCCTGTCATCATTCCCTTAAGTTTCCCTCCCTCTCCTGTTTTGCCACTTTTCAGAAAGCTGAAGAAATTCGGGACTTCTGCACTTTGGCAATTCGGTTCGGTTCAGCACTTCCGAAATTCGGCACTTCGGCACTTCCTAAATTTGACAATTCGGAAATTCAGAAGCATTCGGAAGCATTAAATTACACACGTATATATAATATATATAATAACTATAAATATATATTGTGTATATATATTATAAAATATAAATAATAAGTACCGGTAAATATAAATAAATGTAAAAATAATTTTTAATTTAAAAAAATATATGTAATTTTATTCTAACTGTATTTTGATATTAACACATATATATATATATATATATATTTATATCAAAATACACTTAGAATGAAATTATATATATGTATATATAAATAAATAAAAATAACGCAAAATATATTTATATATTTATCCATATACATAATTACATACATAATTTCATAAATATACACGTAGACTTAAAATATATAAATATGTATATATATTTAAATTCTACGTGCATATTTATGTAATATTTTTATATAACTAAGTAATTTTATGTATTGTGATATTAACATATATATATATATATATATATATTTTTTTTTTTAATTCTTTATTTTTGTAGTGCAGAGGCTTTATACAGTCGCTTGGGAGGTACCCCAAAGGCAGTCCTCCAGCGCATCATAAAACATTGAAACATAGAGGTACAGGATTGGTCATGCACATTTTTAAAGTTTAAAGATTACTTAAGCATATTCACTACATATAGAAAACAACAAATCAGTTAGCTAACAGGCTCAATTGTGTATGTGATTAGGTTGGCAGAGTATATCATACTGGTTCTGCACCTTCCTACACTAGGTTAGAGGCAACAGGCTAGGCACATATTAGCAATAAGTAAACTGTGCTATAGTTACAGGTTATTCTAGCGTGTCACAGTTGTAAAATATTAGTGGATTAGCTGTCTAGGCAACAGAGTAAGAGTAAGTAACTGCAAGTTAAGCTGACAGGAACATCTTATACATGCCAAAGATTCTAACGAGGTTGTCACCCTGGTTGGTCAGAGTTTCCCAATCTGCCTCAGTGGGAAGACGTTGGTATCCTGGCGGGCTCAAGGCTGTTCAGATAGGGGCAGTCCTGATTTGTATCCGATGCCTGCTCTGCTGTGTCTTATTTGCAGGGGGCAAGTGTCCTTCCAAGCAGGCTTCAAGGCTAGGTTTGTCCGTGGTTTATTTTGTGGATTTCGTTCGGTTCCCCAATGCTGCCACTGTATTTTTGTGGGCTTGCCTCTCTTGGTCATCTGTGGCTGGTGTCTGCCCTGATTGGGAGCTGGGTGTGTTCCACGGGGTGCTGCCGCTTACCGGTCCGTCTTGGTGCAGGCTGGATTGTAGGTGATTGCCGGATCGGTCTCCCTGCAGAGTTGTCGATTTGCGCGGTCTTTTCAGGCGAGTATTTTCGCTTCATTGTGTGTCGTGTGCCCAGTGCAGCTGTTGTCTCCCGCATACCTGATCCATGCTGGTTTCGCCGACTCTCCGTGCGGCTTGATTGGGAGGCATAAGCCGTCTCGGTGGCTGTGAGTGTGAGCTGAAAGCAGGTCTTCCCTTCGCCGGCTGCGCACATGGCGCCCGCCATTTTAGGTGCGGCGGTTGGGCTCTCTTGCCTCGATTGCATGTTTAGGGCCACAGGGTGAGGACCGGGATCACCCCCACCGGTCCAAAGGGGGGGGAACGGGGCCGGGTTTGCGCCGGTCTGCACCCTCAGCTGGGTTCCGTGGTGCAGGATAGTGGGGCAGCGGCCGTCCGCCCCACTCAACGCAGAAGAAGGCCCCATTTAGGTCAGCGTATTTTTCTCCCCCAGGGGACTGAAGCTCGATGAGCCAGCCTCTCCCCGGGTCCCTCAGTCCCTCAGCTCTGGGTGTCTGCTGTGTCGGTCAATTTTCGGGTGGAAAAACATGGTTTTTAGAGTAAATATTTAAGTTGGTTGCAGGAGCTACACAGACTTGCGACCGTCCAGCTCGGCGGTCCGGCCCCGCCCCCCAACATATATATATATATATATATTAATATATATATATATATCAAAATACACTTAGAATGAAATTATACATGTATAAATAAATAAATAAAAATAACGCAAAATATATTTATATATTTATCCATATACATAATTACATACATAATTTCATAAATATACTCGTAGAGTTCAAATATATAAATATGTATATATATATATATTTAAATTCTACGTGCATATTTATGTAATATTTTTATATAATTAAGTAATTTTATTGATTGCAATTTGAGGGACCTGCCTGACAACCCAGGCCGAAAGTCCAGAGAATTTAATTTGCTAGCACTGTATTTAACCCTGTAACTTTCCATGACACCCTAAAACCTGTACATGGGGGGTAGTGGTTTACTCGGGAGACTTTGCTGAACACAAATATTAGTGTTTCAAAACAGTAAAACATATCACATCGATGATATTGTCAGTGAAAGTGATGTTTCCTGCATTTGTCTCACACAAACGGCACTTTCACTGATGATATCATTGTTGTGATACGTTTTAGTGTTTTGAAATACTAATATTTGTGTTCAGCGAAGTCTCCCGAGTATAACAGTACCTCCCATGTACAGGCTTTATAGTGTTATTGAAAGTTACAGGGTCAAATATATGGGTCAAATATTTTCACATTTACATTTGCCAGATTAGTTATGTGGCCTTTGGGAGCGTATGGCAGCCCAGGAATGAGAATTACCCCCATGATGGCATACCAGTTGCAAAAGAAGACAACCCAAGGTATTGCAAATGGGGTGTGTTCAGTCTTTTTTAGTAGCCACTTAGTCACAAACACTGACCAATGTTAGCGTTCATAATTGTGTTTTGCATTTTTAACACACAAACAAATATAAATGCTAACTTTGGCCAGTGTCTGTGACTAAGTGGCTACTAAAAAAGACTGGACATACCCCATATTGAAAACCCTCGGTTGTCTACTTTAAAAAAAAAAAAATGTACATGTGAGGTGTGATTCAGAGATTTATGACAGATAACAGTGTTACAATGTCACTATTGATACATTTAAAATATATATATATTTTGAAATAGCAATGTTCTACTTGTACTTATAGCCCTATAACTTGCAAAAAAAAATCTAAGAACATGTTAACATTGGGTATTTCTAAACTCAGAACAAAATTTTATAACTATTTAGCATGGGTTTTTTTGGCAGTTGTAGATGCGTAACAGATTTTGGGGGTCAGAGTTAGAAAATGTTTTTTTTTCATCATATTTTAGAATTATTTTTTATAGTAAATTATATGATATGATGAAAATAATGGTATCTTTAGAAATACCATTTATTGGCTAGAAAAACTGTATTCATTATGTGTGGGTACAGTAAATGAGTAAGAGAAAAATTACAGCTAAACGCAAACACCGCAGAAATGTAAAAACAACCCTGATCCTTAACAGTAAGAAAATTTTAAAACAATCTGGTCACTAAGGGGTTATAGTGCTATTATACTTTTTCATTTATAATAAGAGCTGCTATTTTTCAAATTCACTTTCTGGAGTCCTGACTTGCAGTGGTGTACACAGATCGAGGAAGGAATCAATAGCCCCCCCATTACCATCGGGGGAAGCCCCCTTTGAGCGCATTCTATACCGTCTTCTTGTAAGTGCATCTAATTTTAGCGCACATATCTAAACTAAACTATATTACACTATGTTTTGTTTATGTTCTTTTTAGATTTAACAGCCGTATCACATATGCTTTGTCTTAATTTCTTGACATAAGTTTTATGTTGATTTTACATAATTTACTACTCTAACGGCAAAGCTACATGCTTTATAATACACACACTAAATCTAGCTTGTTCTTAGTTACAAACTATGTGGTGCCTTTGCTTATCTCATACCCTAATTCTTTTATTTATCAAAATGAGGAGTCCTCCTGTGGACCTGTTCGGCTTAATACATTTATTGTGTAAGATTCACACCGTTACGCATCTGAATGCTGGTATTAACCCTCGTTTGTAACATTCTATCATCTAAATAAAAAAGACAAAAAACTAAATTAAAGGGTGTTGCAGTGGAAGAGCAACAATTATGTTTTTTTTTCTTTCTTCAAACTATTTTAGATTAGTTTTTTTTTTTTATTCTTTATTTTATTCGTACATAGATTAGACAAGCGGAAATGCACTGCCACAACAGCAGGTACCTTCGCATCATTAAACATTGCATAGCAGTTATGTGGCATGTAGAGCAGTGTACATTTTGTAGTTATTTGGACAGACATGGTTGCATATATAGCCTGTGAGTCTTAGCGTGTAATCTCTGGTTATCTCTGCGACCTATGCAGTTACTCCCTATTTGGTCCTGTATAGGCCTTGTTTTCGCTTCGCCTATCTTTGCTGTACCAACTAGACATTAAAATAGTTATGCTGCCTATAGCTTTAACTAGGCGTGAAACCACAGGGAACACGTGATATCAACACTGAGCTTAAACATGTGAATATAAAGAGTCAAATATGCCAAAAAAACGAATAACAAATAAAATGTGACATATGAACTGTTGCTGAGCCCAAAAATCATTTACCTAGGTAACCGTGTGAGCTGCCTGTTAGCCTTTGCTTTATGTGGGCCCGCCTATGTAAGGTGAACTGGTGTCCTGCACTGAAGCATGGTGTGTGTGAGGTACATAATAATTATGGCAACTTAATTCTAAGCCGCGGCAGTGTCCACTGTTAGTCCAGGTTATGTAATATAGAAAAACAGCAGCTCCTTAGGGTAATTATGAGTATGGTGCCCTGGTTTATTGGGCCTGCCTATCAGCAGCCAGAGTCCCGTTCCTACAGTTCAGAGCAGGGCCTGTCGGCTACGAAGCAATGTGATGGGTGCCTTAGACTATGCCTCTTACAGGAATGTCTCGTTTTCTATTGATATAAATCTCGCCGGTGGAGCCTCTGGGATCCAGCTCCTGTATTTGTGCGGCATGCTCCCCACTGTTTAGTAGCGCGGCGGTCTGCCATACCTTCGGGGCGTAGATTTGTGCTTTTCTGCTCCGGAATTCTGTGTCTAAGTGAGTGGTGTGGCTGTGGGGGATGTTCGTTGGCCCATCTCCAGCGTGTATTGGGGCGAGCGTGTGCGCTTGGGTAGTATGTTGTCGCTTCCGTTCGTGAAAGTTTTTGGTGCCGGCCAGGCCGCGTGGTCACAGTGGGGGCCTGGAGTGGGTACCTGTAAAGGCGCCGGCGGGTCATAGGGCGGATCCACGAGGCGATCATTTTAGCTGCTCGGCTGTGTGACATTCCACGGCGGCGAAGTATGGACCAGAGGTTCCTGCAAAGCGAATCAAAAGTTTCCAGGGGGTGAGTGTATGGTTAAGGGCTTATGCCCGTTGCCTCTGGCCCTTGCTGAGCGGCCATCTTAGGTTTGCCTCAGATTGTCGGTGACTTTGCAGGCGGTGCGGCCAGGGAGCTCATCAGCAGCTTCGGTCCGCGTGTCCTGTGGGGACCGGGATAACCCCCACCGGTCCAAGGGGGGGGGATTGGAGACCAGCTATGTCACCTCGGGGGTTCAGCGTCGGACAGAGCGGCCGCCTCTGCACGACTCTATCCCCCGCAGGCAGCGCTTAGTGTCCCTCTTTTCTGGCCCCGACGGGCATCCAAGAGGTATCGCTGGATTCAGGAGTGCACCCCCGACGTGGGTGATGCCCCCTGGTAAGTTCTCGGGCTGTTTTGTCCTCATTTGTGCCCTGTTTTCTGCCCGTTTGGCCTATTTTAGATTAGTTTGACAAAAAGAAAAATGGAATTGTATTGTTTTTCTCTTTTACATTATTCTTGAGTAGTGGAGGTAAAAAATATAGGTGTCTGCTATTATCTAATAAAATTTTATTAGATATGTTGATGTTAAAGTTTGCATCTGTGGTGAAAATGACCTCGCCACTGGTTTTTGGAGGCGCCTCTTTGTCGGCCTCCTGCTCAAAGACTATGGGCCCTGGAAAAAGACATGTTAAAAAGTGACTTCCATGGGAAAATGTGCCTCTTCCCCTCCCCCTTTTTCCAGTCCTATTGTTTCCCCTGCAGAGCGTTGTCCCAGGGACACTGCCAGACCAGTTTAAACTGGCTGCTTTGTCCCTCCTCAATCTCCCATCAGCCCTTGCTATTGTCTGACCCCACCTACTATAGTGCTCTATGTATGTAAATAAGGCTGTTGGGGGTTTAAATGTGTGTGTATAAATTGTAAGTGCTTGCTTTGCATTAAAGAGTTCCTGTTTTACCCTCAACATAGAGTCTTGTCTCATGTATGGGGGAAAAGGCTGCATCTACCATGGGGATTGCTATATCACTATACTCCCCAGCGATTATAATCACTGAGCTCTGTTACTGCTTGACTCTCTGGAGGAAGAGAGGTTCCACTGGAACCTGGAGCCTTGTCGTAGATCCAGGGTGGATAGGAGACGGCGAGTTTCCAGCCAAGCTGTGACGCTGGACGTGGGGACTGCAGTGCTGATGTTATCTTGTGGAGTGCTTGGAGTCCTCGGTGAGCACTTAGGAGCATCCGTTGGTGGAGGTACCCAACCGGGGTATAGGAAGCTCCGTTACAGCATCTTTTTTTTAAAAATACCTGCTAGACCAACACCACTCCACACACTTTATTTATTTATTTATTTATTTTTATTCTTTATTTTAGTTGTGCATAGATTAGACATGTACATTAGCAATGCCACAATAGCAGTTGCGAATTCAAGCGACAGACATATAAAAACAGTTGTTGGGGGGGGCGGGGCCTGACCGCCGAACTGAGCAGACGCTAAGCAGAGCAGCTCCTGCTCATGGAGGCAAAGATTGTGGCATAACTGCTTCAAAATTACCTATACTCGACATATAAGGCTACCAAGCAATCGGTGACACTAAGGGGCATCCAACGGTACCACTCATGCTGACCCACCAGCGAGAACCCCCCGACTGCACTATGAGGCCTACAAGCAAGGCAGTCACGGGAGAGGCGGCCGCTCTCCCACTGCCCAACGAAGCTGGAAGGCTGAATATGGGCCCTTGTCCCCCCCCCCTATGGACCGGCGGGGGTTATCCCGGTCCCAGGAGGTCGCTCGCCTGCTCTAAAGCGACGACCACAACTCACTACTCCTGGCATGGCAGAGCACTCACGTGGGCCTCCTGCAGAAGCGCAGCCACGCGCTACACTCGACAGTATCGACGCCATCTTCGCAGCCTTTTGGCTCCGTCTGGAGCTGAGACTAAGAGGCTCTCCCCTGCCCACACAAAGCCATTCACCTACCAAAGGTACAGAGGAACTCTCAGCCCGGCAGGTGCCCGTCAAAGCACAGACGCAACGAGATACTCTGGCTGGGCCGATCCTGGGCAGGAGTACTGAGCGGAGCGGGGAGAAGCGGGGAGCAAGCAGGCCCCCTCAGGGCGCAACTACCACGTCAAAGCAAGAACCAGCATACACTGGCCCGCCTGGGTTGAGAGCCCACAGGGAAGCACACTCCCGGCATCATCCACATAAGCGGAGGCTCCGACGCCGCAGGCGGCGTAGAAACACCAGGAGCTCCTGCAATCCCCGACATGGGAAGGATCCGGACTCCAGCATGAGCTACCGAATCCGTGGAGCTAAGATGCGCGCTCTCTGCAGAGCCTGGGGCTGGAGGGACGCTGATCTCTGCCCCTGCCTTCTACCGCCCCACAACTGCCTCAATGAGATCCAGAGCACAGGCGTAGGTTGAACACCAGCAGCTTCGGGTGAGGACTTACACATACCAGCTGCCCACCTACCAACCTGGATACACACTAGGACTTGAGACACTCTTATTGCCATTGCTAACAAGTATACTCATTTAATGTCAGATCCTGCCGTTTAAACAGTGTTAGTTCTTTTGCTTTAGTTCTCCCATCTTGTGTAGTGTTAAATTGTCGAGCTATGACATGTTATAACCTTTAGTTTAACCAGGTTATAACTATCATTTTGACATACTCATTTGCCTGTCTAGCTGACATGTTAGCTTAGAATGTATAATAACCTGAGGCAATGCAGCCGCCACTCGTTTATGCTCACTCTATAGCAACACTGTAATTTACCAATTGTGGAACATCTTAGAGCTTCATGCTTCTTGCCTAATTAGTCTTCCAAACTAAATATCACGGCTTAGCATGTCTACCTCACTATACTTGTATTTTTATTTTTCATTTTATCTTTAATATTTCTATCTATGTGCAAAGCTCAGAATAAGCTACCGATACTTCTTCCCTCGCATGCAAACATGCACTCATCACTCTCTTATGTTATCTTGTTTTGAATAATTTTTTACTTAAAAATGTGCAAGTCTTCCTCATGCCATACTCATGTTATATTGTTTTTATGTATTCGCGCTTGAGACTGCTGTTATGGCACTACGAGCGCTGTTGTACTCATCTGCACGACAAAAATAAAGAATTAAAAAAAAAACAAAAAAAAACAGTTGTTGGCATTTGAGAATACTGCACTTTTTTGTTAACGTATATATTTCAAGAGGGTATAACTTGTCCCAACTTATCATGTTGCAGATATCTAGTAAAATTCAACAGAGTGTATGGCTAGGCTGTGTAGTTATAAGGTATCCCTTTTGTGGACCTTTCTGCTGGTATGCGCATTAGGTGCTTTCACTATGTGCTTTGAGTATACAGGCATTAGAAGAATGTTTTTGTTGTCCATAAATAGTACTCCTCTAACAGTAAAATCATTGTAACCACCACAGCTAGCACACATCTGCCCTGCATCTAAAAACACCTACTTACACCTTGATCTCGTCTCCCAACCCTTGTTGCAATTCTCTCAATATTTATACCAACTTATATGCCCACTTACTGTGATTCCTGGTCTGCCCTGCCTTGCTGTACATTCATCCTTTCCTACCTATCTTCTGTAACTCACTTCAACTACCCGAAGGTTCCAAGAACATGATAATATCTTTATGATTTAACCCTTAGTCTGTGACACGTGTGTGATGTCATAAACCTCAGCTACTGGCTGCTAAGTTTTGTTTTGAAACCAATATATAGAAATGCTGAAATAACAAAACGATTTATCAAAAATAATCATCAAATCCAGATTTTATTTACAAATGGCGAATTACTTCACTGCCCTGTGCAATGGCGAATTACTTCACTGCCCTGTGCATGTTCTCTTAGTGGCAGGTGAGAGATTGTTGATTCCCAACCTTGGTTGTAATGCTTAGAAGCAAGTTAGAAATCTGTTTCTTCAGACTGTTGTGTTTTTCTTCAATAAAGATTAATTAAGAGAAAAAAAATCATGGCTTCTCTGAATGTTATTAGTAACAAAATGAATGGTGTTCATTCATACGCAATATATTAGGAAGAGTACTAATCCAAATTATGAATGTAAATAGCAAATAAATTCAAAATAAAAACATTAAAAAAAGAGCCATAAGGGCCAGTATTTCATAAACATCACCCTAGAAATAGTGACTGAGTAAACGCTTGATTTCGTATTTATTTATTTTTAAAAAACAAACTTACAAAATACAATTTTTTTTATTTTTTTTTTAAATAATTAAAACTGTGTTTAATTTCATCCTTATGTTGTCTCACCACCTACTAAGGGCAGATCTAAGTGAAGTAAGTTTTTTTTGTTGCCAATGGTTTAGACATTAATGGCTGTGCGTTGAGTTATTTTGAGGGGACAGCAAATTTACACTGTTATACAGGCTGTACACTTACTACTTTACATTGTAGCAGAGTGTCATTTCTTCAGTGTTGTCACATGAAATGATATAATAAAATATTTACAAAAATGTGAGCGGTGTACTCACTTTTGTGAGATTCTGTATTTGTATTGAATTCTACAAAGTGTATGTGAAACTATTAAAGGACCACTATAGTGCCAGGAAAACATACTCAGGGTCCCCCTCCCGCCCGGCTCTGGAAAGGGGAAAAGGGGTAAAACTTACCTTTTTCCAGCGCTGGGCGGGGAGATCTCTGCCTCCAATCCTCCTCCGTTCCGCCCTGTCGGCTGAATGCGCACGCGCGGCAAGAGCTGCGCGCGCAATCAGCCGGTCGCATAGGAAAGCATTTACAATGCTTTCCTATGGACGCTTGCGTGCTCTCACTGTGATTTTCACAGTGAGAATCACGCAAGCGCCTCTAGCGGCTGTCAATGAGACAGCCACTAGAGGATTTGGTGGAAGGCTTAACCCATTAATAAACATAGCAGTTTCTTTGAAACTGCTATGTTTATAAAAAAAAAATGGGTTAACCCTAGCTGGACCTGGCACCCAGACCACTTCATTAAGCTGAAGTGGTCTGGGTGCCTAGAGTGGTCCTTTAATATTATCACATATTAACTGGTGGAGTTTAATGTCTGACATACGCACACGATGATGTGTTGAGACAAAGGGTTGAGTATTGAAGAAAAATTTTTTAACAAGGGGAGAGAGAGTGCAAATGTTACAAATAGAGAACTGACCATAAAGTTTCTGGAATAAGTAGACACAGGGGAATCAATGCCAAATATTTGATAAAATTATGTAAATGTACACTGCCAACATTTGCAAGAATACGTCTGACAGACTAATATGCAAATAAATCATCTAGATTGGGGGGACAGCAAATTTACACTGTTATACAGGCTGCACACTTAATACTTTACATTTTAGCAGAATGTAATTTCTTCAGTGTTGTCACATAAAAAGATATAATATATTTACAAAAATGTGAAGGGTGTACTGACTTTTGTGAGATACTGTACATATACATTAGTGCCTTATAGGAAACTGACATCCTTTCTTTAAAATGTCACATTCTTGTACCTACTTAACGTGCACGTATCTTGCTCCTATTGCTGTAAACATAAATAAAACCTGTTCTACAGTATAACTTTCTTAAAACACCTTCCATCAAATATCATACACCCACCATTTTCCCATTTTATAACTCTCTCATAATTGGTACAGGAGGGGACGGGGCAATAAAAGTTACAGGAAGGGATGGGGGACAATAATAAGCAGAGGGGGGCAATAAAAGTTACAGGAGGGTAGGGGGAACAATAATAGGTACAGGAGGTGAGAGGGGGGCAGTAAAAGTTACAGAAGGGGAGGCGGAACAATGATAGGTACAGGAGGGGGGCAATAAATTATACGGGAGGGGGGACAATAATAGGTACAAAGGGGGGGACAAAAAGGTACAGGAGGGGGACAATAACAGATACAAGAGGGAAGGGGGCAATAAATGTTACAGGAGGAGAAGGAGGAGAATAATGGGTACAGGAGGGGAGAGGGGAAACAATAACAGGTACAGAAGGGGAGAGGGGACTATGAAATATACAGGAGAGGAGAGAGGGCAATGAAAGGTACAGGAGGGGAGGGGAGGACAATGAAAGGGACAGGAGGGAAGGGGGACATTTAAAAGCACAGGAGGGGAGAAGGACAATGAAAGGTTCAGGAGGGGAGACAATAAAAGGTACAGGAGGGGGCATTGAAAGGCACAGAAAGGATATTGAAATGAGGGCTGGGGGGCACAAAGAGACATACAGAGGAGCACAGGGCACAAAGAGACACACTGAGGGACTGAGGGGGCACAAAGACACAGAGGGGGACAAAGAGACACACAGAGGGGCTGGGAAGAAAAATAAGCACAAAGGGGCTAGGGGAAAAAGCTGCACAAATGTGTTTGGAAAAAGAGCCACACAAATAAACTTGGGGGGGAGAAAGAGACACAGAAAGGGGCAATGGGGACGAAAGACACACAAAATGGGTGGGGGGAAGAAAGAGACAGACAAAGGGGCTGGAGGAAGTAAAAGATACACACGGGGGGTTGTAAAAGACACACAAGGGATAAAACACAGTAGGGAGGTTTAAGACACACAAATGGGGAATGGGGATGAGACATTTGAAAAAAGGGGTGAAGATGCATCTTTTGGGGGGGATGGGGAGGCAAAATGCGTCTTCGTCTGTGTAGTAAAAAATAATTGCACCGAACCTGCCTGCAGGACCTACCTATTGCAGACCGTCCGGACGCAAGAAGAGATGTGCGACTGCACATGGAGCTAGGCAGACAGCCGACACAGCATTCAGTATGGTACTGGCTTAGGCCGCTGGGTGTGAACAGTCCTGCGGGGTGGGCACTGTACAGGTCCGGACTGGCCCACTGGGATACTGGGAAATTTCCCGGTGGGCCATCGGCACCTGGGTCTGCTGGCGGCCGCTGGGGGAGGTCTTCTGGCGGCCGCTGGGGGAGCTGTGCTGTCTCTGCTCCCCAGCGCGCAGCTTAATGAGACCGGGGCCGAAATATGATGTCATATTCCGGCCCCGGTCTCATTCCGCAGCCAGCAAGGGCGGGAGAGCAGAGCCAGCGCAGCTCCCCCAGCGGCCGCCAGAAGACCTCCCCCATTAGCCGCCAGAAGACCTCCCCCAGCGGCCGCCAGCACAGACAGCCGTCTGCACTGTACGACCCCCTGGCAAGTAGTAGTAGTTTGTGTCAGTGTGAGTTTGTCTGTCTGTTATGGTGTGTGTGTCTGTCTGTTATGGTGTGTCTGTCTGTCTGTTATGGTGTGTCTGTCTGTTATGGTGTGTCTGTCTGTTATGGTGTGTGTGTCTGTCTGTTATGGTGTGTGTGTCTGTCTGTTATGGTGTGTGTGTCTGTCTGTTATGGTGCGTCTGTCTGTTATGGTGTGTGTGTGTCTGTCTGTTATGGTGTGTGTGTCTGTATGGTGTGTGTGTCTGTCTGTGTCATGGTGTCTGTATGGTGTGTGCGTCTGTCTGTCATGGTGTGTGTGTGTGTGTGTGTGTGTCCATCATGGTGTGTGTGTCTGCATGGTGTGTGTGTATGTGTCTGTCTGTGTCATGGTGTGTGTCTGTCTGTCTGTGTCATGGTGTCTGTATGGTGTGTGTGTGTCTGTCTGTCATGGTGTGTGTGTGTCTGTCTGTCTGTCTGTCTGTCTGTGTGTGTCTGTCTGTCTGTGTCATGGTGTGTGTGTGTGTCTGTCTGTGTGTCATGGTGTGTGTGTCTGTCTGTCCGTCATGATGTGTGTCTGTCCGTCATGGGGGGTGTGTCTGTCTGTGTCTGTCTGTGTCATTGTGTGTGTGTGTGTGTGGGTCTGTCTGTGTCATGGTCTGTCATGGTGTGTGTGTGTGTCTGTCATGGGGTGTGTATCTGTCATGGTGTAAATGTGTGTTTAAAAATAGTGTTTTTTACGGGGGCGGAGTCTGACCGCCATACCGAACAGACGCACGGGGTAAGAGCTCCTGGCGGGCGAGAGAAGCAGAGGGCACTAGCGGCGATTATACGGCCCAACGACAGCCAGAGGTGTGCTACCCACGTTGGGGGCGCACTGAGGACTCAGGGGATACCCTTTGGGAGCCTGTCGGGGCGTATCGAGCAACAAGCAATCTGAGGCCTGCGGGAGCGGGAGCCGGAGAGTGTCGGACGATCTCTCCGACTCCATACATCAGCAACCACAGTTAACCTCCTAACCCCCCCCCCCTGGACTGGTGGGGGTCATCCCAGTCCCCACACGATAAGCGGACGAACGCTGACAGCAAGCGAGCGGAATTGAATAATCGGAAGAAGCGAGGGGCAGTCGGAGCGTGTCCAAGATGGCCGCCCGACAGCAGCCACAGCGACAGACCACGAGCAGCAGTCAGATGCCCAACTCCTTAGAGGCCCTCGACAGACTCTGCTCAGCCTTTTATGACATGATGTGCAGTCGGGGTATGCCCTACCATCAAGCGGCCCGAACTGTGGCCACGTGGATCCGCCCAACGACCCGCCGAAGCTACTATGATGTTCCACAGCGGATATTTCAGGCGGGCGTCTGACGGAGCAAGCACGGACAAACACACAGGCGGGAAGCAGACCGCGCAAACCCGGACACGCATACTTACACAAGCGGTGGAAAAAAAAAAACGGACATTCCCAAACAGCCGATACCGATACCCAGAAGGTCCCTACCCCTGCATCAGGAGTACAACAAGTGATACTTGCCTACAGAGCTGCATTGGGAGCGAAGAGGTCGACTTGCCGCCAGGCCCAGACCCCCTCCACTCGAGGTACTCACGGAGGATTGGGGAGCAGAGACAGAACCACACCAGCTCACTTGACCCACGACGCCGAGGCTCGGTGCTCATACTGGTTGCGGGATTTTGTGACTCGGAGGGCGGGCATAGGTTGAAAATGCCGCAGCCTCACGGACTTACAAGCCATCCACCTCACCCACAACAAGCGGGGGAAATGGCATATAATTATAAACGGACGTTATCCTGACTCTTAATGTTAAATGTGTTGCAGCCATTCACACTAGACAGTCGATATGTAACTATACCTCTCGGAATATGTGAATCTTTATTGCATACTTTTTGCCTCATATCCTTATGCTTAGTGATACTTCACCGCACCTGTAGAGAGATGGGCCACTACACCATTAGAAATGCTTACCGTACACACCACGAGTGGCATTATCCCTACTCATTCCTCACTTATGCACACATGTAACAACATGCTACCTGGTACATATGCATAGAGAGCAGCCTACTAGGTGATGACCTGTTACCTTAACACAGATAAGAACTCACTGAATATGACACCTGCCTCAGTCTGCCCTACGAATAAATGAACATCATACACAACACTGCTGCCCTAGCACGTAAAGCTGAAGCCCAGAGCTGAGACCTCACTTTTATAACATTTAAGCTCTCCACAGAGCGCATCATGCATCATTTTTAGCTGATAGAGCCTCCTACATTGTTTGTTAATTCATCTTAAACATACAAGTTAACATGTTACACAACACGACTATGACTACTTCTTTCTCTTGCAATACTTCTTGTTTAATTCATGTTCCTACTCGACAAAAAAAAAAAAAGTGCAGCACCTCTTGACTATATGCATCAACTGTTTGCAATAATATTGTATACTAAACATGTCATCGATTAAGCTTGTAATCATCTCTGCACTCAAAAATAAAGAATTAAAAAAAAAATAGTGTTTTTGCTCACCTTTTTTTCCCCACGCAGCGTGCTGGTCTTCCCTCGACTGGCCCTGCCTCTATGGCTGAGATCATCAAGCTTGATGATCTCAGCCAATCCAATGCTTTGTCATAGGATTGGCTGCAAAACGCTACACCAATCAGCATCTCCTCATAGAGATGCATTGAATCAATGTATCTCTATGGGGAACGTTCAGCACCTACAGAGTGTGGAGGC
Organism: Pelobates fuscus; assembly: GCF_036172605.1. NCBI lineage: Eukaryota > Metazoa > Chordata > Amphibia > Anura > Pelobatidae > Pelobates > Pelobates fuscus. Next base: position 338,756,841 of record NC_086321.1, on the reverse strand, counting down.
CCTTAATGTAGGTGCACTGACACAGGAAGCACCTCTAGTGACCGTCTGAGTGACTGTCACTAGCGGTGTCTCTTTGAAGCAATGTAAACACTGCCTTTTCTCTGAAAAGTCAGTGTTAACGTTGAAAAGCCTGTAGGGACATGCTATAGATACCAGTACCACTACATTAAGCTGTGTGTGTGCGTCTGGTAGTGAGTGAGCTTGCTTGCATGTGTGTGCCTGCTAGTGAGTGAGCTTGTGTTTTTATGTCAATGAGCTGATGTATAACAGTGAGATTGTTTGTCTATGAGCCTGTGTGTCATTGAGATGTCAGTGAGATTGTCTGTGTCTGCATGTGAGTATGCTTACTGTATAATTCAATGTTTTACTCTGAAAGGACCAATATTTTATATTAGAAAAAGCAATATATATATATATATATATATATATATATATATATATATATATATTACTCAATCATCTGTCATGGCAAGACATCGCCTTACATATTACACGCGACAATATATGGCGCAGTGAATTATGGGTCTGGCTTAAAAAAATTTCCAGGGCTGCTTTGTATCCCCAGTCCGGCCCTGGCACTGTATATGTCATGGCATCTCATGAGGCCCAGGCTCGGATGCCATGGCAAAAGACAAGGGGAGGGACTAGAGGACTGGACACTGACATGGAGACTTATTTTGTTACAACTGTTCTATATTTATTTGTTTATTGCATATGAACTTTGGAGATGTTTTTGTAAACTGGCACTTTACAATAAATGTTGCACTGAGAAATATATATGCATACAAGCGTATAATTGTTCTTTTGGGCGGGGGGCTGGATCTTGGGTGAGTTCCCACACTTTTCCCCCCTGGACTTGACCCCTGATACATACCATACTGAAATCTTCATCAAATCCTCATCATGCTCCTCAATGAAGAAACCTGCTGCACCGCACAGTCCACCTTTTTACACCTCTCTTAAGCCCTTTTTTTCTTTATCATCTTCCCCCTCACCTTTATCACTTTTCATTTACTCTGTTTATTTTTACACCTCTCAAACGCTCCTCCTTCCCCCCTTTATTCAGGCCTCCTCCTGCTCCTCACTGATGCTGCCTGGCAAAACATGGCACAATGGCAAACACATACAGACACACACACAGACAGCAATGTCAGCCACACACACACACACACACAGACAAGTCAAGTCAAATCTCTACTCGATAGTAAACATTGCAATGATATTACAGGTATGCCCATGAAAGCTCAGAAAGACAACAGTACGGTCTAAACCCATTTTTAAGACTTACCTTTATCTTCTGGAACCACATTCCTTATCCTCTTCTCTCCTCCATATCTACTCCTGGCCTTCTCTTCTTTTTTTGTGCTCCAAAGCATGCTCCTTGGTCCTGATCTGCAGAGCGCCAACACAAAATGAAATTGAAGAAAAATGGCGGCACATCCGGGCAAAGGCTTATCAAGGCGGGAGTTCATAAAACTGGAAATTTCTGTATTTTTGTATGGCATCTCCCTCTGCTCATTGTGTTTTAACCAACAAGATTAAGTCCAGTATTTCTGTCCCGCATCTGGACCCGACGCTGTGGAAGCATTTATATGTTAAGTGGAAGATGAGAGAAGAACCCACATATCAGGGCTTTCTTATGGTAGGCCCATTTTTTTCTTTACCTGTTTTGATGCTTGTCTACTACATTATATGTGTTTAAAAAAACAGTAGGGGCCTCAGCCATTATATGTCCTTTACTACATTTAATAACTCAACCCGTTATATAATGACTTAACCCCTTCTCAGGGAACCCTAAATCCTGTTCTAAAATTAATTCAGAGTACAGTATATACATATATATATATATATATATAGCAAGGGCTTGCACTCCTGGTAATGTTCTATAGTGCCCGGTGCTGGACTGGCAAAATCAAGTAGATGTAGCAGAAATGAATGCACTCCAAGGTCTTTGTAGGAGTTTTCAAGTAAAATTTAACTTTTATTTAATCCATATAAAAATGTCAACGTTTCAGTCCCCACATGGAGCTTTCATCAGGACATGGAGTGCCTTGGCATTGTCCCAGTGCAGTCTGTCAAGACGTTTGAGCAGATTTTGACACTACCTGGGTCCTGCTACGCCCCTGCGCTTCTTCTAGTCTTCGCCAGTTGGTGAAGTCTGGTGTCAGTTTGCTAAAAGTAAACTGTGTAGTGTGGACAATTGGCCATAGAGTGAATCTGGTATGAGAAAAAACTATTTACCTGAAGTATTCCCCATATACACTAAATACACCATGTAGCATAAAGATACAAGGTATATTCAATGGAAAATATAAAGTTTTACTCACTTTTCCTCTGTGCCACTTCGGCTTTGTGGGTGTTACGTTTAAAGCCCACCTTCTATACCGCCTGTGCTACTCCCAAAGTCTTCTTTGAATTGCGGATTGTCGGCTAGGGAGTTTCCATAGCAATCACAACAAATGTGCTGTGGTTGCTATGGGAGGAGAGCAGAGGGACATCCTGTGGGCATTGACTGACAGCTGTGAGAAAAAAAAATATTTTTTTATTACTTTTTTTCTTAATCTATACATTTGCTAGCAAAACCTCTAGCACAATGTAAAGATAAAATTGGATGCTCAATCTAATGAGGATAAGTTGTTTGGGCCATGACAGGTGCCCTTTGAAAAAAGACCTATCAGGTCGACACGTTGTTCTGTGTTACTGGTTTCCAGTAAAAATTGCCACTAAAAGAACCTTGGCAGTGCCTGGACCTTTTCGTTTTTTCCTATATTATAGGGATGTGGGTGCTGGGTCCTGGTCCAGCTGCACCCTGGCTCTGAAGAAAATTGTTTGGCTGAGTGTAGTTCCTTTCTCATGTATTATATTGTTTTGTCCCATCTACTGTTTGTAAGAAAAATAGCATTTTTGCTTTTATGCTAAGGACAATGTATACTGTCTAAAACATTTTTATAAACGATGAACGAATAAGTGAAAAATAAACATTGTGTAAATTTATAAATCTATGTATATAGAAATCTATACACAAAATAGCTGTCTTACGATATGTTTCTGTGCTAGCTATGCATCCATTGCTTCAAATATGACAGTATGACAGTACTTTTTCAATCAAAAAGTGTTCGATAGTGAAGGGGTTAATTAATATAGCATGGACACTGCGAATAGTAATTCTCTCAATGTATATACGCCACAAACAGGTGCCCAGTACAGGTGGGTGCTGTTTATAGTACAGTCACACAATGTTTACATTACAGTCGCCCAGTACAGTAGCACGCTGTTCATATTAGTTTCACTGTTCAGTAGCACACTGTCTATATAACCCTGTGTAGTACTAGAAGCATGCTGTTTATATTAGTTATTCCGTGTATTAGCATGCTGTTTATATTAGTTATTCCATGTATTAGCATGCTGTTTATATTAGTTATTCCGTGTATTAGCATGCTGTTTATATTAGTTATTCCGTGTATTAGCATGCTGTTTATATTAGTTATTCTGTGTAGTAGCATGCTGTTTATATTAGTTATTCTGTGTAGTAGCATGCTGTTTATATTAGTTATTCCGTGTATTAGCATGCTGTTTATATTAGTTATTCCGTGTATTAGCATGCTGTTTATATTAGTTATTCCGTGTATTAGCATGCTGTTTATATTAGTTATTCCGTGTATTAGCATGCTGTTTATATTAGTTATTCCGTGTATTAGCATGCTGTTTATATTAGTTATTCTGTGTAGTAGCATGCTGTTTATATTAGTTATTCTGTGTAGTAGCATGCTGTTTATATTAGTTATTCCGTGTATTAGCATGCTGTTTATATTAGTTATTCCGTGTATTAGCATGCTGTTTATATTAGTTATTCCGTGTATTAGCATGCTGTTTATATTAGTTATTCTGTGTAGTAGCATGCTGTTTATATTAGTTATTCTGTGTAGTAGCATGCTGTTTATATTAGTTATTCCATGTACTAGCATGCTGTTTATATTAGTTATTCCGTGTAGTAGCATGCTGTTTATATTAGTTATTCCGTGTATTAGCATGCTGTTTATATTAGTTATTCCCTGTAGTAGCATGCTGCTTATACTAGTTATTCCCTGTAGTAGCATGCTGTTTATATTAGTTATTCCGTGTAGTAGCATGCTGTTTATATTAGTTATTCCGTGTATTAGCATGCTGTTTATATTAGTTATTCCCTGTAGTAGCATGCTGTTTTACTAGTTATTCCCTGTAGTAGCATGCTGTTTATATTAGTTATTCCGTGTAGTAGCATGCTGTTTATATTAGTTATTCCGTGTATTAGCATGCTGTTTATATTAGTTATTCCGTGTAGTAGTGTGGTGGAATCTCGGTAAAAATAAATTTAGTAGGCCGAGATTACCACGTGGCATGTGTACGTGCATATGCTGACGTATCGATCAGTTGGTTGCACGAGGCAAGATACGATCAGTAGTGTACGGAGCATGTGCAAGAATACAGGATGTAGTATTCCCCTCCTCCATTGTGCTGGACAGGCCATGCGGTCAAGCAGGAAGTTAATTCTTATTTGTATTGATTGGTCAAGAGAATGTGCAGGTGGAGCTTAATATGGGAGGAGTTATGTGCCTATATAAGGAGCCTGCACTATTGTCCGTGGCTCAGAACTTGCTGTATTTTGGTGACATTAGTCCCTCTGAGTCCCGATCGGTGATCCAATAAAGAATCTCTTCCTTCCTGAAGAAACCTGTGTCCATCTCTCTGTGCTTGGCTTCCGTCAGTTTCTCCGGTATCATTTGGTGCATTGGCCGGGAAGCTCATCGTTCAACGGTAGCTGAGAGGCAGAGGCGTGAGACGGTCTATCTTTGCCCACGTTCTCTACGGCTGCACCCCTGAACTTCTGCGTGGACCTCCCTTCGTCTCGGCGCCACTGGTCTGTTGTCCAGGAGATCATCGGCCTCTACGTAAGAAGTGCTGGGGTGTCCCCGTCGATGAGTGTGAACTCAGGTTCAGGAACGAGTAGGTAAGACAACTGCTGTTTTAGACGGCAGACCCACTAGGGGTATACCGATTGTGCGGTAGGCCCATAAGGGGTTTGAATTGTGTATGGAATCTGCCCCCTCTGTCGGAGGGAAGGAGCGAAGGCGCACCGCTCAATCGAACGCTCTTTAGTAAGACCGTTTGATTTGGTTAGTCAGGCGGGGTTCTGGTGTAAATAGCCCTAGCCGGACACCGGTGTCTTGTCTAGACTAGCGTTCTAGGGTGTATAATTTGTTCGCTAAGTCGGAGGGACCGGGAGACTAAGCGGCGTCTGTGTAAATTCGGTTCGCTAGCTCTCAACCTATCTTGGCTAAGTGGGAAGGCGTGTAAATTTGGAACCCACTAGATTTTTGATAGAGTAATCGACTAAGAGGCGTCTGTGTAAATTCGGTCCTCTAGTTCGCTATATGTGGTGCTTGGGCAGTGTGGCTAACCAAAACGGGTGTACATAGTTTTAGGTAGTCCATTCAAGGTACTGGCCAATAGTTTAGTTGGGATTGTAAATGTGTTAAAGATTGTTTAGTAAAGTGTATATCTTGTTAGATAGCGGAGCTCAGCCGTCTAGCGAGAGTGTTAATAGTGTGTTGCTGTATCATAGTGCACGGTACCATAACCCTGTATATTTACTGACACTGTATATAAGTACTAATCACTGTCGTCCATTGCATGTTTAACACCATAACCACTAATAATTGTATTGTGACCTTAAATTGTGCTTTGACCTATGCTAACCGTACTGTAACCGCTATTTGTAAAAGACGATGTTACTGGGGTGTGTTTTAGACGGGTAATTCATATATAGAGAATTATAGCGTGGGTGACTGTATAGTTTCGCCAAAGGGCATAATATTGATTATCTAGTGACTGGTGTAACAGCTGTGTGTGTACGGGAATTCCCTAAGTGTTTATTGTGTTATTGTGTACGTTTCACTTGGTAACCGTACCACGTGGTGCTGTTGCCAGAGGAAACGGGTGTGACTGTTGAATAGTACGCGTGCATAGTATTCGTTGTCAACGAAGTTCCATTGATAAGTATAGGCGCGTCGGAGTCAACGATTTTGGATCCCTTAGGTTGTATGGTAAAGCATTTTAAAAAGGGATTTAAAACATGTGATTTTGGGGTTAAAATGTCTCCTGTACGTTTGGTCACTTTGTGCACTAGGGAGTGGCCTACTTTGGTTGCGGCGTGGCCGCCACGTGGTAGTTTGGATCCAACCCTGATACAGCGTGTACACGTGGCTGTGTCAGGTAGGCCTGAACTTTACGGACAGTTTCCATATATTGATTGTTGGAGACAGGCCGTAAACGACTCGCCAAAATGGATTCAGATATGCCACGGGGAGCAATGTCGCCTCATGGTGGCCAGGACTTGTTTGTCCACTAGGACTGTGGTTAGGCCCATTTTGGACACGCCCCCTGAGTCCGAGATTCCTTTGCCGCCCCCTTACTTCCCTACAGGAAGAGGTAACGCGAATGCAGGAAGTTCTATACCCCTCCCCTCATTGCCCTCATCCACTTCCGCTTCCTCCTCTAGTACAGAATCCACCCCCCCTCGTATTAAACCTCCCCTTCCGGAACCAGAACCAACCCCCGTTAGATCTAAATATCCTGATTTGGCGCCACTTCAAACTTCCGGTCAAGCTTCTTCTAGCTCAGCTGGGAGTATTCTATTTACTAACTTTTCCCAAAATCAAGCTCCCACATCCTCATGCCCTATTTCCCCCCGACTGGAACCTCTAACTGACGCCCCTCCACGTAGCCCTATTCTAACCCAACAACTGACCGGTACCCTACAACTTAGACATTATCAGATGCCTCTTCGTCTGAATCCCGGGTCAGCCTATATCGATGCCGCAGGTCAAATGGCACATGCTGACCCAGTCTTCGTATATGTCCCGTTCACTACTACCGATCTCTTGAATTGGAAGACCCACAATTCCTCGTACACTGAGAAACCACAAGCTATGACCGATCTGTTCACCTCGATAGTTCAGACACATAATCCGACATGGGCTGATTGCCAGCAGTTATTAATGACTTTGTTTAATAATGAGGAAAGGACAAGGATTAACCAAGCGGCCATTAAAGCGCTAGAGGATAGAGCCCGTGCTTTGAATCAAGCCAATCCAGCAGCATGGGCCGCAACACATTACCCTAATACCGATCCCGACTGGAATGTTAATGGCGCAAATATGGTCCAACTTAAAGCCTATAGAGACGCTATAATTGCTGGCATGAAAGCCGGAGGAAAGAAAGCTATTAATATGTCGAAGACAGTTGAGGTGATTCAGAAAAGTGATGAAGCGCCCAGTGTCTTTTATGACCGATTATTGGAGGCATACCGCTTGTATACCCCCTTTAATCCGGAAGACGCAGATAATTCCCGAATGGTAAACTCCGCCTTTGTCAGCCAAGCTTACGGAGATATTAAGCGCAAGCTACAGAAGTTAGAAGGGTTTGCAGGTATGTCTATCACCCAACTAATGGAGGTAGCGAATAAAGTATATATGAACAGGGAAACAGAGACAAAGAAAGAGGAAGAGCGCAAGATGCGTAGAAAGGCAGATATGCTAGCGGTAGCGATCGCAGGCGTAGATAGACGGGGCCCAGATAGAGGCGATAGTAAGTGGAATGAGGAACCTCTGAGTAGAAATCAGTGCGCATACTGTAGGGAAGAAGGGCATTGGAGAAATGAGTGTCCGCGAAGAGAACAGTATGAGAGAGACAGACCTAGGGCAGGTTACGGAAACTTTAGAGGCAGAGCGAGAGGTAGAGGAGGCCCCGGAGGGAGTAATGGGAACAGAGGAAGTGTAAGGGAAGATATGTACTATCCAGCAGCGCAAAGGTCCCGCGATAGAGAAGGTAGGGACTTTGTAGGATTGGCTGACACGGTCATGGAGGACTATTGCTACCGACCGGGCGCCATCCCCCTTGGTCGAGCGGAGCCTATGGTCGATGTATCAATAGGGGGAAAAAGGAGTGCATTCATGATCGACACTGGTGCTGAACATTCGGTGGTGACTGACCTAGTTGCTCCTCCATCTGGAAGAACTATTACTGTAATAGGAGCAACTGGAAGAAGTGCTGCAAAACCGGTTCTTAAAAGTCGACTCTGTACATTGGGAGGCCACGTAGTAAAACATCAATTCCTTTATATGCCTGAATGTCCAGTCCAATTGCTGGGACGTGATATGCTATCTAAGTTACAAGCGCAGATTACGTTCCTACCAAATGGAACAACATCCTTAAAGTTTAATGGACCTTCAGGTATTATGACATTATCCGTACCAAAGGAAGAAGAGTGGCGACTTTATACAGCGTTGACTAGCCAAAACCCTAGGAGTGATGAGTCCTTATTCAACATACCAGGAGTTTGGGCAGAGAACAACCCACCAGGACTGGCCCGCAATATTCCACCTATTAAAATCGAACTAAAACTTGGGGTTTATTCAGTGAGCTTAAGACAATATCACATCCCGCAGAAGGCTAAGAAGAACATCCAATCTTATCTGGATAAGTTCATACGGTATGGTATCCTAAAATTCTGTACTTCCCCCTGGAACACCCCATTGCTGCCTGTTCAAAAGCCCGGTACAGATGAGTATCGACCTGTGCAGGACTTGAGAGCAGTCAATGATGCGGTTGTTAGTATACATCCAGTTGTGCCCAATCCATATAACCTGCTTGCTTTAATTCCGGGCGGGGCTACTTACTCAGTGCCTACAACAACTGACTCATATGCTTGGTATAAAGTGGAGGCTTCATACGGCATATAGACCCCAGAGTTCTGGTAAGGTAGAGAGAATAAATAGAACTATTAAGAATCAGTTGGCTAAAATGTGTCAGGAAACCCAACTTAAGTGGAACGTTCTCTTGCCCATAGCTCTATTGCGAATCCGCAGTACACCTACCAGAAGGATGGGCCTCTCTCCTTTTGAAATCATGTATGGGCGACCACCTCCCGTACTTGGTAACTTAAGGGGGGATTTGAGTCAGTTGGGAGAAGGAATTACCCGGCAGCAGGTTGTAGAGTTGGGTAAGACTATGGAGGAGGTACAGAAATGGGTACAAGATAGATTACCTGTGAATATTTATCCCCCAGTTCATAGTTACCACCCAGGAGACCAAGTGTGGATTAAAGAGTGGAATAATGTACCGTTAGGGCCCAAGTGGAGAGGTCCTTATGTTGTTCTTTTGTCTACCCCTACAGCGATAAAAGTAGCCGAAGTGACTCCGTGGATACATCACTCCAGGGTTAAACCAGCAGCAGTCGATTCTTGGCAAGTTACAGCAGATCCAGAGAATCCCTGCAAGATCCGGTTAAAGCGCACGACTCAGTCGGAGTGACGAAGAACTTTGTGGATTACAAATTTTATTGTTTCAGAGATTTGGTAAGTGAGTGAGAAGGCCATAATAAAGCCTGTCCGCTCACCGACGTATAGTGTATAAGCCAGGAAAAGTCCCGAAGGGACCCCTGTGAAGACGAGCAGAACTCCATTCCCTGCAGCCCTTACATCCTGGAAGCTGAGGTGCCTTCGCACGGACGAAGACTGAGGATGACGACGAAAGATGTGTTTATGATAATGTTTTTATATGTGTATTTTTATATTCAGGAAGGTAGAGGTACCGACACTCCTAGCTGTGAGGTATGCATTAAGACTACAAGAACAGGTAACCATATTTCCCAAACCCTAATTTGGCATTCACAATACGAGTGTAAAGGAGATGTATCAAGATGTAGATACCTAAATATAGAATATAGTGTGTGCCATTTAGGAGTAGGAGAACCTAAGTGCTTCAGTCCAGAGTATCAACCTCGTACAATTTGGTTGACTCTCAGGAATGGAGATCCACAGGGGACCCTAATTAATAAGACGGTATTAGAATCCGTACATTCTTCGGGTGTTCTGCTATTTGATGCGTGTAAGGCGATATCAAGTGGTAGAAAGCCGTGGAATGTATGTGGGGATCTTAGATGGGAGAGGACGTATGGGTCTAACGATAAATATATTTGTCCCAGTAGTAAAAATAAATATGTGAGCCCTAGATGCCCAAATAGAGATTATAACTTTTGCCCATATTGGTCTTGTGTGGGGTGGGCAACTTGGGGACAGACAGTAGACAAGGACATGATTGTGACTAAGTTGCCTACCAGCCCATATTGTAAGTCTATGGAATGCAATCCAGTCCATATACTTATAAATAACCCCGACAAGTTCTTAGATAAATATGGTAATTTATTTGGGTTTCAAATATATGGGACAGGTTTAGACCCTGGGACAGTATTGTTTATAGGGATAGAGACTGATACGGTATCCTCCCAGACTCATCAAGTATACCATTCCTTTTATGAAGAGATGAGCATAGATAATAAGATCCCCCATAATGCTAAAAACCTGTTTATTGATTTAGCCGAAAGTATTGCCGGTAGTCTTAATGTTACCAACTGCTATGTGTGTGGAGGTACTAACATGGGAGACCAATGGCCTTGGGAAGCAAAGGAGGTAATGTCCGGTTCTGAGGCAGTTGACCAATTAATATCTACACAAGCCGATTATCATATGAGTGTTAGAGGTAAATCTGAGTGGAGATTAAAGACCTCCATCATAGGTTATGTTTGCATAGCAAGGAAAGGAATGATGTATAATACTTCTGTAGGAGAATTAACTTGTCTAGGGCAAAAAGCTTATGATGATGATACAAAGAATACAACTTGGTGGTCGGCTTCAAATGTCTCAGAACCATCTAACCCGTTTGCTAGATACGCCAATTTAAAGGATGTGTGGTTTGATCTATCCATCACATCTACCTGGAGAGCCCCAGCAAATTTGTACTGGATCTGTGGTAAGAAAGCCTATTCGGAGTTGCCACAGGACTGGGAAGGGGCATGTGTGTTGGGTATGCTCAAACCATCCTTCTTCTTGTTACCTATTGAAACAGGTGAGACTTTAGGTGTTAAAGTGTATGATGTGAATCATAGGAAGAAAAGGGGACCCATAGAGATAGGCACCTGGGAAGATAATGAATGGCCTCCCCAGCGTATTATAGATTACTATGGGCCAGCCACGTGGGCAGAGGACGGTACCTTTGGTTATAGAACCCCAATTTATATGCTCAATCGTATTATAAGATTACAGGCGGTGGTTGAGATCATTACTAACGAGACATCACAAGCGCTCAATCTTCTAGCGAAGCATAATACCAGGATGAGGACAGCAGTATACCAAAATAGGTTAGCCTTGGATTACCTTTTGGCAGTAGAGGGAGGTGTATGTGGGAAGTTTAACCTGAGCAATTGCTGTCTTCAAATAGATGACGAAGGGCAAGCAATAGCTGAGCTTACTAGCCATATGGTTAAACTAGCGCATGTGCCTACTCAGGTATGGAAAGGGTATAATCCAAGTAGTTGGTTTGGTAGCTGGTATGAGTGGTTTGGAGGGCTTAAGGCAGTGGTAGGTGGAGTCCTACTGATTTTAATGTTGTGTCTACTCCTGCCGTGTCTTATACCCTTAGTAGTTAGGTCTGTGCAAAGCCTGATAGAAAATATAGCAGAGAGGAAGGCTGCTGCACAGATAATGGCAATTTATAAATATAAGGCTCTAGATCAGGGAGAACCAATGCAGGAAGATGAGTGTTGAAGATTCACATCATAAGATAAGTCTGGTCTGGTTCAAGGTAACTTGCGGTGTATGCAAACTAAGGTTAAGTGATGCCTCAAGTAATTGTGAAATATCAAGAGGCATCAAAGGGGGGAATGTGGTGGAATCTCGGTAAAAATAAATTTAGTAGGCCGAGATTACCACGTGGCATGTGTACGTGCATATGCTGACGTATCGATCAGTTGGTTGCACGAGGCAAGATACGATCAGTAGTGTACGGAGCATGTGCAAGAATACAGGATGTAGTATTCCCCTCCTCCATTGTGCTGGACAGGCCATGCGGTCAAGCAGGAAGTTAATTCTTATTTGTATTGATTGGTCAAGAGAATGTGCAGGTGGAGCTTAATATGGGAGGAGTTATGTGCCTATATAAGGAGCCTGCACTATTGTCCGTGGCTCAGAACTTGCTGTATTTTGGTGACATTAGTCCCTCTGAGTCCCGATCGGTGATCCAATAAAGAATCTCTTCCTTCCTGAAGAAACCTGTGTCCATCTCTCTGTGCTTGGCTTCCGTCAGTTTCTCCGGTATCAGTAGCATGCTGTTTATATTAGTTATTCCGTGTATTAGCATGCTGTTTATATTAGTTATTCCGTGTATTAGCATGCTGTTTATATTGGTTATTCCATGTAGTAGCATGCTGTTTATATTAGTTATTCTGTGTATTAGCATGCTGTTTATATTAGTTATTCTGTGTAGTAGCATGCTGTTTATATTAGTTATTCTGTGTATTAGCATGCTGTTTATATTAGTTATTCCCTGTATTAGCATGCTGTTTATATTAGTTATTCCCTGTATTAGCATGCTGTTTATATTAGTTATTCCATGTAGTAGCATGCTGTTTATATTAGTTATTCCATGTAGTAGCATGCTGTTTATATTAGTTATTCCATGTAGTAGCATGCTGTGTATATTAGTTATTCTGTGTATTAGCATGCTGTTTATATTAGTTATTCCATGTAGTAGCATGCTGTTTATATTAGTTATTCTGTGTATTAGCATGCTGTTTATATTAGTTATTCTGTGTAGTAGCATGCTGTTTATATTAGTTATTCTGTGTAGTAGCATGCTGTTTATATTAGTTATTCTGTGTATTAGCATGCTGTTTATATTAGTTATTCCCTGTATTAGCATGCTGTTTATATTAGTTATTCTGTGTATTAGCATGCTGTTTATATTAGTTATTCCATGTAGTAGCATGCTGTTTATATTAGTTATTCCCTGTATTAGCATGCTGTTTATATTGGTTATTCTGTGTAGTAGCATGCTGTTTATATTGGTTATTCCATGTAGTAGCATGCTGTTTATATTAGTTATTCCGTGTATTAGCATGCTGTTTATATTAGTTATTCTGTGTATTAGCATGCTGTTTATATTAGTTATTCCATGTAGTAGCATGCTGTTTATATTAGTTATTCCCTGTATTAGCATGCTGTTTATATTGGTTATTCTGTGTAGTAGCATGCTGTTTATATTGGTTATTCCATGTAGTAGCATGCTGTTTATATTAGTTATTCCATGTGTTAGCATGCTGTTTATATTGGCTATTCCGTGTAGTAGCATGCTGTTTATATTGGTTATTCTGTGTAGTAGCAGGCTGTTTATATTGGTTATTCTGTGTAGTAGCATGCTGTTTATATTAGTTATTCCGTGTAGTAGCATGCTGTTTATATTAGTTATTCCGTGTATTAGCATGCTGTTTATATTAGTTATTCTGTGTAATAGCATGCTGTTTATATTGGTTATTCCCTGTAGTAGCATGCTGTTTATATTAGTTATTCCGTGTATTTCGCATGCTGTTTATATTAGTTATTCTGTGTAGTAGCATGCTGTTTATATTAGTTATTCCGTGTATTTCGCATGCTGTTTATATTAGTTATTCTGTGTAGTAGCAGGCTGTTTATATTAGTTATTCTGTGTAGTAGCATGCTGTTTATATTAGTTATTCTGTGTAGTAGCATGCTGTTTATATTAGTTATTCCATGTAGTAGCATGCTGTTTATATTAGTTATTCCGTGTAGTAGCATGCTGTTTATATTAGTTATTCCGTGTATTAGCATGCTGTTTATATTGGTTATTCCCTGTAGTAGCATGCTGTTTATATTAGTTATTCCGTGTATTTCGCATGCTGTTTATATTAGTTATTCTGTGTAGTAGCATGCTGTTTATATTAGTTATTCTGTGTATTAGCATGCTGTTTATATTAGTTATTCTGTGTATTAGCATGCTGTTTATATTAGTTATTCTGTGTAGTAGCATGCTGTTTATATTAGTTATTCTGTGTATTAGCATGCTGTTTATATTAGTTATTCTGTGTAGTAGCATGCTGTTTATATTAGTTATTCTGTGTATTAGCATGCTGTTTATGTTAGTTATTCTGTGTAGTAGCATGCTGTTTATATTAGTTATTCTGTGTAGTAGCATGCTGTTTATATTAGTTATTCTGTGTAGTAGCAGGCTGTTTATATTAGTTATTCCCTGTATTAGCATGCTGTTTATATTAGTTATTCCGTGTATTAGCATGCTGTTTATATTAGTTATTCTGTGTAGTAGCATGCTGTTTATATTGGTTATTCCATGTAGTAGCATGCTGTTTATATTAGTTATTCTGTGTAGTAGCAGGCTGTTTATATTAGTTATTCCGTGTATTAGCATGCTGTTTATATTAGTTATTCTGTGTAGTAGCATGCTGTTTATATTGGTTATTCCATGTAGTAGCAGGCTGTTTATATTAGTTATTCTGTGTATTAGCATGCTGTTTATATTAGTTATTCTGTGTAGTAGCATGCTGTTTATATTGGTTATTCCGTGTATTAGCATGCTGTTTATATTAGTTATTCCGTGTAGTAGCATGCTGTTTATATTAGTTATTCCGTGTAGTAGCATGCTGTTTATATTAGTTATTCTGTGTAGTAGCAGGCTGTTTATATTAGTTATTCTGTGTAGTAGCAGGCTGTTTATATTAGTTATTCTGTGTAGTAGCATGCTGTTTATATTGGTTATTCCCTGTAGTAGCATGCTGTTTATTAGTTATTCCCTGTAGTAGCATGCTGTTTATATTGGTTATTCCCTGTAGTAGCATGCTGTTTATATTAGTTATTCCGTGTATTTCGCATGCTGTTTATATTAGTTATTCTGTGTAGTAGCATGCTGTTTATATTAGTTATTCCGTGTATTTCGCATGCTGTTTATATTAGTTATTCTGTGTAGTAGCATGCTGTTTATATTGGTTATTCTGTGTATTAGCATGCTGTTTATATTAGTTATTCCATGTAGTAGCATGTTGTTTTTATTAGTTATTCCGTGTATTAGCATGCTGTTTATATTAGTTATTCCCTGTAGTAGCATGCTGTTTATATTAGTTATTCTGTGTAGTAGCATGCTGTTTATATTGGTTATTCCATGTAGTAGCATGCTGTTTATATTAGTTATTCTGTGTATTAGCATGCTGTTTATATTGGCTATTCCGTGTAGTAGCATGCTGTTTATATTGGTTATTCTGTGTAGTAGCATGCTGTTTATATTAGTTATTCCCTGTAGTAGCATGCTGTTTATATTGGTTATTCCCTGTAGTAGCATGCTGTTTATATTAGTTATTCCGTGTATTAGCATGCTGTTTATATTGGTTATTCCCTGTAGTAGCATGCTGTTTATATTGGTTATTCCCTGTATTAGCATGCTGTTTATATTAGTTATTCCGTGTATTAGCATGCTGTTTATATTAGTTATTCTGTGTAGTAGCATGCTGTTTATATTAGTTATTCCGTGTATTAGCATGCTGTTTATATTGGTTATTCCATGTAGTAGCATGCTGTTCATATTAGTTATTCTGTGTATTAGCATGCTGTTTATATTAGTTATTCCCTGTATTAGCATGCTGTTTATATTAGTTATTCCATGTAGTAGCATGCTGTTTATATTAGTTATTCCGTGTAGTAGCATGCTGTTTATATTAGTTATTCCATGTAGTAGCATGCTGTTTATATTAGTTATTCTGTGTAGTAGCAGGCTGTTTATATTAGTTATTCCGTGTATTAGCATGCTGTTTATATTAGTTATTCTGTGTAGTAGCATGCTGTTTATATTGGTTATTCCCTGTAGTAGCATGCTGTTTATATTAGTTATTCCGTGTAGTAGCATGCTGTTTATATTAGTTATTCCGTGTAGTAGCATGCTGTTTATATTAGTTATTCTGTGTAGTAGCATGCTGTTTATATTAGTTATTCCGTGTAGTAGCATGCTGTTTATATTAGTTATTCCGTGTATTAGCATGCTGTTTATATTGGTTATTCTGTGTAGTAGCATGCTGTTTATATTAGTTATTCCGTGTAGTAGCATGCTGTTTATATTAGTTATTCCCTGTAGTAGCATGCTGTTTATATTAGTTATTCCCTGTATTAGCATGCTGTTTATATTAGTTATTCCATGTAGTAGCATGCTGTTTATATTGGTTATTCTGTGTAGTAGCATGCTGTTTATATTAGTTATTCTGTGTAGTAGCATGCTGTTTATATTAGTTATTCCCTGTATTAGCATGCTGTTTATATTAGTTATTCCATGTAGTAGCATGCTGTTTATATTGGTTATTCTGTGTAGTAGCATGCTGTTTATATTAGTTATTCCCTGTATTAGCATGCTGTTTATATTAGTTATTCCGTGTAGTAGCATGCTGTTTATATTGGTTATTCCATGTAGTAGCATGCTGTTTATATTAGTTATTCTGTGTATTAGCATGCTGTTTATATTAGTTATTCCGTGTAGTAGCATGCTGTTTATATTGGTTATTCCATGTAGTAGCATGCTGTTTATATTAGTTATTCTGTGTAGTAGTGATGTGGGATTATTTAAAAAACCTTATTGTACTTGTATTCAATTATTGCACTAACTCCATTTTAACTTTATACCGTGACAATCCTCCATTTTGTCCTCCTAACCTGACTTCTTCAATCCTCCATTTTGTCCTCATAACCTAACTTGTTCATTTCAAAACTACCTTACATGACAGAATTTCCCAGCACATCTAATACAATAGAACAAAGACTGTATTTTCTATAAAGACATGATTAACACAGGAATTGCTGACTTTTCCTTAGATTTGCAACATAGTATAGTTTGAAGGCCATGAGAACACAGTAGTAATGAAATGTTCTATTCATAAGAGACCTTGCACCTGGCCACGAGGCCTGAGATCACCGACCGTGTAAAATGACGCTCAAGACCCCTTGTCCCCCACCCGTGTCCAGAACAATCCCACCTCTTGGTGGGTGGACACGGGACTAACCACTTAGTTTTTGAGCCAATTAATAATATTGATAGGTGGACATTAATCCCGACACTTAACAATTAATCCAATTAATGATGTTTATTTGCTGATATTCTAATAATCAATGATGACGTAAAATGTCTCTTAAAAGGACCTGCGCGTCCGCTTTTTAATCACTTGCCAATAAATTTTCTCGAAGTTATTTTAACCTGAACCTTGTGTGTCAGACTTAATTACTTCAGCGTATATACGCAATTTATTTTATTGATTTGGACAGGAACAGATAGACATTTAAACATTTTGGTTTACTGCTAAAAAGTACCATAACAACTTGGCGCCCAAC
The DNA here is from genome assembly GCF_036172605.1 of Pelobates fuscus. Classification (NCBI taxonomy): domain Eukaryota; kingdom Metazoa; phylum Chordata; class Amphibia; order Anura; family Pelobatidae; genus Pelobates; species Pelobates fuscus. Next base: position 338,739,574 of record NC_086321.1, on the reverse strand, counting down.
GTGGGGCATCGGGCTATGTCCGGCCGGTGAGCCGTCCTAAGGAAGACAAGGGTGGACGGAGGAATCCAGGGGGAAGGAAAGGAGACTGATCACCTCCAGGTACACGGTAGAGACTTCTGCAGAGCCACCGGTATGTTCCGGCCCCTTTGATTGACCCGTCCACGTGTCTGTGACTGCTTCCCGGGAGGACATCAAAGACAGGTAATATCTTGCCCGGTGTCTCGTTACTCATTTGTTTACCTGCATTTTAGTCTATCTGTTGCCTGGGTGTGTTTGAATTGTGTTTGAATTGTTTGCCTGTTTCCCCATTTTGAGATAAAGGGGGGGTGGACCTGCAGGCGATTTGCCTGGGGTTCTGTCTTGCTTGTTTTCCCCTTTTTGGGATAAAGGGGGGTGGACCTGAGGGGACTTGCCTGGGTCTTCGGTTTGTCTGTTTATCTGTTTGTATTTTACCCCTTTTGGGATAAAGGGGGGTGGACCTGTGGATGCGTTCCTGGGGGTCTTCTGTTACCTGTTTTACTCCTTTTAGGAACCACGGTGCTGTGGTTGTAGGGAAAAAGGGGGGTTGACCTGTGGATGCGTTCCTGGGGGTCTTCTTTGCCTGTTTACCTCTTTTAGGAGCCTCGTGGCTGTGGCTGTAAGGAAAAAGGGGATTGTTGGAACTGTGGATTTTGTGTAGACTCATAATTTCCTGTGATCCTTCTGGTGACACTCTGAGAGCCCAGCTAGCCTCATTGTGCACGTGGTAACCCACAGTTTCGAGTACTGGGGCTAGTGGAATTCCAAGTTTGGTAACCACTGTCCCGAGTACCGAGGCTGGGGGGATTCCAGTTTTGGTAAACCTCAGCTTCGGCTGGGGGGATTCCAGTTTTCTTTTGGTAACCACAGCCCTGAGCGCTGGGGCTGGTGGAATTCCAGTTTTCTGTTTATTTGTGGTAGGGGACTTAGTCTTGTGGCAGGGGACTCTGTTTCCTGGGGGGATTCAAGTAGGCATTGCTTGTTTTCCGCATCACGTGGTAGTGAGACTTATAAGTGGGTTTTATAGGGGCACTACGGGAGTGAGGATAGAGGTGGCCACATTCTTGTGGACTGCTGTGCAGAGGGAGGCTGACGGAACTCGGACCGGTGTCAGTTGTTTTCCGTGGCCGCTGGTAGTGAGACTTATGCAAGTCATTCTCCGAGCGGAGACACTACGGGGTTGAGGGAGGTGACTTTGGAGTAAGCACACGAGTAAAGGAAAGGAACTACTGTTGATTTCATTTGAACTGTGATGCATGCACTGTATTTCAACTGTATTGTTGTCTTGTTTGTTTAATGAGGAGTCTCATGTACTCCTGTGTCTGTCTCTAAGGATTTTTCCTTGCCTTTCATCTTTTCTACACTTTCTATATTATTATACTATCCACTCCCATTCCTCTTAAAAGAGAAGTGATTGGTCACACACTTCTCACCTCGCTCCAATCCGTGTCTACCACCCCGGGTAGGCGGATTCAGTGACTAGTCTACGTTTTGGGAAGACGCACCTGAGAAAGTCCCACGATTCTCGGGTGGCAGTCGAGCATTGTAGACGTTCCTGTTCAATTTTCCTTCTCTCTCTCTCTATATCTAGGACGCTGGTATAGGGGTAAAGGGACTATGGGACAGGATTTAGATAAGCCCAGCAAGGGCTGGTTAGACTGTGATTTAGTAGAGAACAGAGAGGGTGAAGAGATGGTTAAAGGTGTTGAAAAGATTGCAAAAGTATGTAAAATTGCTGTACCGACATGTGGGAGATTGCAACCAGAAAGTTGGCGCAAGTTACTAGCAGAAATGAAAGGCAAGCTTACAGATAATGGTTTATTAAAGACTGCCGAAGCATGGTACAGAGTAGCGAAGGCTATTCAGTTAGAAGGTTGGGTTGAAGAAGAGATAAATCACAAAGGTGTGAAATTGTTTGTGTATCATAAAAATTGTGTTGCTGGGGTTTTCCCTCAGCCAGCACCCCAAAATGGCGCCCAGGGGATGTCTATCCCCAAGGTTCAGTCAGCAATAGGTGATGGCCAGCTGACTATGTTCCCCGCTCCCAATCCTCCCGAATCCCATCCCATCACCTCCCCTGTCTGCCCGGTCCTGAATTCTGATGGATCTTTCTTTACCCCTTCCCCTTCTCTAACGGTCCCATCATCCTCAGCCATCCCCACGCTCCCTTCCATGCCTAATCCTAACATCTCATCTGCCACCTCCTCCCTGCAATCCCTCTCTATGGTTAATCCCCTTCCATCAGCACCCGCCCAACTAATTACCCCTCCCTCCCATGCTACGACTCCTCTTTCTGCATCCATCCCTACTAATCCCGTCCTGTCTCCTCCCATAACCAGCTCCGCCCCAGTCCAATATCCTACCTCCTTAACCGTACCTGCCCACCCTACTCTTTTGCCCTCCCCTGCCTGGCCCTACCCCTTCCCATATCCCATGGCCCTGCCCTACCCCGGTTACCCTCCCTTTCCCCAAGCCACTCCCCAGGTTCCGGTCATGCCCAGTCCGGCCCAGTCTGCCCCGGAAGTGCCCATATCAAATATGGCCGCCGCTTCTTCCCTTAATCCTGAAGCAACTCCTTTCCCCGCCTCCAATATGGCGGCCCCCAGTTCAGCCCTGATGCCGGTAATCCCCGGTGACTACCTGTCCCCAGGTTATGACTCGCTAGCCACCCCTGCATCTGGGGCTCATTCCCAACCACCGATCCTTTCACCTCACGCGGGCCCTGCACCGCGTAAAAGAGCCAATATCATAGAATTCGATGATGACGAGGAGGACAGGGTGTCCCATGTCTCATCGGAGCTTGCTGCGGGAGCCCCAACTCATCGTTCTATCGATGACCCCTTTGGCCACAAGGGTCGGGGAGAACGGGCCCCTCCTAAATATGTTGCTTTCAACCCCACTCAAGCTAGTGCTTTAATGAAATCACTCCCTGACCCAGAAAAGCAGCCTATGCCCTTCTACCGAGGGATAGTTCAAATTCAAAAGACTTATTCCGCCGCATGGCGTGATCTACTGAGCATTTGTGCTATTAAAGCAGGGGATGCATATTGGCCAAGCATGGCCCGACACCTCAGTACAGATCTGCTCAGCAGTGATGTTGATTACCCCTCAGGAGTAACTTTTTGCACCCAATTAAGAGAATGGGCTAAGGACAAACTAGCAGATCAGGCTGCTGGCCTTACTGATGTTATTCAAGATAAAGGAGAATCAGTGGAAAGGTTTCATGCAAGACCAGGGCCGGCGCGTCCATAAGGCGGCACAGGCGGCCGCCTTAGGGCGCACGGGCTCTGGGGGCGCAAAATTTCAGTGACCGGCAGGAGGGAAGCTCTCCCTCCTGCCAGCCACCATCTCGGCCCCCGGCGCGGCTGTGCTGTGCGGAGATCAGACGCGGCGAGGGAGCTCTAATCTCACCGCTCTGCTCCCTCGCGCGCTGTCTGCTGATACCGCGGGAGCCGAAATATGACGTCATATTCCGGCTCCCGCGGTATCAGCAGACAGCGCGCGAGGGAGCAGAGCGGTGAGATTAGAGCTCCCTCGCCGCGTCTGATCTCCGCACAGCACAGCCGCACGCCGCTCAGCAGGACCCCAGGGAAGGATGCATCATCCACACCAGCTCTCCAGGTAAGGAGGCTGGGTGGGAAATGTATATTTATTAAAATAATTAGTGAATGTATGTGATGTGTGTCTGTGAGTGTCTGTGTGTGTCTGTGATTGACAGTGTGTGTGTCTGTGATTGACAGTGTGTGTGTCTGTGAGTGTCTGTGTGTGTCTGTGAGTGTCTGTGTGTGTGTCTGTGAGTGACAGTGTGTGTGTCTGTGAGTGTCTGTGTGTGTCTGTGAGTGTCTGTGTGTGTGTCTGTGAGTGACAGTGTGTGTGTCTGTGAGTGTATTTGTGTGTGTCTGTGTGTGTGTCTGTGAGTGTCTGTGTCTGTGAGTGACAGTGTGTGTGTCTGTGAGTGTCTGTGTGTGTGTATGTGAGTGACCGTGTGTGTGTATGTGAGTGACCGTGTGTGTGTCTGTGTGTGTGTGTGTGTGTCTGTGAGTGACAGTGTGTGTGTCTGTGAGTGACTGTCAGTGTGTGTGTCTGTGAGTGTCTGTGTGTGTGTCTGTGAGTGACAGCGTGTGTGTCTGAGTGTCTGTGTGTGTGTCTGTGAGTGACAGCGTGTGCGTCTGTGAGTGACAGCGTGTGCGTCTGTGAGTGACAGCGTGTGCGTCTGTGAGTGACAGTGTGTGCGTCTGTGAGTGACAGAGTGTGCGTCTGTGAGTGACATCGTGCGTCTATGAGTGACAGCGTGTGTGAGTGAGTGCGTCTGTGTGTGTGCATGTGAGTTTAGGAGTGTGTCTGTCAGTGTATGATGAGTGTGTTTGTCAGTGTATGAGTGTGTGTCTGTCAAGTCAGTGAGAGTATGTTTGTCATTGAGTATGTGTGTGACTATCCGTGTGTCTGTCAATGAGTGTCAATGAGTCTGTGTCTGTCAGTGACGTCTGTGTGTTTGTCATTGAGCGTGTGACTTTCAGTGTGTACAGAGTGTAGCGGAGCAGAGCGCAGTACAGGAGCTTCTGTTTCCTGTACCTGGCCAGACTGACAGGAGGTGCTCACAGAGAGAGCACTCCCTGTCAGTTCGGCCGGGTACAGAAAACTGAAGCTCCTTTAGGGGATCTGCTCCGCTAGGCAATGCAACAATAGAGGTAGAAGGCACACCAGGAAGGGGAGTGTAACCACTAATGGGGTGTGGGGTGCACCAAGGGACAGGGAGGGAATGGGAGAGAAACACCAAGAGACAGGGAAAAGAGGGGGGAGGGGAGAAGAACACTAAGGGGCAGGAAGGGACCACTATTGGTCGGGGATGGGAGCAGGGCTGGTTAAGAGGCACATAGGTGAAGATGTTTTTTTGGGGGGGGCGGAAAAATGCATCTTCGCCTATGTACCTAAAAATCCAAGCACCGGCCCTGTGCAAGACTGTATCAAATGTTTACAGATTTGGGGTTTGATCTTACTGACAAGATTCATTCACAAATGCTGTCAGGTGCGTTTGTCCAAGGTGTTAAAGACTCTATACGCAAGGGAATCATTGCTGCACGCCCTGAATATAAGGTTGTTCCCCTGGATACCCTACTTTTAGTTGCTAGAGGTTTGGAATCCGCTCAGACCCCAAGAAGACCCACTTCAGCTCCTCTCATGGTATCCCGCTCCACCCCAGTCCCAAGAGGTACTAGACCGGAGGAGGGGGGACATTGTTTTAATTGTGGAGCCAAGGGGCACTTTAGAAGTGACTGTCCAGAACCAAAAAAGGAGCCAAGGGAGCCCAGAAAGCCCTCCAAACCTGCCCCGGCTCCCAAAGCCACCAAACAGGTTCCGATAATTGAGGAACCGGATGATTAGGAAATTGGCAAGCCTGTGTCATTAACCCCTGTTATGGTAGTGTCTACAGGGGATAAGGGAGGGCCACTTGCTACAGTGACTTTACCCATTGAGGGCCAACCAACCACATTTCTCGTTGACACAGGTGCAGCCCGTAGTGTTCTAAGAGAACAAGACCTGCCAGATCCATCTTTCCTGTCTAATATTGATGTCTCTTGTGTTGGAGTGGATGGCCAGCCAAGACACAGCCCTTTAACAACTCCACTACGAGTTGGCTCTAGCCTGCTTGCTCGTTTTGTGGTATCCTCCACTTGCCCAATTAACCTATTAGGTGCTGATGTTCTCTCCCGCCTGCAAGCATCCATCACCTTCACCCCAGATGGGCAAATAGAAATGACTACACCCCTATCTGAATCAGACACCTCAGCCTTGTGCTCCTTGCCTCTGATGCTGCATTTGGAAAAGCCCCGTGAGAAGGCAGCAGAATTAAGGTCCAATTTCCCAGAGGCATTAAAAACACAGGTGCCCGCCAAGTTATGGTCCTCAGGCCCAGAGGACATAGGTCACCTAAATGTTCCCCCTGTGGTGGTAAAGCTTATTCCAGGAGCTAAATTACCAAGAAAACCACAATATCCATTAAAACCAGCACAGGCTGCCGCCATTTCTACCCACATCAAGGCACTTTTGGAGAAGGGTGCCCTGGTGAAATGTAAATCTGAATGCAACACCCCATTATTCCCTGTGAAAAAGAAAACTCCAAAAGGTGAGCCAGAGAAGTACAGGATGGTTCAGGATCTCCGTGCTGTCAATGAAGCTACCGTCCTGGACACCCCTCTTGTACCAAATCCCCATACTCTGCTCTCTGGAGTCCCACCATCTGCAAAATTTTTCACAGTCATTGACCTAGCAAATGCTTTTTTCAGTGTCCCACTGGACCCATCCTGCCAATACCTGTTTGCTTTCACTCATGAGATGCAACAGTATACCTGGACTGTCATGCCCCAAGGGGCACAAAATTCACCAAGTCAATTTGCAAAGGCCATGGCCACCATCCTTGACCCATGGCAAGCTGAGCACCCAGAAGTTGTTCTGCTCCAGTATGTGGATGATTTGCTGCTCTGTGGAGATGACATACCCACTACTGAAAAGTGCTCAATTAGTCTGCTTTGTTATTTGGCAGAACAAGGATGCAAAGCTTCGCTCATCAAGCTACAGTTCTGCCAACCCTCAGTAATTTTCCTTGGACATTGCCTATCTCAAGGTACCAGACATCTTACCCGGGACCGGGTGAGAGCTGTACTGGATATCCCAACTCCAAGGACTTCAAAATCTCTCCATGCCTTCCTAGGCCTCATTTCCTACTGCAGAGCATGGATCCCAGAAGCCTCCCTGCTCATGCAACCTCTCTATGACACACTTAAGTCTGACCCTTTCTGTTTGACTAATGAAGCTCTGGACAATTTCAATGCTCTCAAACGTGCCATTGCTTCTGCTCCTGCCTTGGGCCTACCTGACTACTCAAAACCTTTCAAATTATTTGTCTCTGAAAGACAAGGCCACGCAACAGGAGTTCTCACCCAAACCAATGACTTAAGAGGCCGCCAGAGGCCTTTTGGATATTTCTCATGTCAACTGGACATTGTGGCCAGAGGGACTCCTTCCTGTCTCAGGGCTGTTTTTGCTGCAAGAGAGCTCATAGAAAGAACCTCAGACCTGGTCCTTGGCCACCCTCTGGTTGTTTTGGCCCCTCATGACATTTCTGCCATCATCAACCAAGTCCAGCTCAAGCACGTGTCTCCAGCCAGACACCTACGCCTCCAGTGCCATCTTCTTATACCTGACAACATTTCCATCCAAAGATGTCAAGTTCTTAACCCATCCACTCTTCTTCCACTCCCTGAGGGGGGTATCTATTATGGATTTATCACGGATGAAACCTACATTTACCTGCTTTGTGGATGTATCAAGAAAGTCATGCATCCACATTTGACATTTTATGAAGATGAGAAGCCTCTCTGTGAAGGCCCAGATTACGCCTTCTGTACCATGTGGTACAAACCAAACATTACTCCCGAACCTTGCTATGAAGATGAGCTTTACCACTGGACTGATGTGAAGCTCACTGCTCAAGATTTCTATTGTGACTCTGAAGGCAATAGCATGGTCTTGGTCCAACTACCTCAACAACTTAACTACCTCTACCGCCATTGGGATACTGCTATCCCACATATTCCTGTTACCAAATTGAAGACAAGGTCATGGAATGATCTTGGGCCCATGGCAAAGTTATGGGCCACCATGGATGAAGAACAGCTACAGGAAAATGGTATTGTCAAATACCCAACAACCGACCTTCTGGAAGCATGGCCACGCCACTTCCTAGAAAAAGAATTTCAAGATCTGGTCATAGTGAATGATTATGACCCCGAGACACCTCATGACTGTTTTGAACAGATGAAAATGGAGACAGTGCACCTACCAACTGTGCATGAGAATCCATTACTAGATCCAGATTTTACCCTGTTTGTGGACGGCTCAAGATATGCTGATGAAGAAGGAAGATATCATACAGGATATGCCGTAACCACAACAGACGAAGTTATCAAATCATCATCCTTACCGCCAGCAATGTCTGCGCAAGAAGCTGAATTACAGGCTCTGACTTCAGCATGCAAAATTTCCGAAGGAAAACGTGCCAACATCTATACAGATTCAAGATATGCTCTGGGCATGGCACATGACTTCGGCCTAATTTGGAAGACAAGAGGATTTCTTACCACCGCCGGTACACCAGTCAAGCATAGTACTGCAATCAAGGAGCTAATGGATGCCCTCCTACTCCCTAAAGAAGTGGCCGTTTTGAAGGTAAAGGCCCATGGGAAATTGGATACAGATGAAGCAAAGGGCAACCATTTGGCTGATCAGGCTGCTAAGCTAGCAGCCAGAGATCTGCAGGAAGTGGATGAAGAAGTGTCCGGACAAGAAGAAGAAGAAGAAGTCCCTATTTTTGCTCTGCAAACTCTTCCTACTGATTTGCGAATTTTGCGAGAACAGCAAGCTGCAGTCACTCCTGAAGAAATCCAGAAATGGAAAAGGAAAGGAGCCGTCCAAAAGGACGGAGTATATTACAACAACTTCAAATTTTGTCTTCCAAAAAATTTATATCCAGCAGTTGTCCAATGGGCACATGGGCCTGCACACCTGTCAAAGGAATTGATGGCCGCCCTCATACAGAAGTATTATGAAGCACCCGGAATCACAACATTGATCAGCAGCTTCTGTAAGGCCTGTGTCATTTGTGCAAAATGCAATCCAGGAAGACCAATCAAGGTGCCTGCAAAACACCTGGCAAAGCCCATGTACCCCTTCCAGCGAATTCAAATTGACCACATCCAAATGCCCAAGAGTGGGCCCCATGAATATGCACTAGTCATAGTGGACATGTTCTCAGGATGGCCAGAGGCCTACCCAGTGGCCAATATCACTGCAAAAACAACCGCAAGACGCCTACTTACAGAGATAGTATGTAGGTTTGGACTCCCAGAAGTCATTGAAAGTGATCAAGGCCCAGCCTTCACAGCAACAGTGACTAAAGAAATTTGGACTGCTCTAGGGGTGACCCTAGCCTTCCACACCCCTTACCACCCACAAAGTAGTGGTAAAGTAGAGCGCATGAATGGCACTCTAAAAGCCAGAATGTTAAAAATGTCACAAGAAACAAAGATGCCCTGGCCAGAAAGCCTGTCAATAGCTTTATTTAGTGTTAGGCACACACCTAGAGGGAAGCATTCACTGTCCCCATATGAAATTCTATTTGGGACAGCACCCAGACTAGGTTGTTATTATCCGCAGCAGTTACAGCTCCAATCAGATGTTTTAGTAGATTATGTAACTGAACTTGCAAGTGCCTTGAACAAAATACATGCCCAAGTTTTCTCTTCAATTCCAGATCCCGATTTGGACACAGGTACCCATAACCTGCTTCCCGGAGATTGGGTTCTGGTCAAGAAGTTTGTGCGGAAAAATACCCTGGAACCAAGATTTGACGGTCCATTCCAAGTTCTCCTGATTACCGCAACCTCCGTCAAACTGGCCGGCAGGCCAAATTGGATCCACGCTTCCCACTGCAAGAAATCTCCAGCCCCCGAGGAAGCTGATACCGCACAAGCATGTACCTCTGGTACACCTTCTCCTTAATCAGCCTTATAAAGGCCCAACAAGTAGCCATCACCAAAGATATTAGTGGGTATACCTTCTGGTACAATTCATCATGCACCCATGTGGCTACCTACACCTTTGACTATTGTGACATTGTAGAATGTCCGTTCCCCACATCACAAATCCAGAGTATTTACAGAGATATCCCTCATTCAAAAGACCCATATGTTTGTGTAGTTGACAAGCAATGGGGGCACAATTGTAATCATTGGGGGGCGGCGGGATGGAATGCCGGGCCTGCCTGGGGTTACAAACCAAAAAGTGCCTTATCTAAAGTAGATGATCAAGGTAGATCCCTTCTCCAGAGAATGACTTTGAGAAAGCCTGGGGGAGGTACACCAATGAAATTAATCCTTAACATTGAGCATCCAAGCCCAACGGATGCAGACCAGTATGTGATGGGAATGTATTGGAAAAAGGGTTCCTACCGTAAATTAGGGCATTTCTTCTTAAAAGATATGTGCAACTCCTCTGAGTGGCAAGGGGCCACCCATATGGTCCCTAACCCATTAAAACCTCATATCCAGACCTTTCAAGACATGATGGCCATTGCTAACCCCACCTTTGAAGATACCATGGCCGCTGAAACAGGCTTTAATGATGTAAATTTATGGTTAGAATGGATGAAATATAATGCTAATAAGCATAATAAGACTGCATGCTATGTGTGTGGTGGTGCCCGGCCTCACCTGGGTACTGTACCTCTAATCCTGCCAGTAGATATAGAGGAATGTGTTTTAAGCCTTTTTGCCTATCACTATGATTTTAACAGGTCCATATGTATTGCATGGACAAAGGAGTATCCTCTCCTAACCAAGGATGTCAAACCCCCAGATGGTATTACCGTGTATAAAGGTAATTACACTTGTTATGCTAATTATGATGGAATTGGTAAATTCTTGGGTAACTTCTCTAAGGGGTATTGTGCTACCTACAGGAGTGCCTCTATGGACTTGTTGCAGTTTCACACCAGGTCATTAGGGGATATCTACTGGTTGTGTGGGGATTTACAGCTGAGATCCAGTGGTGGGGGGAGTGTACTTTGGCTAAAGCTATTATGCCTATACATATCATCTCTGACACACACCTCGTCACCCATGAGTCCAGGCACACTAAGGTTAAGCGTGACGCCCCAGTGAAAGGAAGTTTTGATCCTCATGTTTATATTGATGCTATTGGGGTGCCTAGGGGGGTGCCCAATGAATTTAAAGCAAGAGATGAAGTTGCTGCAGGATTTGAATCACTTTTTGCCATAGTTACCACAAACAAGAATTTAAATTGGATAAATTACATTTATTATAATCAACAGCGTTTTGTTAATTATACCAGAGACGCCCTCCAGGGATTGGCCGAACAATTGCAGGCCACATCCCAAATGGCTTTTCAGAATAGAATGGCCCTAGATATGATCTTAGCCGAAAAAGGAGGGGTTTGTAAAATTTTGCCCGACACCTTAACATGTTGTACCTATATCCCAGAAAACACAGGCCCTAATGGTAAAGTTACATTAGCCATAGAGAAATTAAATGACCTGTCTATAGAGTTGAAAAGGAATTCTGGGATACAAGATCCCTGGGAAAGATGGTTTGGTTGGATGACAGGATGGCAAAAGGCTTTAATGCATATTGGTATGGCTATACTAATTTTTCTTAATATCTTTGCTCTTCTCTTTTGTTGTATCCTCCCATGTCTGAGAAAATCCCTCATGAAGACTGTTGACCAAGCGGCACCCACTTTCACCCATCTCGAAGTTGATGACCAAGATTTCCAAGACATCAACTCACCCTGTCTGCCGCTGCAAACAATCCCTTTTGTTGATAAAGTGCAGGAATTCTAGGAAGGGACTAGCTCAGGGACAGCATCTGTCAGTGAATGGTAAAGGCCCCGTGTGGAGAAGTGGTGGGTTAGCTGCCATGGGATACCCGTGGGTGTGAAGTGTTCGAGAGCCATACTGACGGATGAGTTAGCCTATTAGGGTCAGATCTAGGGACAGTCTTGCACTTTGCAACACCTAGCTAGCGGCCACGGGGTTTCTGTGCCTTTGGGTTAACACGTCTTCCTGGTACTAACTTAATAAAGTTTTATCTCTTAGAATCTAACATTTCATAGGGGGGACTGATGTGGGATTATTTAAAAAACCTTATTGTACTTGTATTCAATTATTGCACTAACTCCATTTTAACTTTATACCGTGACAATCCTCCATTTTGTCCTCCTAACCTGACTTCTTCAATCCTCCATTTTGTCCTCATAACCTAACTTGTTCATTTCAAAACTACCTTACATGACAGAATTTCCCAGCACATCTAATACAATAGAACAAAGACTGTATTTTCTATAAAGACATGATTAACACAGGAATTGCTGACTTTTCCTTAGATTTGCAACATAGTATAGTTTGAAGGCCATGAGAACACAGTAGTAATGAAATGTTCTATTCATAAGAGACCTTGCACCTGGCCACGAGGCCTGAGATCACCGACCGTGTAAAATGACGCTCAAGACCCCTTGTCCCCCACCCGTGTCCAGAACAATCCCACCTCTTGGTGGGTGGACACGGGACTAACCACTTAGTTTTTGAGCCAATTAATAATATTGATAGGTGGACATTAATCCCGACACTTAACAATTAATCCAATTAATGATGTTTATTTGCTGATATTCTAATAATCAATGATGACGTAAAATGTCTCTTAAAAGGACCTGCGCGTCCGCTTTTTAATCACTTGCCAATAAATTTTCTCGAAGTTATTTTAACCTGAACCTTGTGTGTCAGACTTAATTACTTCAGCGTATATACGCAATTTATTTTATTGATTTGGACAGGAACAGATAGACATTTAAACATTTTGGTTTACTGCTAAAAAGTACCATAACAGTAGCATGCTGTTTATATTAGTTATTCCGTGTATTAGCATGCTGTTTATATTGGTTGTTCTGTGTAGTAGCATGCTGTTTATATTAGTTATTCCATGTATTAGCATGCTGTTTATATTAGTTATTCCGTGTAGTAGCATGCTGTTTATATTAGTTATTCCGTGTAGTAGCATGCTGTTTATATTGGTTATTCCATGTAGTAGCATGCTGTTTATATTAGTTATTCTGTGTATTAGCATGCTGTTTATATTAGTTATTCTGTGTAGTAGCATGCTGTTTATATTAGTTATTCTGTGTATTAGCATGCTGTTTATATTAGTTATTCTGTGTAGTAGCATGCTGTTTATATTAGTTATTCCGTGTATTAGCATGCTGTTTATATTGGTTATTCTGTGTAGTAGCATGCTGTTTATATTAGTTATTCCGTGTAGTAGCATGCTGTTTATATTAGTTATTCCATGTAGTAGCATGCTGTTTATATTGGTTATTCTGTGTAGTAGCATGCTGTTTATATTAGTTATTCCCTGTATTAGCATGCTGTTTATATTAGTTATTCCATGTATTAGCATGCTGTTTATATTAGTTATTCCGTGTAGTAGCATGCTGTTTATATTAGTTATTCCGTGTAGTAGCATGCTGTTTATATTGGTTATTCCATGTAGTAGCATGCTGTTTATATTAGTTATTCTGTGTAGTAGCATGCTGTTTATATTGGTTATTCCCTGTAGTAGCATGCTGTTTATATTAGTTATTCCCTGTATTAGCATGCTGTTTATATTAGTTATTCCGTGTATTAGCATGCTGTTTATTAGTTATTCTGTGTAGTAGCAGGCTGTTTATATTAGTTATTCCGTGTATTAGCATGCTGTTTATATTATTTATTCTGTGTAGTAGCATGCTGTTTATATTGGTTATTCCGTGTATTAGCATGCTGTTTATATTAGTTATTCTGTGTATTAGCATGCTGTTTATATTGGTTATTCCCTGTAGTAGCATGCTGTTTATATTAGTCATTCCGTGTATTTCGCATGCTGTTTATATTAGTTATTCCCTGTAGTAGCATGCTGTTTATATTAGTTATTCCGTGTAGTAGCATGCTGTTTATATTAGTTATTCTGTGTATTAGCATGCTGTTTATATAAGTTATTCCGTGTATTAGCATGCTGTTTATATTGGTTATTCCCTGTAGTAGCATGCTGTTTATATTAGTTATTCCGTGTAGTAGCATGCTGTTTATATTAGTTATTCCGTGTAGTAGCATGCTGTTTATATTGGTTATTCTGTGTAGTAGCATGCTGTTTATATTGGTTATTCTGTGTAGTAGCATGCTGTTTATATTGGTTATTCCATGTAGTAGCATGCTGTTTATATTGGTTATTCCATGTAGTAGCATGTTGTTTATATTAGTTATTCCGTGTATTAGCATGCTGTTTATATTGGTTATTCTGTGTAGTAGCATGCTGTTTATATTGGTTATTCCATGTAGTAGCATGCTGTTTATATTGGTTATTCCATGTAGTAGCATGTTGTTTATATTGGTTATTCCATGTAGTAGCATGCTGTTTATATTAGTTATTCTGTGTAGTAGCATGCTGTTTATATTGGTTATTCCATGTATTAGCATGCTGTTTATATTGGTTATTCTGTGTATTAGCATGCTGTTTATATTAGTTATTCTGTGTAGTAGCATGCTGTTTATATTGGTTATTCCCTGTAGTAGCATGCTGTTTATATTAGTTATTCCCTGTAGTAGCATGCTGTTTATATTAGTTATTCCGTGTATTAGCATGCTGTTTATATTAGTTATTCTGTGTAGTAGCATGCTGTTTATATTAGTTATTCCGTGTATTAGCATGCTGTTTATATTAGTTATTCCGTGTATTAGCATGCTGTTTATATTGGTTATTCCATGTAGTAGCATGCTGTGTATATTAGTTATTCTGTGTAGTAGCATGCTGTTTATATTGGTTATTCTGTGTAGTAGCATGCTGTTTATATTGGTTATTCCATGTAGTAGCATGCTGTGTATATTAGTTATTCTGTGTAGTAGCATGCTGTTTATATTCGTTATTCCATGTAGTAGCATGCGGTTTATATTAGTTATTCCGTGTATTAGCATGCTGTTTATATTAGTTATGAGTGTGTTAAAGATTGTTTGCCAGGCAGCACTGTTAGTACATAGCTAGAAATCTTTAAAGCAAAGGATAGGGTCTACCTAAATAACGAGAGTTAATAACACGAGTTAATAACCACTGGATTGCTTGTTAATACATGAGTGTCCTCACATTATGTGGGTACCGCAAGCATTGCATGCGTATTTGGAGCGTCTCTGGGGGCTGCTTAGCCGATGCCAAGAGAGGGGAGGCTGCAGATTCATGATAGCCAGAGCTCATTTAATCTTGTGTGGGGGCCCTTCCAGTCACGGGTACCACTGCACTCCTGTGGTTTTCCGCCCAGGCTCCGGTACGGACCATCACCCTGCTCATGGCTTCTGGGTCCATTCGGTGCATGCGGCTGACTCCTCTGAGCAGGAACCCTCCAACGGCGCGACTTCCACATGTAGATGTGGTGCCAACCAGAGTGCTGTCCTTTAACCCCTTAAGGACACATGACATGTGTGACATGTCATGATTCCCTTTTATTCCAGAAGTTTGGTCCTTAAGGGGTTAAAGCTGCCTTGGAGTGGCATGTCAGGCTGTCAGCGTTGCTGCTGTGGCCGCCGGACCCTCTTCCCTTTCAGGACTCTGCATGAGGTGAGCTTTGGGTGCTTCCCCTGGACTATGCTTCCAGTAGGCCGAAGCGGAACCTGGACGTGCGGTTCCCTTGTTGAGGTATTTGCTTGTCTGCTTGCCATCTTGGCCCAGAATCGGGCACAGATTCTATCGAATGCTTGCATCCATGGCTCTGCACCCATATGCTCCTGGCGGTGGGCTTGTGTTGGGCCATCCCCCTGGAAGGCTGCCATCTTGCCTGGTAGGCCGCAGTCTCCGACGTTGCGGATGATTTATAAAGTCCACAAGAGTAGGTCAGGGGGCTCTCCGGTGGGGACCGGGATAACCCCCTCCGGTCCGGGGGGTGTGGGGTTCAGAAGCGGTGTCCCGGGGTCACATGGACAGATGAAGAGCAAGGAGTGCTGCGGCTTCTCCACAGCTCTGTCACAAGTAGGCCTCAAATCTCCGATTCAGACTATCAGTGTCGAAAAGTCGCTTGTGAGGTATCCTGAAGACCACCAGGACTCCCTCCGCTAAGACCATGCACAGCTCTACTGAAATATGCCGGTAGTTTGACATTTTTTGTCGGTTTATCAGTACCAAATGCGAGAGCCTGCACAGCACACTTCTGGTCCGCTCGGCAGCCAGACTACGCCCTCCCCCCCCACCGCTTCTTTTATTTGTTCTATCGTATGGGATTTGTAATGTATTGTTCTTTATATTATGTTTTTCATGTAAAGAGTTAATTGTTTCTACTAGTTTACCTACCCCAGGTTGGGTGGTTCCTTGTACATTAATTGATGTAATTAAGACGGTATTTCAACATTGTGGTTAGTTGGATCCTCAGCTTGTCAAAGACAGTGTACTTGTTGAAACGTTACCGACTCCACTTTATGGTGGAATAAATCTTTATCTGTATTGTAGCCCATGGACTAGCTAAGGGGAGTGGGGTTTGACATTGCTAGGAGGCAGGCATAATGTTAATAGTGTTTGTGAATGGGGATATTTATATATCGAGATATATAAAGTGGCCATTTTAAGTCAGGGTCCATCTTAATTTAATTCTCACTTACCTGTTGTTGTGACAGGCTTGTGTGGTGTCTCTTTCTTTTGTCTTTCAGGTAAATTCTTGTGAATTTTGTAGAATGGAGGAGTTGGTGGAAGGAGTCTGGGTTGCTGTGCACAAGAGAGTTGTCACCTGGCTTCAAGGATGCCTTGGAGAAGCTCTGCGGCCACTCGGGCCTACGTCACCACAGGAGCATAGGCCCACAAGGCGGATCAGAGTCACAGTGAGATTCCCTGCAGTCGGAGGAGAAAGAGCCCTTTTGGTGATACTGCTGGTACTGAGGTAGATGTCGGTCTGAGATCTGGGAGTTCTGCTATGCGAGGAAGGCGGCGGCGTGCGGGCGCATGTTCAGGCCGCGTTTTTTAGGATCGAGCCTTCTGTTGTATATTTAGGTTTTGGATCAGGGAGTGCGAATGTGGCCGAATGTTCGGGCTGCGAATTTGGGACCATGGTTGAAGCCACAAGTTTGGGTAAAAGAGCTAGAAGTGCAGCTGACAGGACAGGGGCTGCTACCTCAGTGGTGGGTTCTGCAGCAGGTATGGAGAACGCTGGGAGTGCTGCCAGGATCAGAAGAATGGAGTGGGTGAGTCGGCCACTAAAACGGTTGGTCACCATATTACTGGCACAGGGGATTCACTAAGTGGAACAGTACTATCCAACTTTGCCAGTTGGATAGCTCCAGGAGGAGGGCAGTTAGCGAACGTTTGGTAGCCAGGCAGCAGCAAGAACCTTGCTTTTTTGCAGACACCAGCTGTTAGTCAGTTTCCTTTAACAGGTTACATTAGCAAAGTGGATCCCCAGTTTCACCTCCCAGGCAAGCGTCAGGGATGACCCAAGGGCACAGGAGGAGTGCATTGCGGGAATTTGTGTGTCACAATACCTATCCCTCGCAGTGCTGTGCGATCACAGATATTATGTTTTTTCTGAGGTTTGAAGCACACCCACTCATCCCTAGTTTTCTGGTGCCTCATTATGACATCATATATGACTTGGACTCCTCCCATTAGTCTCCTTTTATACGGTCAGCCTTTTTGTCACTTTTTGATGATTGTGACATCATGGTCCTTTGTGACCAATCACAACCCAGTATAAGGTATATATACTTCCTGGTTTTCCTTGTTTCTTTGCCCTGCCGTGGTTCTTGTTACCTGAGAGTTTGTTTATACTGTGTATTGGATTTCCTGTCAGCTATATTGGAAAAACTCTAAATTATATACCCGGTAATCCACATATACTTTATGAAGTAGAAACAACTGTATATGCACTTTTAAAATTGGTGAAAGATACCTTAAAACCAATCAGCAGCATATATATTACAGCATGTACTATTTAAAAAAAAGGTATAAATACTGAAATGTCCAAGAGTCCTTGGATAGTAACACAGTGTTAATCTTGCCACACAGATAGGATCCACAGTCTTGAAATACACTATATACCACAGTGATTACAGTACATTAAAAAGATACAAGAAAGATCCACATAGCGTAACACAGTATTTATTGGCAAATTTAAAAAAAAAACTCTCCCCCAAAAGGAACCCTTACAACCACAAATAAAGCGTTGGTGTACAGAAGTTAGCGAACGGTTTACCGCCCAGTCCTCCTTATCGTGCAGGTCTTGGCAAGGTCTCCTGGCCGAAGAACAAAGCGCTCGTGCTGGGAGAACGCCAGAGCTGGAAGCTGGTGCTGGGAGTCACTACTTGTTCACCACTCTAAACCAAATGCCGCTCGCGCTTCAACGCCCCTGTCACTGGGCTTTTTATATTACAGTCTGTACAGTAACACACTGTTCATATTACAGTCTACCTGTACAGTAACACTGTTTATATTACAGTCTGTCTGTCTGTACAGTAACACACTGTTTATAATACAGTCTATCTGTACAGTAACACTGTTTATATTACAGTCTGTCTGTACAGTAACACACTGTTTATATTAGTCTGTACAGTAACACACTGTTTATATTAGTCTGTACAGTAACACAATGTTTATATTACACTCTACCTGTACAGTAACACATTGTTTATATTACAGTCTATCTGTACAGTAACACTGTTTATATTACAGTCACTCTGTACAGTAACACACTGTTTATATTACAGTCTATCTGTACAGTAACACTGTTTATATTACAGTCTGCACAGTAACACACTGTTTATATTACAGTCTATCTGTATAGTAACACACTGTTTATATTAGTCACTCTGTACAGTAACACTGTTTATTTTACAGTCTGTCTGTACAGTAACACTGTTTATATTACAGTATGTCTGTACAGTAACACACTGTTTATATTACAGTCACTCTGTACAGTAACACTGTTTATATTACAGTCTGTCAGTACAGTAACACACTGTTTATATTACGATCACTCTGTACAGTAACACTGTTTATATTACAGTCTGTCAGTACAGTAACACACTGTTTAAATTACAATCACTCTGCACAGTAACACACTGTTTATATTACAGTCACTCTGTACAGTAACACTGTTTATATTACAGTCTGTCAGTACAGTAACGCACTGTTTATATTACAATCACTCTGTACAGTAACACACTGTTTATATTACAGTCACTCTGTACAGTAACACTGTTTATATTACAGTCTGTCTGTACAGTAACACACTGTTTATATTACAGTCTGCACAGTAACACACTGTTTATATTACAGTCACTCTGTACAGTAACACTGTTTATATTACAGTCTGTCAGTACAGTAACACACTGTTTATATTACGATCACTCTGTACAGTAACACTGTTTATATTACAGTCTGTCAGTACAGTAACACACTGTTTATATTACAATCACTCTGCACAGTAACACACTGTTTATATTAGTCACTCTGTACAGTAACACTGTTTATATTAGTCTGTCAGTACAGTAACGCACTGTTTATATTACAATCACTCTGTACAGTAACACACTGTTTATATTACAGTCACTCTGTACAGTAACACTGTTTAGATTACAGTCTGTCTGTACAGTAACACACTGTTTATATTACAGTCTGCACAGTAACACACTGTTTATATTACAGTCACTCTGTACAGTAACACTGTTTATATTACAGTCTGTCTGTACAGTAACACACTGTTTATATTACAGTCACTCTGTACAGTAACACACTGTTTATATTACAGTCTGTCTGTAAAGTAACAGTTTATATTACAGTCTGTCAGTACAGTAACACATTGTTTATATTACAGTCTGTCTGTACAGTAACACACTGTTTATATTACAGTCTGTCTGTCTGTACAGTAACACTGTTTATATTACAGTCTGTCTGTCTGTACAGTAACACACTGTTTATATTACAGTCTGTCTGTCTGTACAGTAACACACGGTTTATATTACAGTCTGTCTGTCTGTACAGTAACACTGTTTATATTACAGTCTGTCTGTCTGTACAGTAACACTGTTTATATTACAGTCTGTCTGTACAGTAGCACACTGTTTATATTACACTCTACCTGTACAGTAACACATTGTTTATATTACAGTCTGTCTGTACAGTAACACACTGTTTATATTACAGTCTGTCTGTACAGTAACACATTGTTTATGTTACAGTTTGTATAGTAGCACACTGTGTATATTACAGTCTGTCTGTACAGTAACACACTGTTTATAATACAGTTTGTATAGTAGCACACTGTTTATGTTACAGTTTGTATAGTAGCACACTGTTTATATCACAGTCTCCCTTTGCAGTACTGTATCGATATATTGTGTGCACATTTGAGTTTCTCAGTATATGTTAATTTGGAAATAATAACTTGCTGTGTAGCAAAGCACACTATAACTATGTAAAAACCACTTGCTCCACACAGTATCCTGCAGTATGCATGTGTTCACTACAGTGAGCTCGCTGTCCCTCGCTCTTGTGCCTGCAGTAAAGTTCCCCCACTGACAATTTGAGAAGTAAAAATAACCTCCCTGTTAAGCGATAAGGTTGGGAGTTTGCCTTTTGTGTCGGTCTGAGCTGAGGGGCCAATGGAGCTGTATGGATCTGACACATGGGAATTTCTGACATATCTGCCCTCTGCTGTGACCTTCACATACACAATAAAAAGAGGCTTCTGTGTATCTCACCCGCAGCCTCTCGGTCCTGTAGCCAAGGTTGGTAGCCGTGTGCATGTCTCTATGTAAATTACTAACATATCCCTATAACCTGCTGTCACTGTATCTCACAGACCATAGATAAATATGTTATATGATGTTTTAATTCAGTGTTAAACCCAGAAGTTTGTCCATATTGAGGCTTCCAACTTAACGCATAATGTCATATATATATTTATATATTATAGTGTGACTATTGTATAGGATTAGAGAACTGTTTCTATATGGTATTAGCTTTATGGCAATATGTTTCACTTACTGTCTGCCTTGCACTCTATGTGAATCATATTTCTGAATTGAACAACTTCTTCTGTGCTGTTTGTTTGGCTCCCTGTGACTTGCACCATACCATCGACTATTGCACAATGGGTCTATCCTATATCCTTAACCTTACTGCATAATAGGTATTTCCTATAGCCCTACAACTGCGGTACAGTGGGTCTACCCTTACTGCGCAATGGGCCAATCCAAGGTCCATAACCCTACATGTACAATAGGTAAACCCTCCAACCTTTACCCTCTTGAAGTATGGATCTAGGCAGTAATCCTAACCCTACTGACCCAAGGTTTTACCTTACAATCTTGCATGTATTACACAATGGATCTATTCTATAACATCCACCTTTTTATACAATGGATCTTCTCTATAACCCAACCCTACTGAGCAATGTGTCTTCCGTATAACCCTAGCCCCTTTGGGTTTACCATGTAAGAGCCCCTATTTGACCACTTATAGAGTCATAAGTTCTTTCGCCATAATTCTACCTATTCATCCTCTCCAATTGTTCTTGTTTTTATAATATAACTTCTTCTACTGCATAAATAACTCTATAGTATGTACCAGATCCCACTAATCCATATAACCTGTTCTTTTGCACCCTGTCAATCTTAATGGTATTCATAATGTTTCATGACCAATTTTTATGTCAGCATTTCTGCAAAGGATCGGAATTCTGTGTTATTCAAATAGTTGTAAATGTTGTTAAAATGCTGATTTTTTGGCTTAAATATATGAGGTACAGAGATGCTTGGGATATGTGTTGAACTTCAGTAACTTTGCCGTGAAAATATATGTAGCGGACCCAATGTAGAATTTGTTTTGTTGCTACGGAATTCTGCTAATATGAAACCTGTTGGGTGATTTGTCATATAATGGTAGCATTTTAGTGCAAGTTTGTGTAGATTGCTCCAAATACAGTTACTTAATTAACCTTTCTGTTTTTACTGTGTGTATTACATAGAGATTGTTAAAATGTTATATATAAGTAAATGATTCAAAGCCCGTAGTGTGTGCAAGGTGTGACCATGCTCTGGTATTTTAAAAAGTTATTTTGTTTCAACAAATCATACGTTGAAATGGTATATAAAGGAGTCAATGGATACTGGTGTGTGTGGATAATATTCTCCCTTCGTTGACAAACCACAAACCACAAATCTAACTGTTATTTTAAAACTCTTAGTCTGCAATCATGGCAATCCAATTATATTTTTAAGTCGAGCAAAGACAAAATTATGAGCTCAGGACAGGATTAACTATTGAGTAGCCCAACACACGCATGTTGCAGGATGTCCAAGCCATACTGTCCTCTGCTTTCTGAGCTATGATTCCACAGCAGTGGATGGGCAGTCGGGCACTGACTGGCACAATACCAGCGTACAGCTTGTGTACAGCCCTGACCTTACTTATTATTTTAATGAAAATTACAAAATACATGCTTTTGTATAGAAATAAAAAAATAAAATAAACACCTTTCTCAGTATTGTAAATCGTATGCCAAATACCAGGATAGGCTGGTGGATTTGGACATTCCATTACATTGACCCACACACACTAGTGTAAAATATATTTTAGACTTGGGCAAACCGTTGAACAAACTATAACATGCATTTGTTACGCATATTTTATGGTTCAGGGTAATGTATATATTCTTACACAAGTTTCTTAGCGAAAATGTTACTAATGCCCAATCTGTTAGCCTTGTCTATTCACAACACATTTGAGTTTCACAAATAGGAATGTAATTGTAATATTATGCAAATTTTTACAAATTAAAATAACATGTTTTATTGTGTTTAATCTAGCTGGGCAAGTATTTTAGACATTTTTTCTCCAATGTTCATGTACTGCGAAATTGAATATATAATATTATGAAGATCCAGCGCACTCACTAAACATCAATTTCAAAGCTCACAAAATGTAATAGTTTCTTTAAAAACTCTTGACTTAGGCAAAAAAGAATTTAGTTACAGTTTATAATCATACATTGTAAAAGTCTGCCACAACGCCAATGTACCCCATTTTTTTGTCAGGTGTTATTCTAACAACCTAATACCTGCTCTTATAAGATTAACCCACTTACCGTACTTGGAAATCCCTTCCTCCTGGGACTTTATATATATATAATTACACTTAACTTCCAAGAACCGTACCGTATGCAGGACTACAGCAGGTGCAAAGCAAGAGGCCCATTCCTCGCTGCACATTTTAAAAAGTTAGTTTACCGTATATTTATTTTGGTTTGTGAGTGGAGAGAATGTGTGTGTGTGTGTGTGTGTGTATGTATTTATATATACATAAAAATAATACTTGGTGCTTAATCTATTCAAAAATTGTACTTAATAAACAAACATAACTTTTAATATGCTAATGTATTTATTAAAACTCATCAGGGACCTTGGAGTGCTATGTTTTTTTGTTTCAGTAGGTGTATATAAAGATATATAAATATATATATCTGTTGCTAAGCGATATTGGGTAAAGAAATATTTTTTGAAATTTTTAATATGTTGTATGTATTATACTTTAGTCAATATTGTATCGCTGGGAGAGGGAGTTGAGATCGTGAAGCCCCGATTTTATACTTAAGTTGTTCCTGTGTTTGGTGAGGGGCGAATAAGAAGTTTAAAAAAACTCAGAGGATAATGGGATAAAGGGTTGGCTTGCTGCTGGTAGATGCATCAGTTAATTCTTGGCTATTTTGTAAATTCTATATCTTCGCGTATATGTGTGTTATAACATGAATGAGTATAGGAACACTTGTGGTATATTTTATAGTTCTGGTGAACTATGGATTCTATCTGAAGACATTTACGAGACCTTGCAATGTCTCTGTTGTTTCGTTAATGAATGTAATTAGGGTGGAGGCCTTGTCCATCTGTACAGAGAGGACCAGGTCAGGGCAAGAGGTCGTACTGAATATAAACAATGTGTTTAACCTTGGTTTGTTTTGCAAGAGTCAGTGTAATATAATAATCAGGACTGCGTTGAAGAATGGAAGTCAGAACAAGCACATATTGTATGCCTTAGTGGTGGAGTCATTGTCGTGAATTTGGATTTTGAATGTAATAATTTTAGGAAAGCGTGAAAGACAACTGTGTCCACAGAACGTGTTCTATTATATTAGCAGTAATACATCTTTTAGACCATGTTTATTTATCAAAACTCGAAAAACTTCTGGTATCATTAAACTTGCAGTTATATGGTCTGGAATTATTTTTCATAATTCAGACATTCTCTGATCATGTGCTACAGAGTTTGTCCTAAAAAAAAAAGAATAAACAAACTATTAATCTCTTATTTTGTTCACCTTCTCTTTTCAAGGGGTCAGGAGCATTCCAAGGGAGTCGTATCTTTGCTGCTGGCTTGGTTTCCATTGACCAACCACCATGTCTTCTCTCCAGGATATGACAGAGTTTGGAGAGGCAGCTGATTACCTGCGAAAGAGTGCCAATGAGCTTATGAAGCTGCAAACTATACCGTTTGATGGTAGGTTTGAAGGTTATGTCCTCTATATACTTTGAAGAGGGAGGTTTCATTTAAATGCAAGAACACCGTCCCTTACATTCCACAATATCTATTTCTACATATAATGTAAATATGATCTAAAACTTTTTCATCAGCTTTTTACATTTTGTTAGTAACATGATTTGACTCCTGCTTTAACAAGATATTACACCATGGGGTTCATTGTCACAATATTACACTTTTGTTAGTAAGTTTGTCACTTTAATGGCAGGTCTGTACTGGGATACACAATGTAGGCAACGCTCATCAACCTCAGCATGAGCATTCGCTTACCAACACCTGCAGCACTGTCTCCAAATGATAAGAGGTGAGAGAGGCTAGGAACAAGAAAATAATCCAAGGGTAGGCAACCTTCAACACTCAATATGCTGAAGGTTGCCTACCCCTGGATTCTTCAAGGTCGATATAGTCCACAACATCTGGAGTGCTGAAGTTCGCCTACCCTTGCGCTAAACCCTATATCTGATCACTATTCGTCTTGAGCATCTTAGTAAAGTGCCGAAGGTCACCTACCCCAGGCATGTTGTAGAGGCCTGTGTGAATTCAATATTCACATATCAATCAGAAGAAAAACAGGATATAGCAGAGACGACACAGGAACCAGCAACATGGCAGAATTGGGATAGAACAGAATCTTATAAACATAAAGATTAAATCAATGAGCGCTAAATCCTGAGCCAAAGGTATAAAGAATAAATGCCATTAAATTGATGTTGGGATGTGCGTAAAGAGGAATGCTTTGCATACATAGGCAAACCAGATCTACAACACAAATTGCATGTACAATATCTACAGGGATCTGCCTAACATTGCCAGAAGACATGTACGTGTCTACAGTCACCACCAGATCAGTGATTGGTACCATTAGGCACTAATGGACCTTAGTGAATACGTGGGGTGATAATGTTGAAGGCTGTTACTCAGGATCACATTTCCTGTTCTTAGACAGTCCAGCCATTGATAAGCAGACCTCTAAGCATAGCGATTAAAATACTTGGCACCACAAATAACGGATATAACATAGATGTAATGAGTTTTGATGACTGGGGATCTAAAGTCTGGAATATGCCTGAAATCCATTTCATACATTACATTTTCTAAAAATAAAGAATAAAAGAGTTCTGCAACTATATTGCAACTCTCAACACATTGTCCCAAATTATTAATACATAAGCAGTGTAGAAAATGGAATAATAAAAATCCAACCCCACAGTGTTTAGTGGATTCATTCTCGATAAGTAGTAGCCAAAATCAGAGAGATTGTAGCCACATTAAAGATAATCAAATTTTCATTAGACAATATAATTACTCACCAAGACAAACGAATATTACATGCTTTTTATTCTACTTTACAACATGTGTATGTTGCAGTTGAAGGGTCTGAATTCTGCAGTTAAAATATGAGAAACTCTCCGAATAAGGGAGACAAAATTTGTTGGGTTACTGGTGTAAAGTAAGTGGGGCTTTTATAAAACACAGAACAAACTGGTCCATAAGTGAAAGAGATATATACAAAACCAGGCATGAAGTCTTCCAAGGCACTCCTCTGTTACCATCTAGTGTCCTCCCAAAAAAGTATTCCAGAAGACCTCGGCCTAATTAGCCTTAAAGGAATTTTGCCCTTTGTGGAGGTGTTCCATTTGACAAATACTGAAAACATAGTGATCGATTTTGGGAATACCATTAGTGGGATTCCATAAAGGATCCTGATATTGTTCTGAAACTTGCACCAAGTGGAATTTTTTTATAGCAAATACAGTATATTTAGTAAATAGCATCATGGTGTAACTGGTATCTCACTGGTCACTTTTTTGTTGATGATAGAAAACGTTGAGCTAGTTAGTTAAGTGCGTGGCAATGAGGTCTAAGGTCCAGAGCGAAATGGGAACATTTGGAGATACAAGTAGTCCATAACGCACTACACCAGGAGTAGACAAATTTTGGCACTCCAGACGTTGCGGACTACGTCTCCCATAATGCTGTTACAGCCATAATGCTGGAAAAGCGTCAAGAGAGATGGAGTCCACAACGTTTAGAGTGTCAAAGGTTGCCTACCCCCTGCACTATACCTTATATATGATCACTATTAGTCTTGAGCCTCTAAAAAAAACGTGAATAAAAGGTGAACATAGTATTTGATTTTGAATTCTGCACCATTTAAGGTAAGAAAAAAGGCTGGATTCCAGATGACAAAGAAGCCTACATTGAAGTGGAAATAAAGGATTCCTCTGGTGGCAACGTCACAGTGGAAACAAAAGATAAAAGGGTAATTAAAATTATTTTTATTTTTATAATTCTTTAATGCTTGGGTTGCTAGATGGTCTTTTGATATAGTTTCAGGACAAAAGGGAGCAGTATTCCTTAAAATTGTTTTCCTTCTGTGAAATGCGTGTTGGCGTGACCCATGTCTCAGACCTTTCCACTTTAATTCAGTAAATAAAGCACTTCTTAATAAGAAGTTTGGCACTAAATGTATTATGAGAATTGTTTTGGAAATATTTAAAAAATATATATATATTGTAATCTCTGCTGTGTGCATCACCTTGGGAATATAGTAAGCTTGTAGGTTAGGATACATACAGGGCTATTAACTAAAGTGTTAAAAGCAGGGAATTAATTCATAGTGTCCTCTCAAAAAAAATCACATTTTGGCCAAATTAGCCAAATTGGAAAGATTCTTCAAGTTAATTACGTTTTTAGTTCTACTAATATGTCTTAAAGTTTTTTTTAAAAAATCACCTTGAATTAATTTGGAATTGCAGACAATCCAAAATTGAGTGAATAGCACTGATAATATATTGTAGATTGTACTTCAATAAGCATAATTATTTTATTTCATGTTTCTAATGTTTTTGTAAGGTTTGACACAAAAAGTAAATTGTAACCCCATGTCCGTATGTGTGCAGCCTTTGTCTGTGCCACGTTTACAATGCAATTAATTTCTTTTTTTATCTGAAGAATCACGTGCAATGAAATCATTCAAGTATTCCTATTACATCTTGTCTATAACATCCCTTCGAAGGTTACAGTTGTATTGACCATATAGTCTTTCTGTCTGTTTCTTTAGTGTTCGTGGAAAACACTTATAAATGTCAAGTATATATCCCCTTACTGCACAAGGATACAATTCTATTATCGTGGTGTAGGCGATTCTTCAGTAAAACCACTGTAAACCAGCCTCGAGACTATTCCGAGATAATACACTTGTCACGTAAAATGATGAAAAAAAATGTACAACTCACACTCTACAAAAGGAATGTGTTATAAACAGAATGACTTGTCTGTCAGGATCCTAAATGCAGCCGGCAGCTGCTTAATGCCCTTCTGAAGCCTACTATAAATGAC
This sequence comes from Pelobates fuscus, assembly GCF_036172605.1. Classification (NCBI taxonomy): domain Eukaryota; kingdom Metazoa; phylum Chordata; class Amphibia; order Anura; family Pelobatidae; genus Pelobates; species Pelobates fuscus. The sequence goes on along the minus strand of NC_086321.1, from coordinate 338,712,050 downwards.
AGTGTTTTTCCTTCGGTGCATTCCTGCTATGCAAAGTGTATCAGGCCCATAAACCCTCATCAGTTGTTTTCTAATGGTGTATAACTCCCTGCTCGCAGGTGATGTAATTTGCTCGTGTTTGTGTATATATATATATTACATTTATTTCTCTCTTTACAAAAACTCCATCGCCTGTGAGTTTTGCTCTGAGCTCTAAGGATACCAATTCACGAGTGGTCTTGTGTAACTTTAAATGTGTTGCAGAGTTTCTAAGATGGGCGAGCACCCGCTGAAAAAAATATATTGTCCTGTATTTATAAATTAGTTCCATGTACATTTCTGTGATGTGTATGGCATCCCCAGAAAATGTTTTTTTTAAAAATGTTAAAAAAAATAAGGAACAAAAGTCCCATTAAAACAGGGGTATCGAGAACCTGGGTGGAACATTGAGGCATGCCATGAGCTAATTCGTTTGTATGTCAGATTGTTCTTATTTTATTAGGTGTAAGGATGGTATCAGAGTTATAAGAGCACATGGCAAGCTAATGCCAATTAATTTGGTTTTGGGAGATGTTAACGTGGACATCATGGTGATGTTAATTAGGAAATGTCGTCCATTACACAGCATGGATTAGGCTTGAGAAGAATGAGTGAGCACTAAGAGTATATATTGGGTATGAGATATCGAAGTGAGTAGATGGCTGCCCAGGTACTTTACATACGAGACTTGAGACTTCAGCTTTGGGATGTACTTCAGAATATGTGACTATTCCTTGATAGATAGACCCTTTCTAATAAGAAAATTTCTTCACCCACCCAATTGGGGCATCTTGCACACCCTAATTTGAAGACTTCTTGTCTTGGTCAGAGCACAATGTTTTTAGGTTCCACTAGCTACACCTATCATCAATTCCCACTGAATCTACAGCTTCTGTAAACTGAATCACCTCTGTATGTCTTCTCGGTCTGCCTCTCCCGGTCTTTTTATAATATTCCCTTTCCATCGATGTTAACGTCTCTGTTTTAGTGTTAGTCAACATGCTTCCCACCAGCAAACCGACTTGCGATTGGAGTTACAGTCTATAAGGATACTGGATATTCTTTTTATTGCATGTCCACCAGTGACTGTGAAATTAATTTCTCATCAGGTTCTAACTGTGAAGGAGGATGACATCCAGCAGATGAATCCTCCAAAGTTCGACATGATTGAAGATATGGCCATGCTGACTCATCTCAATGAGGCGTCAGTACTTTCCAACCTGAAACGTCGCTATGCCAACTGGATGATCTACGTAAGATAACAGTAGCATGTCTTTTCTGGAGCATTGTAGAGACACCATGATTGAAGAAGTATTGTTTTTATGTTCTAAAATCTTGTCTATAATATGCTAAAACAAAATTCTAGCTTGATCTTCGCTTATGGTTTTACCTCAGGGTCATTGAATTTTAAAGGACATGCCAAGCACAACAAAACACTTCAGCTGGCTGTAGTGATTATGGTGCCAGGTGTGCCTTGGTTCACTCACTCTCCATTTTAAGTAGTTTAACTGGTTTAGAATGGTCACCAATGGGTTTAGCTCAGATAGAGATTATGGCTCTCTGTAGAAACTAATGGAGGCAGGGAGTCCATCCACCAAGAGGTGAAAGCATTATAAAACAGTTTGGCGCCTTACAATGACACATGGTAGTGATTATGGTGCTTGGAGTGTTCCTTTAATGATTAACATTTAAGCAAGATAATATATTTTCATGAGAGTTTCCCTACTTCTAGCCTGTATTTGGAGCAGTCTTATTAGTAAGCAAAGTGTTGATTTGTTGAATATGTTTTGGTAATCAAGGGTGCTTATGCTACCATTTGTACCCCGACCGCTGAGAGATGGCCGGTAGTAGGTTCTTCAACTCTCAATGCTTAATGTTAGATCAGATTGAGATCAGAATTATTTTTGACTGCCATCTTATCTACTGCACATAAGGTCATCTTGGCCCACCAATTAGATGACTCGATGAAGATATCTATTGACCAGGAAATATGTATGATGTTCGGTGACCTGGTGACCAAAAAATGACTAGAACTACAACCCCCCCATCAAAGCATAGAAGGAATAGCAGGGCAGTGGTAAAGATTACATGAAGCTTTAAGTGATGAGTTTACAAACACCAATTCTGGGGCAAAGTGCTCACAGCGTATTGTTTTATGGTTAATATTTTTTGGAGGGTGATCTGGGAATGCTATCTTGCTTGTTAGAGGAATCAGAGTTTAATTCTTTCCTCTCTCTATAGACCTATTCTGGGCTCTTCTGTGTAACCGTGAACCCATACAAATGGCTTCCTGTGTACACTGCAACTGTTGTAGCTGCCTACAGAGGCAAGAGGCGCTCCGAGGCTCCACCGCACATCTATTCCATCGCCGATAACGCATACAATGAGATGGTGCGCAGTAAGTATCATGGACGTGCAACACTTTATTTAACTATTATGATATTGCACCCTTATCCAGGTGGAATTACATAGACTAGCAATAATACCGTGATAATACAGTCACAAAGTACTTTAAACGCTGAAACGGGATTGAGTTCACTTAATTACCTTCAAATTAATTTAATGTTTTTTAATACCATTTGTGTCCTTTAACTATTTTGATGCATCAGCAAAGCTCAGCAAACACGGGCTTAAAAATGCATCTAAGCCAACTGAGATTTAGTTTTCTTGTTTTGTTTGTTTTTTTGTGTCAAGAAAAATGCTTCACTTTTGTCTGAAAATGTGTTACTTTTCTCTTTTTAGATCGTGAAAACCAATCCATGTTGATCACGTAAGTACTTTTTTGTATTTTTTTGTATATGTTATACAGTTATGTTGTATATGTTATACAGAATCTCGTAGCTATCAAGAATTTTTGGTACTGTAATGTTTGAGAGCCCTGCCTAAAAGCATACTTAGATTTGTATTAGTTGTACCGGATAATTGACTCTAAACAAACATATATGCCTAACCTTAATCCTGGCGGCATCCATAAAAGGCCAGGCTATTATATTTTATATTTCATATTAAAATGTGACTATACATTTTAATATTTTGTATTCAGACTGTGAGCCTTTAAAACTCCACATTCTGCTACTGGTTGTCATTGATAAACTCAAGTTTAGTCCAAAGGAGTTGAAAATTGATTGTTTACTCAAAAATTGATCAGCTGACCTATTTAGCATAGTGAAGTCTGGGTGCAACTTGTATGGACTTGTACCCATCATCACCTTTGGTGCCAAGGCCCTATCATTGGTAGCCTGGTGCAGAGTTGCTATTCAATAAAAAGAAGACTTAATTATGAAGATGCTTCCCCATGTCAATGGATAGTGAAGTAGTCTCAGTGCATTCGTATTTGTGTGTCCAACTAGTAAACCTCCATGTTGCATCCTAAACGCCCCATAGTTAAGCTAAGGTAGCTCAGATGTTAAGTTTTGCTGTATTTTTTAGTTTAATATATTGGACAAATATTCAAGCCTTTTTGAAAAACAAGAATCGTTGGGTTTCTCATAGGAAAGGTAGTCTGCGGAATCTGGAATGCCAAAGATTACCCATCACAGTTACGAACAGACATTCCAACTTTTTAAACAATTGGCTCACTAAACCTGATTAGCTTGCAGGGAGAGGCTAAATTAAGAAGGGTGCTCTACCAGGCACCATTCACAGATCCAGCCGGCGTCATTGCCTAATTAGGTAAACGCAAGATAAGGCATTAAGCTTGGCCATTATCCTGCAGCAGCTATAATACTATCATTGTCCGTACTCTTTGTTATCTTGGGCCACTGTTTAGTGCCAACAGCTAAAGCTATTTATAGCAGTGAAATCATTGTGGAACAATGGGGAGCGACTGCTGTGATATAAAGCACAGCAATTTATCAGAGCTGTCAGTCCCCGTAACCCAACACCCAAAGGGAACTGGTACCAAAACTGATAGCGGCTATTAAGGTTGTATAAAAAAATACACCGTACTTTAGATCACAGCCTTTCTACCCTTGGGATTATCAGGCGACCCTTTAAGAAGAATGGAAATAAATGATGTATACTAAAGATCTTCTTTAAAATCAATTTAAAAACTTCAAATGAGGTTCTATTTGTCTTACTCTACACTTGTGTAGTGGTGTGTTCAATAAGCGTGCCAGTTGTAGGACCTGTTTATTCTCCCTGTCACACATTTAGGTGCCTACCAACAGTAATGTTTTAGTATGGTGATCTACTAAAAAAAAAAAAAATTGGCTTTAGCCTTTTATACACTTAATTGTCACTGAGAAAAAAAATGCTTGCAAATATTCAAATATATATATACATATTAATATATACACATATACATTAATATGTATACATATATATAATTGCAAATTAACCAGGGTATTGCAGTATGCAAAGATACATTTTTGTACTGTTGTACTTTTGAAACACAACATTTAAAAGCCATCCCAAATGCCTATTCATATTTGCATAACTGGAGGTTTTATTGTATGTATTGGGGCTGCCGCCCAGGAGTAGTGGGAGTCTGGGCGCAGAACGTATTTTTGTCTATAAAATTTCACAAACAAGCAAAAGAATTTTGGGTCAGACATGAGAAAGAGAGGAAATCACTCGAGAACTCTAGTAAAAAAAAAACAAAAAAAGTACCATTGCATACTGCAATAGTCTCGCTGTTCAGGCATCGTGTGTCCTGGACTAATACGACTAATCCGATCTACATTATATAAATGTATATAGTAGATTGAATTTTATTGACATCTTGTCTACTGGACTAATATGGCTAAACCAATCTACCTTACAGAAATATATATAGAGGATTGATTTATGATGTAGATTGGAATATATATATATATTTTTTTTTTTGAGTGACTAATTAATAGTTAGTCGACTAATAAAAAGTGAATAAAAATACTGTGTACACACTTATCAAATGAGATATGCTAGCTTGATTCCACTAGCCATTTCAATGAAAGTGACCAGTTAATTAATTTGACACTATTACTATTATTGTATATTTTACGGTTGTTACGGTTTGTAATGAATCAGTCTTGTGCCTGTCTGTTTGTCGTTCTGTCTGTCTGTTTGTCTTTCTGTCTGTCTGTTTCATGCCACAAACAAGTATTCTTACATAGTTGATTGCCTGCTTTGGTTGGCTATGACTGTGTATCTCGTACTTGTGTGAACAGTTAGGTAGATAGAAAATTTAGGGAAACTGGCCTTGAATCTGCTCCATTTGGGCAGACACCGCTAAATAATCAATGAATTAAAGATTTTCCATGGTCCTAAGCCTGTGAGGAAAATCCTTACTTCAAACTCAGGATCATGAAGGTTCTACCAAGCTGACCAGAGCTTCGGCATTCATCGTGGTGTGGTATTAACTATGGCCTTGGCATGGGCGTCCGCAGAAATTTTTCCGGGGGGGGGGGGGGCATAATTGTAATGACATCTATGCTTGGCCCCTGACAGTGTCATGAAGGGGAGGAGCATAGTCATTATCATATAAAGCCAGGGTGAATAGCGTTTTCACAACTATGGTATCAGGAATGCATGTTTGTATTCCTGACACTATAGTGTTCCTTTAAGCAAATTAAAGGAACACTCTGGTCACCATAACAACTTCATCTAAATGAAAATGCTATGATGCCAGGAAGCCCCTGGGTGCTCTTTTCTTGAAGGGGTTAAACCGCTCTCAAATGGTTTAACCCCAAAGGCTTCCTCCAGCTCTAGGTCCCTCAGTGGTATTCGGCATCTGAAACGGAGTGTCAGGAAGTGCAGACTTACGTCAGGCATGGGTGCCGCTGATTGACTAGAGTTGACAGTTGACGCTCTAGGCCAATCGCTAGTTCCCGATTCATATTTTTTTTAAACTTTTTTATGAATGGGGAGCTACTGATTGGCTTAGAGTGCCAGCTGACCGCTCTAGCCAATCAGCAACACCCCTACCCAGCAGCACTCTGTGCTTCCTGACACTCAGTAAAAGTGAACACATTAACACTAATATTTTATTTTACCTGGGGAGATGAGAAGGTCCAGAGTTTCCCTGCCAGGCCCATGTACCAAAGCCTTATGATGTGGTGTCCAGAATAAAGTGGAGGGTTCACTTCTATATTTGGCTCCTTCTGCTCCTTTACCTTTCTGCTTATTTTGCGCCCTTCTGCTCCTTTCTCAATCTGATTCCTTTCTGCTCATTGCAGGCCCTTTCTGCTCCTTGCAGACCCTTTCTGCTCCTTCTCCTACTTTAGCTTTGTGCTCCTTCTGATTCTTTCTGCTCCTTTACCTTTGTGCTCCTTCTGTCCCTTGCTGCCCCTGCTCCTTGCAGACCCTTCCTGATCCTTGCTGCCCCTGCTCCTTGCAGACCCTTCCGGCTCCTTGCTAACTCTTCATTTAGCCCCCACCCCCATGCCTCACTTGCCTAATCTCTAGGCTGCCCCCCCCCATGCCTCACTTGCCTAATCTATAGCATCCCCCCCCCCATGCCTCACTGGCCTAATCTATAGGTTGCCCCCCCATGCCTCACTAGCCTAATCTATAGGCTGCCCCCCAATGCCTTACTCCCCTAATATATAGGCTGCCCCCCATGCCTTACTCCCCTAATCTATAGGCTGCCCCCAATGCCTTACTTCCCTAATATATAGGCTGCCCCCCATGCCTTACTCCCCTAATATATAGGCTGCCCCCCCATGCCTTACTCCCCTAATATATAGACTGCCCCCCATGCCTTACTCCCCTAATATATAGGCTGCCCCACCCCATGCCTTACTCCCCTAATATATAGGCTGCCCCCCCATGCCTTACTCCCCTAATATATAGGCTGCCCCCCATGCCTTACTCCCCTTATATATAGGCTGCCCCCCCCATGCCTTACTCCCCTAATATATAGGCTATCTCCCCCATCCCTCACTCCCCTAATCTATAGGCTATTTTAAACCCCCCATCCCTCTGTCTCTGCCTGCATGTGTTGCTCCCCTGCGGCTTCAGTCAGTAAGAGAGAAGCTGGGATAGATGCAGCTTCATATCCCTGTCTCTCTCCATACACAGCGCCACCTACTGGCCGGCGCCGTATTGCAGTTCATTTTAAATCTTACACGAAAATTAGCAAAACAAGCTGAAAAATCCAGGGGGGGGGCAAGTGCCCCCCCTGCGGACGCCCATGGGCATTGGCCAACCTGCCGACGGGTCCTGCTGGATTCCATTGTGTGGCCTGGAGAGCTATATTCACATTCACTTTAATGAATCTTTAAAGTGTTCCTCAACTGTAGCAAAATATTTGTGGGTTTGATCTCTAGACCAGATATGTGTGTATAACAAATCGAAGCATACCTCCCAGCATTTCAAATGGACGAGAAGGGACTGTTTAACTTTTTTTGGGGTGTGTGTGGGGGTGTTGCCACGGGCAGGTCTATCTGAAAATTGTAGGTGACTTACTGATAACAATATATGAAACTAAAATGTTATTTTGGAACAAGAACAATGTATCTTATTCTAAACACATTTATTGTAGTTTAAATACACATTACTGTGAGTATTATTGCTGCGGAGCTCTGTTATACACTCAGACACATCAACAATATGGAGCTGCTAGAAAAGAGGAATGATATGATAGAAAAGAGGTGCAGAGGGATTTGGGCCCAAAATATTGACTTTATCTACTAAATAGGACACTTGGGAGGTATGTGAAGGCATAATGAAAAAGTGATGCTGAGATTAGTTCTGAATCATAATTTATTGATCTTTACTCCCTGTCTGAATTACTAAAATTCTTTGCTAATTCTTTAACTGGATTCTAGAATCTATAAAATCTATACAATATCATCTTTGCTAATTCTTTAACTGGATTCTAGAATCTATAAAATCTATACAATATTATCTTTGCTAATTCTTACTGTTCACATTTATATCTCTGTTTCTTAACCGATTCACATATTTCTGTTGCCCAAAGTGGAGAATCCGGTGCAGGCAAAACTGTTAACACGAAACGTGTAATTCAGTACTTTGCCATAGTGGCAGCCCTTGGGGAAGGGATCGGAAAGAAGAGCGTAAGATTACGTTTCGGGCAGCGCTGCCCTTGGAGTGATATTTTACCTTTTTTCTTTTTATCCCTTGCTTTTTTTATTCTTGATTTTTTTTTTTACATCTTGTTTTTAATTTTTTTTATCTTTTATCATGCTTTTTTCCCATGGATTGATGTGTTTTTCTTTTCTTCATAACCTCTTGACCCCAATACGGGATCTCACTTCCATTTCCTAGAAAAAAAACCCAACAATCTTGTATTTGATTTTAAATACCAATTCCTAATGCCTACAAACATCCTTTCACTAAAACTCCTACAAAAATGATCCTTTTATTTTTAAAAACGGCTTTTTGCTTTCTTTCAATTAATATCTACTCTTCTTTTACCCGACTATTTTAATTTCTTTACTCGCTGTCATCAGCTTTTTCCATGTAACTCAAGATCATTACGTTTTGTTTGTTTTTTTATTCGATTTTTTTCATTTTGCAAAATTCATTTTTTCCACTTTTTAAACTGAATTTTAGTCTTGTTATGGTGGTTTTTGTGGTTTTTTTTGTGTGTGTGTTTTTTAAAGCAACATCCTTTCTCTGAATTTTTACAACCAACCGTTAAATCTTTATCCTTCTCGCAACTAAAAAACAGAAATTCATGATTTACATCTCTTTGCAAATGTAATTAAATTTGGATGTAATCTGTTCCAGTTTCTACTATCTGCTTTCTTTCCATGTAAATTTGTAACTGTTTAGCGTTTTCTATTTTGCAAATTCCTAGCGCTTTTCTTTTTCCCTTTCATATAATTTGATTAATTCATGATGGTTTTTTCCCCCTCTTATCTATGTTTTTTTTAGTTGATCGTTTTGGCTGTGTTTTTACGAATCCCAATTGTATTGTACTTCTTTTGCATAACGCTTCTTTCCCTTTGTTGCTTTTTATACAGTATAACTCATCCTTGTTTGTGGCAGCTTTAGAATTTACATTCAGTTTTAACTTTCTTTACGCTCACGGGAGCTAATATTTCACAGTCACCACAATCAAACATTTTATTTGTTTTTCTTTAAATTTATAGCAAGGTCCGGCTACAAAAACTGGGGTAAGTCTGTGGATTAAAAAGCATAAATTTAAAAAAAAAATTGTCAGTCACTTTTAACCCCTTAACCCCTTAAGGACCAAACTTCTGGAATAAAAGGGAATCATGACATGTCACACATGTCATGTGTCCTTAAGGGGTTAAGGACCAAACTTCTGGAATAAAAGGGAATCATGACATGTCACACATGTCATGTGTCCTTAAGGGGTTAAGGGACCCTTTATTTTTTATATGATATTTACTAATACCCTACATTTAACAAAAAACTATTTCGTAAAGTTTGAAAAATATAATTAAATGAATAAAACTATATCGTATTATCCTGTAACTGGATGGCTCCATTCTAGCTCCTTGTTAATCCAGTCTCTAGGATCACAGGCAATTGAGGATTTAGGGATCATCCAGTTCTGTTCCAATGAACATACAGAGAAGTCGTAGTCTGAAGTGGATGTGGAAATAGTCATTAAAGGGACACTCAACTGCCCAGAAACAAACAGAAATTACTGTTTAGTAGATATAATCCCAATGAAAACATGTATGCATTAAATTATGCATTTTGTCATTGGGGGTGTATCTAAAAACAGTTTGCTAAAGCTTGCAGATCTCTTGTGTGCTGCCTTTGCAAGCCCTCCCCTTCTACCCCCGCCCAGACTTTCTGTGGCTGTCCAATCACAGACTTCCTAATGCATCTCAATGAGAAGTCTTTGGAAGGTAGGTGATCTGGGCAATTATCTGCTTCTTCAGTTTAAGGCCACTGAGCTAATCAACCAGGAAGTAACAGGACTGTCTGTTTGATTGACAGCCAGTGGGGTGTTTCACGGTTAATTTATAAAAGGGCCAATTTCTATTGAAATCTGCTTTTTTGTAAAATGAAATAAAAAGGACACACTATTCACACATAAAGCACTTCAACAAGATTGTTGTCTGTGGATTGGGCATTTAAGGGCAGCCTGGAAAAATGATATGCTGTACTTTTTAGTCTGGCTACTCTGGCCTTAAATTTGAAATCCACTTTGAAATCTCGCATTGGTAAATTACCCTGTCAGTTATGGACCCTACAAAGCCAATCTATTAAAGATCTATTTATATAGATTTAATTTATTCCATATCACTGTTTGTAGAGGCATAAAGACTTTGTTACAGATATAAACATCAGGAAACAGACACTACTACAATACTTTAAAGGTTCTATGAGTTTTAAAAAAAATCTTGTATTGTTGGAGATATAAGTATTCTCTGTCTATTTCCATGTATCGTCATTTGTTAAATAAATAAAACAGATCTGGAAATCGGTGCTTTTGTCTAGGGTAAGGGTTTGTTAGTGAATTTTGACATTTCCCCAAATACTGGCTTGTAATGCAAGCTCAGAGGAAATTGTATTCTCCAAAGCTCTAAAAAATATGCATACAAGTTAATTTTTCTTTGACGATATCACTGTTTTTGCGCATGTGTAATATAGTATTCTTTCTAACAATCATATGTTTAAAGTTTTATTTTTTAGTGAACGGCTGGCTACCATTGCTGCCTTGCCACACGTAACAACACCATCTCACATTTCAATTCTTTGCAGGGGACCTTGGAAGATCAAATCATCGAGGCTAACCCAGCAATGGAGTCTTTTGGCAATGCCAAAACACTGAGAAATGACAATTCCTCTCGTTTCGTAAGTAGTTTCTGGGTATATATTTTCAACGAAAATGTGTGTAGAATAAATTTAGACCCCAAAACACAGGAATCAGAATAAATTGAATTTTATTTAAAATGAAGTCCTCCGCTTACTGTCAGCCAAACACTATGCAGGTCTTGTAGTTCCTGCACAGTTCCATGATAAGTTCATGGAAATCTGCTGAGGATAGCTGATCTCAAGTGGAGCTCACTGTACGCATTTAATGGATGTTTCAAGCACCATAACTGCTACAGCTGATTGTAGTGTGTAAAGCAGCGCTCCATTCCCCTTGAACACTTCAGCTGTAGTGGTTATGGTACTAGATGTGCTCTTGCACTCCTCCGAAACAAACCGTTTCAGAATGGTTTGAAAACCTACCTGGGTGTCATGGGCACCGGAGCTGCTTCTGATCTCCTGCAGGAGAAACCGAATGTCTGGTCCAGCCATTTTCAGCTAATGATTGCGGTCATGCATGGCCCTGCTTAGCTCAGTGGAGCTAACCAAATACTCCTGCAAGTATAACCTGGAAGCTGCGCTGCAGAAGATGGTGCCCAGTGGGACCCAGGTAAGTGGTCAATGATGTCATGGCGTTAGGGGGGATTATATCTGTATATGAAGAGTGGAGAACATGTATGTTGAGGTCAATGCATTAGGAGAGTTGATGCCTATTTATAAAATATTTAACATAATTCTGTTTCGCAGGGAAAGTTTATCCGAATACATTTTGGACCAACTGGAAAGTTGGCTTCGGCTGACATTGACATTTGTAAGTATATAGCACTGTAGAAGTTGTAGCACAGAAAAAAGATGACATACTGTGAATTATAATCATGTGAATTAGCAGTCATGTAATTGGTCATACCAGACAGACAATTTCGTTCAATAAATACGGTTACCATGGAGATGCTGACACTAAACTAGTTTTAAATGTTTGTGAAATCTTAATTTAAACTCCAGTAGTTAGTATTACTGAAACTACCTGAAGCCCAAATTGATTGTATTGTTAGATGATAGGTCACCTCTTATTTAATCTAATCTTGACTAAAGTGCATTTTGGTGCAGTTTCCCTTGGAATTGCCAGAGCTTCAAATTTTCAAGTGTTAGGGATACTACTAAGTCTGTGGAGAGCTACCAGATTCGAATGAACTGTAGGAATTGTAGGAATGTTGAACAGCCAGAGTTTCTGTAGAATATGAGTTCAGCTGAAGTCCAGAAATGTCCGTGCAGATGCATATTAGAACTCTGTGCAACTCGGGGGGAAAATAATTGTATCTGGTTCTGCACAAGTTTAGTTAGGCTGTCCTAAACCTTAGTTATTTAACACCGTGCCTAAAAATTAAAGATCAGGTTGCACCTATTCCTAAAAACTAGCTCACGAATCAGATGCCGGGATAACACCTTCTTGTTTCTGTTGGTGAGTTAATCATTGTTGAGTTATTGGTTTGTCAAGAAGCTAAGCCTCTGATGCACATCCTACAAAATGTTCTTGTTTTTTTTTTATTTTACACCCTTTAATTTTTTTTTTTTAGACCTCTTGGAAAAATCAAGAGTGATTTTCCAGCAGCCCGGGGAGAGAAGTTACCATATATATTACCAGATCCTATCTGGAAAGAAGCCAGAACTTCAAGGTGAGTTTGAGCGAGCATGTTTAGACATGACGGAAGGTCTAAGCAAATGTTGGCTTGAAATAGCACTCCTATTCCTTCTCGTATAACATCTTGTTGTGGTTCTGGTTTAATAGCCATCTAGTGTCTGCGCACGTTTTTGAACTAACTAGTATTTGACCGATCATTAAGACTGAAAGGTCTTTATAAATAGTGTTAATTTTATGTTTTTTAAATTGATTGGACTGTGGATTTTAAATGATGTTATATAACTTACCTTTGTATTATTTATAATATACCGCACATTTAGGAAGTGGTGATTTATTTTGTATGGTCAGCATTCTACCCTAGGTGAAATTAGTTGCCATCAAGATCCTCTCTGCTTTGGATATTCCCCTTAGTCGTTTATTTTATAGCTTTTTTGGGTATGGGTTGGGTTGTTGTTTGTTGTGTTTTTTTTTTTGGTGTTCAGAAAGAATAAGCACTTGTATGTATATGTCAGGAACACAAATGGCAATATAAAAAAAACATTAGACATCAGTAAGACCTGTTGAGATGGTGGCACATGAAAACTAGCAATAAGCGTGTTCAAGGCTTGTATATGATACGTTGTTTTCTTAGACAGTAGGGTTTACACAATCTGCTATACTAACTTAGTAATGAAGAAATTATAACTGCTCTTGTAATGTGGAAAGTTAATGGTAGGTTATGTATGATGAGCTATTCTTTGTCACAGATCTTAAGTGAAACAACCTCCATGGAAACAAGCGGAATGTAACACCTTCAGAACATTGCTCCTGAATTGCTCCAGAATTGCTTTTTAAAACTTCTACCACTTCTGTTGAGATATTTCTTAAGCTCCCCGACTAATACAGAGATTATCTTACAGACATGTTGCTGCTCTCCACCAATCCCTATGATTACCACTTCTGCTCACAAGGTGTAACAACCGTCGATAACCTGGACGATGGAGAAGAACTCATGGCCACTGATGTAAGTACCACATCACAAACAACAAGACAATAATCAATGTTTATTGTGCAAGGATGTAGTAATAATAAAACTGGAATAGATGTTATCCACCCAAGTAGCAAAATAGAGCCATCTTCTTTAAATAGTTTGTTAAAACATCAATAAATGCCTTCTGGGTTAATATTGGCTATATGACTACCTATGGATGCCTAGACCAAAATGTAGTTTTCATTAGAAAAAAATAGTCAGCTAAACGCAGAGGTTCCCGGTATGACCAAAGTAGGGTATAAGGTCCATGGTTAACATCTCATGGATAAGTTGACTGCTCAAGTCCACCAGACTATGGCTTCCTTTAACAAACCATGGCAGAAATTTACAAAGGAACGTGAGACTGATTTTTTAATAGGACAAACAACCCATCTTTTACAATTATCTATCAATTGTTTTCTTGGCATATGTCCTTCTTTCTTCTCTAATTTCTGTGTTATTACACTGGTGTCATTTGAACACGTTATCTGTCTAAAGAAGGCATCGAGAATAATAATAAATATGTTCCATTATGTTCTTATATACTGATAAAAATCTGGCCTTCTCCCCCCCCAAAAAAAATTCAAATATCTAAGTTCTACAACATTACGTCCCAAGAGGTATTTATCTGCCACATGACAACCCCCATCCACGTAGGAACATTTGGGTGGACATGATGCTTACACACGGACGGGCCGAAAGCCACCTTTCATGTGCTAATATTAACATGATGTTAAACTTTTACTATATGACACAATGTTTTTTCGAAAGTTGTACTGTTCAACCAATTGACTGTAACATGCTTTAAGCAAACTATTCAATAAAAACATAATAAATATAAAAAAATCTGGCCTTGAGTCGCTGTTCAAGGATTTTATATATTCACCAATATACACATCATGTAAAACGCTTATATCGACAACTTATAACATGTGAATGTGGATGTAACAGTGACACCTGGCTCTTTGAAAATTAAGGATAAAACATAACAAAACAAAAAAAGTAGGCAGCATAAGTACACTATCACATGAAAGTCCAAATTCACCGACACAAAACACTGAGTGCTCTCTGATGTTCAGGAAAGGAAATGGTGTTTCCTTTTTAAATTTAGTATATATTGTATCCAAGATTGGGTCACTGGTAAAATTGTACAACTGAAAAATGTGTTGCCAATCCAATAAGATTTATAAAAAACTGGGATGCAAAGCAGGGGCTTATGCAGATAATGACGACTTGAAGTAAGAATAAAAACACAATAAATATAGCTCGACATTCTATAGGACTTCTGATAAATTTCTAGTTTTCTCCAAGCATATGCAACATGATCCTATGTAGGGAACTTATGCCAGGAACGCATATGCACCGATACACGATTTACAATATGGTGTCTTTCTCCAGCACGCCATGGACATTCTTGGTTTCAGTCAAGATGAGAAGACAGCCAGCTATAAAATAGTAGGCGCCGTCATGCACTTTGGAAATATGAAGTTTAAGCAGAAGCAGAGGGAGGAGCAGGCAGAAGCCGAAGGCACTGAAAGTGAGTGTGTATCTTTTCTAATGACTGTCCAACAGTTGTCCTGCTATCATTACATGACCTTGACCATCCTGGTCAACCGAGTTAGGGGGCGGCCATACTGTTATCGGAAGTACTGGGCTGAAAATGGGCAATATAGAGTATCTACATATCCGTTTTATTTCACAACTTAAACATTGGAAACAGTGCAAAAAAATGCATTTTAAAGAACTTAATGAAATATATGTTGAATTTGACTTAATTGGCAAAATAATTGGTAAAATGGTTATTTTGCCATGGGTAATTATTTGATGAATTTCAATGTTGTGAAATGTACATTGAATCTAGACACTGAGATTTAAATGATTGCAGTATATTGATTTGTATAGGTGCTGACAAGGCGGCTTACCTAATGGGCATCAGCTCAGCTGACCTCATTAAAGGTTTACTCCACCCAAGAGTTAAGATTGGAAATGAATATGTGACCAAAGGTCAAAATGTGGAACAGGTAAGTCCTTGCAGTTCCATACGTGTGTTGTTATAAGTCTTGTTGATATAATAAACCCTCAGCTTTGTTTTCCTTCTATCAACTGAGTCTAGGCTCAGGCCATGACCAATGCTCATAAAAGTTTAGATAACTCAGATACAAACTGATCCCATTATTATATTGCCTCAAGAGATGACTTCTCTTTTGGGCTGTAGTAGGTGCAGAGGGCATACGGACGGTGGGGGGATAGCGGCTGCAGTGGGAGCAGTGAGGGATAGGGGCTGTAGTGAGTACAGGGAAGGATAGGGTTATGTATGTGTTTATTGCCAGTAAAATGACACTAGCCAACCATGCAACATAGAAAGGCAAGGTAACATTATGTATGTGTATATTGCCAGTAAAATGATACTAGCCAACCGTGCGACATAGAAAGGCACGGTAACATTATGTATGTGTATATTGACAGTAAAATGATACTAGCCAACCGTGCGACATAGAAAGGCAAGGTAACATTATGTATGTGTATATTGCCAGTAAAATGATACTAGCCAACCGTGCGACATAGAAAGGCACGGTAACATTATGTATGTGTATATTCCCAGTAAAATGATACTAGCCAACCGTGCGACATAGAAAGGCAAGGTAACATTATGTATGTGTATATTGACAGTAAAATGATACTAGCCAACCGTGCGACATAGAAAGGCAAGGTAACATTATGTATGTGTATATTGACAGTAAAATGATACTAGCCAACCGTGCGACATAGAAAGGCAAGGTAACATTATGTATGTGTATATTGACAGTAAAATGATACTAGCCAACCGTGCGACATAGAAAGGCAAGGTAACATTATGTATGTGTATATTGACAGTAAAATGATACTAGCCAACCATGCAACATAGAAAGGCACGGTAACATTATGTATGTGTATATTCCCAGTAGAGTGATACTAGCCAACCGTGCGACGTAGAAAGGCAAGGTAACATTATGTATGTGTATATTGCCAGTAAAATGATACTAGCCAACCGTGCGACATAGAAAGGCAAGGTAACATTATGTATGTGTATATTGACAGTAAAATGATACTAGCCAACCGTGCGACATAGTAAGGGTAACAGGTGACATTACCTAAATGTATATTTGCTAACTAGTCATGTGAGATAAAAAAGGTAACAGCTAACTTTATTTATGTGTATATTGCTAGTTACTTTATTTGCCATTTTTCAAAGAAGCACATGTTCAGTGGTTCAAATTAGTTATCAGCTGATGCTACATTGTTGTTAGGCATAAACTGAATATCAAATCAGTGAATGAAGCCCATCATCACACAGTTACGTTGATGATAAGACAATAGAGGGATGCTGTGTTTTTCTGTAGCTGAGTGGCTATTAATGTGTCTATTATTAATTGCGAACCTTTTCCCAACACTCTCTCTTTTGTAGGTCGTTTTTGCAGTTGGTGCTTTGGCGAAGGCTACATATGACCGCATGTTCAAGTGGCTTGTTAGTCGAATTAACAGGACGCTGGACACAAAACTATCCAGACAGTTCTTCATAGGAGTCCTGGATATTGCCGGCTTTGAAATATTCGAGGTAATTCTTCTATTCAGCCTAACGTTAAAGAAAAGAAAAAAATCTGCAATATACAAAAAAGCATTTTCCTACATTCAAAATTGATTTCATGTTCCGTATGGTTTGATTTTCTTTTATTTTCTTTTATTTATTTTTATTTTGTATTATAATTTTTGCATTGCATAAGGTTATTACAGACACACCTGAGGCACCCCAATGGCAATCCTCAGGCATAACATCACGCTTAACTTTTGGGGCACCAGAGAAAACATGCACAATTTTATATTATATTAGATTAAAGCAAGGTTTAAGCAGGTAAGGCACATGAGTGTAACTAAGACTTTGAGACAAGTTAAAAAAAATGCTAAGTGCCTGTCTAGGGAGATGTGGTTCCACCTTGCGGGGCTTTGTGTAATAGGAGTGAGAGTCTGGGTTGGTTAGAGCATTTGGAGACTTGCCAGCTGAAGAGTCTGTATGCGTTATTGGGAGAGATGCAGGAAGGCTTCCTGTCTCTCAACCTATGCCCATCAGCGACAGGTCGCAGTCCCATTGGTGCTAGTCAGCCAGTCAGGTACTGTGTAAGACTGCAAGATGGCACTGTGGTGAAAAGTCAGGCGGTGCAAGGTGATCCACTGTCCGCTTCGTGTTTCATCCCACTCAGAGCACTCCTGCCCGGGCTTGGACAAGCCCCTCCACAGCCCATGTCTGTGTGAAGCCTTTCTCCAGCTGCTGTCCACCTTGCCTGAGGCGGGTCTTCACAGGGCCGGCAGCAACATGGCGGTTCATTTTCTTTTTTTTATATCTTTATTAACATGGCATATTTTATTGTATAAAAAAAAATGATTCTTGACTTTTATTTAATGTGGTCTTTAGATTACGATGTGACACACTTGGTCCCAAACAGTTATTACAGACATATTTGGTTATTATATTGTAATATAAAACATACTGACTTTTATGGGGAGGAATGCGCTTAAAACAGCATAAAAATACTGCACAAATTCTGTTGTACTTTCACAATGTGTTTGTCAAAATATGAATAAAATAAGGTATATGGTCAGTTATCTTTTTGATGCTTTTTATTCCACACTTAGGTCAAATTGCAGTTTTTTTCAGAATAGGGATTTCCTAATATAACAGGTGTAAATAACATTAAAATAAGTTTCAAATTACCGGTAAGTGATTTTCAGAAAAAAAAATCATATTATTCACACTGTATGTCTCTATTTTTTAATGATTTATAAATGCTTGTTTCAAGATTTTCTTCTTTTTTTTATTTATTATTATTAAAATTCTCTTTTGAATGTAATATTGAAACCATGCCGTTATCTGTCATTAACAGTGTTTTTATTTTTTTTTATTTTTTACAGTATAACAGTTTTGAACAGCTCTGCATCAATTTCACCAATGAGAAACTGCAACAGTTTTTCAACCATCACATGTTTGTCCTAGAACAGGAGGAATATAAGAAGGAGGGAATCGAGTGGGTGTTTATTGATTTTGGGTTGGACCTTCAAGCTTGCATTGACCTAATAGAAAAGGTACCATCTGCAATAAAACATGGATAATGTGAACAGATGCAATCTGTGTTGGATGGCACAAAATGTGGAGTAATGCGTAGGATGAAGTAGTGATACACGCAGAAACGTTGGTGGGATTGTTCAAAGAAGGAAGTCTGGTGTGGAGGACAGAGTTATCTGTGAAAAGATGATTGAATGGTGGAGAACAATGGCTGGTTGGTGTGGGTCAGGTAAAATAAATGAGATGGTCAGGAAAATTCGACAGGGTAGTGCAGAGTATGTGTAAATTGTCCAGGAAGAGGACAAGGATGGTGCAAGAATGGTACAGGAAGAATAAGACAGATGGAAATGAAGAATGGGCATGATGTAGAAGATCAAAACCTTGTGTGTGTGGGTGCAGAGAGATAGAGAAAGCATTCAGGAAGTAGCAGAGAGATAGGTTGGAAAAGTTGTCTGGAAGAGAGAGTGGGAAGGTAAGGTGATGAGAGGTGGCTTGGGAGAATGGTAGAATAATGTCAAAACAGAACTTGCATGGGTTGGAGGGAGAAATGTAAAAATGCTAATCTATTATTAATTAGATATTTTTTCATTGGAAGGTTTAAGGAAAGTAAGATTTTAGCGTACTATCTACACCTAATATAACGTGTACATAATCTATAAATGTAAATATATGTATTTGGATGTGGATTAAATCTAAATATGGGCTGATCTCCTGACTCACATTCTTCTACCAGCCTTTAGGTATCCTGTCCATCTTGGAAGAAGAATGTATGTTCCCCAAGGCATCAGATATGAGCTTCAAAGCAAAGCTTTATGACAATCACTTGGGAAAGTCTCCCAACTTCCAGAAGCCGAAACTCGACAAGAAACGCAGATACGAACCTCATTTTGAGCTGGTCCATTATGCTGGAGTGGTACGTATTTTTTCAGTATTTTGCCGCTATGTTGTGAGCATTTTTTCACACACTATCGCTTTCTGTGATCATACAGCTTCTTTCATCCACCCCTTCACTTCTCGTGCATGCAGTGTTTCAATGGCAGTGAGGGCTTCACAGTGTGAAAAGTGAAGAGACATTGTCTGACATCTGTCCCCCAGCCCTCCTGCTTACACATTGCTGCATTGTATTCAACCTCCTTAGAGAAAGAGGAGCACCAGGTTAGACAATGCAGCAGGCATGGAGGCAAAAAGTCTGCGTCAGGGGAAATGGAGCTCTACCAACTCCACCCCCTGCTGCTAGCAGCCTATGACAAGTCAGAGGGCAGGCCCGCCTTTTACAGCAGCATATTTGCTCACCGAAATTAAGGCACTGGGAACGCTAATGAGTAGTAATAATTAACAGAGCATAAGCCACACATGTTTGGCCAAACATACATATCGTAAAGGTGTACGTATTCACAAAAAAAAAGTAAAAAAAAAAACAAAAGAAAAAGCGATTAATTTAATTAATTAATTGCAACAGAAATTAGGGGGGCCCTGGCCCAGCTGCCCCTATGGACGAGCCTCTACTGGCCTGTGGGACAGCCTTTTTTTTTTTTCAATTCTTTATTTTTGCATGTGCATATAAGTAACAGACAAGCATGCAGGGCCACGACAGCAGCTGCAGGCATATTCATGGCATTTCAATGAGTGGCATTTGATACAGCACATTTTTTTTTTTTACATGAAACAGCAAGTTTTGTTTCATTCTAGACATGCATATGACATTCCTAGGTACCTCTAGGGTTAATAATATGTTTAGTGGATTATCAGTTAATTTTCAAGCTAGGACAACAACATTACTATCATTTTATTAGGATTAGGTAGTCGCTATGAAACAGTGTTAGATTAGATTAACCATGCTAGTGAGGCTGTCGCTTATAAACATGTTATGCAGTATAGTAGTAGATGGAAAATGTGTGGTTGTCACCCTGGTGGATCGGGGCTCCCCGAGCTGCCTCCGTGGGAGAGAGTCGGCATCCTAGTGAGTCCAAGACTTTTCATAGAGGGGCAGTCCAGTTTTACCCCGATACCTGCTCTGTGGTGTCTGTGTAGTGGAAAGCAAGCGTCCTTCAGAGCAGGGCTCGGAGCACGGGTTGTCGGAGTGTAATTCTGCGTTGTTCACTGCGGTCCTCCGAGGTGTAGCCTGAGCATGGTGGGCTTGCCGCTTTCGGTCATCTGCAGGTTGGTGTCTGCAATGTTTAGGCTCTGGGGGTATCCATGGAGATCTGTAGCTCTCCGGGGTATCCTGTCAAAGGCTGAGTAGTAAGCGGGTACAGGGTTGGTCTGCTAGCAGAGGTGTCTTGCTGGGTAGATGGCACGGGAATGGCCGATGCTTGATAACCTATCTCCTCGGTGCCGCTGCTGTCACCCGCACCCTCAAAGCACCTGTTGCTTGCGTTGGTGGTTTGTGTGGTTGCGGGGATTAGCACGAATATTGCTGCTTCCCTGTGTGGCGGGATCTTCTATCAGGAGCTGTTTTGTGGGTAGTGGACACTAGGAGGGAGGTTTTTCCTTCATGCAGTCGGCGCATGTGGCGCCCGCCATCTTGGAGGCAGCGATCAGGTTCCCCGGCCTCAAATGCAGAATCCCGCTTATGGCCACCGGGTGAGGACCGGGATCACCCCCCCGGTCCATAGGGGGGGGAACGGAGCCGGGTCTGCGCCGATCAGTGCTTTTGGCCGGGCTCTGTGGTGCAGGATAGCGAGGCAGCGGCCGTCTGCCTCACTCACCGCCGGAGAAGGCCCGGGTTAGGGCACCGCGATCCTCTCCACTAGGGGACTGTAGCTCAGCGAGCCAGCCTCTCCCCAGGTCCAGCTGTACCCCGGCACTAGGCATCTGAGCTGTCGGTCCGCTTTAGGTGAAAAATACATGTTTTAGCGTGTTTTCAGTGGTGTTTTGCCGGAGCCGCTGACTTGCGACCCTCCAGCACGGCGGCCCGGCCCCGCCCCACGTGGGAAAGACTTTTAAAGCTCTGACAATTCTAGGATTAAAAAGACAACCTGCTTATTATAAAAAAATACATATTTCTACAAAAAGAAAAAGCAGTGTATAATATACGGTAGGTACTCTTATTACTCTCAAATATAGCATGGCTGGCCAGCTATTTAGGAATGACATCTATCTGATGGATAACTATTCTATGGCTCACTCCTGAGCATGTACAGTTTTATTTGTTTTTTGTTTCTTTTACACAAAGTTAGAATATTCAGAATATTCAGAATAGAGGATAAAACGGGGGATAATAATAAGTAAACACCAGTATTGTTAAGCTTTTCTCACACATAATCATTACGTATACTAAAGAAAAGGTTTGATGACCCAACTGACTGCTTGACAATGTCTGACCCAGCAGGTAATTTAAGTCCCTTTGACACCACTACCTGCAACATACAGTCAGCTTTGATGTACAAACAGAAGGTTATCTTAACCTTGAAAGAGACATATGTCCACGTAATAAAGTTCTGGCTTCAGCTGCTGTTTAAAACGCTAGATGACAAGAATCCCGTGCTAATCCCTGGTTTTGACAGGTATCTCACGCTAATCTCTCATTTTGACAGGTACCCTACAATATTATTGGCTGGTTGGATAAAAATAAGGACCCTCTGAATGAAACCGTTGTAACAGTCTTCCAGAAATCTTCAAATAAACTGCTGGCCAGTCTGTATGAAAAATATGCTGGCTCCTACTCGGGTAACAGGCTTATTATTCTTAATTCAAATATTCCTACAATGTTACAAACAACTTGATATACAGTAGACGGTCCCCATAATAAAAAGGAATAAGGTCCTTGATCATGACATGATATACAGCAGACGTTCTCCAAAATAAAAGGGAATGAGGACCCTGGAAGTCTACAGGGTGTTAGAGCATAAGACAGACAGAAGGTTCACTGGGGATCAGCTCACTTGTGTTGTTTGATGTTTTCTAGGGGTTGCTATGATGTGAAGAGATGGGTTGGGGGGAGTTTGCTGTAGCAAGAAACATATTGACGAGAACGAGATGCCAAGGGCAAAGACAGAATTAGGGAGACATGGTCAGCATTCATCAAGCCTTCTGTAAGAACACGCAGGCTCGGTATGGAAGTGGGTCCAGTTTTTTACAGCAAAGAGATTACATTTACTGACTCTTACAAGCTTTATAATTATACAGTTATATGCAACTCCATTCAAATACAGGACATTGCATCGAATCCTCGAGACCCACCAACAGCTCAGGCTTTATCATAGTTTTCATTGGAACAGTATTGGGAATGGCTTAACCCATGCACTCTATGGGTGCTTGAGGACTAAGTTGGAACAGCTGACCTAGATAATGTAATCAGTTAGAGGAGATATATCTATTCTATATGAAATTTCTGCAGATTCAAAGATTTTATTGAGGTTGCAGAGTTTAACACAGAGGAATTAAACAAATTACACCAAAATATCAATGGTGGAAAAATTGCCCAATGCGTCTGCTGTGACATTTTAAAAATATTTATTTTATTTAATTAATAAAACACTACAGCTGTCGGTAGGTAACAATAACACACAAATGTAACTTACTAAATCGAGATCATAAAATCAAAGCAACATGTTCATATTCAGCAGTCTTAATAATCTACCGTAAAGCATATACCAACAAGGGATAGCTATAGAAAGTCTGTTTAAACCCTGGATTGACAGACTATGTTTAGTGGTTACGTTTATACTGCTAGCAGCTGCACAGAATAAAGGTCTTCCAATCTCAAATAAGGGTCTTCCAATTTTATTATACCATTGTAATAGCATTATGGGTTTAGGTTAGCCCTAAGATTATTTGCCTAATGAATATCCAACAAAGTGGCAATCTTAGTGGCACCCCAAGACTTATTGACTCCCCACTTCTCAAATAAGATGGGACCAACGATACTATATATTCTGATACATTGATGGAAAATTTGTGGTGGAATACACTTTGATGAATTTCAATGTATATTTAGCACGGCATGGTTTTAAAGAGTCTGGTTTTGTTTTTGATTGACAGATGAACATCATAAAACCGGCGTCAAAGAAAAACGCAAAAAGGCAGCTTCATTCCAAACCGTATCACAGCTTCACAAGGTAAAGACCCATAGGAATCCAGATCAGTGAAGCAAAGCACAGATCTAAAATGTGAAATGGAAATGGAAACATACAAACAACAAATAGGGCTATGCATTCAATGATAATGAAGCCTCTCTTACTGTATGTACACACAGTGATAATATTTCCTAATCTTCCTGTATGCGCAATGCTAATGGGATTAACTGCTACTGTACGCACAGTGAAATGGAGATACCATTTACTGTACACACTATGGTAATGATCCCTCACTGCATACACAATGATAATTAAGTTTGCCCTTACTGTACACACTGATAGTTGAGTATCCACTTATTGTATACACCAATTATGCTGTCTTTCTTTACTGTACACAATGATCTTGGTGCGTGCCCTTATTAACACAAAATGATAAACGGTCTATCCACAGTGATAGAATACCCTCTTTTTTCTGTTCAATCCACGCAAATGGGTCCAATCCATACTGTACACACACAAATAATGCTCTCCCTTTAATGTACAACAAGTGATATGCAGTTTTTACAAAGTAATAATGGACATACCCTACTGTGTGAAGTGTGAATATTATGTACATACCAATCTTTACTGTACCGTTAAATAGCTCTTTTAATCCTGCTGTTAACCTAGCAAGCCCACATTTTCTGAGCAGATATTGTTAGTATATTGATCACAACAACAGGCATTAAATTAAAGGAACACTATAGTCACCTAAATTACTTTAGCTAAATAAAGCAGTTTTAGTGTATAGATCCTTCCCCTGCAATTTCACTGCTCAATTCACTGTCATTTAGGAGTTAAATCACTTTGTTTCTGTTTATGCAGCCCTAGCCACACCTCCCCTGGCTATGATTGACAGAGTCTGCATGAAAAAAAAACTGGTTTAACTTTCAAACAGATGTAATTTACCTTAAATACTTGTATCTCAATCTCTAAATTGGACCAAATTGGACTTTAATCACATACAGGATGCTCTTGCAGAGTCTAGCAAGCTATTAACATAGCAGGGGATACAGGAAGTGTTTATGGAAGGCTGTGCAAGTCACATGCAGGGAGGTGTGACTAGGGTTCATAAACAAAGGGATTTAACTCCTAAATGGCAGAGGATTGAGCAGTGAGGCTGCAGGGGCATGTTCTATACACCAAAACTGCTTCATTAAGCTAAAGTTGTTCAGGTGACTTTAGTGTGTCCCTTTAAATTGATAAAAACAATTAAAGTTTACCTTTAAACAAATAGCTGGAGTTAAATTAAAGTTTTAATAATTCAAACGGGCTGAGAAAATCGGACTTTTGACTTAGAATGATTGTAACCATTGGTAAAAAAAAATCAGTAGTAACGAGACCTTTGTACTTGGGAAATCGAAGAATATATCTAAGCAGTGAACAAAAGCTACAAAAATAAAAGTAATGAAGAAAAAAGAAAAAACCTTTACACTTATAGATAATGATAAACAAAAACAAAAATCTATGCAAGGTAGCTTATTTGATATGTACAATTCATTACCAACCTTGTTAGAGAGATTTGAATCCCTACCGAACACACAGATTCCAAAGGCACCTTGTTCACACCAGTGGTAATTCCATAGTTCCATTATCTCAATACATTTTTATACAAGTAAAAAGATGGACTACACAATCTTGCGTCCATCTAAAATATACTGGGTAGTAGCAAAGTTCTCCAGTATACCATAACCAGATTATAATTCAGTGTGAAATGTAGAAAGTACCATTAAAGCAACATTGTCATTGATTGGTAGATTAAAATATAGAATATAAGAATTGACCACTTTATTAATGGTGCAACTTCTCTTGAGAGTGAGGACGTTAAGACTTGCAGTGATGTTTAGTGAAATCTATTTTATGAACATCACTTTAAGTCTGTACTTCTTCACTTTCATCTCTACAAATCAAATGAAGGTGAGAAAGAGGATGAGATATCGGTAAGATCTGTGTAAAAATGTATGTTTTTTTTGTTTTGTTTTTTTTAAGTATATTTTAAATTGTCGTTTTATGCATTGAAATCTTAAACACTAAATTTAAATTACACTTTTCTTCTTTTATAAGTGAATGTTTGTTAGTCTGAGCACCAAAGCCTGGTTAGCATACATTCTTCGTTATTTCTTTGTGTATCTTTTTTGTGGGGTTTTTTTTGTAGCCCACCTTCTCCTGCTATCAGTCAGTCACAATATCTTCTTCTAATAAAAACTTGACAAAGACTCCGGCATGGAGTCAAAACGTTGTAATTGTGTGCCCCCAACCCTTCTTGCAAGATATTTTAGTTTTGACCATTATTGGTATTGTAAGACATTGTTAAGCTTAATGCTATCTTTAAGACTTTTAGACACCAACTGGAATCGAACTTGCAAGTTTTAATATACCTCCAATCAGAGCTGTGTGTTCAAATGAACATGCACACAGCACTGTCATCTGCCTACAACAGAAATCAGTCCATACCAGTAGACTGCTAAACACTAATGCCAATCTAATGGTTCTCTATGAAAGCAATGGATTGGTCAGAATATTGGTATTATTGATATATAGTAGTGCACTGCTTAACCCTCTTGTATTAAAAGCTGATTAAAAATGTAAGCGTTGCTTTACTTTCGATACATTATAAACTATCTGTTTGTGTTTGTCATGTAGGAAAATCTGAATAAGCTGATGACCAACCTTCGGTCAACGCAGCCCCACTTTGTGCGGTGCATTATCCCTAATGAGAGCAAAACCCCAGGTAGGAAAAACACTACATCTGTTAAAATCCACTCTACCTGGTCTTGTATAAAACAGGGAAGTGGTGAAGGGCTGTAGGGTTTAACGCAGTGTCCTCTCTTTCTTACTCTACAAAAGTGTCAATCTCAGCTTGAAAAAAAGACTCCAGTGTGAACCAAAATGTTGCACATGCTTTAAACCTGCCTTGGTCCTTACACCCAATTTTGTGCCATGTCTTTTACTGTTACTGGATACACAGAAAAATGGTTTACTCTGGACCAGAGGCAATTGGGTGGTCCTGTATGTTAGTGCTCCTCAACCCTCTCCTCATGAAGCTAAATTTGTTTTAGTGACTATGGTGTCCCATTAATGTCCAGCAAGAAAGAATTTACAGAAACTGTTACACTGTTTACAGCTCTTGAGTTGGTTTTACCCTTTCTGTTCAATGGTCAATCTCTTGCTTACAATGGCGCAATTTAATAAGCTTTCCAAATTATTCAATATTGCTGGAAGAACGTTCTAATGAATTATCTACAAAAATTGCCTCGGACCTTAATGGTTTCTTCTGTAGATAAATCATTTGAAAAGTATTTCTAACAGTATTGGATCATTTGGAAACTTTATTAAATGAAGGCCTATGTTTATAATCAATGCGTTCAAGAACATATTTAACAGGGTTTTATGTGGGAAAAATAGATGTATAGGGAGAATGAGTCTTGTATGCTACGGTTATGGAAGGCAGAGACTATAATTTTGTTTACCACACTTCTTCAGGTGCTATAGATGCATTTATGGTCCTTCACCAACTAAGATGCAATGGTGTTCTAGAAGGGATTCGAATCTGTCGCAAAGGATATCCTAACAGGCTTCTATATGCAGAGTTTAAGCAACGGTGAGCCATTTGTCTCTTTTTTTGATAGGTGTAGAAATAACTATTAAAACCTGTGATTAACATGTCACATGCTTTTATTTTAGGTATCGAATTCTCAATCCTAATTCAATCCCAGATGATAAATACGTTGATAGCAGAAAAGCCACGGAAAAACTGCTGGGTTCATTGGACATTGACCACACACAGTACAAATTTGGCCACACCAAAGTATGGACAGTCATTTCATGCTTTTGGTGTATTCAGTTACATGTTTCCAGGTTTTATTGACTCTGGCTAATTAACAGTTTGAAATGTAACATGATGTTTCTCCTTCAGGTCTTCTTCAAGGCTGGGTTGCTAGGGCAGCTGGAAGAAATGCGGGATGAACGCTTGGCCAAGATCATCACTATGCTGCAGGCGAGAAGTCGAGGGAGACTGATGAGAATTGAGTACCAAAAAATCATTGCAAGAAGGTAAGTGCTTATTTCCTGTTTCATAACGTGTTCATGTCCTTTCGTAAAGAATACACTTCAGTGTTCGGTGATATTACCAAAGCTTCTCTATCTGTCAGTATTCTTTAAGATGTCTATTACTAGTTATTAATACGTTGCTGCCCTGCTGATGTAGGGATGCATTGTTGGTGATCCAGTGGAATATTCGTGCTTTCAACGCTGTCAAGAATTGGTCTTGGATGAAGCTTTTCTTCAAAATTAAACCATTGCTGAAGTCGGCACAGACTGAGAAGGAAATGGCCAATATGAAGGAAGAATTTGTGAAGTTGAAGGAGGCTTTGGAGAAGTCTGAAGCTAAGAGGAAGGAGCTGGAAGAGAAACAAGTCACCTTAGTGCAGGAGAAGAATGACCTTGGTCTGCAGCTTCAAGCTGTAAGTAATTTATCATGCACATTGAAATGTTCATTTAATGCAGTTCTGGGTCTTCTGTTATGTCCATCTAAGAATGTATTGTGTACAATATATGAGAAGATGCCTAAGTGGAATTCAAAATAGCATTCTAGATTCTACTTAGATTGCAGGTAACTGTATTATATTCATTCTACTTATATTTTGCACTACACACTCACTGGCGCACTCTGAAATCAAAAGGTATTAACAGGACCTGGTAAGAAGTGTGCTTTTATCAAAGAAGTTGTAATATAACATATGAAAACAGAGATTAAGCATTCATCTAAACAAGCATACATTAAAAGGGTACTACTGTGACCAAAAGTTATATATAACGTTTTCAGGAAGTTTAAATTTTACATTCAAAACCTGGGCAGTTTTAGGAGTCAAATTGCCCAAAGCCTGGCTATGTCCTCTTGATTTGCTTTAGTTAGCTTTTTTCATCTGTTCATTTCATCCGATGCTGCTACAAATTTCTGTTGAAGGTATGTGGAAGACTGGAATATAATAGTCTTTTTGACTGCAGGAACAAGATAATCTTGCTGATGCTGAGGAGCGTTGCGACCTACTGATCAAAACGAAAATCCAACTGGAAGCCAAACTAAAAGAGTTGGCGGAAAGAGTGGAGGATGAAGAGGAAATGAATTCTGACTTGACTTCGAAGAAACGCAAGTTGGAAGATGAGTGTGCTGAGTTAAAAAAGGATATTGATGACCTGGAGATTACTCTGGCCAAAGTTGAAAAGGAGAAGCATGCGACTGAAAACAAGGTCAGTTCTTGGGTGAATTATTAAGGACATATTTTCACATGTTTTCTGGCCTTTGTGATATAGCCTGTTTCTTTAATTGGAACCCTCTACTCTGCTTTGAAATATGAATCAAAGTTGAAGAGCTTCCATTATTCGCCCAATAAATTGTATCTGTGTCATTCATGGTATGGACTTATTGCAATATTTAGGTGAAGAACCTTGTAGAGGAGATGGCAGCTCTGGATGAAATCATTGCTAGACTGACCAAAGAGAAAAAAGCCCTACAGGAAGCTCACCAACAAGCTTTGGATGACTTGCAAGCAGAAGAAGACAAAGTCAATACGCTTACCAAGGCGAAAGCCAAGTTGGAGCAACAAGTGGACGATGTGAGTTAAATAGCATACTTAGTAAAAAGAAGTTAGACTTCAGTAGACTTGGTGGTATGTAGTTACACACTAGTGAGGTGGAACTGGTAATATCCTAACCTGTCTTTCCATATTAGTACGAGAAGAAAATATTCTATAGGCACTTTATCTTTAAATCAGTAGTTTACAAGATGTTTTTTTTTTTTGTCTCTTTTAAGATCTAACAATATAAATGATTCAATATGTAAATTAAGGCAAATTTTCGTCAGAAGGAGAAAAAAAATAGATATTTGTTATTGGTGAGACATTTTGTGTCAACTCCAACAAATTTCACACCTTGCCTACAGCTGGAAGGGTCCCTGGAACAGGAGAAGAAGCTACGGATGGATTTGGAGCGTTCTAAACGTAAGCTAGAAGGTGATCTGAAACTTACCCAGGAGTCGGTCATGGATCTAGAGAACGACAAGCAGCAACTGGAAGAGAAGCTGAAGAAGTAAGTACCACAATGATGAGGTGTTTTTTTTTTTTTTTTTTGTGGATGGAAATGTTCTCCCCCAAGGAACTGTTAAGAAAATATTCTATGGATTTGCTTCTGATGGTCAATGTTAGCGAATAATAACCTAGTAATATTATAGCACTGGTGGTTTTAATGTCTGTGGTATCTATGAATGCTTCTTAGGGCAATGGAAATAATCTCAGCATTTCAGATTGCGTTTTGAAACTTCTAACTACTTGAGGACTTTTTAATTACCATGCAAAATATTGTTTGTGAAAGAAGATTTTGTATAGCTGTATTAAACAATACAGTACTCTGAGATGCATTCTATGAGTGCAAAGCCGACAGTGAATTTTACCGGGTTAAAAAGACATGGTCTAGATCCTTCACACCTCTTAAATGAAAGATATATCAAGGTACATAAACCGTCCTGTGTATGCCCAGCTCAAGGTGTCTGTTTCAGGAGATAGATCTAAGATTTGTGAAATGGAATTCATATGAGTTATTTTTCTTTCCATAGGAAAGATTTTGAGATCAGCCAACTAAACTCTAGGATTGAGGACGAACAAATGATGTGTGCTCAACTGCAGAAGAAAATAAAGGAACTACAGGTAATGGTTTGCTTATTCGCAATAACAGTGTGTCGGACGTCTGGTTCAAACTTTAATGTTATAATATTCAAACACATTAATTGTACTAAATAGGGAAAGTCATATTAAACAAATAGCAAGTAGGAGTGGAATTCAATTAAACCACGAGTTCACGAACATCCTTTTGTTTAAAAAAAATAAAAAATCTTTCTTCTTGTTTTAACAGGTCTGTCCGTTTTCTCAAAAGGTTATCGTTATCCCTGTGCTTAAATTAATAATTGGATCTTTAGGCTTATTTACTTAAGAAAAAAAAAACACAAATCCACCGCTTACCTACCAGTATACATTTTAATTCTACAAACTGTATGGCCTCTAACAATAATTAATTGATTCCCTCATCATATGCGGAACTCCCTTTGTTCAAGTGTCCATATTGTTTATCCATTGTACTCCTCAAGTCCATATTGTTTATCCATTGTCTTCAAAAACTTTTGGGTTCTTCTATATAGTTCCCTCTACCCTCAAAAGTACCCCTTTTCCCACTTGAACACAATTTTTCCTTCCAATACATTTTTATTTGGTTTCCTACATTTTTAATTGTATTTTCATTAATTTGTTAAAGTTACTGTCGTCTAGTGGGTGAAATTCCTTTTTTTTAATGCCATAGTCTTTTTATAAAATGTCTAGTCACTTTCTGGCATTGCACATACTGTATGTGTATATTATTTTAATCAAGAACTAGAATTATCTTAGAAATCAAAATGGACAAACTCTGACCAGCCACCGAGATTGAAATGGTTGTTCTTATGATCCCCCATCTCTTTTAAAGTTGGAATGATAAGATTAAATGTAAAATGTTCCTGCATTGAACTCTATCTAGACTAAGGGCCCCATCTCTGTTGCAGGCACGTATTGAAGAACTAGAAGAAGAGTTGGAGTCTGAACGAGCTACACGTGCTAAGGTAGAGAAGCAACGCTCTGAAGTAGCGAAGGAGCTAGAGGAGTTGAGTGAGAGGCTAGAAGAAGCTGGAGGCGCCACATCTGTGCAGATCGAGATGAACAAGAAGAGAGAGGCGGAATTCTTGAAGATGCGTAGAGACCTAGAAGAGGCAACCTTGCACCATGAGGCCACAGCTGCTGGGTTGCGCAAAAAGCATGCAGACACTGTGGCTGAGCTCGGGGAGCAGATAGACAGCTTGCAGAGGGTCAAGCAGAAGCTGGAAAAGGAGAAAAGTGAAATGAAGATGGAGCTCGATGACTTGTCTTCTAATATTGAGCAGCTTATGAAAAATAAGGTGAGCATTCAATATTCTAGACATTGTGATTGGATACAAGCCACTTTTTTACATCTGTATGCTAAGTGTTTACAAGAAGAAACTGGACAGTTTTAGAAAAATAACATGCATGGTCAGTATGTATAGAAGCTGTTATGGGAAGGCCAAATCTAATACAGACCAGTCCTTTTTGATAAATTTTATTAATAAAGTCAACAATTCCCTGCAATCCAAGTTGGTGGTCATCTTTTGAATTTGTATGAAATATAGTTGCCATCACATTTCAAAGTTATACACATTTTACGATGCAGGGCAATGCCGAAAAACTGTGTCGCACTTATGAAGATCAGCTGGGTGAGGCAAAGTGCAAGGTTGATGAGTTGCAGCGTCAATTAGCCGATGTCTCTCTGCACAGAGCCAGACTGCAGACTGAGAACGGTAGGTAGAGGCTCCCTTCATCCAACACCGAGCGGATAAGTTAATTAGATGAAAAGCAATTTCTGCTGTGAATACATTTGTTTTAATTTTACAATATGTTATGTTATGTGCAAAGTGTAACCTGTATAATAGCTGCTTTTGATATTAGTGTTTCAAAATCCATTCTTAATGGAAATATAACAAAATCTGGCGCCGTGTAATAGGAATATTATAAAATGTATGACCTCTTCTTGAGTTTCCAAAATGTTGGCACACAGATTTTGAATCTATAGGTTCTCAAAGATGTTCTCCAGACCCCAGCATTGTAGGTTTTGTAATTCACTTCCATTAACTCATTGTGATCACGCGGACAGATCTACTATTGTTTATTTTGAAAGAAAGATCTTAAAAATCTGCAATGTTGATAAAGGTAGGAAGTTGACTTTGGTATCCTATGATTTCATATATTAGGGGCCATGTCTCAGTTGCACATTACAGAATGCAAGTGATGGCAACTACTGAAATGTGTATGTATCCTTTGGTTGACTAGGAGAATTATCCAGGCTCTTGGAAGAAAAGGAATCTCTTGTCAACCAGTTGAGTCGAGGCAAAGCGTCCTTCACCCAGACCATTGAAGAACTGAAGAGACAATTAGAAGAGGAAACCAAGGTAAAAAGCAAAACAAAATGGCACATCAAATGTTCAAGTCCATGTTTGCAATGCAGAATTGAATATTTACAGCCATTTCGGAGACATAACGCACGATATTGATATGCAAGCCCTATATTTTCTTTCAGTCAAAAAATGCACTAGCCCATGCACTACAGGCATCTCGCCATGACTGTGACCTGATGCGGGAGCAGTATGAAGAAGAACAGGAGGCCAAAGCTGAATTGCAGAGGTCTCTGTCTAAAGCAAATGCCGAGGTGGCCCAGTGGAGAAACAAGTATGAAACAGATGCTATACAGCGAACAGAAGAACTGGAAGATGCCAAGTATGTTTATTATGCTAAAGGTTTCACATTGTAATGGAGCCAGCTAATCTATTGGAGCTCATAATTTGATAATGAAATGTTGGTAATACTGTCCTACATGACAATAAAGAAATTGACCTGAATTGCGGTTTCTTCCTTGTTCAGGAAGAAACTTGCAGCACGTCTTCAGGACGCAGAGGAGGCAGTAGAAGCTGCCAATGCCAAGTGCTCCTCTCTGGAGAAGACCAAGCATCGTCTACAAACAGAGATTGAGGATTACGTTATTGACCTAGAAAGAGCCAACTCTGCTGCTGCTGCTTTGGACAAGAAACAAAGGAACTTTGACAGGATTCTCATCGAATGGAAGCAGAAGTACGAGGAGACCCAGGCTGAGCTGGAAGCCTCGCAGAAGGAATCACGTAGTCTTAGCACAGAACTCTTTAAGTTGAAAAATGCCTATGAGGAGTCTCTGGATAATTTGGAGACAATGAAACGGGAAAACAAAAACTTGCAAGGTAATTTAAAACGAGAATAAGGTTAATAAAATATACATGCATTACAAAAAAAAATAATAATCAAGTAGGCTTTCTTTATCAGGATCGTATAGGTCCATTATAGGCACAATAATGAAAAAATATTTAATATACCCGGTTAATATATTATATGGTTTTCTTTTGTACTTTTAAATGACTAAATTGCATTTTTACTCAATGAGTGGAAAACGGTTAATGTTATTTCCGTGAGCCATGTCATCGAAGCCAAATCATCACTTTATCATTTAATGAAACATCTTATCACTTTAGAGGAAATTGCCGACCTCACAGATCAAATCAGTGCCAGCGGCAAAATGATCCATGAATTAGAAAAGGTGAAGAAGGCTCTAGAGAGTGAAAAGAGTGAAATCCAGGCAGCTCTGGAGGAGGCCGAGGTGAGCAATACATCAACATCTCAACAAGCAGACTTAACAGACTTTGATACATAGACACAAGGGATAAGCACACAACAGATTGTAAGCTGGGAGCGAGGCCTTTCTACTTTACCTGTGTTTGTCTCTGTCCGTCAAATGGAGCTTGTAATATTCTTTACTATATTAGGCATTTTATAAACTGACTTCACTATATATTGATATATCCAGAACGGATGTATTCGGATAAACAGGAGTTTATTTTCTAAACACCAATTCAGTGTTTAACGGAGAAACCCCACAGTAATACACAAGGCTAATGCTGCATCGACTAAGAGGGTTTAATTCAGTAATTTACAGATATTCATTTAAAAGAATTTGGAGCACTGTCATGTTAAATTCATATATATATTTTAAAGGAAATAACCAAATAACTTAAAGGAATCTCATGAAACCTGAAAAGATTTTGTTGAATACCAAAAGATGGATGTTCCTTCTCAGGGTTATTCTAACTATATCTCACCTATTTGTGAACAACACCCTTGATCCCCCTTATTGCATACATTAGGATGCACTTCATTATGCATTACCGCTATTTGCCAATATGTGCTTTATTTTTGGATGTTTTAGGGGGCCCTAGAACATGAGGAGAGCAAGACCTTGAGAATTCAGTTGGAGCTGTCACAGATAAAAGCTGATGTAGACAGAAAACTGGCTGAAAAAGACGAGGAAATTGAGAACCTGAGGTGAGACACTGGGTTCTCCCTGCCACATGTCTATAGATTCTGTAATTAAACACCATGAAATAAAGTAAATGCATTAGTTTAAAAAAAAAAATGCACTATTCCATCTTGTATCTGCTCATCCAATATCCGTACCTGCAGAATATGTAATTATGTGCTTCATGTTTTTATAATTTAGGCGCAACCACCAGAGGGCCATGGAGTCCATGCAGGCAAGTCTCGACGCGGAAGCCAAGGCCAGGAATGAAGCTATCCGGCTCAAGAAAAAGATGGAAGGAGATCTCAATGAAATGGAGATCCAACTCAACCATGCCAACCGGCAGGCTGCAGAATCCCAGAAAATGGTCCGTCACCTCCAATCTCAGATGAAGGTTGGTAATATCCAATTCTTTAGCCAAGTGAGCATACTGGGTGTAATAGTACATGTCTTTACAATACTTTTATCAATGTAATATAAGCATTTAGCAGCCGATACTGTTATAAAGTTTAACTGTATTGCCAAGTCAATATATCTCTTGCTTTGATAAGCAGTAATAGTTTAATAACATGTGATATGGGTATGATCCTGTATTTTAGGATTTGCAGATTGAGTTGGATGATACCCTCCGACACAACGATGATCTAAAAGAACAGGCTGCAGCTCTTGAGAGACGTAATAACTTGCTCTTAGCCGAGGTAGAGGAACTACGGGCCGCACTGGAACAAGCAGAGAGGGGAAGGAAATTGGCAGAGCAGGAGCTGCTGGAGGCAACAGAGAGAGTCAACCTCCTACATGCTCAGGTATACAGAATGAAGAGATTACTAAAATCACAGAATAACATTAAGGTTCTGTAAATAACATTAAGGTTCTGTGATAGAATTAGTAATAAACTGTATGTTTTATGCTCTAGAACACTGGCCTTATTAACCAGAAAAAGAAACTAGATGCAGACATCTCTCAGCTGACCACAGAGGTAGAAGAAGCTGTCCAGGAATGTCGAAACGCAGAAGAAAAAGCCAAGAAAGCCATCACCGATGTATGAAGGATAGATTTTAACATCCAATCAATCACGTGTGAAGTATTTGAGCAAGTTTGGGTTTTACAAACACAGTTACAACAAATTTAATTACACAGAAATCTATACACTAAGCAGCATCGGGTGTCCAGTTGTCCAAATTCAGCTGTTTGAACCAAAAATGTATTATGTGAAACCCATTAGGCTATTGAAAAAAGGCAGATTCAGTTAGATCAGCTGTATTTGCAGTGCACCACCGCATGACTGCCATTCAGTTAGCTGTTAAAATCAATAAATCGCTGTACAAGTTCTGTAATTCATCTGTTTACAAACAGCCAAATTCCAGCTGAATCCTTTTCATTCAATCCACTTGATGCAAAACAGGGGATTTGCAGTTGTAGCTCACAAAAAATAACCCTCATACTACACCAAACCCCCCGGATCTTACCTTAGCAATGTTTTTATTTCATTTTCTTTTATCAGGAAAATCATGTTCAAATTAATGATGAAATTCACTTGAAAATACTTCTGGACTTACTGTGGTTTCAATTAATTGATTTACCTGAATCTGCAAAATTCTCTAATATCTAATAAACCAAATGATTCCTTAATTCCTGGTTTAATGAATATCCACAAACATTTTACACGGTAAAAGGAATGGGTATATATACCAAATTGTAGATTGCTTCTAAGAACTTACTTGAAATGTGTTACCTAATTGAGAGAGCAGTTTACCAACATATAACTACCATTACACCTTTGAAGTGGAGTGCTTTTCCATACTTCGTAACGATAATCATATGTCACGGTTGCAGGCTGCAATGATGGCAGAAGAGCTGAAGAAAGAACAAGATACCAGTGCGCACCTTGAAAGAATGAAGAAGAACATGGAGCAGACCATCAAAGACCTGCAAATGCGTCTCGACGAGGCCGAGCAAATTGCACTTAAAGGAGGAAAGAAACAAATTCAGAAGCTTGAGGCCAAGGTGGGTTTTAGTTAAAAACAAACAACAACAAAAACACCAACAATTGTGTATCAAAGTCTTCTCCATCCACTATTTTCCAGATACATCATTCAACACAAATATCAAATAACTTTAATTAATTTTGTTCACAATCTTTGGTAAATTTGATGTTTTAAATTAAAGAATTAGATGAGATATGGCACATTGGTGATTGCGTTCGGTCATTGTAGATCCGGGCAGCTTTCTATAATGGCTTATGTTTCTAGGTGAATCTATCCTGTGAATTGCATGCATGCTCGTGTATAGATGGAGGTTCACCGCTCCATGACTGTTCTAGGGAAATTATTATTTATTTCACGTTATATCACGTTCTAATTTTGATTGGCCAAAATTTTTTTTCAGCTTTAATGTTTTCACTTGCTTGTCATTGTTCTATGAACAATGTAGATACATTCCTGTCAGTCTCTCAAAATGATAAAACATTTTAACAGATCTGTGGAATTTTATAAAAAGAAGAAAAAGAAAATCCATGCATACCAGTCTGTTCATCAAGTTTAAGGTTTTTTTTGTTTGTTTTTGGGTCACCTAAAAAACATCATACACAAGCCTTCTTAAAATGTGCTCTACAGATCTACCGGCAGGTTGCTAATCTGTTGCATCTTTCCTTGCAATGTTAATTGAATTGATGCATTTACCATTCATATTATATCTTATACATGCGCGCGTTCATTATTGCAGGTCAGGGAGCTGGAAGGAGAGCTTGAGATTGAGCAGAAGAAGAATGCAGAAACTCAAAAAGGAATCCGAAAGTATGAGAGAAGAATAAAGGAACTCACCTACCAGGTAACAAAATCATGGGTTCTAGCTGGATGGAGGTTAGGGTGTATTATTTTATTTCTTTGGGCTAGCATTGAGAAAAGACTAAAGCCAAGTAAAAGTACCAGATAAAGAAAAGTTATTATTACTGCTTTAAGCACACTTGTCTTATTAGACAAGGATTACAACGCCAGATCTGATCTGTTACAAATCTTGGGCCAAATTTCCAAAATTGGTGTTTTACATAATAAAGTTTCACCACGCTGAGGTTCCTATAGTACAATGGCACAAAAGGAGGTGGTGGTCAATGGAGTCCAATGCGTTTTTTTATTTTGGACCACAGATTGAAAGTAATTGAGAAGCACTGATACATGTAAAAAAATTGCTTTTAATAGAGGTTACAAATTGAAGAGAAAGGTCTGTTTAAGCTTAATAGCCTTGTTAATAGTCAGCAGGAATTAGCATCTGTATCTTGACTTAGACACAAAAGCTTAGGTTTTATTTGAAATGAAATGCTCACACTCTTTGTAACTCAAGGGGCTGGCCAGATGTTTGCCTTTGAGTGTTTTCAATTATACTGACCACATCTTGGCAAAAATAAATGGATAGTCTTGTTGAATTATAAAATCTTTGTCCACTCCTCTAGACTGAAGAAGATCGGAAGAACCTGGCTCGCATGCAGGATCTGATTGACAAACTGCAGATGAAAGTCAAGAGTTACAAGAGGCAGTCTGAAGAGGCGGTGGGTAACTCTTTGTACAAATCATATAATTGTTCTAAACAACATTACAGAGAAGCTTATACTGAGAGGTTTGTTAAAACACCTCTAAGAAATTATGACCCCCTTACAAAGTAATTATTTAGGGAATGCAGACAAATAAAAACACAGACAAGTGTATGTAAAAATAATATGTATATATTGGTTGTTAAATTAGGTGGTTAAATTTTTTTGTCATGCTGGTTAGTTGCCTCCACTTACACGGCCAGATGAAAAGGAAAGAGTATCTATTTTATAGTCTATTTGCAGCAGTTCCTCCCCTAGGATGACCTCGTTGGAACTCCCCACCCCCGGTGGTAAGAGTGGTGTGGTTGTATGAAGAAGCCTGACTTGCAATCTTCATTCCAGTTCCTCCCAAAAATTTTGAGGTCAGGGCTCGGTGTGGGCCAGTCAAGTTCTTCCACACCAAATGAATCCATAAAGCAAGGTCTGTATGGACTTTGCTTTATGGTCATGTTAGAATAGAAATTATCTGTAGGGGTTAACTCCTCCTCAAGCGGCTTTTCCAATTGTGTTGATACCATCATATCTCACAGTGCTGACATGTTTATGGTCATTTGCAGGAGATGCAGGCCAGCTCCAACCTAGTGAAGTACAGAAAAGTTCAGCACGAGCTGGACGATGCAGAGGAACGTGCTGATGTAGCAGAAGCACAAGTCAATAAGCTGCGTGTTCGAACCAGGGAGGCTGCAACTTCTAAGGTAAGCCAGCTCAGAATCTCTCCAGTTCTGACATCATTGGACGAGTCATTAGTTGTGTTGAAGTATAAACCCAATGATGCATGTTTGCCATTTTGTTAGGATTTTATGCTCTAATTAAACTTTGTTATGCCATTTCAAACAGCTTACATTTTTAGCATACAAACCTCCAATTTGTAGATTGTGACTATTTACTTTAAAGCAACACTACAGGCACTTTATCATATTGAAGTGTTGGTAGTGCCTGGAGTCTGCTGTGCCATTCTTCTATTCATTGTTAAACCATTTCTGGTTTTACACTAAACGAGGGTTCTCAGCCAGCAGCCTGGCTCCTGTTTCTTCTCTGAACGGAGAGAAAGTGCCAAGAATAATAAACAATTCAATAAAAGAATATCTAAAAATTTGCAGTCAGATTATTTTTAAGAAGTCACATGCAAGGAGGTGTGCCTAGAGCTGCATAAACAGTGTGATTTAACTCCTAAATGGCAGAGAATTGAGCCGTGAGACTGCGAGGCCATGATCTATACACCAAAACTGCTTCATTAAACCAAAAGTTGTTTTGTTCACTATAGTGTCACTTTAAATATAACAAGGCAAAAAATGAAAAACATCCTGTATGCAAGTTTTTTTGTGTTTTTTTTTTTTATAATCTGACAGCAATTGTTTTTAGATATTCTTTTTGGCAACAAGATCTGTATTGAGGAAATTTGTTAAATTTACATATTGCGATGTCATGTAAAAAAAGACAACACGTAGGTTTCATGCAGAGCAATAACATTTTTGTCAGACTATTTTTCTTTTCTTTCCAGCATGAAGAATGATGACATTGGAATTCAGACAGTCTGTCATCCCCCACCAGCAGCTGCAACAGCTGTCACCAGGCCTGATCCGACTTCTTTTTATTCCTAAGCAAAACCCCTACCCCTTGAAAGCATAATAAAAACGAGAGGCAAAAAAGCTGGCGTGTCTGTGTGTGGTGCATCTACACTCTCCAATTCCGATTGTTAATGGGATTTGATTTAAAGAGAATTCAACAGAATCTAAAAAAAAAAAAAAAAATGCAAAAATTTTAATTTATGTATAAAAGGTACACTTATCTGCAAAAACTTTACATTTCTTACATCCGGAAGAAAAAAAAAAAAAAGCTAGATTTACATGCCCATTGTAAACCTTTTCTACTGGCGGAAGGTTAGGAAAATAATCAGGCCTTACAAAAAAAAATAAAAAGGCTGTATAATGCTGCCACACACACACACACACATAAATAAACCGATCATAATAGGTATCAGTTTCTTCACCTTTTCTTGTGGAAGTGATCCTTCTGTATTAGTCCAACCTTGCATAAATAACACATCCAGCCCATATTAATCTTTCAAGGACGGATGGAATAATGCAGACGCTCTTTTTTTTTTTTTAAATTCTTTATTTTTATTGTGCAGGTAGGTACACGCATAGTCAATACGCCACAACAACGTTCATTTGCATATGCAGTCGGTTTAGTCAGTGGCATGAGTTATTTGCACATTTTTAACATATATAACCAAGCTTAACGTTACAAGTAAGTACAAGAGTTATCTATTTGAGGCTTATATCGTAGCTTAACAATACATTGCGAAAAAATAAAACTGTTTAAGACAGTTGCATGGCGATTAAAGAAGTTAGCACTCATTTTTGGGTTAGTAAAACAAGTATGTCTAACGTGTCTACGCAAATTACTTCATATAGATAGTCGGCAAGTAGTGTTTCTAAGACACATATTCTCAAGGCTAAAGATATAGACCTGCATACATCAACATTGTTTAAAGTTGAGTAGCTAAGTCACTGGGTAGTCAAACATGTCTAGAGTGTTTAGCAAAACATAAGATGAGGTCTAAATGGGTTACATAGACATGTGAGTGGGTATGTGAAAATGAGTTTCAAAGCAAGCTGGTGAAACATGACTATTGAATGTTAAGAAATGAAAATAATAAACTGGTAAAGTATTAGGCAAGC
Source organism: Pelobates fuscus (assembly GCF_036172605.1). Lineage (NCBI taxonomy): Eukaryota > Metazoa > Chordata > Amphibia > Anura > Pelobatidae > Pelobates > Pelobates fuscus. Next base: position 338,671,314 of record NC_086321.1, on the reverse strand, counting down.
CTATGTGTCTAAGTGAGGGTAGGTTTACAGCCTATTTGAAAACATGCCTAGTGGTTGCAATAAGAAAGTAAAAAACAAACAAAACAAAAAAACATAAGCATAGATACATACAAATTCTGCTGTCTATATGAACATAGTGCTTTCCGCAGAGACCCCTTCATGGCGTTCCACTGAGTTACACAAATTGTGAGGTTTAAATATGCTTGACGTGCCATAAACTGTATCAGGTATTAAGGTAAAATGTAAGACAACTAGACATGCAAGCAGAATGCAGTTTGTACAGTTAGGGTAGCTTAATCGGTGATATGTAAGATACCTACATTATGGTCTCTATTATCAAAAGTATGTGCCGTGTAAAAAAAAAAGAGAAAGAAGACAAATTAACTAATATGAGGGATAAAGAAAATAGATAATATAAATAAATAAAAAAAAGATAAAAATAATCATAATAATTAAAATATAAAATAAGGAACTAGTATAATGTACAAAGCATGCTTATCAGCAGAGAGAGGCCATTAAGACCTTCATGTGATGGGATGACTGTGTCCACCCAGACTGCGGCCCAGGGCCCGGAAGAGAGTCCATGCAGTCAGCCCACACCTTTCACCGGTTCAGCAGGGTCCCACAGAGTAGTCTGAGGTCTTCGTGTATCTCGCCCGTGCGCCTGAGGGTCATCCCGGCTCTTCACCCAAGGCTTCCCCGACTGAGCTGTCTGTACAAGGAGAGTCCTGGTTTCATGCTTCGCGCCCAACGCACTGATGTGCTGTTTGATCCGGGTAGGTCGAGTAGAGTGTTGCTTTCGAGGTTTGCGGAGTAGCCGAGGAGAAGGGACACCCTCCGTGCCTCCATTAGGCCTTCGCTTTAGTGTTTGGCCCACTGCTGGTTCCGCTGGCTCGACCTCCCGCGCATCTCCTTTGTCTCGTGGTCGCTGGGGTATGTCAGCAGGTATCTGCTCTTGCGGGGCACTGGGTAATCTGTGAGCCAACTTGGCCCAGAAAGCCGTAAAGATGCGGTCAAGCTCCGACATGCTGTGGGATAGTGGGCCCGATGCGCTTAAGGCGGCCGCCATCTTAGGTGGGACTATGCGCCTTTTATTTGTGCTTCCAGTTCTTGTTGCAGCAAGTCCCAATGGTGCACGTATGGTCAGTCCTGCTGTAGGAGTACCTTGCTTGGCGGCAGGTTTAATAGTCGCCGGCGGGGGTAATTGCTGTGCGATGTCCAGTGTCTCCAGCCCCACTATCGGTCCGGTTTGGTTTCCGTCACTGCTCGCCGTTGACTTGGCTTGCGTAATGGACCGGTAAGAGATCGCCTGCAGGGCTGCGGTGTGGGGTGGGAAAGCCACGGACTCATCAGTCCTCCTGGGCATCACGCTGATTATCGAGAGCTCGGTGGAAGAGCATTTCCCTCCGCTGATTCCGGAGCACATGGCATCCGCCATCTTATGTGCTGCGTCTGGGCATTCGAGGTTGGTGGTGTTGTTGGGCCCTGGACTCTTTGCCTCTGGGTGAGGACCGGGATCACCCCCACCGGTCCATAGGGGGGGGGAACGGGGCCGGGTCCCCCCGGGTCTGGGTCTCAGGCTGGGCACCGTTAGGCAGGATAGAGGGGCAGCGCCTGTCCACCCCTCTCACTGCCGGAGTAGGCCTTAACTGGGTCGTCAAAAGTCTCAATTCAAGCCATTAAATTAGCACATGGCATCCGCCATCTTATGTGCTGCGTCCGGGCATTCGAGGTTGGTGGTGTTATTGGGCCCTGGACTCTTTGCCTCTGGGTGAGGACCGGGATCACCCCCACCGGTCCATAGGGGGGGAACGGGGCCGGGTCCCCCCGGGTCTGGGTCTCAGGCTGGGCACCGTTAGGCAGGATAGAGGGGCAGCGGCCGTCCACCCCTCTCACTGCCGGAGTAGGCCTCAACTGGGTCGTCGAAGGTCTCACCTCCAGGGGACTGAAGCTCGGGGAGCCAGCCTCGCCCTGGATCCAGTGACCCCTCAGCACTGAGGTCCAATGCTGTCGGTCTGTATTTAAGTAAATTTTCATGTTTTTCATGCTTAAAGGATTGTAAGTTGCAGGAGCTGGTCTCTCTTGCGACCGCTCAGCTCGGCGGTTCGGCCCCGCCCCCCGCAGACGTTCTCATTTATACTAGCAAAGCCGCATCATATGGTCTGAGATTCAGTAGCAGGGAGAGTCCGGGGTGTTCGGAAAATACTCAAATGATCTGACACAAACCTGGGCATGTTAGCATCTATAGACACGCTACGCAAAACACCATAATCGTTATATTAAAGGGTTGTGGTTATGGTGTATTGCATTAAGGGGAGTGATTTTTACACCCTGGTGTAATTTATTTGTGCTGTAGCTAGGTCTGAACCTTTGTATTATTTATTAAAAAAACGTTTCTTTAAAAAAAAAGGATCACAAAGGGTCTATATCATACAATGAACACTCAATACAACAAAATCATAAACATTGTACAGCGCTACGGAAACTGCTGGAGCTATATAAATAAAATGACGAGAGAAAAAAAAAATTAGAAAATAAAAAACACAAACAAAAATAAAACCTCCTTGCATTACTCCACTAAGAATCAAAAACCCTTTAATTTTTTATTAAATATTCAGGTCCAAATATGTCCTACAAAAGATGGCATAACTAAGGGTTTAGGGATTAAATACATGTACGCTCTTTGTCCTTAACATTACAATGTATTATGCTATTCCTAAAGATAATTTTGACACGGATGGTGAAAACCTTCCCATCACTACAGCATACACAGGGTATTCATCAAATTATTAACTATTACCATTTGAAGACTCTCAAACGTATGACATGCTTTCTAGACGATCATCTTACCTTAACAGTTCATTGAGTGCCATTATGTACTGTATTAGATTAATCCTGAAGTAGAGCAGCAAATGTATTGTGACCTCACAAAGCATGGCAGTCAAGCAATCACTGTGACCTCAAAAGATACAAACTGAACATGTGCAGGTATAGGACAATTAGAAAATTGAAATTAGTATCTACATGGTTGGTAGACTATAAATCACTTTCAATTTTTTGTGGATAATTGTATTAATACTTAATTCAGATTTAAATTTTAAATTAAAAATGCTGTAGTACAGAGCAAAAATAGTGAATTTAATAAGCATATGTCTATACACAGATAACATACTTCTAGACTGCTATGTACAGTTGATCTAAAGGACGTGTATTTTTAGAATTAAGCACTGTTAGAGGGGATTATGCCATGCCCCCACGAAATCTAGACTGTACCCAATATATATCTCTATGAATAAATCATCAAGCCATTAAATTAGAAGCATCTCTTTATTCACAACGGTTTTAATGAACGATAATATATCTATCAAACAAAATATTCCCAGGGCAACAAATGATTAATGCAAACATATAGACAAAAAAAATGCTTTAAAATTCAAAATCCTGCAAGGAAGAGAAAATATTAGATCGGTTTTAACATAATGAGGAAGCTTAAAAAAATTATACCTGCAATTGACAAACTGATTTATACTCTGGGATTCAGGTATCTACACTTTGCCATCAGTGTAGTTTCAACCACTTTTTAATAATCGCTTTATACCAATAGTACTGAGATAAATTACAATCATTGGCAAAGAAAAAATTATTTATTCTTTATTGGTTTGCTGGCAATTTCTATGCATCTGTATGTAATGCTACATGGACAAACCTTTCAATACGTACGACATTCACTTTATTTTAAAAATAAATAAAAAAAATCTGCGTTAAAAGAGCCATAATAGGGAATTTTATTTGCTGGCTTAAAAAACACTTGTTAAACACAGAGTGTTTACAGTATTCGAGAACTTTTGCTTGTCACTTTACAGAAGGGATCATTTTGACGTGTTCAAAACTAGTTTTCCCCATGATTCCCTGCATTTCAAAAAACAAAGTTCACGAACAAACTCTCAGGTCCTTAATATTGTTTCCATGCACACTACCCCATATATACCACAACTTTTAAGAACAGAATGGATCATGGGAAAGTAGATCTGTGTGAAAACTCAAACATTTAAAGATCACTATAGTGTCAGGAAAACAAACTCATTTCCTGACATATAATCCTTAGGGGCCCCCTCCCCATTCTTAGGACCCCCTCTCCCGCTGGGCTGAAGGGGTTAAAACCCCTTCAGCCACTTACCTTTATCCAGTGCTGGTGACCTCTCCTCCCCCTCAGACGTCAGCTTCCGACTGGAGCCAAATGCGCGTCAAGAGCCGCGTGCGGATTAAAAACGCCCATAGGAAAGGATTTCTCAATGCTTTCCTATGGATGTTCTGCGTGCTCAGTGCGATTTTCGCATTAAGCGTCACAGAAGCACCTCTAGCGGCTGACAGGAAGACAGCCACTACAGGCTAGATTAACCCTGCAAGGTAAACATAGCAGTTTCTCTGCAGGGTTAAAACCTGGGGGACCTGGCATCCAGACGACATCATTGAGCTGAAGTGGTCTGGGTTACTATAGTGGTCCTTTAACTTTCCAAAAGGAAGCACACATGACCTAGTTCTGTATTCAAACAAGTTGATTTAAAAAAATAAAAATAAAAACATGTAATACATATTTCTGTATGTTATTTGCCATAATCGCACATAAATAATGTTAACTGGTACGTACAGGATATAAGCAACCGTAGAACTGTTTTTGTTTTAGCGGTGTATAGAATCATAGCTAATCTTGGCAGCACAGATATTTGTGACCTAAATTTGTCATGATGCCAGTTTATTTCCCCTTTTCTCCATGGTGTCAGAAATGACTTTCACTAAACCGGTCAAGTATGCAGACTATTGCAGTTTAGAAGGAAGAACCAGATAAGGAGAGGACTAATGCAAAATTAGATTTACCAGACTGTCCCAGTAAATAAGCCAGAGCTTCCTTGGACAACCAACCAGGTGTGGATAATGTGTTAAAACCAACAGCCAGTCTGCACTTTCAAAGTGATATAACACACACACATTCCACATAAAACCAAAATAAAAGCACAATGTGAAATAAAATAAACCCGCTATTTCACTTTAAACTGCCCCATAACATGTGATTTAACGAAAGCCTTCGTTATCTTGGGATACAATTGAGAAAACAGTGTTTTGATATTTATATTAATATGACAAATACCCTTTACTTTTGTAAAAAAAAAAAAAAAAAAGATAGAAAGAAAAAATAATAATTTAAATTAATAATTAGTGCAATGGGGCAACCATGAGATTCAATGAAATATACACTTTAGAGTGTGAGGACACCACCGTTTTACTGTCACTTTTGTATTGAATGACCAACATACAGAAATGCAAGCCACTGCCTAATTTCAGATGGATATCAAAATGATATAGGCAATCTATAAAAGGTGGGCAGAAAGCTTGATTAAGGACTGGGAAACCTACGTTTTTTTGAATCCTGGAGGTTGTCGATCAAAAAATTGTTTAAGTGCTAAAAGTTTGGAGTTTGCTTACGGATTCTGAAAAATATAAAGTGTAACATATTAAAAGCAGTAACAGAATTACACCAAAGGATGTTACCCAATGTCCCTTTGGCAGAGTAATAAAATTAAAAAAAGGAATTGTCCAGAATGTAAAGGCATACTTTAAAAGAAATATAAACATATAGTTTAATTTAATTACAGTATCAACTCAATAAAAAGAGGCCACATTTTCTTTTTTTATAAGTACAGTAAAAAGTATCAGGTTTTAGGTTTACATGACCAAGTCAAGAGGCTAAGAACCAGAGTGTTAAAACACAATGAAGCAACTTCTTTAAAGGAACTCTCCAAGCACCATAACTACTACAGCCTGCTATAGTGGCTATGGTGCCAGGGGTGGCCTGGCACCTTCACAAATTAAGTAGTCAAACCGTTTAAGAATTGTATGACAACTTACCTTGGTTCCATCAAGTGATAGCAGCCCCCTACCCTGTTGCAGGAAGCTTCTGTCACTGAGTTAAGACTCATCATGCATTGTCTGAGAGTGAATTACCTTGAAGTAGCTCCTGGCAGCAGATGAGTGCCTGGCGGACTTACTCTAATGCTACAGTTGTTATGGTGCTTGGAGTGTTCCTTTAAATAACGCAAATCTGCAATTATTTAAAATCTAAAAATGGTGGCATGTGACAGTTGCATGTAAATAATACATTATGTTAGGACAGCTGTATATTTAGTTTTTGACTTTCTACAGATAAAATGTATTTTAAAAAAATAAAGTTAAATTAACTAGCTTGTCCAAAAGAAAAGGAGGGGTGAAAATGAACAATTCATTGTTGTGTTCTGAATTTTTTCTCTTTTAAAATCAGTTGACTGTTTCGTCCCTGAATGTATTGCACAGACTTCGTTTAAAAAGGGGGTGCGTAGTGCCCAACGCCTGATGCTGGATGAAAGTCTAGTTTGTTGGCTGTGTGCATCCAGTATTCCAGCACAAGCAGAACGCACGCTCTCCCCAAATTCCTGAATATCCGCTCTATATCCGTTTGAAGGATTTGTCCATACAGAGCTAGAAAATGTCCTTCTTGGGATTAGTCTTCCGGAAAATCTCTGTCCACATCCATATAAGCCTCATCGATGTAGCTTACTATGGCACAGGGAGATGTCCTGTCGGGATTTAAAAGTATGGATACAGTCTCTTTCCAGTAGCTGAAATTAATGCACGAACTCTGAAAAGAATAAAATAAAAAAAAACAAAAAAAAACATTAATAACTGAAAGACAACAGAGTGCGTTTAAGTGTATCTTGAATACATTTCTGTAACAACTAGAATACTTTAATGGTCTCAGGATTTTATTCCAGTGTCCTGTCCTTATTAGGTCATGCCTCCTGTTGTATTAGCAGTAAGGTGTATTGCTACACAGTCTCTTTCGTTTTATAATTCACAGTATAGGGAGGATATCACTGACAACAGAAAGTAAATATGTCAGTATGTCTGTGAAGTAAAAATGTTACATAAATCAACAGAGCATACAAACAGGTAATTAATTTATTATTAAATATTTGTTGATTCATTATAAAATGCCAATACAGCCAAGACATAAAAATATGTAACTTTTATGACAAAGGTTTTGAACCCTGTCACGAAGGTGTTAAAGTGGGGAGGGGGGAAATACTTAAAAACATTACTAATTTGCGGTATCATATTTTAACTCCTTCAGGTTAGTTTCAGTAAAAACAAAGCAAAGCCAAGGGTGCATTAATAGCACATACATTGGCTTAAATGACAATTTCTTGTATAAAAGAAATCTATGATCAGATTTTTCATTGCATAGAACTGTGGGAAATGCTCACATATTTTGCTTATGTGCATGTCAGAAACCTAATGGCATTTCTCAGAATGCAGTTTCCGTTAAATGCCCACAGACTGTAAAAGTAATGTATGTGTGTGTGGGAATAATGCCAACATACTGCATGTACAATTACACAACACCTTTACTACTCCAGCGTGGTAAATCCCTCTGGTAAACTCGGCATTCACCCTTGTACTGGTCTGTTAGAATGCAGCCGTTAAGTTTGACCAATAAAAGTTGTTGTAGATAAGTGGGGGAAGGGCACCATTTATAGTCCTGATAGGAAGAAGTAGGAACAGTGCAGGAGCAAAGATGAAGGTACATGATGCTGTATGGGACAATTTGGGATAAAACTGCACTCACATTTTCTAAACAGGTACTGTCTTTGTCCTTGTTGAGGTAATGCTGCTGCCAGAAACGTAGAAGGTTGTGAAAGTTGTTCAAAATGAACCCTGGATATTTCTCCACGCATTCCATGTTCCGAATGGTCTGCAGGTAGTATGGCAATCTGCCTTTCCTCCTTGCCAGCATCAGAATTACCAGGGTCGTGTTCAAACAGCTCACATTCTCCTAGGCAAGTGAAATACAAATCAAATAAGCAAGAGAGGTTGGAAACATTTATGGTGGCCGTTTAATTACACAGCAAGAGTCCAGGGTGGGGCAGCCTAGCTACGAATTTGATTGCAGGGAATGGTTTTGAGGGACTCTGCTATGGAGAAGCCAGAAGGATATACATCATGGAAGTTGAAATAATATATAGGTATCTACCTTTTGAACAACCCAACATCAAAAAGATCAGAAGTTGTCAAGGCATTTTATACTTTACTTTTATGGGGTAGGTTGCATAAACAAAAGCATAATGGTTCAGTAGATTGAATACTAACTCAGGGCCCCCTATAGCACTCCGTTCTCACCTTTTTTTTTTATCTAGAAGGCTCCAGGAGAAAAAAAAATAAACACCTTTCATCGCAAGTCCTCTTACAGAGAGCAAAGGACCCCCACAAGGTTAAGGAAGCTCCCACTCCACACAAACACAGAACTAACAAAGAACGTTAGTTAAGATATATGCTAATTATCTGTTAGGACCTCTTCCAAGCCAGCACTGCCATTTGCTTGTATCAGAAGAAAGCGTCTGCCAAGACAGACGACCAACTAATCATAGCCTTCTTTCACCAAAACTAGGAAACGATGCAGAGAGAGACTACACAGCAAAACATTTAAAGTTCCTCACTCAAATCACAGCTGAGGTAAGATGTAAGCGAAGGCCCATAATTGTATATTCTTTGATAAAGCTGGAAATATGCAAGGGCAAGTGTCCAGTATCCCAACAGCTGTTCTAGTTTTCTTTTGGGTAACCCAGCCCTTCACAGAAGTCTGGCACTTGAACGTGGCATACACCTCTTACCTGTGTTAAAGTCTGCACGTGTATTATGTTAATTAACCGGAAAAGGAAGGACATTCTGATAGACCCCTGAGTCATATAAGAGAGCAACCGACATTCAGACAGCACTTCTGCAACTGAGATTAAAAAGGATATGTTAGTTATGGGGCTCCAAATTTCCATTCACCCCCACTACCCATTTGCAAGTAAAAATTCAGCCCAGGAAGGTAGAAGTTCACCCTGTGGTGAGTGTCCCTCAAGGCATGTAATGGTAGCCAACTGTTCGGCCAGTCTACTAGGAAATGTTATTCCTTGTTATTTACTATGACTTACAATAAACCTCATCGTCAAATGCCTAACAGCAACATTAGCACGGGGCTTGACAAATTTGCTTGGAATCTAGGAGCCAGCTAAAAAAAAAGATAGGAGCCAGGTTTCTCAACGTCAAAAATGTAGTTGTTCTTAAGTCTATATACTGCCCCTGCTCGCTTTTCAATGTAAACACTGACTTTTCAGACAGCTCACGCTGTTTAGTGAGCCGGGGGCCAGAGTGATGTAATAACCTGGCTTCCAGCATCACTGGAGGGCGCACAAGCGAGTGGAGCATAGTAGGGAGATGACCGCTTCCTCGTCACCATACTCAGTCAGCTCCCCATGAGCCGGCTGGTTGCCCGCCTGCTTCAGCCGTCACCTCGGGAGCGGAACGGACTCACAAATCCCTAGGATTTGTTGAGCCCTGCATTAGCAAATGTTGATGTCTACTTACACAAAGTCTATTCAAAGTTGAGATTTGTGATAGCTCCAGTTTTAGTTGCTGTTCATGTATATGGTATATTCTGATAACCACACACAGTATTATGGATTAAAATGCCTAAAATCTTGTCTTAAAACACACCTGCGGATTCCAAGCGGAAAATCCAATTGTCATTGTTGCAAAGTATTTTCAAGGAGTAGCAGAATTTATTAATGTGTTTACAATCTACAGACAAAGACAGGCATTGAAGTACAATATCTTTTAACATTTTTTTTTTGCCAGTTTAATTTTTCACAAGCATCATTAAAAAGGACAAATTTAATAATTAGCAATGCAGTCTTTAGGTTAAGATTCAATGAGCCTCATGTCTCTGAATCCATTTAACCTGGAAATTTGCAAAATGCTGTATGCAAATGACATTTTTTATGGCAAACTCTCTGTCTGCAACAGCACCTCTTGTCAAAGCATATAAGATCATAAAACATTTTATAAGCACCCAAAGTAGTACATACTTCCTCACAGCACCCATCTATTTATGAAGCATATTCTCACCTTTAATTTCCTCCGATTGATTCTCAAATTTGTCTAAGGATAGAGCAATACATCTCACAAGCATGTTCGAGTCCACCAACGAGCTGTTAATCTGGTTCAAAAAAATCTGAAACTAACAGACAAAAGGAAACAAAGAAACGTTAAAACATTTGCTTACAAATGTTGATACTATTTAATAGACTAGTAGAGGGAAAAACCCTATTGTTTATTTTTTTAACTTGTTCAGTATAAGATAACCAAGTAACGCAGTTTCATGGTAGACTAAGCACCAAGATTGTCATCTAGAGTTGATAAAAAGTTATAACTACCCCCCCCCCCCCCCCAAAAAAAAAAAAAAAAAACCTCCAACATATAATGATAATCATTTCATCTGCACACATACAAGGAGGCCCTCATTTACATCAAATTACTAAATAAATGTAGTGTGGGATGCATGGAAATGTCGGACCATTGGAAATTAGTACATCTAAAATTGGTTTGACGTTTGACCATGCTTTAACATCCCTGTGCCCAACTTATTTGATTGAAATAATTTTTTCAGAAGCCCTTCGTTAACATCCATTAGGGCATTTAACATGTCCATGAATGGACATTGTGACATCCTGACAAATCTGTGATGCTATTTTGGTCTTAAATTTGAAATCCACTTGTATAATTTTGGGTTATGTCTCCATCTCCAATCCTTGAGATTTTACATAAGTTATTTTGCAATCTGTGTGTTTATATAGAAAGACAGACACACACACTTTCATTACAGAATTTTGCAAGATCCAAGACCTAAACCCAATTAGGATAACACTACATTGACATTTCTAGACTACTTACCTTTTCATCATTATGGATGTATTTGTTAAATCTCTTAAAAGCGTCAATGTTGAATTTCATTAGTTCACCAAGAAGGTCAAAATAACTTTGAAGGACGTCGCGTGACTTACACTCACTATCCACAATGCAGTATAGGATGTGCTGCAACAACAAGAGAGAAGTCTTGAAGAATAAATCATCAAATCATCCCAGAGACTGAAAGAATATTAGGACATAATTTCTGTAAAAAAACAACAAAACAAAACGCACACACCAGCCAACACTTCACTGGAGAAACTGTATGTTCAGATCAACCATAATATGCTCATCTGCAAAGCTTACCTCTAGAAGTCCTCTTTTGAGAAGAAACATCTGGTCAGCATAGGATGTAACTCCTCGAAGGAAGCTTTCAACAGCCCGTGCTTGCCAGAACCTATACAGACATCAACAGTCAAGATCTTCACCATATAATGCTTTCAAACGCATACAAGAGATATCTAAAGTTATTATTCCTCAATGTATAAAACCAGTGAACTAGTCTGTGAGCCTAATGCATTCACTTCCAGTAAAAAGAAAAATCACTCATACATTGTGATGGCAGGTAAGAACCTATATATATGTACATATTTATTTTAGCAAAGTTAACAAATTTGCATCGCACAATTGATCAACAAATAGCCCATCAACAATAGATATCAATGGGAAATTTATCTTGAGAGGCAAAAACACAATTGTATTTAAAAATAAATAAATTAAATTAATTTCATGTTTTTCATGCATTTTTCTCAGACAAATCTCTTGAATGGATATAAAAACCAGGATGCTGCTCTTACCTGAATGACGATTCAGCTGGCTCTTTCTTCATGACCTGCAGTAACCTTGTTAGCAAGCCTTTCTTCCCATCGCAGACCAAGCTCCTGCAATTAATGGAGATCTTAAGCAAGTTAACTAGACACAGAATAAAGTTTGAAACAGGGCTGTAAACTGATGCCACGCAGCACAACAATGTTGGCAACTAAATTTTTAAAACTGAAAAATAATAGCAGCAGTACACAAAACAATTATGGCAATTATCATAACCAATTATTTGCCTCTGCAAACCACCTCCTGCAATGCAAACACTGGGAATAGCCAGGAAAGTGGACTTCACAACGATACTAATTAGATAACAGCAGCAAAGGCTAATGTAATCAGGAAAAACCGCATAGAAATAACTTTTTAGCAATAGCACATTGTATAGATAAGATTGTAGACATGGTGGACATGGCGTCTTCACATGAGACTATGGTAGCGGCCACAATCTCTGCACTGTGATTGGTGTTTTCTTGGAGGTCACATTACAGTGCCCAATGTTGGTGGGAGATCATAATGATATAATGCATTATTAGGGAGGAGTTATGTGCTGTACAACACAAAGAATATAAAATATAACATATCCAGTCAGATTATATTTGTGCAGATCTAGGAAAACGCAGTAACCATTGTGAGCATATAGTGTTACCTACCGGTCTGTGTTCAAAACCGCTTCTACATCTGGGATATTGGCTTTAAGGGAAATCACACTCAGCTCATTCAGTTCCTGACTGTTAAGAAGGAGATATTTGTTTCTAAAAATAAGAAAAAAATATATATATTATATTAATAGAGGGTATCACTAATGTATACAGGAAATATAAAATAAAAATGAATGAGTTCTATAAAATCCTAGTCGACATGACCGACTGCCAGTACTGCACCACAACCTACGAAAAGGGTTTATGTGATATATGAAGTGCTTCCACTGAACACAATTATTCTATCAAGACTTACTGAGATGTAATAAAAAAATAAAACAAGGTGGGGGACGGAGCCTGACCTCTGAGCAGAGTAGACATGGAAAGCCTGAGCTCCTGAAACTTAGCCTGATTTTGGGGTATTTTGCCCGATTATGAGGCTTCCACGTACAGAATCCAACACACTGATGGTCAGGGGACCCGGGCAAACGACGTTCTGACTGAAGACAGCACTCAAGCACCCGAAAAGCCCGGGAGCTCTGCTGCGGCCTACCTGGGACAAAGCTGTGGGGGATGCGGCCGATCCACCCGCGCTGCAACCCGGGACCTGAGCCCGCAGCGCTCCTTTTCCCCCCCCCCGGACTGGTGGGGGTCATCCCGGTCCACTTCACGCTGACCAGAACGACAGGCCTCTCATCAACTACTCAGGCAAGATTGCTGAGCAAGAACCTAGCCGTGGCAAGATGGCGGATGCAGCTCCCTCGCAAGCAACGGCAGGGAGTCCAAAGCAGGTGACCACCCGCGACCACATGGCAGATTCAATAAGGAGGCTGGACGCCATATTTCAAAGGTTCTGGCTCAAATTGCAGCACCGCGTCCAAGCCACCGAGGCAAGCAGGCGCACAGAAGCTAGGAGACCCCAACGACAGCCTGTGAAGGGACCTACCCAAGGCAGCACTCCAGCGACGACACCCACGAGATCTACCGCTCGCCTTCCCAAGCGGAGAGCCACTAGGGGCATACGCACCCCGCATCATCCACGAGGTCAGAAGACCCCCCGCAACACGCGACGTACGACACCTCGACCTGCCGACTACTCTCTGCGGGGACTAGACTGGGCCTGTTGCAGCACCCAGGTCTGTGGAAAAAGGATGCCGTCCCTCGAACAGGCTTGGGGCTGGAGAAGTCCCTGTGCAGGCGAAATTTGCCCGACGGATGATACCGCCATCTGGCTAAGGATGGGAGTTGGTTAACTCAGAGGGGGGACTGTCACACAAGCCCTATATCACAAGAGCACAGCAGCTGAATAAAAAAAAAAAAAAAAACCCTCTGCATCAGTCATTAACCAGGGACATGCCTTCTTATAATGTCCCCAATGTGCATTTAAAATGTCTCCAATGTGCCTGTATAAGGTCTCCAATATGCTTATTATCATGCCTCCAATGTGTTCTCCCCTGCTTATAGTCTATTGCTAACTTCTTTGTTTCTAACCTCTATGTTTCTATCATTTGACACTAACCCAGCCATCACCCAGGGCAACGAGAACATGCAAAATACTCTGCTCACTTGTCTGAGGCTATTAATCTGCTTCTATTCTGTCTTTAACATGTTAAATGCAACTATATAAAACAAAAATGTGCTGTCTTTCTGAATGCTCCGATTGTTAAGCTTGAAAATGAGCTTGAGGTCTGCTATTGGGGCTCCTTGAGCATGTTTGTCATTATCGTTATGCACAAATAAAATACTAAATTTAAAAAAAATAAATAAAAAAAAATAAAACAAGGTTCCAGCTCTGTCATTTTATTAACACGTGTTTTCAGTGTAATAAGGAGCAATGTTTCAGCCACAACTGTGGTCTGTCAAGATTAACAAAGACCACAGTTAAAACATTGCTGCTTTTTTACACTGAAAACACTTTGATAAACAAACACTGAGCTGAAAAGGATGTGCCTGAACATTTATTTTTTTCTTGTGTGTATATAGATCAATTTGGAGGCAGTAGCAGGTTATTGTGCACACTGTGGGTCAGTGCTGCCCTCCCATAACATATTTTGATATGGCTGTGAAAGGTGAGGAGGGATCAGAACAAGCAACGGTGCAGAAGAGCGAGATCTGACCAGGACTGGAGGAAAATTACATTTAAAAAAAATAAAAATACAATACACATACATTTTGATGAACCTGAAGAGGCTTAATTGAGGTGCGCTATGCATCATGGGAAAAGGGATTTTGCAGTAATGTAGCGAACAGGACAGAAGCCAGACTGTTTTTAAATATCTGACACAGCACATTGAAAATTTAAAAATAAATAAAAAGGGGGTATTGTATGGAAAATACAATTTACAAGCCGTGCTGTACATTTTAATGTATAATCTGGAGAGGCATCCCAAAAACTGTATCAGACCTTAAGTTACATTTGATTAAATATTACGTACTGCCACCTAGGAAAGAATTCAAATTTTCTCTAAATATACTTTCAGAAAATTGTGATAAAGAAACCCACCCCCCACCCACCCCAAAAAAAAAAAAAAAAAAACACATTACTTACTCATGGTGATCACTAAAGCTTTGAAGTAGTCTTAAAAACTGTATCTTCAATGAAATATCCTTTAATAGATAAAATTAAAAAAAAAAAAAAAATTGATTTGCACCTGCATAGATTTTTAACATCATTAAGTTTACTTTTAGAACGACCTATAGTTTGTGCTATCAGTCATTAAACAGAATTATTTTACATATAAAACTTATATACAAGTAATATTATACTTTTATTATAAGAGTATCAGCCTAAATAATTCAGGCGTGGTGACAACTTCCCGTTTAGAGGATGATCCCATAAGTAATTTTAAGCATTAGACATGATGGCAAACTGGTAGGAGAAGGATGTTCATTTTTGACATCCTGTTGCTAAATGACTATAATTAGGTCACTGCCTTAAGTCCACTTTGCTGGTAAGACATTCTAAATGACAGTATGGCTATTCTGTTTTAAACCGGCACTCTTAGTAACAATCACTGCAGTTTGCTTTCCTACAGTAACTTTGTAGAGCCTCCCAGGTTAATCTCAAATAGTTTAGGAAAAGTTCAATATATAACAACAACAATAATAATAATAATTATAATTATAATAATATACACACAGGGTCTTACTTGTGTCAAGCAACTGCCCCAATAATTATTCGGAATTAATACTTCTGTATCATCAATGTCAATATCACCTTGGATAAAACTGGTTCCGTTCACATCAAACAGTTCTTAAAAAAATGTCATATTAAACTGGGGAATGGTGTACATGGTCTCTACGCAGTATATCTTAGACAAGCTATAACCGTTACATTGCTCAGAGTTCCACTTTAATGTTGTTGTTTTTTTAAGAAATAAAATTAAAGAAAAAAATGGTTTTGGCTACAGGTGGAAATGAACGAGACTGCATTTGGGCACAACATGTGGTAAACGGTTGCTGTGTATATGGCACATAGTACCAATCACATCACGAGTGTGATCGACAGTATGATAGCTATATCCCAGCAACCTTGGAAGTAAGAAAAGTTCAAGCAGTGGAGCGTGAAATATATTGCACAAGTAAACAAACAGGCTACTGGCTAATGAACTATTTTGCAATTCAAATTATGATACTGTTCCATTTTCTACAGTGATATTAGCACTCGTGAGGGTGAAAGAATTCAACGTGAATTCAAAGTGATTTTCAAATTCACGTCAAAATAACCAAGCTGGAAAACAAATCAGTTTTGCTATGCTTTCAATTTGAAAGGGACTTCGAATTCTCATTTTACTTAATAACCACGTAAAGCCTCCGCCACTTACCGGGCTGCAATCACAGTTCTGATTGTGTCCATGGAGAACTAGATTAGACGGCGAATGCTTCCTCCAGATTAGCTTGTCAAAGAGGTTATTCAGACCTGGGATCAATTTAAATTCGGCTATCATTTTGTGTACCTGTAATAAACAGGAAATTAAAGGCAAAAAGTTATTGGTTTGAAGCTCTGTCAGATCAGCAGGAATTGAAGCCACTTGATAACGTAACGCCTGGCTCCCAATTATACTACTGGAAAATTTTGAGAAAATCTTCCCCCAAACCCATGAATCTTAAATTACATCTCTCCCCACCCCATCTTCTCCATAATTGTGCCAATGCGGATCTGATCTGGAAATAAGGGTGTGTTTAAATTCTATGATATAGATAACCAATGCACCCATATAATGTAGGAAGGAAGGCACATGGGCTGTCTGTGTTAAGGAGTGAGATTATAATGGAGCGTGCACGTGAAACACATTAATCTGTCAATTTAATCACATGCAAAAAAATTTCATATACTGCATTGTTAAAACGGTCTCACTGAGTGATGTGTAGGATACGAGCAATCTGTCTGAGCCATGTAATATTTGTGTAAATAATCATCCCCTGTAATTTAGTCAAACCTAGCTGATGGAACTGATCTTTTTACAGTTTATGACTGGAAAATAAAGATAGTAGGATGCAAATATCAGGGAAAATAAGTAAAAGTGGAGCAAAGAATTGGATGCAGCAAGTAGGTTGTTTAAAATATATATACCGTATATACTCGAGTATAAGCCGAGTTTTTCAGCACATTTTTTGTGCTGAAAAACCCCAACTCGGCTTATACTCGAGTCAGAGTCTGTATTATGGCAATTTGCATTGCCATAATACAGACTGGGGGGAGAGGGGGGCTGGCAGAGCTGTACTTACCTTTCCTGCAGCTCCTGTCAGCTCTCTCCTCCTCCGCGCCGTCCGTTCAGCACCTCGGTCAGCTCCCAGTGTAAGTCTCGCGAGAGCCGCGGCTCTCGCGAGACTTACAGTGGGAGCTGACAGAGGGAGCTGCACAGACCGCGCGGAGGAGGAGAGAGCTGACAGGAGCTGCAGGAAAGGTAAGTACAGCTCTGCCAGGCCCCCTCTCCCCCACACTGAACTACCAATGACACTGGACCACCAGGGAAGGAGCCCTCCTCCCTGCTATGTATCAAGCAGGGAGGGGGGACGAAAAAAAAAATAATAATATAAAAAAAAAATAATAATAATTAATAATATATTAAATGCCCACCCCCACCAACACATACACAAACACACACTGCATCACACACACACACTGCACTCACACACACACACTGCACTCACACACACACACTGCACTCACACACACACACTGCACTCACACACACACACTGCACTCACACACACACACTGCACTCACACACACACACTGCACTCACACACACACACTGCACTCACACACACACACTGCACTCACACACACACACTGCACTCACACACACACACTGCACTCACACACACACTGCACTCACACACACACTGCACTCATACACGCACTGCACTCATACACGCACTGCACTCATACACGCACTGCACTCATACACGCACTGCACTCATACACGCACACTGCATTCATTATATACACACACTGTAAATAAATATTCAATTAATATAATTTTTTTAGGATCTAATTTTATTTAGAAATTTACCAGTAGCTGCTGCATTTCCCACCCTAGTCTTATACTCGAGTCAATACGTTTTCCCAGTTTTTTGGGGTAAAATTAGGGGCCTCGGCTTATATTCGGGTCGGCTTATACTCGAGTATATACGGTATATATATATATATATATATATATATATATATATATATATATATATATATATATATATATATATATATATATATAAAAATAAAGCTCAGGAATCATAATGTTATGAAGTGGCTTAAGGCTTTGAGTACAGTTCACAAAGGTAATTTTTTTTTCAAATGACCTGATTTCTCTGCCGTCCCATTAGCAAGACGCACAGCACGTACAGAACCTCCACTTTGTACATGATCTCATGCATAATTTTCATGGATTGAGGCAACTGGGTTCTGGAGGAAGCGTTTGCAAGACTGTTTTCATCTGAAGATTCTAGGATAGGGATATAACATTACTACAAAGTTTTAGCAGACCATAAAATCAACTTATTTTTTATTGCAGAAGGCTTTAAGTTTGATTCTTATCAATGAACTAATTAAAGATTCAAGAATTTGTCCAAATATCAGAACCATTAAAGCCCAACGTAATAATTATGATAAAAGGAAAGAGAGCGGTGGTTGCGCACACAGTAAATTAAATCCTTAGTCTTAAGTGCAAATCCCTAGGTTCTGTAAATATAAAAAACCATCATAGGGCAATACATCTCAGACCAAATAAAGTATAAAAAAAAACTTGGAAAACTCACAATATTTAGAGCCTTTCTGAGTTGGCTCTAAACTTTTTTTTTTTCAATTCTTTATTTTGGGTGTGCACAGAATAAACAGGCAGCCGGTATGCGCCACAACAGCGGCATCCAGTAAAATCGGTAAACATAGGTAATACAGGTCATGGCATACGGTATACAGGCACATTTTTATAGTTATACGATAGTTTAGGTTGGCGTTTAGTTTTCAAGGTGGTAGCATAATGCACATTCCATGCAGGAATAGGTAGGAGAGGGACAAAAGAGAAAAAACATGGCTCGTGCAGTAAACGTACATATAAGAGCATTTGAACAGTTGAGTTATTAGCATTAAATCACGCTTGTTGCCTATGCAGTGAGAGACTGGGAATTCGTATATTCCGTATAAGTTTAACTAGCCTAGACAACTAGAGTGTTAGAGTGAGTGCAAACAAAACATGTGAGAGCACCCGATGGCCAACAGCTATAGCCTAGACACCCCATGATATATAAGTCTGCTCACTGTTACAGCAGAGCAGACAACGCTTATGATTGAACAAGATCACATTAATAGGAGAGGTGGTTGCCATCTGGTCAGGTCTGACTGCTATTCCGGACCTTAACTGAGTAATTTAAACAAGCAACTCTATAAGGGGGAACATATTGAACACTAACAGATTATTTGTGAACATTATAGATCTGCATACTCATCAGTATCATGGTGTAGTGGGTTAGGATCAGTGTAAGCACTAGTCTTCAGTGTTACACAAATTATAAGCAAGTTGCTTTTAACATAGGACAAAGTCCCCTGTGACTGCAGGTTCGTAGTTGCGTGGCCACAGTGTATCAGTGGGGATCATCCTACTCCTGCGGTCGGTATTGGTACGGCCCAGCCCGGAAAGTCTCTTGGGATCCCTTCCTCTGCTGGCTGAAAGTGGGCTCTTTGCCGGTTTAGTCCGCCGGGCCATGGCCCTGGAGCTTTGTGGTCTGCTCTGAAAGCTGCACCGATGTCGCTAGTGTGCTTCAGGGGGTAGTTCACTCTATAACCCCGCGTGATGGTTTGCGGCAGGTTCCAACTCCTCAGTTTTCGGCCCTCCGGTTTATGCCAGGTTTGAGTGAGGGCTGTGATCTTGCTGTGCTGGCATCCAGCTTGGTTGTGAGCGGTGGTCTTCCCCGAACAGGCTGTGGCACGTAAGTTGCCATGTTCAGCAGTTGCCGGTGCTGCTATGCAGTGGTTGAATTGGGTCTGTTTGGTGGACCCGCTCAGCGAAGCGTGAGGGTAAGAGTGGGTGCCTGCAGAGCTTGTTCTCGTTTCCCACCATCTGGGTCGCCAGTCCGTTCTCCGTCTGCAGCCTGCTCTGGGGACCCGGTCTGAGTAGCTGCACAAGCGGCGCCGGGTGGCTGGACGAATCCATGCCGCCAACCCCTTCATAATTAACTGGAACGACTGACCCTTGAGGCGGTGTTTTGCCAATAGGATGGTGCAAAGCCGATTAAAGGATTCAGGGGTTAGTGTGGGCGGTTTCGTGAGGGTGCATTTTGTTGTGGGTCTCGCTCGAGCCGCCATCTTGCTTGGGCTCTGGCAGGCTTGGTTAGCCGTTGGTCTATCCGTTTGAGGAAGTCGAGTGGTGGGGGTAATCGTCCCCAGCGAGGACCGGGATATCCCCCGCCGGTCCAGAGGGGGGGGGGCCGCGGGGCAGCGTCCGCTTCTTGCTTACAGGTGGGGTCCGTGCAGGGGGATCGGCCGCTTCCCCCATGCCGCAGGCCCCATTTCTGTGTAGGCCGCATGGCCGGTTCAGGCTTTTGCTTTGCTTGTCGTTGCTGAAAAGACAAACTGTTCCGTGTGTTGTGCTGCATCCCTCTATGGGCTCCGTGTGCTGCTTGCATTATGTGGTTGTATGAAAACCTCGTTTTTATGCCCGTTGGTGCAGGAGCTCACAGAGAGCACGTCCGGCCATCTTGGCTGTTAGGCCCCGCCCCCTCGGCTCTAAACTTTTAAAGCAGTTTTATCAATCTGGTGCAGGTAATGCAGTATTGGTCCCTTGGAAAAACGTCAGGAGCCTTCTTTGTATAAAAATCAGGAACCAGGATCACCAGGTGAGTAAAACGTAAATACTATAATTAGAACATAAAAAATATATATATATATATATATATATATATATATATATATATATATATATATATATATATATATATATATATATATATATATATATATATATATATATATATATATATATATATATATATATATATATATATATATATATATATATATATATATGTATAGATAAAGCACAACGCGTTTCGACCTAGTCCAATAGGTCTTCCTCAGGTGCACTATGCAACTCAGAAAGGCTCTAAATATTGTGAGTTTTCCAAGTTTTTTTTATACTTTATTTGGTCTGAGATGTATTGCCCTATGATGGTTTTTTATATTTACAGAACCTAGGGATTTGCACTTAAGACTAAGGATATCATTTACTGTGTGCGCAACCACCGCCCTCTTTCCTTTTATCCTTGTATGTAAGTGTTATACAGTGACTATACACTTGGGTGGTTTTTTTATGTGTGCTGCACTGGTTTTATATATGATATTTTAATACATTATAATTAACTGCTAGCGCCATCATTTATCTTTGTTTTTTATTTTTAATAATTATGATACCACAAACCGCAGAAAAAAAAAAAGTCTGCTTTCATGCCAGCTGAAAAGGCAACCAATCTCTAGAGAGCTGCAGAAGTCAGACATCAATCATGTCATTCATTGGCTGAAAGTCAGCTGATCATACCAAGCCAACAAAATCAATCTCTGTGCATTAAAGGAGCTTTAAAATGAGAGCACTTCCAGCTCTATAGCTCAACTAGTGTCTGATTTACAGCTAGTTAGAGATCACAAGAACACAATTTTTTTTTATAAAATTATGAAAAATTTTGACTTAAAATGTCCTTCTGTGAGTTTAAAAAAATAGAAATGCAATATTCTCAATAACTACATAGGATCATTAAGTATGACAAAATCTAAGAACGTGAAGCAGAAACAGAGAGAGAGACATACACAGGAATAAATACAATTCAATATGATCATATGATGTCATGGCAAGAAAAATTAAATAAAGTAAAATGGATTTTAACCAATCAAGAGTGAAAGAAAATGACAGGAAAGCAGAGATCACAAGCCTCATGGGACGTATTGCTCTGTAAAATCTGCACAATTAGCGACTCCAGAGGATTCGAGGCATGAAATTTATATTGGAAAAATGTGAAAGCACCATTCCAGAAAACACAACAAAGAAAACAAGGAAGACCGTGAGAGTTTCAAGGTTGGACTAGATGGACTTTTTCAACTAGTAGTGTTGTTTGTGGGATGATAATTCTGCTGAAATGTTACAAAAAAAAAAAAAAAATCAAAAAAAAAAATCAAAGATCACAAAAGGAACGTGGAGTTACCTGTACCACTCTGTTCTGTTTCTTCATGAGCCACGCGCATCAAAGCATCTAGAACCAAAGCATTGTCTAGCCACGTGTACCACTCTTCAAGCTCTTGCAGGAAGCTAGTCGTGCCGGTGGATTCTGAAACTTTTCTTGTGGCCAGCTTGCACAACCGTTCAATAAATCCCGGGATATTTAACAGGGTAGCTGTGAGATGCAGAGTCAAGAAATCAGTATGTGGATAAACATTCAGCAGAGAAATCAAGATTATTTATTCACAAGCCACTGGGTTGGAAATATTTTGCGGCGAGTTGTCCAGGCAATAAAATAAAAGCAGACTTTTTTTTTTTTTTAAATATTCACGTGCACCAATATGACCTAAATCAGTTTACCATAACACCCAAACGTGTTCTACAGTATTAAACCAGGCCTTTCAGAAAAGGAGGTAATGGCAACTTTTTAAGGACTATTTACTCCTATGTTTTAGATCTCAAAGATCATGCAGTGTTTGTGCCACATGGAGAGTTACACACTCCATTGCCTGCCATGTTAGGAAGGACTGGATGGATCGTGGAAGATGATAAAAGATTTGGTTAACCGTCTGTTGCAAAGTAACAAGAGACACATAAGTTCCATCATGTCAATGGTTAAATCTAGACATTACTGCCTCGTCAATGCATTCAGTTTGGGCCTGCAGAGTTTTCTTACTGGAAGCATACAATAGTGCATAGTACACTAAGTACAGCTTCACAATGTTTACTTTTGTCATTTAGCAATATCATGTGATAGGGTGTCACATGTTTTTGGAATGTGATTGTCTAATCTATGAGACATTACTGTTTGGTGGAGGGTGTGGTTTTTATTCATAACTAAGGCCTGACTGAGCTTAAATGTTACATGCTTGGTGCCGGTGTACACTAATAAAGCTTTCAATTTACCGCAAGTCCAGTGTGAGACAGTCCAATATATTTTCTTTATCCTGCGTGAAGCCAGTGTGCTTTAGTAGACTCAACAAGTATACAAGGGACACAGCGCTGGACATACTGTCATGAAATGTCACTACTTGGGCAGTTCGTGATGATACACTCCTGATGAAAGCTACAAGTGACAGCTCTCTCAGGAAATAGCAGCATGGCGGCAGCAAAAGTTAAAAAGTATAAGGGTTGAGAGCACTAAGCTTGCACCAGAGTATACCTGCTAGACAGAAAGCAAGAAAAACTCACTAAAGCGTTGTACCTCAAGACCCAAGCGCTGGCCTTTAAAATCCCATGAACTTAAAACCTTGGGGGAGGGAAGGAGAAGCAAAATTAAGATCCTCACCTTGATTTATTTCTGCTCTGGAGGGGTTTGGGATTTTCCTCTGCTGTGCATCTTTGGCAAGAAGAGTATACTTGTCATCATTTCCTGTGTCTAGTTCAGATATGGTGACCGAGAGGATTCTGCAGAAGTTTGCCAGTTGCTGCTGATCAAAACTGTACACCAAACTGTCAAGGTTGGGTATGTCCTCCAGCTGGATCATTTCCTGTAAGCAGAAGGAAGAACAGTTAATGGGTTTATTAAGCAGCTAGAAGATTAGAGATAAGTCTATTTGCTAAACAAGGTAGTCGGAGTTATAATGCTGTCACTGAATGAAAGTAGTGTGCATTATAAAATAAGAAAAAGTAAAAAAAAAAAATTTATATATATATATATATATATATATATATATATATATATATAAACAGACACAAGGATGAAAGTTCTCTTCTAGACTACACTCATGCTGAAATAGATGCCACATAGTGTATTGTACAAAACGTGTGATATTGTGTGCGAGTAGTGTTATAACAAACACTACATATTTAGGAGTACACAAATTACTTCGTAAAAGATCAAAAACACACGTTTATATATTTGATTTGCAGGAAAGACAAAAACAAGTCAATAGGTGTGCGCAGCTCAACAGTAATGTTACCAAATGTTATCATAATTTTAAAGGAACACTCAAAACCCCTAAAGAACTTCAACTTGATGACCTGCTTCAGGAGTTTCTCTCACTTTACAAAGAGATAATTCCAAGAGAAATTCATTTTATGAGTTTACATTTCTTTGAGATAGCTGTAATTCAGGGTCAGCAAACACCACCCCCTATGTGTGACATTTAGATGTAGGATTGTAGAATATTATAGGATAGAAAATGTGGTGGTATCCCCACTCCATCCAGTTTATTCTTCCTCTGACAAAAGCCGACTCATATGTCTGTTTTTTTAAATCGATTATAAAAAGAGTTGCATCCTTGGTTCCCTTCAACGATTCAGCATTCCTGACTTGGTTTTGTGCCAGTGTTAAGGGAGTGTAGAATCCTAGACAGATGGTATGTTGGGGATTTACCGTATTAAAACTAAAATAAGTTTTCTGAAGCAAGTAGGCTCTCAAGCTAGTGGTGGGTGTTGAACCCGTGTATGTCCCTTCCCTTTGCCTCTATGTGGGCAGTGGCCATGTAAAAAGGGTTTAGGGAATGATGGGAGAATTATTGAAGGAGGGGAAGTGGTGATAAGGGAGAGAAGAGAAAAGGGAGAGGAAATAGAACGGAAAAAAAAAAATATGGTGGGGAGAATTGTAAATAGAAAGGCATTGCATTGGCCAGACCCATTCACTTGGTCTACGTATACCTGCTTTTCCAGTGAACCGCAGCTGCCTTCCGCCACCCCCCTATAGGAAGGCGGTCCAGGGAAAGTGGCCAGGGCTTCAACCCCCCCCCCCCCCCCTCCTCACGTCCCCAGCAGTAGAAACTCTGGCAAGGAGATGAAGCTTAACCAATGGAACCATCTAGTTTTGTTGTGCTTCCGGTTGTCTAAGGTCCGGAACCATTAAGTCCTCCGACTGTGACCTCCTCAACCCATGCCCAAAACAATGGGGTCATTGGCGATTTCCATGTTCTCAAAATAATAGTTTTAGCTACCGTCAAGAGCCTCATAATGACTGATCATTGGATATGTTTAAAGGTCACTGGGAAATGGTTGAGAAAATTATCCACCAGGGTCATCTAAGCAGAGTCCTTTGATGTTGATTGCCTCGATACGCTTTCCCAGAATGCCTGTACTACTCAACATTTCTCCCGTCTCCTGACCATATCTCCAGCAGGTCTCTGGGATTTCTGGCAGCTGAGCATGAAGTTGCTGTGGTGTGCAGTACCATTGAGTCAGTACCTTGAAGGAAGCTTCCTGCATATTTGCTGAGGGTGAGCATTTATGTGTTAGTCTCCATCGCCTTCCCCACTTGGCCATAAAGGGCGGCGGGAGGGAGTAGCGATTTTATATGAGCATAGTGTATACAATTGATATGCACCTTGCGGCATGCATACATACATACATACATACATACATACATACATACATACATACATACATACATACATACATACATACATACATACATACATACATACATACATACATACATACATACATACATACATACATACATACATACATACATACATACATACATACATACATACATACATACATACATACATACATACATACATACATACATACATACATACATACATACATACATACATACATACATACATACATACATACATACATACATACATACATACAGCACTTTTGTGCCAGCTTTCGTTACAGAGAACCAATATAATGAGCAATACTGTATACTATGTTCTGTGGACAGATACACCCTTATAATAGTTCCATGCACTTGTACCACTTGAAGAATAAAACAATAGGAAACCTTTTTGACGCCTAGGATATCCTCAATGAGAGTTGCTGTTTGGAGAAAGGTCTTTTTGTTTGTCATCAACGTAAACAGGAAAAGCACAAAGTCATTTCTCTCGGCCAGCCGCTTAGTGACGCCTTCAGTCTGCAGAAATATTTAAAATAAAAAATCCGCTGTAAAACATTATATAAACCGAAACAAAGCCGAGAGTTAAACATTTATTTTGTATGTACTGGCCTGCTTTGTAACTACTCTTCTGCAAACGCTCCTGCTTTTAAACACAGTTATCTTGCATGACCTGCATTAAAATCACTGGTGTAAATCTACTCGCATCAACAGACAATCCGTACATGATTATGTTCAGAGAAAGTCACAAGAGGTTTTAAGCCCAAGGCCAATAACTGGTCTGTTCAGTTAGATAATGGCCAAGGAATATAAAGCCATTTCATAGGACCAGGTGTAATCTCAGGTGCGTACACTAATCTTTCATGATGTTCCCAGAACACAAGACAATCATGTACAGACGTCATTCCAGGAAAACCAGTATGACGTTAAATTGGAGGGCGGTGGGTGGTAAACCTTCACCTTCTTCACTACTCGAAAAAAGTGGATGCTTTCCTTCTCAAAGAATTGTGCAATATCCCACTTAGTGGTACCTCTATTATTTTGCACATGCACTATACATGTGCACACCTTTTATTTGGAGACTATAAAAATAGTTTATGTCAATGTTTAAGTTTGTTTGTGACAAAATGCTGTAAAAACAAGAAGAATCAGGTATGGAGGTAGCTAGTGCCTCAGCTAAGCTTATGGCCCCTTTGTTGTGTTTTAGATTTAGAGCTAAAACATCACTGAAGTTCGCAAAACATTTTTGGTTCTGTGTGGTTTAAAATAAATATAAGGTCTTACACATATGCATGTATTGTACAGGATACTCAGACATTCCTTGATCAAATCGTCACTAACTGGAAGAGAGAAAATATCACATTAATAAATAATAAAAGGGAAAATATAAATACTGTTGTGATGATGTATAGGGTCATGGAAAAGACAAGAAGTTAGTGTAACTAGTTTGGCCTTATATTTTCCATTCTCATCAAATCTCGGTTTAACATTTAAATCACCTGATTGGGTTATTGTGAAGAACTGAAAAGTTGTGGACAATAGTTGACAAATACAGCGACCGCTTTAACACCAGCTCCAGAGGCACACACACTGCTTTACACAATCTACTCTGGTCATGTAGCAATGCTATCTCTCAATTAATTCTGAATTTGAGTGAAATTCATACAGGTAACTGAACCAGCAGTGTTAATTTTTTGGCAGCAAATTTCAATTTAGTTTTAGTCAGTCTTTTGACTAAAAAACATAAATTTTACTTACCGTAAATTTCTTTTTCCTGAAGATTAGAGGCAGTGCTTATACCACAAGGATATCCAATCTGGAGGGAAAAAACAGGCAGGCAAATCTCCAAACATTTAAACCCTCCCCTAATTACCTCCTTTCCCATAAGTAGCAGCTCCTCCTGATCATACCCAGAAAATACATAAGCCAAATAGCTGCAAAATTACTGAGTTTATTAGAAAAAAGGGGCGGGAATGTAGCACTGCCTCTAATCTTCAGGAAAAAGAAATTTACGGTAAGTAAAATTTATGTTTTTCCCTTCAGATTAGAGGCAGTGCTTATACCACAGGGATATAATAAAGCAGATCCTGAGGGCGGGTTCATTTCACTACAGCTTGAAGCACCTTGCGCCCAAAAGCAGCATCCTCCGAGGCCAGTATGTCCAACTTGTAGTGTCTCGAGAAAGTATAGAGAGAGGACCAAGTAGCAGCCGAACAAATCTGAGAGGGAGATGCAGCTGCTCGGAGAGCCCAAGACGTCGAAACCGCTCTAGTAGAGTGGGCCTTTATAGGGCCTGGATGTTCCATGCCATTCTTGGAATAAGCCAACAGAATACAATCCTTCAGCCATCTAGCCAGAGAACTCTTCGAAACCTTCATGCCTTTCCTAGTGCCTCTGAATAGGACAAAAAGACTATTATCCTTCCTGAAGGATTCCGTAGATTTTAGGTATTGTAACAGACATCTCTTTACGTCTAGGCAGTGAAATTTGCTTTCCAAGGCATTAGATGGATTCTGACAAAAAGTCGGTAAGACCACTTCCTGGTTGACGTTCGAAACCGAAAAAACTTTAGGTATAAAAGAAGGATCGAGCTTTAGAACCACCTTGTCCTGATGGAAAACTAAAAAAGGAAAATTCGCCCGAAGAGCTTGAATCTCACAAATTCTTTTAGCTGATGTAATAGCCACCAAAAAGACAGTTTTTAACGAAATAATCTTCAGGGAAGCTTCCTCCAATGGTTCAAAGGGCGGCTCACAAAGCGCTGAAAGAACCAAGTTAAGATCCCAGGGAGGATAGGTTTCCCTAACATAGGGCACCAAACGAGTTAGAGCTCTGAAGAACCTCGAAATCAGAATATTAGAGGCCAAGCATCTGAGGGAGAAGAAACTGATAGCAGAAACCTGCAATTTCAATGAAGCAGGTTTAAGACCTTTAGCAAATCCCATCTGAAGGAAACTTAGAATCTTCTGGATGGATGCGGAAACAGGGTTGATTTTAAATCTACAACACCACTGACAGAATATCTTCCAAATTCTAGCGTAGATCTTTGAAGTAGATTCCTTGTTAGTTGCCAACAGGATATTTATCACTTCAGTATCCAGACCGTTGCTCTCTAGAATCTGGCGTTCAGAAACCAGGCCGTCAAATGGAATCTTCGAAGGGTCGGCAGAGGCACCATGGCGTCCTCTAGTATTTCTCTTGAAAGTGGGAGCTTCCAAAATGTGGCCCCTGGAAAATTCAGGAGAACCGAGAACCAACTTCTTCTTGGCCACCATGGAAGGATAAGGATAATACGTACACTTTCCAGTCTTACTTTTTGAAGTATTCTGGGAATAAGCACTACTGGCGGAAAGGCATAAGCCAGATTGAACTTCCATGGAACTGACAGGGCATCTATGATATCCGGCCTGTCTGTTGGATTTAGGGATGCAAAACGTCTTGTCTTCCTGTTCATTCTGGAAGCCATCAGATCTATCTCCGGAACACCGAAGCGGTCTGTGATGAACTTGAAAGTTCTGCATGACAGGGACCAATCTGCTTGTTTCAAATGATGCCTGCTCAGGGCATCTGCCACCACATTGAATTTCCCTAAAATGTGAACTGCTGAAATTGACATCAGGTGCACTTCTGACCACAGCATGATCATTGAACAAAGGCTTTCTAACTTTGTTGATCTCGTACCTCCCTGTCTGTTCAAATATGCCACTGTCGTTCGATTGTCTGAGCGGATTTGAATATGTCGATCTTTGATAAGCATCTGAAATGCCAAGAGTGCCATCCACACGGCCTTTAATTCCCTGAAGTTCGAGGAATTTTTCGTATCCTTCTCTTGCCAGGACCCCTGCTTCTTGATGTCTCCCAGATGGGCCCCCCAGCCCAGGGCAGAGGCGTCTGTCGTAATTATAGTGAAGGACTTCATCCGGAATGAGAGACCCTCGTGCAGGAATCGAGAAGATGTCCACCACTGCAGACTTCTCAAAGTTAGCTTGTTGAACCTCATAAGCCCATCCAGGCAGAGTTCCTGTCGATTCCAGACTTGCAGAATGTTTCTTTGTAGAGGTCTCATTCTGGATTTTGCCCAACCGACTGCCGGGATTGAGGCTGTAAACAGACCCAGTAAGCCCATGGCTTCTCTGATTGAAAACACAATTTTTCTTCTGAGATTCCGAATTAATCGCTTGATTTTTAGTTTCTTCTCTTCTGGCAGGAATATCTTCATTGCGATAGAATCCAAAATCAGACCCAGGAACTGGATCCTTTGAACTGGCACTAGTTCCGATTTGTTGAAATTTATTAGCCAGCCATGCTTTTCTAGCGATTCTATCGCTGTCCCCAGGTCTAGCTGTAGTTGACCTTGGGACTCTGCAATCAACAGCCAGTCGTCCAAATATGGAATGACAGAGATGCCCATACCTCTTAGAAAAGCTGAAACGACTACTAGCAGCTTTGTGAATACCCTGGGTGCTGATGACAGGCCGAAAGGTAATGCTCTGAATTGGTAATGTTTGATTACTGATCGGCAGCACACAGCGAACCTTAGAAGACTTTTGCTGGATTCTGCTATGGGCACATGAAGATAGGCATCTTTTAAATCCAGGGACGCAAACCAACTTTTTGGATGAATAAGCAGAGTAGCGGACTTTATTGTTTCCATGAGGAACTTCTTTTTGATAATCCACCTGTTTACGGCTTTTAGATCTAAAATGGGTCTGAACGAACCATCTGGCTTTGGAACCAAGAAAAGTCTTGAATAGGTGCCCCGAAAACTTTCCTTGATAGGAACTTCTTCCACCACTCTTTTCTTTTTTTTTTTTTTTTTTTTATAATTCTTTATTTTTGTCGTGCAATTGAATACAACAGAGCTTGGAGTGCCACAACAGCAGTCCCAAGCGTGAATACAAAAACATAATATAACATAAGCATGGCGTGAGAAGGACTTGCACAGTTTTTCAGGTAAATAGTTATTCAGCGTTCATACAGTGTAGTATAAGTGAGTGATGAGTATATAGTACAATGTTTTTTGGCTATAAATGTATGAGGATTAGACAATGGAAAAAACAAAACATGGTGTGTGGAATAAGCTTTGTGTGCAACGTGGATAGTACGATTATAGTGCAGTCAAGTGTCGGTTGGCCTTTCCTTTAAGGGGAAGCTGCACTAGTATGGCATAAGTGCCAAGAGATTGGCGGGATGGCGTGCCTATTTATTAGCGCGCTGTAAGGGTCACATCAAATGGCCAGTTCCTATGTACTGCTCTAGCGGTCCGTATAATAGAGGGGCACAGTTGGGGTCCATGCCCTTGCGGGCCTGCCGAACTGACACGTCAAAAAACGTCTGGTGAGGCTAACTGAGGGAGTATATTGAGCCATTTGGTTTCGTGGACGCGTATCAGAATGTGAGGCCTTATGCGCGGGTCTCAGGTGAGAACTCAATGATTGCTTATTTGATTGAGTGGCACCTTGTTGGTGGCATACATGTGTACGTGCCAGGGGGACCCTTGTGGCCACATGGAGGCAGCGGCCTCCAGTTTGTCGTGCGTGCAAGCGAGTGATTGGCGGCATGGGGTATGGAAGTGTGGTCGCTCAATGTGGTGTTGCATTATCATGGCTAACAGTCAGCTGGGACTTGGAATCACTGTAGCAATTACAGAGTGGTCGTGAGCGTAGTGCTAATTTGCATAGCCGAGGCAGTGGTAGAACAAATAACTTAAGACAGGGAAAAGAGAGAAAAGGAAAAAAAAAAAGAAAAGGGGGGGGAGGGAGGGGAGAAATAACAACCGTGCGCAGCTGTAGTAACAGTAAAGAGACCCCGGTAAACAGAGATTACATATGACATTTGCAATGACAATCGAAAACAGGCGTCTCAGTAAAATTTAGGGTAGTCGTCCGGCCCAGGTTGCCAGGTTATACGGGTACACAAAAAAAAAAAAAAAAAAAAAAAAAAAAAAAAAAAAAAAAAAGGGGAAACCACATAAGCAAAGATAATCCATCAGTCCTTGAGTCTTACGTATGGTTATCAGATTAACCATAATTTCTAGCACTGTAGGCCAGAGCGTTGTCTTGTCTCTAATGACAGAGGCTTTAGGATTATACCTCTGTGTTCTTCGGTTTATGGGTTCTCTATCAGTCCGTGCCCAGCAGAAGGGATGGAGTCCAGGGGTGCTTGGGGCCAAGTGTTGTTAGGGGACATCCCGGTTTCGCTGGGTTAGCCTTCTGCGTGATCAGGTTGTGGCCTCGGCTCGAGAGGTATGGGCCTTGATCCTGGGCACAAAGTCCCGTGTGGCCTCGGGATTCCAGCCGTGAGGGTTTGTTGGGCGTAGCAAGTCCAGTGGCAACCCCAGCGTCTGCAGGTGATTTGTTGCGTCCGACAGGTCTCGGATGGTGATGACTGTTTCTCCGTGAGGTATTAGAAGCGACCGGGCTTGGCTCCAGCGGTAGCTGATGTTCTTCTCGCGTAGTTGAGAGGTAAGGGGTCGAAGAGACCGTCTCCAAGCGAGGGTTCCTCCGGATAGATCAGCGAAGAAGGTCAGGGCCATCCCCTCGAAGTGGTATGGGGTTTGACCCCTGATGGCCGCCAGCACGGCTGCTTTTTCCTTCAGGCTTTGGAACTGCAGCACTAGGTCTCCCGGAGCTGCGGGTGGTGCCTTGGCAGGTATCGGGAGTCGGAATATTCCCTCTAGTTGCATTGCTTTGGCTTGCTTTGGTGTAAGTATGGCTGTCAGGAGGCGCCTAGCAAAATGCGGGAGTTCCTCCGGTGGTACCGACATCCCTACCCCCCTGAGTTTTAGGTTTTTCTGCCTTCGCTTGTCTTCCAGTGCATCAAATTTATTTTCATACTTGCGGCTCTGTTGTGTGAGCTCTTCTACTTTTTGCTGCAGTTCGGTGATTTGTTTTGTGTGGGTCTGAGTGGTATGTTCCATCTCCCCAAGACGGCCTGTCAGTCCCCGCAGGTCTTTTCGAAGCAAGGCCACATCCGCCGAGATTTTCGTTTGGAAGTCCGCCATGATCTCCCTGATGGCTGCCAGTGTCACTGGGGCGGCGTCGGGTGTCTTGTGCGGGGGCTCCGTTCTCACTGCTGGCTGCCTTACTGTTGCCATCATGTGGTCTTCGTCCTCCTCATCCGACAGTCCGTCGGAGAAGTCGGAGCAGCCTCCATGAAGGGACGCCATTGCGGCCTCCTGGGCGCCGCGTGCCTGCTGCCAGAGGTCCCCGATGCTTCGCCCCTGTTGGGGCCGGTCAGGTTTGAGCCGTTTCGTTTTCTTGCCCATTAAATCTGTAGTAGGGGCTTTTTGGGTGCCCTTTGCCTCGATTTTTAAGGGTTTTTGCTTGTCGTTTGGCCGGAGCTCTGAGGCCATGCGACTATCCGCTCCTGTGGTTAGGCCACACCCCCCACTCTTTTCAGTAATAGAGTCGATACTTCTCGCATTAGAGAGAGTTCCATCTCTAGAGAATGAACCTCGGAACATAGAAACATTTCCATTGGGGCTTGTGATAATTCTAGAGCGTATCCGTGTTTTATCACTGTGAGAACCCAGCGATCTGATGTTGTTCCTTTCCAGTGCTCTAGGAAGTGACTCAGCCTTCCACCCACAGGCCTGGCGTCATAACTTTTTATTTCTTCTGTCAGAAAATCTTTCCTTCTTCCTATAATCAAAGGTTTTTTTATGCTGACCCCTGAAATAGTTTCTACGAAAGGAACTTCTAAATGAGGGAAGCGACTCCGCTTTACGTCTTCTAAACTGCTTCTTAAATGATTCTGGTAAAGCTTTCCTTCCTTCCTTCATCTGTTTTAACAATTCATCCAGTTTTGAACCAAAAAGTCTTCCTGGTTCAAAGGATAGGTCACACAGTGAATTCTTAGATGCTGTATCTGCTGACCAATTTTTGAGCCAAAGCGCTCTTCTGGCGACTGTTGAAGTACCTATATTCTTGGCCGAAATTTTTAGGCTTTCTGCAGACGCATCTACCAAAAAATCAGATGCCATCCTGATATTCTTTAATAGCTTTACCGGGTCTTCCTTAGTTTCTCCCGTATAAACTTTTTCAAGTTCTTCCAACCAAAGTCTTTGGGCCTTGGCAACAGATGACCCCGTAATCAAAGCTTTAGCTTGGGCTGCAGAAGATAAGAACAACTTTTTTAAGGAGGAGTCAATGCGTTTGTCCATGACATCCTTGAGCCCGCTTGTGTCTCCAATCGGTAAAGTAGTTTTCTTAGAGATTTGAGCAATAGGAACGTCCACTACAGGGACCGTATCCAGCTTACAGTCTTGCTCCGATGCTAAGGAAAAAGGAGTTTTAAAATGTCTAGACAGAAACGGCTTGTGACTAGGGAATTTCCACTCTTTTAAAATCAATTCCTTAATCTGTGGGAGAAAAGGAAATACTTTGGACTTTTTCCCTGTTTCCTCAATTCCAAAAATGCACTGCACTTCTTTAATCAATTTCCCAATTGCTTCATCTGGGAAGGCAAACTCCTCGTCTGAAGAATCACTATCTGAAATTTCCTCATACTCAGAACCACTAGTTACTGAACTAGTATCAGAAGCTTCCCAAGATCTTAGTCTTTTCTTAGCATGTTTTACAACTTGCGAATCTTGGGCAACCGAGGCCTGGACTGACTGTAATGCAGCCGACTGCATATCCACAAATGTTTGCTGCATACTTTGTTGCAACCAGCTGAGGAAAGTAGACATTTCTGTTCTTTTTGCTTCCTCTGAAGCTTCTTTAGAACACACTGAGCAAAGTTTCTTTTTGTAACCATCTGGCATAGGTTGGCTACACACAGAGCAGATTAAATGCTTGGCTTTAGATGAACATTTCCCCTTTTCAGCAACTTTATCCAAATTTTCCGGATTAGACATACTGAAAAGAGAAAACAAAAAAGGGAAAACAATCAAAATTTTTCTCCTTATTGATTCAGGCTAGGACCCATTTAATTAAAAACTTAATCAGTCTTACCTTAAATGGCCTGAGAGTGTGTTGGAGGGCAGGTGAGATAACACTCTTTACAACCGATCTGAGAGCTCCTGGCAAACAGAGGTTGCTGCTGGTAAATGCTCATATAAGTCCTGAAACCAAAGAGAACGCCCAGTTCAAATTTGGCGCCTGAATCAAGGTTCGCATTGCGCATGCGCATAGCGCTCCGCGACTCCCTAGTGGAACGCAACGCAACCTGTGTGTGCGTTCCACCGCAGGACTTCCCAGCCGACGCACGCCTGCGTCCTTCGTCAGACCGGCACCTGGCACGGCATTAGACGGCAACATAAAACTTGAGGGACCACGCCGTCCGGCGTGTTAAAGGCTACTTACCCGGACATGAAGGAAGCAGTGCCCCCAGAGCCTCAGCCCTTCTCACCTGCTTCCTGGAGAACCTCCTGTCTAACCTCCCCTGCCGGAGGCAGGCAAAGAACTGGGTATGATCAGGAGGAGCTGCTACTTATGGGAAAGGAGGTAATTAGGGGAGGGTTTAAATGTTTGGAGATTTGCCTACCTGTTTTTTCCCTCCAGATTGGATATCCTTGTGGTATAAGCACTGCCTCTAATCTGAAGGGAAAAGTATTTTAATTTTAGTCGTCATCTGAATTGTTTTACGCTAGTTTTAGTCGACTAAATCTCCAGCAGATTTTAGTTGACACAAATAAAAAAACGAATTTAGTTAAAGCCTCTGGTTCATGAAGGAAGTTCAGAGATGAGCATAGTTTTTTGATAAAAAAAAAAAAATATGTAAAAACAAGTGCTTTTAAATAAAATTGAAAAGATTAAACATCTTTATAAATGCATATGCAGCAAATCAGATTTAATTAACAGAAACTTAGGATAGTCATGTTGAAATGTTATCCAATAAGCTGAAATGCTGACTGAACGAGGAGAATAGAAAAACCCACAAACAACTACCAACACCACCATCTGAATGGATATTCCCACTTACTTTTTTGTTTCTTTTTCTGTGGAAAAAGGCTCGGCCTCATTAGGATCTCCACAAGAAGCTAGAGAGAAAAAAAAGAAGAAATAAAGGGTTAAAGAAGTATATAAGCAATAGGTTTGTAATATCGGACGGTAAAGCGTCAGGTTTGCAGAGTTCCATAGAATTTATGTGATTGCATTGAATGTTGATAAGGGGGCAGTTTCCTGGTTGTGTACTTGTTACAGGGATGACTTTCTTGGTGAACACAGAACATTATCCAAACTAGTGGTTCTTAACTTTTTGTTTAGGCCCAAATGCCATTGTAAAATTAGCACAGTGATCCATTAATTATAAAATAATTCACCTACACCACTCATTTACTTATTACTGTACCCGGTCCTCCACCTCTTCCCCCATCACCTTATCCTTTCTTTCATCTGAACTCTGGTTTACGCCCTAAAACCACTACCTACAATGACACTTTCTAAACGATATTGACTTTGAAAAAAATAAAATTAAAATTAAAAAAGACCTTCCTAAATATCGACCTTTTATTTATAGGATCACCTTCTTAAAACTTTCCTCGTTTTATAACGAGGTCTACACTCTAATGGCAGTAATCAATTTACTCTCTGTATTTTCTACAAACATGCACAGGATAAAGGAGGTAGTGTAGCATATGGCGTAAAACAGGTGTTTACTTACATCCACTCCTCCAAACAAATCAAAGGTGTAGGTGTTGGGAAATGGCAGCTCTGTGCTTGTTTTCTTGTCATCAGTCACAATTGCCATGGCTTCCATTGACAGAAGTGGAGAGATTTCCTGCTCAGAATAAAGATTCCATTACTGGGCTTCATGTTAATAGTTTAATTCACACCAGATAAACACTGTAATTCTGGCTAAAGTACAGTATCCAGATCTGACGAGCAGATGAAAGACACAAAACGATTATGTAAAGTATCGAATGAGTGGCTCAGGGTCTTTACCTTTAAGATGCTGTGACAGTGGGCGAAGTCACTGTTGGGGTGACTATCGCAGTAAAGTCTGCGTAGAAGGAAGGGGATGCTATTCCATTTTGCCTGCTTGTCCCTTTCCAAAAGAAACTCCTCTGCAATCTGCAACAAGAATAACGGTGAGAGCGTGAGTGAATCCAGGACAGTTTTGAGCTTTACCAGCCTGTTTACACTGAGCAATGGAGCAGAATCACACAGGCTGCGTTAAAGCTTACACAAACTGATTCTTATGTATTCAAACAGGTCATCCATCATACAATCCATCCCAACAAGAAGACTAGCATCAAGCAAAGAGAAATTAAATCTTGTCGATCTATACCCACCCGCAATTTGGAAAAATTACTAACACAAGATCTATATGCAACTTAAAAGGGACACTATAGTCAACAGAACAACTACAATTTAATGTAGTTGTTCTGGTGTCTATAGCCTGCCCTGCAGGCCTTTTGATGTAAACACTGCCATTTCTCTGAATGCAACGTAACAAATGTTTACATTACAGCCTAGGAACATCCACTTCTCAGACGGATAGTAGTGGTGCTTCCTGGGTCAGTCCAGCATACTGTGCAGCACTGCAGTTCAGTGTCTCCATGCAGAGACTCAATACATCTCTATAAGGAGATTCTGATTGGCTAGGGAGGTGTGTGGCTCTGTCACACCACCTTACCTGAAATCAGCCAATCAATGCTTTCCCTATGGCAAAGCACTGAGATTGGAGGAGATGATCAATTCTGGTGATATCCAAGGAGGCTGACTGAGGGTAGGGCCAGTGCCGTTGACCCACTTGGCGCTGGTTCTTATTAATTTAAGGGGGTAGGGGGCAAGGGGAAAGCAGGGCATGTACCCTACATGTGTTTTTGTCACACTATAGTGTCAGGTATACACGTTTGTCTTCCTGACCCTATAGTGTTCCTTTAAAGGGACACTTTAGTCACCAGAACAATTACAGCTTATTGAATTTGTTCTGGTGAGTAGAATCATTACCTTCAGGCTTTTTGCTGTAAACACTGTCTTTTCAGAGAAAATGCAGTGTTTACATTACAGCCTAGTGCGAACTTCACTGGCCACTCCTCAGATAGCTGTTAGAGATCCTACCTGGGTCATGGCTGCCTAAAATCTCCTCCCTCTGAGGGGCGGGGCCTGACAGCCAAGATGGCTGGACGTGTTTGTAACAAGCTCCTGCTACATTAACCTAAACTACATGGAAAACTGAGGCAAACCTGGAGAAAACCGACATTAGGCAGCCAGAGGATCACCCTAAACACCCTCGACTACTCCCTAAGCTTGAACGGGGGTGACCCGATGGCAACACACAGCGTTACAGCCTGCGGCCTACTACGGTCGACGACCAGGGTGTTGGGGGTGGCGGCCGTGCTCCCGACCCCGGGCTCCGGGCAGCCACAGGAATCTGTAAAGCCCTGTTCCCCCCCCCCCCTTGGACCGGCGGGGGATATCCCGGTCCCCACAGAGCGAGACCTCACCTCGGCAGGGTCAACAAGCTGGAGCAAAAACCCTGGAACCGCATGGCCTCCAAAGATGGCGGATGACCAGCTCCCCTCACGAACATATACAAACTCAGGGGGTGATCGGGAGATCGAGCCCATCGCTGCGGCCTTTGAGAAATTCTGGCAAGCATTCTGGCTCCGCCTGAGACCCCGGGCACACCGGCTACCCACTCATGCGACACCAGTGCATCCGACGGCAAAGACAGCTGCGGCACTACCATACAGGCGCAAGGCCTGCACCACGCGGAAGCCAGCCCGACGCCCTCAAGCCCGGAGAAGCCCCCGGCTACCCGGAGCCCGACCCCACCGACACTCAGGAACACCTCTCAGAGTGTCAAAGCCCAGCCCAGCCTCACAGCAAACGCGGGAGTCTCCCCAGCCACACTTCTCTCGAAGAATGGACCCAGCTGGAGACCGGGAGCGACCGGTGTCACAGCTCAGGAGGGGTCATCCACAATCCCATGCCTCGCACCCGCGACAGAAATTACCTATAGGGGCAACACGGAAGCCTCGTGACCAAGCTCATACGAGGCTCCACGCTCAGACCGAGGACACCCCCGGGCAGGACGTCCTCAAGATAGACAGAACACACAAGACTACACAGCGCAGCATGATCCGGATCCCTGCGGGCGACGCTACACAATGCATGTCGGAGCGACTGCACTTCCCTCAAGGCACCACCGGAGCTGACTCCCGGCAAGGAGACATCACACCCGTAAGCCTTAAAGCAAGGACTCATGTTGATACTGACCGGGACTTTCCAACACTAGGCATTGGCTGAATCACTTTATACACAACTGGGTGCTAGCACGGGTCTGAAGGGGTTAACGCTGACTTTTTCCTATTCTTTACCCCAGCATAGAGCCATCCATCCCTTTTGCAACTCCATGAAGAATATGGCCCACTGCCATACATTACTATACCCCAGTGCATTTACCCAGTGGTTCTTTGCTCTAAGCTTAATTAGCTCTTGTCACAGCATCTTCAGTTTATGTGTAGAAGTGAAACGAGGTCGCGCTGTGTTTTGTATATGTATAATGGTTCTCCTACTATAACATATAACTGTCCTGCTGAAGCCTGCTCTGTTTTACATCACTTAAGCATGTTAATTTAATTTACAGCACTACCAAGCGACGTTAATATTGTTTTTTAATATTGCCCATCTAGTTTTTTAATATTGCCCATCTAGCGACGTTAATATTGTTCAACTTGTTTCACACTTGTCTCTACTTTTAATAGAGTGCATAACTGCATACACACTGTATATGAAACCTTATTGTCTGATTATCGTTCAAAATTGAGCAGTACTACCACATTTTCATTAACGTTACTTAACCAACCGACATACCACAAAGTTTTTTGCATGTTTACTACATTATTTACAACAACAAGTATCCAAAATTGGTTTATATAGCAATCAAAAAAAAAATGTGCATTATACTGCCACGCCATGTCCTGTTACTTTGTTGTTCATTGTTAAAGCGTGAATCTATGCTCTTGGGGCATGACGAACGCATTTGTAACTGCTTTATCTATATGCACTTCAAAAATAAAGAATTAAAAAAAAAAAAAAAAAATCTCCTCCCTCTGCATGCAGACACTGAACATTCCTCATAGAGATGCATTGATTCAATTCATCTCTATGAGGAGATGCTGATTGGTCATGGCTGTGTTTGAATTGTGCTGACTCCTCTGATCTGACTCTTTGTCAGTCTCAGCCAATCCTATGGGGAAGCACTGTGATTGGATCAGGCCAAGACTTCTGATGATGTCCGAGGAAGTTCACAGGCAGAGACAGCAGCTTCAAACTGGAATATAAGTAAGATTTTACTATCTTTAGGGAGGCCAAGGGGGCTAGATAGTGGTTTTAACACTATAGGGTCAGGAATACAGGTTTGTGTACCTGACCCTATAGTGCTTCTTTAAGTGCAACAGTTCTACGTAGCATTACTTTGTGCTATTTAAAGAGAATTAAAGTCTCTGTCTAAGCACCATAACAAATTTGCAGAGACATTACAGCAATTTCTAAACATTGATACAACTGTAAGCCAGCCTTCCTGGCTCTGACACAGCCAAAGAGAAATTTTACAACTAAAAAAGGACACTACAGGCACTCAGACAGCCACCAGCGTTTGACTCCGTGAAACTATCCTGAATGTTTTCACGCTGTGAATGAGGACATCCGGCATCTTCAAATTCCCCATTGGAATGCATGTATTCAATGCTTTTCTATAAGGAAGGCCTAATGCACTCGAGGTGCATGCGCATTAGGTACTCCCTCTGCGTTGAGGTTGGGAGAGACAGTGCCAGCG
Source organism: Pelobates fuscus (assembly GCF_036172605.1). Lineage (NCBI taxonomy): Eukaryota > Metazoa > Chordata > Amphibia > Anura > Pelobatidae > Pelobates > Pelobates fuscus. The sequence goes on along the minus strand of NC_086321.1, from coordinate 338,631,283 downwards.
CCAATGGCCCTTTGCACTAGATTATGGTAAGTTAGGCAAGTTGAGGTTAACACTTTATTTGATTGTAATGGTTGGGGTGAATGCAGAAGGACACTGGTGTTACAGCTTTGTACTCCTAATACTACAGTGTTCCTTTACGCGTCTGTTTCCTTTACTTGTGTGTACAACTAAGGGATAAACTACTGATTCCATGAATTTCTGCTGCTTTGGATTTTTGGGACAAGATCAGAACACTTAGACCAGAATGAAAGGATCCTGATAGTTGAGCCTTTTTCTGGTGATTAGGAAGTAGCCTGTCTTTGCTTTGCGGCTTCAGGGTCTTTGGGCATGTTTGTGTATTAATTCATTTATTTTTAGCCATATTTTGAGTTAGCAGAAATGTAAAATCAGAATGAAACGATGTTCATTCTTCACCAATCCGTTATCAGTATACAGGACTATTTCTAGAACACACAGGAACACACAGGCAAGAGCAGGAGAACCCTGCTTAAAGAGGTTCTCATTCACAGGAGCTACAGTGCATGTTCTGTAGTTCCTCTGATTATTTTATTCTGAGCATGAGACTACAAATATAGTGACAGTTTCACTTTAATCCTGTATGTTAGGCTAACATGCTGACATCACAAAAAAACAATGATAATTAGCACTCTAAATTCACCTATTAGAACTGAAATTTTCCAGTTATGTAAATAGGAATTTTAAATGCATCTGTTTTTCAGGGTTCGAAAATCATACAAATTGCACCATTTTATGTGTATCTTACCAGATAACCCCAGAGGCAGCTGTAATCTATTGTGGATATGTATCTATTTCAGGGAATCACTTTCCCAATACTTGAAATTAATTGGTATGTTGCGAGGCGGAAGCATAGCTCCAGGCTCACTCCAGGAACTGAGAATCTCTGCTAAAATCTGAGTAAACCGTTTAGTAGTAATGCGGGAACTGGCGCCCACAGACTTCAGGCACCATAATCACTTCATATAGATAAAATAGGGGATAATCTGCTAAATACAGATAAAATGGAAAAACATAGCGTTTAACTGTGTGAAGGTGAGTGACACTCCGTGAATTACAATTGGACACTCAGATGTAAAACAAATCACCACTGGGCGTCCTAAAACTGGACTTCCTCAGGGACTTGGTACATCAATGACAACAAGTCCCTGAGGAAGTCCGGTTTTAGGCCGAAACGCGTTGGACGCCCAGTGGTGATTTGTTTTATACTTGTATCTACATATTCCAACCCTATGATGGGAGTGTGAAGATGGGAAAGTACAGTGACCATTGAAGAAAGGATTTCATTTAAGGCTGTTTTCCATCTGAAAATTTGTGAGTGGCCAATTGTAATTCACTGAGTGTCACTCACCTTCACACAGTTAAATGCTATGTTTTTCCATTTTATCTGTATTTAGCAGATTATCCCCTATTTTATCTATATACATTTGCTGAAGACAGGAGGAAGTCTTTGGGGACCTATCTAGATACTTCACATATTACAGGGAAGTTCCGGTTTGTTTTAAGTTTATACACTTTTTTCACTGGGGGTTGTGTTCACATATTCTGTTTGTATACCATAATCACTTCAATACGTTAAAATTTTGATGGTGTCTACAGTGTTCCTTTAAGCATTCAGCTTGGATAGACCCCTACATGGAAACCCATGCAGACCTGTTTCACTTGTGCCTAGGGCATACATTAATGCAGGATGCACAGTGATAGTTCTTCCAGCAAAAAAAAAAAAAAACACTAAACAAAACGGGAAAAAACAGTATTCATGTTTATGACTATGTACACAGTATTCATAAAGACTGAAACGAGAAATAGGATATGTTTCACTTGACCCAGAAATAATGTGCTCATTTTAAAATATATTGGAAAAAAAATCCAACCACTACCAGATACCTCGAGTGATTTTCCATGCAGCATGTACAAGAATACAATAAAGCAAATAAGAATTACAGAGGCTGTGAAAAGAATCAATGGCAATAGATCTTATATTATAGTCACCAGAACAACTACAGCCTATTGTATTTGTCCTGGCGAGTATACTCAGTCTACTACTTTTTGCAGTAAACACTTTTTTCAGAAAAACAGCAGTGTTTACATTACAGATTAGGGATACTTCCACTGGCCATTCCTCAGATGGCTACCAGAGGTACTACCTGGGGGCAGTGCAGCACTGACATTCAGTGCCACTGAACTTTACTCATAGAGATGCATGGATTCAATTCAAGATTGGCCAGGACTGTGTTTGGCTTGTGCTGTCACTGCTCCTGAACTGCCTCCTTGACAATATCAGCCAATCCAATGCTTTCGTATGGGAAAGCATTGTAATTGGCTCAGATCAACACATCTGACGATATCAGCCAAGCAGGCAGATCAGGGGCAGAGCCAGCAGCAGCAGACTGGAATAAGATTTTTTTTTTTTTAACACATTTTTTATACATGTTTGTGTTCCTAACCCTATATTGTTCCTTTAAATTGCCTTTTATTTTACTATCTTTCATGAAGTGAAAAGTAAAAAAAAAAAAAAAAGTGACAAGTCTGCTTTAGAGGTTATCATAGTTTAAACTACAGTACAAAGTGCAAGACAGACTAAAAGTAAAAATCTAAAGTGAAACTTTCCTTCTCAAGGTACCGTAGTTTCACTCCTTGGCCTCAAAAAGCATGATAATGAGAAACAACACGGTCACGGGCAGAGAGCAGGAAGGGCTGTGCCTACAACCACAAACATTTTACTTCACAGCATTGTGACATCATCCATTTATATTGTTACCCTATTAAGAATAAATACTACTTGTAAATTCAGCTGCACCAAACTAAATATCAGATGATTTCAGCAGAGAGTAATGCTTGGATATTATTGATTAATTTATATATAAATATAGACATATCCCTAAGTAAATCTGCAGCTAAGCAGCTGTGATCACTAATGGAGGGACATTAGTGAAATATGCTGACAGTAGGTGAAGTCATTGTTTCAGAAATGCGGTTTCTAAATAGCCCACTTTCTGGTTAAACAATGATCCCATTTGGTCACACAAACTTGTGGTTCTTTATTAAACAATGAGTCATGATGAAGTGAAAACAGGAGATTTACAGAAAAGAATCCTGGTGGTTCACGATCATGTCATAAAACCGGGCTGTAATAGTAATGTCACTTCAATTACAATTTTCATTGAGCAGATATATGATATATATAATTTGCATTGTGAGTATATACATAAAAGCACTATCACTTTAATTGTTTAGTTTTGACGCTGAATTTTTTTTATTGCATTTATCACATAAATTTTGCAATATAATATTATATATATATATATATATATATATATATATATATATATATATATATATTCTTCTTACAAACATTATTTAAATATACTTCAGCTTAATTAGCACCAACATTATTTAATGTCTCCCACATTGAAATTACTGTAGGACCCACCGATATTAGGGTACTGTAAAGTAGAGGTGGGCTTAACACAATATGGCGCAACTGAATCCTCATATTAGTTTGCTAGGATAGACGATTTTAAGCAGCCTTTATTAATTTAGAAATGTATTTTATGAGTGCGCTGTTCCTTAAAGGGACACTCCAGGCACCCAGACCACTTCTGCCCATTGGAGTGGTCTGGGTGCCAACTCCCACTACTCCTAACCCTGCAAGTGTAATTATTGCAGTTTTCTATAAACTGCAATAATTACCTTGCAGGGTTAACTCTACCTCTAGTGGCTGTCTACTAGACAGCCACTAGAGGGAACTTCCTGGATTATAGCACAGATTACACGCTGTGTGAGGACCTCCAGCGTCGCTCATTTCCCCATAGGAAAGCACTGAAAATCTTTTTCAATGCTTTCCTATGGGGAGCGCTAATGCGAATGCGCGGCATTGCCACGCATGTGCATTAGGTCTCCCCGGCCGGTGGGCGGGATCAGTCTCGCCCACTGGCCGACGGAGTCAGTAGGAGGAGCGGCGCGGAAGAGGAGACAGCGACGAAGGACATCGTCACTGCCTTAGGTAAGTGACTGAAGGGGTTTTCACCCCTTCAGTAACCGGGGATTGGGGGGTGGGAGGGAGAGGGAACCTGCAGTGCCAGGAAAACTGATTGTTTTCCTGGCACTGGAGATTCCCTTTAATCTGTATTATGTAAAAAAAACAGGGCTGCAACACAAAAAGTCTATAAATTATTACCAATGAGAGGGAGGATAACAGAGAGTGATACAGGAGTCTGTTGTTAACACATGTGCTGTCCACCATCTCTGACTGGTTCGCGGACGTATAAAAAGAGCAGATATGTTTCCAAGATATGAAGGGGAGTCATGCCCCTTTAGACATCAGTAAACAGGTCATTGTCAGAGGGGATCCTGATTCCTGCTGGATTGGTTATAGAGGTTTCCCAACCAATATGTGCAACTGTAAGCTCCAAAATCACATAAAATGAATCTGGCAATATTTAGGAAAGGTTATTTCAGTAAAGTAAGACTCGCAGGAGGAAACTCATAGTGAATTTCATAATGTACACAAAACACAATTTACATTTCCAGTGTTTTCACATTTGTAAATATCTCTGCTAGCCTACCAAACAAGTATTTAGCAGCAGCAGGCTATGCATCACGGGATTAAAAAATGATGTGAGCAAACCTTGTGAAGCCGCTGCATTTATTTATCTCTCTATTACGAAGGCATTGAAGTATATTTTTATTATAAAACCATCAAGCTATATTTTATGATTAATGCGATCTCAATCTGCAATTCAAAATCCTAAATGCCACAGAAAACAACAGACAGACTCTCAACCAATCCAACTTTATTAAATTAAAACTGGAGACTGATCCCTTAAACGGGATACTGATCTTAGTCGTGACCTCAAACTACTCTGTGTGTTTTATTATTGCAATAAATCTGTTATTGTATCGGACAATCAATAGTTCAGACACACCCTCATATCTCTGTCAGTTAAAATGACCACATGTTCATTTGGATAGAGTATGCCATTACACTACACCCTCTTTGACACTGTTAAAGTACGACAGACATAAAAAGAACCCTTTCCTGACATTTTACAATGCCCATGGATAATAACACTGTAAGAAGTGTGTGTATGCATTCTAACAGACTGGGTTCTTCGTCACTTTGCAAAAAACATTCTGTGAGGATGAAGGTAGAAAAAAAAATGTATGAAAAAAAAAACCCCATAAATAAATAAAGAGCTTTGAAATTACATTTAGGAAAGGGAGAGTCACTTTTCCTTTCATCAATATGTTTTCCAAAATAACTCTAAAAAGGTTATTGTTAGTGTCCTGTAATAGTGACACTATGATAGGAGGGTTATTTAATAGTTTTAACTAATGTAGAATTACAAGAATATCAAATGTTAAGAACTTACACTAGAGTTTTTCCATAAAAGGTATGATCAACATGATCAAAATGAAATAAAAAATATATATCTATAGCAGATGGGATAATTATAGACACAAGTTGGTTGCAAGCTGCACAAAATTTGCCCAAGCTTAACCACAAATGCTACATAGTGACTAGCTATGTCCCATTCTATGTTCTCCAACATTATTCTGTGATTCATATAACCATGGAGATAATTGCTGAGGTTAACTGCATCTTTAAAATATTTAGCTTTATTATTGACAATTTTATATTTTAGAACAAAACAAACAAAAAAAGATCTAAAACGTAAAAATATTTATACAAAAAATTAAGTTAAAATAAATAAATGAAGGAGGGCGGAGCCTGACTGCAGGAGCAAGCGGCCGCAATAAACGAGAGCTCCGGGTCACGAACGAAGAAATCTGGGGGATAACACCCGAGAATAGACCCCCAAATACACAACAAGTCCCCCTAACCGCTCCCAACACCATGGGGCGAAAAACGAAGAAAATATACGCGGAAAACCCCACCCCAGGGCTCACCATCGGGGACATGTGGAGACAGGCGAGAGGCCCAGGCGGATCCAACATGGCGGCGCTCCACGGAGGCTGCTCCGACTTTTCCGATGGCCTTTCTGAAGATGAATACCCACCGACCCCTACAACGGGACAACCCCCGCAACAGCATAAACCTAACCCGGACTCAGCTCCGGTAACTACAGCGGTCCTAAAACAATTACTTACCGACCTCCAAACGACCTTGCAAAAAGACATAACAACGGTACGGGGAGATCTGAAGGGCCTGACGACTCGCATAGGCACCCTTGAAAGAGCCTCCTCGACCCACACCAGAGAGATTGGTGAGCTTCAGCGGGCAGTGAGCGACCTGCAAACACATCAGCGTTACCACGAACACCGCCTCGCAGACTATGAAGACGCCAGGCGGAGAACCAACCTGAAGATTCGAGGGGTTACAGACGCCATACCGGATGCAGAGCTTCCACAGGTAGTTGGACGGCTCCTGGTAGCCATTCTGCCAAACTCACAAGTTAAAGGCATCAGCCCTGACCGCACCTTCAGAGTTCCTAAGCCGCCTAGCGCACCGACTATGGCTACCAGGGACTTAATCGTTGTTTTTCACACCCTCCAAGATAAAATGACAGTCCTCCAAGCCCTAAGGGGTAAACCACCTCTCCGATTCGAAGACATGACACTAAGCTTCTATGCGGATCTCTCGAATATGACCCTGGCATGGCGGCGCTCATTCCGACCGCTTACCGCACTGCTCCGAAAACATGGCTTCCAATACCACTGGCGGCCTTCACACACGCTGGCGGTCCGCCAAGGAATGGAATACCACAAGATACAGGACCCCGCCGACGCGGCACAATTGCTACAGACTTTGGGCCTCCCTCCGGACTCCCTCACCCAGACGGGCCAGCACAGCACCACCTCATCCACACACTCCTGGGACCCGGCGAGAACTATCCCATTCGTGCCGCAAGGACTAACACCCGACCCATACGTTGCAGCTACCACATAATCAGGGACTGGCGACCACACAACCGGCCACACAGTGAGAAATATCGTGCAGGGGGTCATTTCGAAGCCTGAGGTCCCCAGGCTACCCTAGCCTGGCTGGGAACTCCCGTCAGGTTTCTGTTAAGATGTACCGCTATTAATGTTCATGGATTATTTTGTTTTCCCGAAAGGGTACCTCATTTGTCTTTGCCTCAGACACTGGACTCACGGGGACATTTACGGATTACTTTTTCATGCTATGTTTACTAGCAACTTAGTTTAGCCTGTAATGTAACAATCTAGCACCCCTGATAATGGCGCCAATACCTAGGCTAGAGGGCCTTATGCAACGGATTCTTGTATGCTTGTATGCCACCTGCTCATCTAATGTTTTATGCACTGTTAACAGCGCGTTGGTGATTGACTTACAGTGCACATGCCAGAAAAGCCCTTTCCCTGAGCAGTCAACCTGCCTAACACCCAGAGGCATGAGCCTAACATAGCACTCAACTGACATACACAAGGTTTATCATGGTTTGCATGTTATTGTTATTTTTCAAATATGTTTCTATAAGTTAGAACTCAATAGGCGGACGTAGCTCACTACTGTTTTCCATGTCATTAACCCATCAAGCACCCACACCACTATCGCACACAAGCAGGTATCTTCCTGCGCAAGCCCCCATCAGCCATAACATCCCCCACTAAGGGACCTTGGAATCCCATTTAAAACAAAACCATCCTCACTCCATTTTTAACCTTTAGAAGAAAATAGGGGGCTTAGTCACCGCCACTCTGCAGACACTGATCTCTCCTATCGATTTAGACAGCTTGCCGTTGAATTTTTCTGTTGATTTAAGACTAGGCGTAGGCAATCACTTTGTAATTTTAATTGTTATAAAGATGATGTTCTTGCTACCACGAGCATAGCCGAAGCACAGATCTAACCTACCTAATCATACCGCTACACACAAAAGCGACTATTTCAACCTATTATTGTTAATACTTTAAAATGTGCTTGCTTTATTTGTGCTCCTCACTGTAATTTTGATTTTACTCGTTATAAAGATGAAGTTCTTGCTACCGCGAGCATAGCCGAAGCACAGATCTAGCCTGTCTAATTAATCATACCGCTACACGCAAAAGCGACTATTTCCACTTATTATTGTTAATACTTTAAAATGTGCTTGCTTTATTTGTGCTCCTCGCTGTAATTTTAATTTTACTTGTTATCAAGATGATGCTCTCGCTACCACGAGCATAGCTGAAGCACAGATCTAGCCTAACTAATCATACCACTACACGCAAAAGCGACTATTTCAACTTATTATTGTTAATACTTTAAAATGTGCTTGCTTTATTTGTGCTCCTCGCTGCAATTTTAATTTTACTTGTTATAAAGATGACGCTCTCGCTACCACGAGCATAGTTGAAGCACAGATCTAGCCTAACTAATCATACCACTACACGCAAAAGCGACTATTTCAACTTATTATTATTAATACTTTAAAATGTGCTTGCTTTATTTGTGCTCCTCGCTGTAATTTTAATTTTACTAGTTATAAAGATGATGTTCTTGCTACCACGAGCATAGCCGAAGCACAGATCTAGCCTGTCTAACTAATCATACCGCTACACGCAAAAGCGACTGTTTCAACTTATTACTGCTAATACTTTAAAATGTGCTTGCTTTCTTTGTGCTCCTCGTTTTGGAAGTGGATAAGCTAGAGGAATGCTCTTGGGGCACCTCTTACCTGCCCGTGTTATATGCATGCACAACAAAAATAAAGAATTAAAAAAAAAAAAAAAAATGAAACTCTACATACACACTTTTACCACACATGCCATCATGAAAGTAGCTGAATAATACACTATTTACACAATGTTATGTTCTTTGGAATACAAAGATGTACAATGTACATACAATTATTTTTAAACACTATAGTGCTCCTTTAAGAGATAGTGGTGTTCTATACCATCTGATGAAATCCAAGCAAAATGCTCTACAACAGTGGCCAACAGTTAAAGGAACACTATATCATTAGGAATACAAACACGTATTCCTAACACTATAGTGTTCCATTCCCTACTTCTGTGGGTCCCTCTTCCACCTTGTGATTAAAAGGGCTAAAAAAAAACAACTTTTTACTTGCCTTAGTTCAATTGCTGAGGCTTCCTCAGTGCTAGTAAGGTCACCTCCTCCTGTGACATCTGACATCATGCAGATAGGGCATCGTTTCCCAATTGGTGTTCTGCGGAACCATAGGGTTCCGCGAGAACAAAATTGGGGTTCTGAGGCATTTTCCCCGTTGGGTGGCCCAAGCACTTAGGGCCACCCGATGGGTATAGCTAAACAGGAGTATGATCAGGCGCCGCGGCCGTCTAAGGCTGCGACCAGACCCCTGTTTTATGGGATGCTGGGAGGAAGTGACAGCACTTACTCCCAGGCAGAGAGGGAGCAGTGGGGAGTGAGCAGTTGCCAATCTGGCACACCATACACAGATAGCAGCACTGAAGGAAGGCACCCTCATGAAGAAAAAATTTAAGTGCACAGCACAAATAAACATGTGTCAGTGTGTGCATCTATCAGTATGTGTATCTGTGCGCGAGCGCACATCTGTATGTATCTTTGTATGTGCAGGTTTGTGTCAAGGTGTGTGTGTTTGTATGTGCCAGTGTATCTGTGTGTCAAGGTGTGTGTATCTGTGTTTGTGTGTATATGACTGTGTCGTTGTGTTTGCATCTTAATGTGTAAGTATGTATGTGTACAGACATCCCAGCAATCAAACACCAACACATCACACACTTCTGCAAACACAAACATGACATAAAAAGAGACCCCTGAACTCTAACTGCAAAATGATATACAAAACACCAATACTACACACCTCTGCACGCATAAAAATACAAACACATCCCTGTATTAAAATGCTAAAATTATATACAAACACTAACTCTACACACAGGAGCACACCTACTCCTAAGTACTACAATATGTTTACTATCTGTAGAAATTAGTGTGTGTATATAAATTAAAAAAAAAACAAAAAACATTATGCTTTGCTAAAAGTTTATGCAACAGAAGACATAGAGAGGCACAGAATCAATGCTTTCCTATGGTGATTTTAAGAAGTTAGACATCCTCATGCAAAGCATGTCCAATAGGATGTTAAATGTTGTTTCACGGAAATAAATTCTGCTAGGAAGCGACTCTATTGGTTGTCTGGAAGACAGCCACTAAAGGTGGACTCAGCCCTGCAATGTAAACTCTTAGAAACTTGACAGTGCACCTTACCCAGACCACGTCAATGAGGTGAAGTGGTCTGGGTGCTTATAGTTTGCAATTACCCATTATTAATCTTTCCTTTTAAAGTTAGTGGACCACCACAGTGATGTTATTTCTTATGTCCAACACTGAGAGAAAGGACATTATTGCAGGTCTACCAGAATGGGTCTTACAGTCAGTCAGTCTTTAACTGAACTTTAGGACCACTTAGGATTATATTCTAAAAAGGGAGAATCATTATCTTGCTCTGCAGATGAGGCAGTGCCCAATATACACCTGGACAGCATAGATTCAATATCTGGAAACACACTAATCTCCATAATTTAATCAGCATCAAAGGCATAAAGATTCTTAAAGAACAGGGGGTGTTATTGTGGACAGCATGGGTGTGCAAGGAAAAAATATATATTTTCCAGCTACTGGCAGGTCTGAATGCCATGGTTAGCAAGACGGTGGCTGGATAATTGAAAAGAATCTAATGATTTACAGGATACGCTAGATGTGTCCCCTAAGCTGTTGCTCTGCCTTTCCAGCTGAGGTGCTCTCGAGGGGCAGCATTTGTTTGAGAATTAAATCTGACTTATTTCTCGCAGGTGTGGCATTGCAGTTTCTCCAAAATTGCAATGTTTTACATTGCAGGGTTTAAACTAAAGGGCCCCTGCCCACAAAGCGTGTCACCTCCAGGGACCAAAACAACTTAATCTAAATGAAGTTGTTATGGTGTCATGAGGCCCCTTCAGTGGACATCGCTGCTGGAGGCTACTTTGGGGTTAAACTGTTTTTTAAAAAAAATTAACCCCTGGAGGTAAGAGTGCCTCTAGGAGCTTCCTGACACCATATAACATTTAGATTAAGTTGTTTTGTGTACTGGAGTGTGCCTTTAAGTGGTCTTTTAAAAAGGAAGTGGACCATAAATAAGGCCAACTAGATATACAGTGGGTTATGTAAAAAAGTGATTTTGAAGGGTGGTGCAAAGATGTGTTTCCAATCGAATGTGTATGCTGTTTCCAATGGTTTCCATGGTGACTACTCAACTGATATTACTTTAGAATACAACACTTTTTATGCATAACTCCCACAATATCTTCAGGGAAATCACATAAAAAAAAAAAAAAAAAAGCTATGTTTAGAATCCATGCACTGCACATTAAGCACCATAACCACTATAACCACTATAACTCAGTATACCACTGGTTATTTCTAAAGTCGTTTTGACAAAACAAAAAGATACCTCCTCATCACCCACAAGCCACTCCCCTCAACAATCTGTTTTCCTGGCACTGCAGGTCCCCTCTCCCTCCCACCCCAAGTAGCTGAAGGGGTTAAAACCCCTTTAGTGACTTACCTTTATCCAGCGTTGATGTCCCTCGGCGCTGGATCAGGGTCTGCCCACATCATCCAGCGGGGGAGACCTATTGCACATGCACGGCCAGGGAGACCTAATGCACATGTGCGGCAACCCCTGCACACGCGCATTAGACCTCCCCATAGGAAAGCATTGAAAGATGCTTTCAATGCTTTCCTATGGGGATTTCAGAGACGCTGGAGGTCCTCACATAGCGTGAGGACGTCCAGTGACGCTATAGCACAGAAAACCTGTGCTATAAACTGGGAAGTGCCCTCTAATAGCTGTCTAGTAGACAGCCACTAGAGGAGGAGTTAACCCTGCAATGTAAATATATAAATGGCAATAATAATAATAATATTATAACCTCTACATACTACAGGGCAACGCTTTTCCTGTGACTCCCATCAACATGATGTTTGTGGGTGCTCTCTAGAAATGCTGGATGTGACAGCAACCCCCCCTCACCCTCAACAAGTCATCCCATCAGGAAGGCTGCTTGGGGACAGGTACATGAAGTGACTACTTACCTGCTGAGTGTGTCAGGTAGGTCCCTGCTTATTGACAGACCCTCTAATAATATTGTAAAGCGCTACGGAATCTGTTGGCGCTATATAAATGGCAATGATGATAATAATGACTGAGTGATGTAAAGCTTGGCTCTATGTACACAGTGTGTCATTGATGATACACCACTATTAATAATAATGATAATAATAATGTGTCATTGAAGATATAACACTAAGAACAACAATAATAACAATAATGTAAAGCTTGGCTCTATGTAAACTGTCACAGTGTGTCATTGATAATAATGATAATAAGGTGTCACTGATGATAATAATGTGTCGTTGATGATAATAATGATAATAATGTGTCATTGATGATATTGCCCCCCCAGGCCTACTATTGACTCCAGCACAGGCCTGCCCTACCTGGGACCCTCGGGTGAGGCCGCACCCCGTCAGCTGCCCCCGCCGAACCCGCGTCACCATGTTCTCCGGCCGGCGGCAACCGGACCCCAGCTTGGGAAACGCAACCCCGGCGGCCATGGCACCACCAAGCAACCGGGAAACAGCAGCCAGGCAGACGGACACCGAGTACAGCGCCACCAGACGGCCGCCCCGATTAACTCAACGTATAGAGCCCGCGGGGCAGGCCGGGAAATGCAGTCCCCGGAAGTGGCTGCACGGCAGGGCATATAGGGAACTGGAAGGCGAGAGGGAGGGGGGTTGGGTTGGAGCACGTTTGCAGTGCATGACGGGAAAGTGTGGTATTCCAGAGCCTGCGTTCTGTGCCTGCCGCCAAGCATCATGGGTAAAGAGTCAGTGCCAGAGCAGTGAGAGAGGAGGTGTGTTAGGATGCTGTGCTGATACCCAGTGCTGGCGATACCAGGAATAGTCTGACAACCTGGAATTTAGGGGGAAATATTTATACAGCTGAATGCTTACACAAGGGTTAGCTAATGGGTGTGACATTTATTTATTTATTTTTCCTTTTATTATGAATTTTTTTTTTTTTTTAAAAACCCTAAATTTTGGGAATTATTTTTACTGTACATTTACTGTGCATTTCGTGCACGCCGGCGTGGCAATATAAATCGGTTTCACCACAGCGGTGCGTATGGCTGTGCTTAACCCCTTAAAGGGACACTCCAGGCGCCCAGACCACTTCTGCTCATTGGAGTGGTCTGGGTGCCAACTCCCACTACTCCCACTTTTCATAAACTGCAATAATTACCTTGCAGGGTTAACTCCACCTCTAGTGGCTGTCTACTTGACAGCCACTAGAGGTCACTTCCTGGTCCATAGCACGTCGCTGGACGTCTTCACGCTGTGTGAGGTCCTCCAGCGTCGCTCAAAACCCCATAGGAAAGCATTGAAATGATTTTTCAATGCTTTCCTATGGGGAGATGTAATGCGCATGCGTGGCATTGGCGCGCATGCGCATTAGGTCTCCTCGGCCGGTGGGCGGGATCAGTCTCGCCCACCGGCTGACGCAATGGACAGGAGGAGGAGACAGCGGCGAGGGACAGCGCCGCTGCCTCAGGTAAGTTACTGAAGGGGTTTTCACCCCTTTAGTAACCGGGGATTGGGGGGTGGGAGGGGGACAATGTCTCTTTTGGGGTCCTGTCCAACGTTGCATTCTCTGTGGTCCCCAAAAAGCACAGCGAGGGCGCACAGTTAGACATGGTCGCACTGTGCTAAGGACACGAGGGCCATGAGTGGAGTATTGCGACTGTCCTAACTGTAATTAGGGAAGCGAGCGTAATTGGCAGTCAACCTGGCTTGACCAGTTTGACTGATCCACCACCAACATCCCAATTTATGGGAGCTATAAGTTGGTAGGTATGTAACATGCGCTTGTATGGTGTTACCGTGTAGATGCCTGAGCATGCATTAGCTTGTGCCTCATGGAGAAATGAAATTGCCTGCAACACAGAAGTACTGCCAACGTAAGTTTTTTTTTTTTTTTTAAATGTTTTACTTGTTGCTCATTTATTGGGGTGATGGAACAAGGAACTCTTCCATGAAAGTTACAGTTTTGCTTTAAAGGACCCCTGAAAGCACATCTCAATTAAAAAACAAAGACGAATTCCTACATACTTATTCCTCAGCCCTCCCGGCAGTGGTGTATTTTGAAATGGTGCTGCCCTAGGCATGACAGATCTCGAGCACCCCCTAATTTAAATGTGCCTGCCCCTTCCTGACAAGGCTCTTTCCTGTTAACTTACACACATTTTGACTGACAGACACACACATATACTCACTTGATTTGACACATTCTGGCACACATACAATCATTTAGACACACACTGACAGACACGCATAATCACTCAGACACACATTCACTGACACACACACATTGTAACGGATCTGATACCGGAGAAACTGACGGAAGCGAAGCACAGAGAGATGGACACAGGTTTCTTCAGGAAGGAAGAGATTCTTTATTGGATCACCGATCGGGACTCAGAGGGACTAACGTCACCAAAATACCACAAGTTCTGAGCCCCAGACAATAGTGCAGGCTCCTTATATAGGCACATAACTCCTCCCATATTAAGCTCCACCCGCACATTCTCTTGACCAATCAATACAAATAAGAATTAACTTCCTGCTTGACCGCATGGCCTGTCCAGCACAATGGAGGAGGGGAATACTACATCCTGTATTCTTGCACATGCTCCGTACACTACTGATCGTATCTTGCCTCGTGCAACCAACTGATCGATACGTCAGCATATGCACGTACACATGCCACGTGGTAATCTCGGCCTACTAAATTTATTTTTACCGAGATTCCACCACATTCCCCCCTTTGATGCCTCTTGATATTTCACAATTACTTGAGGCATCACTTAACCTTAGTTTGCATACACCGCAAGTTACCTTGAACTAGACCAGACTTATCTTATGATGTGAATCTTCAACACTCATCTTCCTGCATTGGTTCTCCCTGATCTAGAGCCTCATATTTATAAATTGCCATTATCTGTGCAGCAGCCTTCCTCTCTGCTATATTTTCTATCAGGCTTTGCACAGACCTAACTACTAAAGGTATAAGACACGGCAGGAGTAGACACAACATTAAAATCAGTAGGACTCCACCTACCACTGCCTTAAGCCCTCCAAACCACTCATACCAGCTACCAAACCAACTACTTGGATTATACCCTTTCCATACCTGAGTAGGCACATGCGCTAGTTTAACCATATGGCTAGTAAGCTCAGCTATTGCTTGCCCTTCGTCATCTATTTGAAGACAGCAATTGCTCAGGTTAAACTTCCCACATACACCTCCCTCTACTGCCAAAAGGTAATCCAAGGCTAATCTATTTTGGTAGACTGCTGTCCTCATCCTGGTATTATGCTTCGCTAGAAGATTGAGCGCTTGTGATGTCTCGTTAGTAATAATCTCAACCACCGCCTGTAATCTTATAATACGGTTGAGCATATAAATAGGGGTTCTATAACCAAAGGTACCATCTTCTGCCCACGTGGCTGGCCCATAATAATCTATAATACGCTGGGGAGGCCATTCATTATCTTCCCAGGCACCTATCTCTATGGGTCCCCTTTTCTTCCTATGATTCACATCATATACTTTAACACCTAAAGTCTCACCTGTTTCAATCGGTAACAAGAAGAAGGATGGTTTGAGCATACCCAACACACATGCCCCTTCCCAGTCCTGTGGCAACTCCGAATAGGCTTTCTTACCACAGATCCAGTACAAATTTACTGGGGCTCTCCAGGTAGATGTGATGGATAAATCAAACCACACATCCTTTAAATTGGCGTATCTAGCAAACGGGTTAGATGGTTCTGAGACATTTGAAGCCGACCACCAAGTTGTATTCTTTGTATCATCATCATAAGCTTTTTGCCCTAGACAAGTTAATTCTCCTACAGAAGTATTATACATTATTCCTTTCCTTGCTATGCAAACATAACCTATGATGGAGGTCTTTAATCTCCACTCAGATTTACCTCTAATACTCATATGATAATCGGCTTGTGTAGATATTAGTTGGTCAACTGCCTCAGAACCGGACATTACCTCCTTTGCTTCCCAAGGCCATTGGTCTCCCATGTTAGTACCTCCACACACATAGCAGTTGGTAACATTAAGACTACCGGCAATACTTTCAGCTAAATCAATGAACAGGTTTTTAGCATTATGGGGGATCTTATTATCTATACTCATCTCTTCATAAAAGGAATGGTATACTTGATGAGTTTGGGAGGATACCGTATCAGTCTCTATCCCTATAAACAATACTGTCCCAGGATCTAAACCCGTCCCGTATATTTGAAACCCAAATAAATTGCCATACTTGTCTAAGAACTTGTCGGGGTTATTTATAAGTATATGGACTGGATTGCATTCCATAGACTTACAATATGGGCTGGTAGGCAACTTAGTCACTATCATGTCCTTGTCTACTGTCTGTCCCCAAGTTGCCCACCCCACACAAGACCAATATGGGCAAAAGTTATAATCTCTATTTGGGCATCTAGGACTCACATATTTATTTTTACTACTGGGACAAATATATTTATCGTTAGACCCATACGTCCTCTCCCATCTAAGATCCCCACATACATTCCACGGCTTTCTACCACTTGATATCGCTTTACACGCATCAAATAGCAGAACACCCGAAGAATGTACGGATTCTAATACTGTCTTATTAATTAGGGTCCCCTGAGGATCTCCATTCCTGAGAGTCAACCAAATTGTACGAGGTTGATACTCCGGACTGAAGCACTTAGGTTCTCCTACTCCTAAATGGCACACACTATATTCTATATTTAGGTATCTACATCTCGATACATCTCCTTTACACTCGTATTGTGAATGCCAAATTAGGGTTTGGGAAATATGGTTACCTGTTCTTGTAGTCTTAATGCATACCTCACAGCTAGGAGTGTCGGTACCTCTACCTTCCTGAATATAAAAATACACATAAATAAACATTATCAAAAACACATCTTTCGCCGTCATCCTCAGTCTTCGTCCGTGCGAAGGCACCTCAGCTTCCAGGATGTAAGGGCTGCAGGGAATGGAGTTCTGCTCGTCTTCACAGGAGTCCCTTCGGGACTTTCCCTGGCTTATATACTATACGTCGGTGGGCGGACAGGCTTTATTATGGCCTTCTCACTCACGCACCAAATCCCTAAAATAATAAAATTTTGTAATCCACACAAGTTCCTCGTTACTCCGACTGAGTCGTGCGTTTTAACCGGATCTTGCAGGGATTCTCTGGATCTGCTGTAACTTGCCAAGAATCGACTGCTGCTGGTTTAACCCTGGAGTGATGTATCCACGGAGTCACTTCGGCTACTTTTATCGCTGTAGGGGTAGACAAAAGAACAACATAAGGACCTCTCCACTTGGGCCCTAACGGTACATTATTCCACTCTTTAATCCACACTTGGTCTCCTGGATGGTAACTATGAACAGGGGGATAAATATTCACAGGTAATCTATCTTGTACCCATTTCTGTACCTCCTCCATAGTCTTACCCAACTCTACAACCTGCTGCCGGGTAATTCCTTCTCCCAACTGACTCAAGTCCCCCCTTAAGTTACCAAGTACGGGAGGTGGTCGCCCATACATGATTTCAAAAGGAGAGAGGCCCATCCTTCTGGTAGGGGTACTGCGGATTCGCAATAAAGCTATGGGTAAGAGAACGTTCCACTTAAGTTGGGTTTCCTGACACATTTTAGCCAACTGATTCTTAATAGTTCTATTCATTCTCTCTACCTTACCAGAACTCTGGGGTCTATATGCCGTATGAAGCCTCCACTTTATACCAAGCATATGAGTCAGTTGTTGTAGGCACTGATGAACAAAAGCTGGACCATTGTCCGATCCTATAGAGCAGGGTAGTCCATATCGGGGTATTATTTCTCGTAGCAGGAATCTCACAACTTCTCCTGCTTTCTCTGTACGAGTAGGACATGCTTCTACCCAGCCTGAATAGGTGCACACAATTACCAACAGGTAACGATGTCCACCCGATTTAGGCATCACTGTATAGTCAATTTGTAAATCGGACATGGGGAGTCCCCCCATAAACTGGACTCCTGGTGGCTTTACTGGTCCTTGTCTTGCATTATTTTTAGCACACGTTACACATCTTCGTACAATGGCCTGAGTCAAGTTGGACAATCTTGGTATTTAGAAATGTTTTCTGAGAGATTCTTCTGTGCTGTCTCTCCCAGAATGTGTCCCGTTGTGATAATTTTGGACAATTTCTACCGCTAGTGATGCTGGAATGACTATTCTTCCATCTTCTAACTGATACCATTTGTTCTCCAAATACTTTCCTGGTTCAGTCTTTAACCACTCCTCTTCTTGAGCTGTATAAACTGGAGTCCATTGCGACAGTGGAGTTGGTATAAGAGCAGCTATATGCCCCACATATTCCTGTCTTCCTGATTCAGCAGCACGCTTAGCTGCACTATCTGCCATCCGATTTCCCTTGGTTACATCACCATTTCCTCTCAGATGCGCTCGACAATGTATGATACCGACTTCTTTCGGCTCCCACACTGCTTCCAATAGTTGTAGGATTTCAGCTGCGTACTTGATTTCTTTGCCTTCTGAATT
Source organism: Pelobates fuscus (assembly GCF_036172605.1). NCBI lineage: Eukaryota > Metazoa > Chordata > Amphibia > Anura > Pelobatidae > Pelobates > Pelobates fuscus. Next base: position 338,612,623 of record NC_086321.1, on the reverse strand, counting down.
CAATAGTCCTCTTTCTTTATACAAAGCTCCGTGGGCATGAGTGGTTAAAAACGCATATTTGGAGTCCGTGTAGATGTTCACTCTTAAACCTTCAGCCAATTGTAACGCTTGTGTCAGTGCTATCAATTCTGCCTTTTGTGCTGATGTTCCTTTCGCCAGTGGCCGAGCTTCTATCACCTTGTCTATTGTTGTTACTGCATATCCTGCATAGCGGATCCCTTCTTTCACATAACTACTGCCGTCGGTATAATATTGAACATTGGGGTTCTGGATGGGAAAATCACAAAGATCTGGTCTACTTGAGAATACTTCATCCATTACTTCCAAACAATCATGTTGACTTTCAGTAGGTTGTGGCAAAAGGGTAGCTGGATTTAAGGTATTTACAGTCTCTAAATGCACTCTTGGGTTTTCACACAACATTGCTTGATACTTGGTCATACGGCTGTTACTAAACCAATGATTTCCTTTGTAATCCAACAACGTCTGTACTGCATGTGGGACTCGTACATAAAGTTCTTGACCCAGAGTGAGTTTATCGGCTTCAGCTACTAGCAGGGCGGCTGCAGCTACGGCTCTTAGACAAGGTGGAAGTCCGCTGGCCACTGCATCCAGTTGCTTAGACATATAGGCAACAGGTCTTTGCCATGATCCCAAGTACTGTGTCAATACTCCCACAGCCATTCTTCTTTGCTCATGTACATACAGGTAGAATGGTCGTGTGTGATCAGGTAGACCTAATGCTGGGGCACTCATCAAAGCCTTCTTCACATCTTCAAATGCCGTTTGCTGTTCTTGAGTCCATAAGAAGGGGTCGTGCTCTGTACCTTTGATAGCTGCGTACAGAGGTTTTGCCAGTATCGCGTAGCTGGGAATCCATATCCTACAGAAGCCTGCTGCCCCCAAGAATTCTCGCACTTGTCTTCTATTCTTGGGTATCGGTATTTGGCACACAGCTTCTTTTCTCTCTGGCCCCATAATTCTTTGACCTTCAGAGATATGGAATCCCAGATATTTGACAGTTGGCAAACACAACTGAGCCTTCTTTCTAGACACCTTGTATCCTGCCTTCCAGAGAATGTGTAGTAGATCGTGCGTTGCTTGCTGACATATTTCTTTTGTAACTGCTGCTATCAACAAGTCATCTACATATTGTAACAATACACACTCTCCTGGGATGGACTCGAAATCCAGTAGATCTTGACTTAGAGCTGAACCAAATAGGGTAGGTGAATTTTTAAACCCTTGGGGCAGTCTTGTCCAGGTCATTTGGCGTTTTGAGCCCGTTACAGCGTTCTCCCATTGGAAAGCGAAAATACATTGACTTTCTGCGGCAATTCGGAGGCAAAAGAAGGCATCTTTGAGGTCTAAGACTGTAAAGTAAGTAGCCCCGCCCGGAATTAAAGCAAGCAGGTTATATGGATTGGGTACAACTGGATGTATACTAACAACCGCATCATTGACTGCTCTCAAGTCCTGCACAGGTCGATACTCATCTGTACCGGGCTTTTGAACAGGCAGCAATGGGGTGTTCCAGGGGGAAGTACAGAATTTTAGGATACCATACCGTATGAACTTATCCAGATAAGATTGGATGTTCTTCTTAGCCTTCTGCGGGATGTGATATTGTCTTAGGCTCACTGGATAAACCCCAAGTTTTAGTTCAATTTTAATAGGTGGAATATTGCGGGCCAGTCCTGGTGGGTTGTTCTCTGCCCAAACTCCTGGTATGTTGAATAAGGACTCATCACTCCTAGGGTTTTGGCTAGTCAACGCTGTATAAAGTCGCCACTCTTCTTCCTTTGGTACGGATAATGTCATAATACCTGAAGGTCCATTAAACTTTAAGGATGTTGTTCCATTTGGTAGGAACGTAATCTGCGCTTGTAATTTAGATAGCATATCACGTCCCAGCAATTGGACTGGACATTCAGGCATATAAAGGAATTGATGTTTTACTACGTGGCCTCCCAATGTACAGAGTCGACTTTTAAGAACCGGTTTTTCAGCACTTCTTCCAGTTGCTCCTATCACAGTAATAGTCCTTCCAGATGGAGGAGCAACTAGGTTAGTCACCACTGAATGTTCAGCACCAGTGTCGATCATGAACGCACTCCTTTTTGCCCCTATTGATACATCGACCATAGGCTCCGCTCGACCAAGGGGGATGGAGCCCGGTCGGTATCAATAGTCCTCCATGACCGTGTCAGTCAATCCTACAAAGTCCCTGCCTTCTCTATCGCGGGACCTTTGCGCTGCTGGGAAATACCTATCTTCCCTAACACTTCCTCTGTTCCCATTGCTCCCTCTATTACCATTACTCCCTCCGGGGCCTCCTCTACCTCTCGCTCTGCCTCTAAAGTTTCCATAACCTGTCCTAGGTCTGTCTCTCTCACACTGTTCTCTTCGAGGACACTCATTTCTCCAATGCCCTTCTTCCTTACAGTATGCGCACTGATTTCTACTTAGAGGTTCCTCATTCCACTTACTATCGCCTCTATCTGGGCCCCGTCTATCTACGCCTGCGATCGCTACCGCTAGCATGTCTGCCTTTCTACGCATCTTGCGCTCTTCCTCTTTCTTACTTTCTGTTTCCCTGTTCATATACACTTTATTCGCTACCTCCATTAGTTGGGTAATAGACATACCTGCAAACCCTTCTAACTTCTGTAGCTTGCGCTTAATATCTCCGTAAGCTTGGCTGACAAAGGCGGAGTTCACCATTCGGGAATTATCTGCGTCTTCCGGATTAAAGGGGGTATACAAACGGTATGCCTCCAATAATCGGTCATAAAAGACACTGGGCGCTTCATCACTTTTCTGAATCACCTCAACTGTCTTCGACATATTAATGGCTTTCTTTCCTCCGGCTTTCATGCCAGCAATTATAGCGTCTCTATAGGCTCTGAGTTGAACCATATCAGCACCATTTACATTCCAATCGGGATCGGTGTTGGGATAATGTGTTGCGGCCCATGCTGATGGATTGGCTTGGTTTAAAGTACGGGCTTTATCCTCTAGCGCTTTAATGGCCGCTTGATTAATTCTTGTCCTTTCTTCATTGTTAAACAAAGTCATTAATAACTGCTGGCAATCAGCCCATGTCGGGTTATGTGTCTGTACTATTGAGGTGAACAGATCAGTCATAGCTTGTGGTTTCTCAGTATACGAGGAATTGTGGGTCTTCCAATTTAAGAGATCGGTTGTCGTGAACGGGACATATACGAAGACTGGGTCAGCATGTGCCATTTGGCCTGCGGCATCGATATAGGCTGACCCGGGATTCAGACGAAGAGGCATCTGATAATGTTTTAATTGTTGGGTACCAGTCAGTTGTCGGGTTTGTATGGGGCTACGTAGAGGGGCGTCAGTTAGAGGTTCCAGTCGGGGAGAAATAGGGCATGAGGATGTGGGAGCTTGGTTTTGGGAAAAGGTAGTAAATAAAACACTTCGAGCCGAGCTAGAAGAAGCTTGACCGGAAGTCTGAAGTGGCGCCAAATCAGGATATTCGGATTTAATGGGGGTTGGCTCTGGTTCCGGAAGGGGAGATTTAGTATGAGAGGGGGTGGATTCTGTACTGGAGGAGGAAGCGGAAGTGGATGAGGGCAATGAGGGAAGGGTTGCAGGACTTCCTGCATTTGCGTCACTTCCTCTTAACGGAAAGTAAGGGGGTGGCAAAGGGATCTCGGACTCAGGGGGCGTGTCCAAAATGGGCCTAACACCAGTCCTAGTGGACAAACAAGTCCTAGCCACCATGAGGCGACATTGCTCCTCGTGGCATGTCTGAATCCATTTTGGCGAGTCATTTACGGCCGTCTCCAACAATCAATATAAGGAAACTGCCCGTAAAGTTCAGGCCTACCTGATACAGCCACGTGTAAGCGCTGTACCAGAGTTGGATCCAAACTGCCACGTGGCGGCCATGCCGCAACCAAAGTAGGCCACTCCCTAGTACACAAAGTGACCAAACGTACAGGAGACATTTTAACCCCAAAATCACAAGTTTTGAATCCCTTTTTAAAATTCTTCACCATACAACCTAAGGGATCCGGAATCGTTGACTGCGACGCGCCCATACTTATCAATGGAACGTCGTTGACAACGAATACTATGCACGCGTACTATTCAACAGTCACACCCGTTTCCTCTGGCAACAGCACCACGTGGTACGGTTACCAAGTGAAACGTATACAATAACACAATAAACACTCAGGGAATTCCCGTACACACACAGCTGTTACACCAGTCACTAGATAATCAATATTATGCCCTTTGGCGAAACTATACAGTCACCCACGCTATAATTCTCTATATACGAATTACCCGTCTATAACACACCCCAGTAACATCGTCTTTTACAAATAGCGGTTACAGTACGGTTAGCATAGGTCAAAGCACAATTTAAGGTCACAATACAATTATTAGTGGTTATGGTGTTAAACATGCAATAGACGACAATGATTAGTACTTATATACAGTGTCAGTAAATATACAGGGTTATGGTACCGTGCACTATAATACAGCAACACACTATTAACACTCTCGCTAGACGGCTGAGCTCGCGCTATCTAACAAGATATACACTTTATTAAACAATCTTTATCACATTTACAATTCCCAACTAAACTATTGGCCAGTACCTTGAATGGACTACCAAAAACAATCTACATACGTTTTGGTTAGCCACACTGCCCAAGCACCACATATAGCGAGCTAGAGGACCGAATTTACACAGACGCCTCTTAGTCGATTACTATCAAAAATCTAGTGGGTTCCAAATTTACACGCCTTCCCACTTAGCCAAGATAGGTTGAGAGCTAGCGAACCGAATTTACACAGACGCCGCTTAGTCTCCCGGTCCCTCCGACCTAGCGAACAAAATATACACCCTAGAACGCTAGTCTAGACAAGACACCGGTGTCCGGCTAGGGCTATTTACACCAGAGCCCCGCCTGACTAACCAAATCAAACGGTCTGACTAAAGAGCGTTCGATCGAGCGGTGCGCCTTCGCTCCTTCCCTCCGACAGAGGGGGCAGATTCCATACACAAATAACCCCTTATGGGCCTACCGCACAATCGGTATACCCCTAGTGGGTCTGCCGTCTAAAACAGCAGTTGTCTTACCTCCTCGTTCCTGAACCTGAGTTCACACTCATCGACGGGGACACCCCAGCACTTCTTACGTAGAGGCCGATGATCTCCTGGACAACAGACCAGTGGCGCCGAGACGAAGGGAGGTCCACGCAGAAGTTCAGGGGTGCAGCCGTAGAGAATGTGGGCAAAGATAGACCGTCTCACGCCTCTGCCTCTCAGCTACCGTTGAACGATGAGCTTCCCGGCCAATGCACCAAATGATACCGGAGAAACTGACGGAAGCGAAGCACAGAGAGATGGACACAGGTTTCTTCAGGAAGGAAGAGATTCTTTATTGGATCACCGATCGGGACTCAGAGGGACTAACGTCACCAAAATACCACAAGTTCTGAGCCCCAGACAATAGTGCAGGCTCCTTATATAGGCACATAACTCCTCCCATATTAAGCTCCACCCGCACATTCTCTTGACCAATCAATACAAATAAGAATTAACTTCCTGCTTGACCGCATGGCCTGTCCAGCACAATGGAGGAGGGGAATACTACATCCTGTATTCTTGCACATGCTCCGTACACTACTGATCGTATCTTGCCTCGTGCAACCAACTGATCGATACGTCAGCATATGCACGTACACATGCCACGTGGTAATCTCGGCCTACTAAATTTATTTTTACCGAGATTCCACCACAGATCGACGGGCACCCCAACTGGGTACCTCCGTTGAAGGATGCTCCTAACGCTTCCTAAGGACTCCAAGCACTGCAGCAGACACCACAACCACCCAACCGGAGAAGCATACTGTAACGGATCGACGGGCACCCCGACTGGGTACCTCCATTGAAGGATGCTCCTAGCGCCTCCTGCGGACTCCAAGCACTGCAGCAGACACCACAACCACCGAACCGGAGAAGCATACGAATGCTCTCAAGCATATGAACGCTGTAAACAGCTGAACAGGAAAAGCATACAATCAGCTTACACTCCTGGCAATCAGCATACAATCCAATTCCCCCAATAACGAGACGACACTTCGTTTTGAGGTCAAGCAGAACTGACTGTACTGGCACATGCATCACCCAAGCAGACTATGCTTCTGTTTTTTACTTTTGCCCCCATCGGTTATGGACCTGCAAAATATGTTGAAGCCAACTCCCAGTGGTTTAACGCTTAATTAACCCCGACATAACAACTTTATTTTTGTTAAGCCACGGCATACCATAGTATTGTATTATAACTACACTAGCATAGCCGAACTAGCATTGCTAAACGGTATTCACTTAATGCTACTCTGACAATATAAACGTATAGTCAAGCTTGTTATCTCTTTATATATAAGAACTGACTTAGCTAGCATATAATTTAACATATGGTTCTAACTGCACTAACACAGCTAAGCTAGCATTGTTAAGCATTATTTGTTTTTTTTTGTCACATTTACTTCTACTCCGAAAATATAACCTTTTCGTTAAGCTGGATAAATATATAAAAACTGTGCAAATTCTCATGCCACTGCCTCACATGTACTAATCTTGCAATACGCTGTTGTGGCGTCTGTCGATACCATGTAATCATATGCACAATAAAAATAAAGAATTTTTAAAAAAATGTGCAAGATATCTCCAAGCCATGTTTATGTTACATCAAAAGAAAATAGTGCTTGTGAAAGCTATTGTGGCTGTGCAAGCACTGTTGTAATTCTCATGCACAACAAAAATAAAAAAGAAAAAACAGGTACATTCAACATATCCCCAGATAGCTTAGATCTGAGCGCACATTATGACTGAATGGCGCTCAGATCACATACATATAGTTCAATTGCCATGAAGCCAATGTCTTTCACATAGTCTTTCGTTATACGAATGAGCTCCATGGCATAGCTATCTGGGGTAACACTGCTCACATAGGGAAAGTACAGAATGACCCAGCTTTCGGGTCTTTGCAGGGGAAAATCAAGCATTTTAACATGGGGCCATAGTCACAGGGCAGGAGGCTGGCAATCAGTCTTCTCCAATGCCCAGTGGCGAGGCTGGTTCCGCCACACACATTTTCCCCCAACACTCCCAATTATTTTTTTAATTTTAATTTAAATCCACCCAGCCTCCCTACTTTTGGGATAGCTAGGTGGATTTTTCACATGGGGTCAAGTGGGACTGCTGGGCAGGAAGGCGGTCGAACCTGCAGGTGGGTGCTCTAAGTTTTCAGCGAGGAAGCTGTGACCTCTCTGCTCAGCTCCCACGCGTGCTGCAGAGTAATGCCGGCAGCCTGACGTCATATTCTGGCTCCCGGCATTACTGCGGGTTGCACGAGGGAGCTGAGCAGAGAGAGCTCAGGGGAAACTGCTCGCTCGCCCCCCACCTGGGAACCAACCCGAGGGAAGCCCAAAGGTGGCCAGCCGGCGAGCTCTTGGGCCCCCATAAAACGAGGCAAACGCATTTGGGGGCAGTGTTTATTGCCGCCCAAGGTAAATGCCTTGTTTGCCATCCCGATAGATACATCCCTGTCTTCTGGCCCTCCCTAGTGATGTAAAGGGTTAAATACATCACTTTATTCACTTACCCTTTCCCCGCGCCAGTGTGGGTTGGCGCTCCACCTCCTCAGACGTCATCTGATGGGGGGATCTAATGTGCAAGTGTTGCACACACATTAGTCCTTCCCCATAGGAAAGCATTGTCTTGATTTTCTATGGGGTTTTCTCTGACATTTGGAAATCCTCATGCAGAGCGTGAGGACTTTCAGCATCATTTCACGGAGTCTAACTCCAGGAAGCGCCTCTAGTGACTGTCTGGTAGATATCCACTAGAGGCAGTCTTAGTGCTGCAATGTAAACATTGTAGATTCTTTAAAACTGCAATGTTTCACATTGCAGGACTAAGAGCGACCCAGGGACCGTGCAATGAGATGAAATGGTCTAGGTTCCTATACAGTCCCTGTAAGTTGTCTTGGAGCAATGCCCCTTTGGTTTTAACCCTGTATTGTAAAACTTTGTAGTTTTGTAGAAACTGCAGTGTTTCCAGTTAAACACACCTCTAGAGACTGTTTTCCTGACTGTTACTCAGGTAATTCCCTGTGGGAACGGAGTCAAAAACTGTTCTCGATCAGCAGCATTTGATTGAGGCAGCACAGTGATTTGTCACATTAGCCTCCTAATGCTTCTTGTGATCATTTAGCTAGAGCAAGGAGCACATGGAGCTTGTAAGCCTTTTGTCCATTTAGTTTTTACATTATTCTCCAGTTCATAAAGCGGTTTATTTGAGGTTTTACAAAGATGTTTGTGCTTCAAAAAGATGCTTGAGTTTCAAAGAAGACCAGTGGACTTTCGAGCTGTCATAAGGACTTTATGAAGGGACTGTGCAAGCGGATCAACTGTTTTATGCTTAGCACAAAGTTGTGGCAGGGTTATTTACTGGTGATTTCAAAGTTAAGATCTAAATAGCTGAAAAATCTGCAAAGTCAGCTATTCTTTCTATTCAACTACACTGGCTTTAAATTTGAAATTCACTTTGACTTCTCACATTGGTAAAGAACACTAGAGGGAGGGGTGAAAGGGGGCATGTAGCTGCGGGGGATTGTGACGGTGTGTTTGTAAGCATTGGAATTCAGAACGAGTTTGAATGCATTTTTGTGAATTGAATGTATGAGCACCTGAGGGGAGTGTTTGTAAGAAGAAACCACAAGGGAAGACCACCCGGGTGCAATATTTAGCAGTGAAGCATTGTATATATAATTTATATTTCCTGAACTTGGCCCTACTTTTATTGCCTAGTTCTGCATGTAGATGGAACGTTACAGGGAGGTGAGAGTCTGAAGTGGTGTTTCACTAAAGATAACTGCGATGAGAAGTTTTGTAGCCAGTGAAGATGTGGAAATCCATTCACAAACAGGACTATACAAGGATACGAGGTCATGCGTTTAGACTGGAAAAAATATTTAGTAAGAACAATATGGATGTGGAATTATGTACCTGAAGAAGTGGTTTTATCAGTCTGTACATATGTTTAAGCAGCAACTAGATGCATACTCGCAAACACCATAATATTCAATGATATAATTTTTCAACTGAAGGGTAATAGCTTTTTTTTTTTTTTTTAATTCTTTATTTTTCCGTGCATCATCAATGGTACAGACAGTTCTGTTTATGCAACGATTATATACTGCTTAGTTAGCATAACAAACAAGTCCATACAGTAGATCGGTTATAACAGTGAATGCACATTTTTGTATATTGGTCTGATGGGTTATAACGAGGTACCTACGAGAGTACTGGGCGTTGCTGGGCGAGAAATTGTGAGATGGTGAGTCATCATCGTTATGAACATTGTGGGGGTGCGGTGAATGTATTGGCCTTAAGGCTTTCAGGGTAGTTGTCCCACTACCCGGCATTCTATGTGTTGGATCACCTCGTATGCTGGTGGGTGTATAGTTCCCTCTTTAAGTCTGGTGTCCCTGAACTCTGAGTCTCAGAGAGCCTATTGAAGTGGGGGTCTAACGTACCCTTATCTTTTGTGCCAGTTGAGTCCACCATGACCCCCGCGTGTATAATTGAGTCAAAATGTATTTCTGCCTAGCGAACAGGCCTTCGTCTATATGGGAGTGGGTTGTGTTTCGGAGCGTAGGTGTCTATTTTGTTCTCGGGGTTCGTCTGTTATGGATATGTGCGTTGCTTATGAGTCCCCTGTATGTCTGGTTCCCGGTGTGGGGTGTAGCGCTCCATGGTTGGTTGTGTCCCTTGACCCTGGGGCACTGGGGGGGGGGGGGAGGGAGTTGTGTAGTTGAGTCGCAGAGCTGTTTCTACGTGGTGTGAGCCCGACATAAAGTGTGTGGTTGTAGTGGTGTGTAAGTGAACCTTAAAACATAGGTGAACATAGGTAAAACATTAGCATAAACAACATGAGCAGTCTGTGGGTTCAGGTCGGTTCTTCTTCTCCGCCCGTGAGGTTAGGGGAGTTTTCTGTGCTGCGTGGGCGAGTACTGGATGTCTCTGGAGCGGGTAGTCCTTGTGGAGTGAGTCCTAGTGCTGTCAGTAAGGCAGTGTTGTCTGATGGGTCTGACGCCTTATATGTATTCCCATCTTTTGTGACCAGGAGCGTTCTGGGCGTTGACCATCGGTATGTGAGTCCTGCTATTTGGAGGAGTTTCGTGATGGGCTGCATTCCCTTTCTCCATAACAATGTAGATCTGCTCAAGTCCTGAAAGACTGATATGGTGCTGGTTTCAAATTGGTACGGGGTGTTCCCTTTAAGGGCGGCTAGTAGGCCCATCTTGTCTGTTAGCGAGTGACAAAGGAGAATGATGTCCCGTGGTGCTGCGGTGGGTGCTTGTGGGGATTTAGTTATCCGGTATACCCCATCAAAGGCAAAGTGTTTAGCCTGTCGCGTTGGGATGAGGGAAGACACCAGCCTTCTAATGAAGTGTGGTAGTTCCTCTAAGGGTACTGTTTCTGAGACTCCTCTGAGTTTGATGTTTTTCCTCCTGCCCCTGTCATCTATTATGCTGACTTGGTTAGTGAGGTTGACTTGTTGGGCTTGTATTTGATGCATCTGGTCGTTTAGTGCTTTGAGGCCCTGTTTGAGGGTAAGTATATCTGTCTCATTCGTGTCTGTGCGAGCATTTAGTGTGTGTACCTCTGTTTTCAGCACTGCCAGGTCAGCTTCCCACATTTGCCGGAGGTTCCTTTGAAGATTTGTTAGCATGTCCTGTATGTCCCCCTTGGTTGCAGGGGCTGTGTCTTCTGCCCTGGGTGGGGTAGGTTTCCCGGTTCTTGCTGGGGTGTGTTCGCGGGAAGATTCCCCTCCATCCACCGGTTGATTCTGGGCTGTGTTTGGCCCTGGCGTTCGAAGCATCATGCCGATGTCACGGTGAGACTGGGGGGTGTTTGTGGGTTGTTTCTGTGGTTTCCGACCCATCTCCGCTGGTGCGTGTGTGCTCGGGTCTGGTAGGCCAAGGTCGCTCCACATGCGGGGAGCCCAGTCCGCCTCGAGCTGGAGGTTTCCCGCGTGGTAGGCCTTGGAGCCGCGGCTGCGAGTTTTCCTTGCCGCGGGTTGGAAGAACGGCATCGACCTGTTCAGCGGGTCGTACCCTGTTGTTTTCCGGTACTTGTGTGGTTAGATGGGGTTCGGTGTCTTTGTTTTTTGCGGGTTTTTGCTCTAGTTTGTCGGAGCTCGGGAGAATGGCGACCACTCTCGTGTGCTGTCAAGCTCCGCCCCCTAACCCGGGTAATAGCTTTTTGATTTAAATCTGACTGCTATTCTGGGGGCAGGAAGGATTTTTTTTCCTAGTGTGTTGCAAAATTGGAAGTGCTTCAAACTGGTTTGTTTTTTAAAAAACATTTTTTGTCTTGTTTTGGATCAACCGCAAAAACCAAATGTGAGGAAGACTGAACTTGATGGACACATGTCTCTTTTCAGCCTATGTAACTATGTAATGTATCCGTTTTGTTGTGTGATCATGTAACCATATTTACTGCCATGGGGATAGATCTTTGATTGCGCAAATGTCTCTGTTGATCACAGTTTTGCTTTAAGGGATACGTTAAGTGCTAGGAATACAAGGGTGTATTCTTGGCACTATAGCTTCATCTGCCTTCTCCCTCTCTCGTGCCCTTCCACCGACGTTCTGCGCCAAGCAGGCACTAATGCGCATGCGTGGCAAATGCTGTACACGAGCATTTGACTTTCACAAGCGGGAAAATCTGACGCTGGATGTACTCCTGCAGAGTGTGAGGACGTCCAGCGTCCATTACCTAACCAAAGGAGACAGCCACTGGAGGCAGACTTAGTGCTGCAATGTTAAACTGCAATATTTACATTCTAGCACTAAGTGCTCGAGGGACACTGTAGCCAGACCACTTCAATGAGCTGAAGTGGTCTGGGTGCCTATAGTGTCCCTTTAACCCCTTAAGGACCAAACTTCTGGAATAAAAGGGAATCATGACATGTCACACATGGCATGTGTCCTTAAGGGGTTAAGATCAATATACAAGTTTTTGGACCTGTGGGCTTGGTCTGAGTATGTGCCTTTTTGAAGGTGGAGAAAAGATAATATTCTCTATGAGGAAGCATTGGATTGGCGAAAATAATCAGGATTGTGAGATGGCCGTAGAGAGAGTACTCTGGCCATGGAGAAAACTTTAGTAAAACAAACTCCTTACTTCACATTGTTCTTTAAAAATGATCAGGATTTTCAACTCACTATTACGCATCCTAGGTCTTCCCTATCGCCCTTTTCTGCATTATTGACATTCTCCATTTCGGGGACAGGCAGAACATAAAATATATTACGAAAAATCGAACGCTATGCTCCTGGACTTATCGGCCACTGGGCTACAAAATAGTCCATCTATGGCCTATCCATACAATGGACGAGTCTTAAATACCTAGGGATCCACCTTACCCCTGAGCCCTTCCAGTGGCGGTTTATAAACGAGACAGTGTACAGACAATATAGATCAGTTGGATGGTCATAAAACTACTATACAGGCCTCAACAGAGGGGCCCTGGGACTCCCTAGTCTCTTCATTTACTAGTATGCAGCTCAGGTCTTACTGTGGCACTCATCTTTTGGGTTATGGAGATGGGTAGACCTCAAGTCTTCTCTGTTGGGGTCAGACCTCCCACAGTTCTATATATGGATGGGTAGACAGCAAAGAGTAATTTTGAGGACTCAATGTCTGGCCATATTGAATTTCTCTATGGGACAGGCTTAGGACCAAATTTGGATATTTGGTCTGTCTGATACCTCCTCCCTGATGGCACCATACCTTCGGAATAGGGATCCCCCGCACGGATGTGTGCTAAGGATTTTTGGAAGCGGGGATTCAAAGGTACTGCCATTCGTGGAATGGGGACAAACCTCTTGACTTAAAGGAAAATGTCCAGGAAGTTCCATAGGAATCTGAGAGATTATTTATGATTCATATAACTTTGAGACTTTGCAGTTAGAGCAGAGGTTAAAACAGCAGCCAAGCAAGATTTTTTGATGTTTGAATAATTCTGTGGCGCATTAGTTGCCCAAAAAGGATTAATACCTGCCATATATAACCACATATGCTCTAATTCTTGACTGTGGTGGGACTTAACATATCAGAGAGAGTGAAGCAGACGTATGAGAAGTACTAGAAGGGGACATGTGGGAAGCAGTTTGGGAGACCGTAGCCTCTATTTCTGTATACCTGCAGAAAATACACAAGGCTACAAGGGATCCTATGTACATATCTGTGAGTGTCCTGAAATGTGTAGGTTTTGGTGACAAATTAAAGAATTACTAGAAATTGTGTTCCAGAGGCCATTGGAAATTGACAATTGGTCCTTTCTCTATTCTAGATCAGTGGAGGGTGTGACCAGGCACAAGCAAAATCTTTACAATAAAAATCACTTTAGCTGCCAGACTGTTGCTGGCAACCAACTGGCTTAAAGCAGGATGTGCCATCGCTTAGAAAAACAAAGTCCATGGTAGGACACAATAAGCTAATGGATCAGTGAGAATCAAGGGTGTATACAGTGTAAACAATGCAAGCGAGTGTGGTAGCTAGAGTGCTACAGACCACCTGAGTGGGAAACCCCTCACACCACTCTACATAACATAAATAAATACATACAAAAGGTGGTAATTCACACTTCCGGTTATATCTGTAAAAAATAAATATAACACACACAATAGTGTAATACAGTAGGTGTAGCTGGACAATGCCGAATTCTCAAAATGAGGTACTCACAAACGTGGAGCCAATGACGTGTGGCTCTCACTGATATCGCCTTGGGACGTTTTTTGGAAGGATGTCCCTCTCCTGCCTGGCTCACTGCTCCCACTTGACTTCCACACAATTCCACGATGGGTTGGTATACTCAATTACGTAGGAACAATAGCTAAATAAATCAGGCTCTTGGCTGAGTTGGAAATGGCATAGGAAGCCACAAAATTTATTATAAGAGCAAAATATGAAAACAAACTATAAAAACATACTGTATAAAAATAGCATGTAAAATAATGTAAAACTTTTAGCTAAAATCTGCTAAAAGATAAGGTAGCCAAATGGCTAATAGGTAGTCCGAAACGCGTTTCGCCCCTGTTGGGGCTTTTTCAATCGGTAATAGAGTCCAAAATCTTCTCTGGCGGCTTTTTCTCGCATTGCGTCTTTTTACTTCCGGGTTCCGGCTGGGTTTCACCGTGGAACGCACTGTGCGTTCCAAATCACTTCCGGGTTCGGGATTTTTCTCTTTTGGAACGCAGTGTTGCGTTCCACTTCGTTCTCCACATCACTTCCTGGTTTCAGACCTCGGTCGTTCACAGCACTCTGTGTATTTAACCATACACAAACCAGTCTCTTACTTTAGTATGGAGGAAACAGTCTCTTTATCACCTCAATTAAACAGATAAATATCCTTATTGTTATATCATAAAAAATATATATGCACTTCTTGTTTGTTTGACCATAATAAAAAGGGGGAAGGAAGGGGAAGGAGAGACCTTAAAATATATATGTGATAACAATTAGGGTGTGTCAGATCTATCTGATGTATAACCAATAGGGGTATAATAAATACAAGGATGATATATAAAAAACAAGGATGATATATAAAAAAAAAAAAAAAAAAAAAAAAAAAAAAGGGGAAGTCTTCTTAACTGCTACTCATTTGAAGGGGGCAAAAAATAAATAAACTCCCCTTACATTGTGTGGGGGCTTCTAACAACATGCAATTAAACACACATTACATGCATCTAAAGAAAGTGACACACCTCAAAATCAGAATTCAGACCGTGGGGTGCGAGTGTGTTAAAATTATATATAAATTGCATCTCTTCTTTACCTATTTTTTGGTTAAAATCGCCTCCCCTCCAATCTCTTTTAACTGTTTTCAACGGACAGAAAAACAGATTCTCGGGATTATTTTGGTGATGTCTCTTAAAATGATTAGACACGCTGTGTGTTTCTATCCCATTTTTAATGTTTCTTATATGCTCTGAGATTCTTATGTGCAGGCATCTTATAGTCCTCCCTATGTATAGTAAATTGCAGGGACATTGTAATACATAGATCACTCCCTTTGAAAAACATGTCAGTTGGTCCCTAATGTTAAAATCCTTATTAATATGTTCTTTCAAATTAGTGAGGTGTCGTTTCATACTTTTAGTGCTCCTACAAGCTAAACATGTTCCGCATCCATAAAAACCTTTGTTCTGATTTAAAAAATGCGTACTCGTGGTTGGGCCCTCACTACTGTGAACCAAGGTTCTTTTAAAATTGGCCGCACCTCTATAGATTATATTAGGTCGAGTAGGTAAAATGTTTTTTAAAATGGGATCTTCATGTAAAATGTGCCAATATTTTTTTAAAACCTTATTTATACCTCTATGATTGCCGTTGAAGTTGCAAATAAAGGGAATTTCTTTAGAGTGTGTTTGTTTATTAGGTTTTGGTTTGTATGTCAGAAGTTCTTTTCTCGTTATATTTTTGACGTCCTCTATGTCTTTCTCCAAGGTTGTTTTCTCGTACCCTTTATCTTCAAACTGAGCTTTTATTCTTCCTGCCTGTGCCAAATAATCTTCCTCATTGGTGCAATTCCGCCTAATTCTCATGAATTGCCCTTTTGGTGCATTGTTCAACCAAGGCCTGTGGTGACAACTCGATTTTTCTATATACCCATTGGCATCCACTTCTTTAAAATAGTTTCTAGTTTTGATCTGAGCATCTTCTATAAAAATTTGTAGGTCTAAAAATTGTATTGCTGTCTGATTGTGCGTAGAGGTTAATAAAATTCCCCATTCATTGTCGTTAAGATAAAATATAAAATTCTCTAAAAACTCTATAGGGCCATCCCAAATAAACAAGATGTCATCAATGTATCGATGGTAGGACACCAAATTCGACACCCAGGGCTGGCAGGAAAAGATATAGTGTTCTTCCCAATACGCCATTTTTTTTTTTTTTTTTTATATATCATCCTTGTTTTTTATATATCATCCTTGTATTTATTATACCCCTATTGGTTATACATCAGATAGATCTGACACACCCTAATTGTTATCACATATATATTTTAAGGTCTCTCCTTCCCCTTCCTTCCCCCTTTTTATTATGGTCAAACAAACAAGAAGTGCATATATATTTTTTATGATATAACAATAAGGATATTTATCTGTTTAATTGAGGTGATAAAGAGACTGTTTCCTCCATACTAAAGTAAGAGACTGGTTTGTGTATGGTTAAATACACAGAGTGCTGTGAACGACCGAGGTCTGAAACCAGGAAGTGATGTGGAGAACGAAGTGGAACGCAACACTGCGTTCCAAAAGAGAAAAATCCCGAACCCGGAAGTGATTTGGAACGCACAGTGCGTTCCACGGTGAAACCCAGCCGGAACCCGGAAGTAAAAAGACGCAATGCGAGAAAAAGCCGCCAGAGAAGATTTTGGACTCTATTACCGATTGAAAAAGCCCCAACAGGGGCGAAACGCGTTTCGGACTACCTATTAGCCATTTGGCTACCTTATCTTTTAGCAGATTTTAGCTAAAAGTTTTACATTATTTTACATGCTATTTTTATACAGTATGTTTTTATAGTTTGTTTTCATATTTTGCTCTTATAATAAATTTTGTGGCTTCCTATGCCATTTCCAACTCAGCCAAGAGCCTGATTTATTTAGCTATTGTTCCTACGTAATTGAGTATACCAACCCATCGTGGAATTGTGTGGAAGTCAAGTGGGAGCAGTGAGCCAGGCAGGAGAGGGACATCCTTCCAAAAAACGTCCCAAGGCGATATCAGTGAGAGCCACACGTCATTGGCTCCACGTTTGTGAGTACCTCATTTTGAGAATTCGGCATTGTCCAGCTACACCTACTGTATTACACTATTGTGTGTGTTATATTTATTTTTTACAGATATAACCGGAAGTGTGAATTACCACCTTTTGTATGTATTTATTTAAGCTAATGGATCAGCCAACAACTGCGGTGAGGGCCAGCGCATCTACAATCCAGGAGGTCTGGGCTAGGTGGGATGAGTTTGTCAAGCTTCCATAATATAAATGCAAAGAAGACGTTTACAGTTGGCTGATGCAACTCCCCTGGTTTCACCCTCACCAATTTATTTCATTCAATATTTTTCTATGTCCTGTTGCAAGACTGGTTCCAACTCTCAGTATGTTACGCAATCATACCCATGGGCATAAACTATGCTAAGGTTGACAGTTGCATATGAGCACATTGTAATCCTATCAGAGCCTAAGTGTTGTACGCCACCTTTTTGGTTGTGTTTTTTTGTTTGTTTATAATCCTAATATTTCCTTATTTATAAAAGGCAGGATTCTTTGTAAATTACTTTTGTGTCTGGTAAATATCTATTATAACTTTTTCTATCATATAAAGATTTAATTAAAAAGCCACATTCCATCCTAGGTAACTGTTTTGACAAAGCTTTAACCATATAAAGGCTTACAGGATTCGCCTATACCTTAAGCATTCCCAACCACATGTGCCATTTTATATATATATATATATATATATATATATATATATAAAAATTTTTACAAAATTTTTTTTGGTTTTAACTGCCTTCCATTTTGCTATAGAACAAAATAGTAGTAACAGAAAACACAGAAAATTAGGGAGGAGACAAAGTTGGGGACCCAGATTATCAGGACAAGGATGTATGAATATTAGGACAAAAGCAGGTCACACAACTAAATATTTGTTCTTATAATTTATTAAAGTGGAAAATAAAATATTTACAGCAATTTTAATCTTCCCTGGACAGAAATCGGAATGCCAGTATTATGTAAGATGACCACGAGCAACATGAAAATTTAATTTCCAGCACCCCCTCCCCCAAATACACTGTAAATGTAAAAAAAAACTGAATTGGTCAATTTGAGAGGAAGAGGATTGCAGCCATATTCCAAAAACAGCTTCCTAATTTTAGTTTCTCCAAGATTTCAGGTTATCCTTTAACAAGCATGGAGCGATTCAACCAATATATTTTATATTTGTCAATAGACCCACCTGACTAGAGTTGGGTGAAGTTGTCACGGCCACCAGGTCCTAGAAGTCTAGTTGGCCTGTGAACTACGCACTCATCGCGATCCCCTTAAACACGTGATCAAAGTAGTAGAGCTTCAGGTTTTTCCCCTGTGATGAGAAGGAACTCTATAGTGCATGATCCCTACTGACACATGCGGTGTTAGTGCACCAGGATATGAAATGTAATCTCTTTCCCTGCTAACATAATGGAACTGAACATTAGAGGTAGCATGGTAGAGAGTTCTGCTCCATAAAAGAATCTGCCAAACTTATCAGGTAGGATTAGACAAGATGATTTTTCCTCTTTACCCACTGAGATAAGGAACAAAACCTTAAAGTACAAAAGTCTCTATAAAAGGATAGTCTGTCTTATTGCACCAGGATTCTGGCTGCACATTATTTTAAACACAGGCCTTGAAAGATTGTAGGTTTTACCTTATTAAAATAATTACGGTATGTGAAATCCCTAAACGTTTTATAAAAAACAAACAAAAAAAAAAACTTAAAAGAACACTTCAGACACCTAATCATTTAAACTTGCTGAAGAACTTTGTGTGAAATGTTCCCCACCCATCCCCACAATTTACAAAAAAAATGCTGATTTCATTAGAAATTGGCACATTTATAAATGAACCTGTGAAGAAGGGGAGGGCTTGCAAAGACTGCAGACAACAGATCAGTTTTTAGATAAACCCCCAATGAAAAAAAGGAAACCTAACTTCATGTTTTTGAGATGGAGAAGGATGTTTATCGCAAGTCTAGTAAATTTTACTAATTTTAAATATTTTATTGGGTTAGAATGCTTGTACCTCGGTGTTAGAGCCACCCCTCTTGCTTTCACTAGAAAGCATCATACCTTCCCATTCAATTAAGAGTTTTAATGAAATATCAATAGCTGCAATTAGTACATATTAATTATTTTGTTACAGCTTTCTCCACTCCAGGTCTGGTACAACAAACTCTTGAACAGGGATCACCCTCTTCCTGCTACGTTAAGACATCGAGATTTTTAATACATTTACCCACAAAATTTCCTGAGTATACTACAGAGGTCTTCTTCAAAGCTCACCCAATCACTAGAATGCTTAGCAGTGGTTCCCAAGTTCAAGGCACAATAACCATTCAGGTTTTGTCACTATTCCCATTGGCACAGAACTGGGAATTGCTTCAGTCCTGGACTGTTTGCGTGCACAGGATCAGCATCATACAGGACAATGGAAGTACAAAGCAGTAATGCGACAATGGGCCATTGATAACAAACGAGACATCCAATGTGGCCATCATTATTCTGAAGTGTATCCATTTAAAATGTTGCATCGAAATAGCCACATGGTAATAGTGCTGCGTTGATAAGAGGAGGGCATCATTACATCACCAGTTTAAAAAGTGCTGTTATAGTTTGGAGAGGTATAGGGATTGAACAATGCCCACTGTCCATAGTGTTGGGAGGCTATTCATGTTGGATAAGGAGTACACCTGCTCTCAAGATGCATTGGGTTGTAACTCACCAACACTGTGGCTCAAAGTGATTGATACAAAAAACAAACTAAGAGCAGGAGAGAGAGACAGATTTACAGCTCACAGTATGTTAGGGAGTAAGCAGCTTAACCAGTGTTGTTTCTTGGTGTGATCTAGAATGATAAGCACTTCCTTCTGATGAATGCAGCTCCATAATATCACTATAGTGCTGCTCAACCTTTCACCCTCACCATTTTGCCTCTGCTATTTTAATAATTCATTGTCACATAGCAATCAGAACATTAAAACCGTCCAATACTATTACGTTTATAAAGATAAACACTGTACTTCATGTCTGTGTTCCAACACACATATACCATCTGCGGGTCCTTTGGCATTTTTTCTGGAAACTTATCATTTGGTTCTTCGAATCATTCTAAGTGATAAGTTCCGTAAAGAGAAAACGAGGACAAAAAAAAAAAAAAAAAAAGATCCCTGATTGAGCAAGCCAATATCAGTCTAAAAATACTTGGCCAAAAACTGAAAGTTTAGAACTAAACGGTTGACTAGGACAGCGAAGGAGTGAAGTTTGTTTTCGTTTAGTTCTGTTCAGCATTACAGAATTCTGTGCTTGATGTTGTTTATTATGTTCTGTGTTTGGTCTCCTGACCTCCTTAGTCCTCTTAATAGAGAAGAATTCTCGAACCAGGTCTTCCACCTCCCACTTCTCCTGTGTGTCCCTGTTACAGCAGTGCAGGGCGGCAGGGTCAATGGGATGTGCTTCAGTGTTAAAAACATACCCACCTGCCCCCAAGATGCACTCCCCGTAAGGTGTCACCACCAGATCAAAACTAGAACCTTCATTATGGATGAAGTTATCTGGGTCAAACAGCAAGTACAGGTACTTGATAGTCTCAGCCAGGAAGAAAGATTCCATTCGGTTGTCTAGCTTGTGATCTCGGACATCTTTTATCTACAAAGCAAACACAGCGCTGGTGATAAATTCTGAGCAAGTAATACAGACATTTTATTGGGAATAAACCATAAAGCAATAGAGAGTGTGTATGCCCAGTGTCTGTAATGATAAGGCAGCAAGTGAGATGTTTGAATAAATTATGCATTTGGAAAGGACACTGAACAATGGAGTCTTTTTATTCCTCGTTTTCGGTTTAGAATCAACAAAAAACGATTTGTGTTTATACATCATGGATTGTAGATAAGTGATGGTGTCATAAAATGAAAAAATATTAAAAACTGTTAATCTCAATAAAATATATGTTCTTCCTTAA
This sequence comes from Pelobates fuscus, assembly GCF_036172605.1. Lineage (NCBI taxonomy): Eukaryota > Metazoa > Chordata > Amphibia > Anura > Pelobatidae > Pelobates > Pelobates fuscus. The sequence goes on along the minus strand of NC_086321.1, from coordinate 338,591,764 downwards.
TATGATAACAATAGGTGTGCAGCAAGTGTCTAAATGGGGTCCAGTTTTAAGAGCAGGTAATAGAACAGGAATCAAATCTAAATCGATGCAGTACTTTTTAAGTCTATTCTATAAACCATGTTACATATGCACATGGTTTAGAGAATATAGTAAAAACATTTGTGGATATATTTCAAGGGCTCTATGAACTTGGAATGAAGGAGGATACAGTTTTATTTTCACTGCGTTCTAGCTGAAATTTAACATTTATTTAATTTACGAATTTAATAAAAAACAAACAAACAAACAAAAAAAAGCAGTGTAAGCTGTACATGTGACACCAGTCAAAATCAGACATAATAAAGTTGCTGTAAATATCTAAAAAATATCACGGCTTTGTGCAACATTATGGTAATTATTAAACTTATGGACTTGTTGTCGGCAGAAAGTCTAATTACTGCTCTAGAGTGGAACAGTCTTGTATAGGAGTAGTCTTGGTAGAAATATCTATTTTCAATAATCGTTTTAGTAAGATCAGAATTTCACTTGCTCTCTTTGGCCGGTGAATATATGGATTACATTAAAAAAAATATTGATATATATATATATATATAATGTAATTAGCCACAACGGGTAAGTTTACTAGTTTCCGGTAAGTACTGAGGTCTAGATATTAACATTACCCAGCTTATTGGTACTGATTATATCAACCTTGGAAGGATGAAAGGCTGAGTTGACCTTTAAAAGAATCAAACCAGCAACCCCTTAGCCATACGTAACCCACAATATATCACGCCGTGTTATTTTTTTTTTTTAAATTCTTTATTTATAATTTTTGGTGCAAGATATTTTAGTTTCATAGACATGTGTGCACGTGAGTGCTCCAAAAAACAGTTTGATAGAATATCGTTTAAGGTTTGCACCAAATTTTGGGTCAAGCAATAACGTAGTCAGAAATAACATCAACATATGAAACTGTATATGAGGCGCTATCTAGATGTGTTCGTATGTTTTGTATACCCTCGTGAGTAGGGTGGAGCTGAGTGATTGGTGTCAGCACGTGCGGGTTATGGGTCTGCTGGTGTTGGCGCTCCGTGTGGGCGGTGGTGCGTTAGTGCGGTTATGGTGTGCCTGTGTTGCGCTTACACCGAGTTCGTAAGTCTAGCTCTTTATGTGGAGCTGAGTGAGGGAGTCTGTCGCAGGTGGTGCTTTAGCATTGATTGAGTACCCCTAACCAAGGGGGTAACGGGGGGGGGGGGGAGGTTGGATGCGAAGACGCCAAATGTGTGGGCACAGGTTGTGCTGAATCTTATGGTGCTAACCGTTTTGTGGCCCTCTGGTAGAAGGTTAAGCGGTCTTGGACCTGTGGTTGTGAAGCCTAAGTATACCTAAAGCGCTGGTAGTGAGTGTAAGTTAAAGAACCAGAACGAAAAAGCAAAAGACAATAAACAATATCAAACATTAATGACGCTGTGTTATTTTAACCACCACCTACTCTTATATAGTTCTCTAAACAGCCCCACCACCTAGTTCTCTCCCTGTGTTGTCTGTAGGTATTTAAATTACATTAAAAAAAAAAAAAAAAAAAAGCCACTTACGGATGCAAATCCACAGTCCACTTTACTAATCTTCTCAATGGACTCCACAGCATCTCTCCCCAGCTCTAGAAGAGTGGGGTCTCCTGTTGCCTTATACAGATACATAGCACTTTCAATAAGCTCTGTAAGGCAGAGTACACGTCAGTGCCACACACACACACACAGATTCCATGACTAGACAAAGAATTTAAAGTTACACTAACACCAACAATTACAAGTATATCATAACGTCTATATAATTATTATAATCTATATTATTATAAATATTAAAATGCATATTACCATGATTTTACTTAGTATGTCTTGGACTAATTACTTGCTTAGTAATTGATGGTAGTTAACCAATGGGAGGGATAATTGATCTGAACAGCAAGTTACAGCCATCTTTGCTGCGAGATAGGCCGTTTCAGCAAAGTATTTTACCATACATATGGTTTCCCCACAGGCCAGCCGATGTATATGCTGTTTAAAGCAGAATTGTGCAGGTTAGAAGAGCTAATACTAAATTATCTAGTCCACAACTATTGACGTCGTATAGCATGTTCACCTCTAAACACAACCTCTTAAATATACACAGAACTTCTAAAAGCCCATCATATATACTGAAAATATTTAAAATGGAAGCTGCTGTTCATAAATGGAGTTATACTGCATCAATTTTCTGGTGGTAATGTCTCTTTAAACCACAAACAAAGCAGTTCAAATGAGTCTACTAATCAATTTTGGTTTCTTATTACAGCTTAAAGGATCACTATAGGGTCAGGAACACAAACATGTATTCCTGACCCTATAGTGTTAAAAACATCTAGCCCCCCTGGGCCCCTCATGCCTCCATAAATATAGTAAAAATTTTACTGTATTCAAGCCTGAAGCAGTAAATCTGCATCCTGTTAGACTCAGAAAAACAAGCAGTCTGCTGACATCATCAGAAGTGGTAGCCTGATCCAATCACAATGCTTCCCCTTAAGATTGGCTGAGACTGACAAGAAGGCAGATCAGGGGCAGAGCCAGACTGATTCAAACACAGCCCTGGCCAATCAGCATCTCCTCATAGAGATTAATTGAATCAATGAATCTCTATGAGGAAAGTTCAGTGTCTGCATGCAGAGGGAGGAGACACTGAATGTTTGGATGCATTTTAGGCAGCCATGACCCAGGAAGGATCTCTAACAGCCATCTGAGGAGTGGCCAGTGAAGTTATCACTAGGCTGTAATGAAAACACTGCATTTTCTCTGAAAAGACTGTTTACAGCAAAAAGCCTGAAGGGAATGATTCTACTAACCAGAACAAATTCAATAAGCTGTAGTTGTTCTGGTGACTATAGTGTCCTTTTTTTTTTTTTTTTTAATTCTTTATTTTGGTTGTGCATGTGGTTACAGGTTATGAACAGATGCCACAACAGAGTATATCAAGATGAACAGTAGTTACGTTGTGGCATAGAAATTCGCACATTTTTTGTAGTATGTCATGCTTAACTAAACGATTATGTCGTCGAAATATGTTTAACTCGTATAAAATAAAACATGTTCAATTATGAAATAACAGGAGATTAGTTCCACAAGTTAGACTAAATCATTGTTACTTAGGCTCACAACACTAACACAACTAAAGTGGGCAGATATTCTATCACTATGTGACATTGGACATGTGTACAGACGTTTTTATCCAGTAAGTAGCTTGGCTAGTGTTCTTAGCGAGTAGTCAAGTTTAAATGGGCTTAGATAATTCGAGAATATGCTGCAATTGGGATATGGTAAGCCGTTCACAAGTTGTTGAGAGACGCCACTACAGCTCGTTGAACGGTGTTTTAAGGGTAGACAGTGGCGTAAGAGATTACACATTTTATGTAATGATAACAGGCTTGGCTAGACAGTGAGATTATTAGATCAAAGTAAAACAAAATAAAATATAACAGTCAACATTAGACATTACTAGATTAGCTATATCTGCATAGGTGTAGAGTGGCAGTGAATATATATACCGGCTATCCTAGCTATCCTAATCGTGAGTGACTAAACATAAAACTTTGCTTTGCCATTAATCAGCTGGGTAAAAAAAACAAACCTTCAAGAGCATTGTGCCCTGCATTACCAAGGGGGTATTGCCCACATGTGGCCTGCGTTAAATTTCTGCGTCTGGGTACTTCGCTGGTATGGGGGTTCAAAGCAGTCCAGGCTATGATTACCCCTGTGAGGCAGTGTTATAGGCCTTTCAACCTATACCCAGTGATGGTAAGTCCTGTGCTCTGTGTCCGCTGGACTCGACTTTGCTTCCTCAGGGCCCGATGTCTCCGCTTCGGGGTTCTGCTCCGGCAGTGTCCCCCATGTGGTGCAGTCGCGTGTTCGCTTGCGGTGTTGTCTGGTATAGGGAGGTGCTTGTCGTGTTGTGCTCGTCGCCGGCGTTTCGGTCAGGTTGGGTACGTGTGGGCGTTGTTTGGTTCGGTGCCCCATTGTGCCTTGTGTGCTGTTGGGTTCGTGTGCACGGAGGGTTTGGTGCGACATCCCGCCTCAAGGCCCGACGGAATCTGTGGTGCCGGACGGCCATCTTGGAGGCGCGGGGTATCTGCACATAGTAGCTGCGCCTCGCTGCAGGACGTATCCATGAGGCCACGATTAATGTAGCTTGGCGGTGAGTCACTCCCCGGTTGTGTAAAGCCTCCCTGAGGCCCGTGCAGAGCCAATCAAAGGTTTCCAGTGAGGACCTGTGTGTCCTGAGGCTGGTGCTTTGCATTTCAGGCTTAGGCTGTGTGGCCGTTGTGGACAGGCTGTGTGGATTTGTTGCCCCACTTTGTTTCACCTCCATCTTGTTTGCTTTAGAGATGGGAATGGGTGTTGCAGGCTGCTGCCGATTGCCACGAGTTCTGTTGTCGCTAGTGTCCGCCATTTTGGAGGCCCTCACCCCTGGTCTGTTGGTTTCGGCTGTCGGCTCTGACTGCTCCATGTGGCGTGGACCGGGATGTCCCCCCGGTCCGTAGGGAGGGGGAGGGGGGGGGGAGGAAGGTTTGGTGCTTGCCTGTGGTCCGGAGTTGGGAGCTGGAAGCGGCCGCCTTCCCAGCCCGCCTAACCTCGTAGGCCCCAGGCCGCCGTCTCGGTTCCCAGGCATTCTGAGTGGCAAATCGGGCGTCTGCAGGTACGTGCTGTTTTCCCCAAGCTACATAGGTGCAGTATGTGGGTCCTGTTGCGTGTCACCCCCAGATTTTTGGCCGTGAGTGTTCCGATCGGCGGGAGCTCCAGCAGAGCACGTCTTGCTCACTTGCTTGTTAGGCTCCGCCCCCCTATAGTGTCCCTTCTTAACAATGACATGTTTACATTAGCTTGGATTTGGATACTAGCAGCATTATATTATTGAAACTACTGTAGAAAAACTTCCATCTCCATTCACATTGGGGAATAAGCCATTTAAAGGAACACTCAATTCGATTCAGAAGTAAGTTATTTGCAGGGCATTGATACATGCTTGACTTTAACAATAGCAATGTAATTTTAATTCATGCAATATATGTGATTTCTGTATCAATCTGTAAGATATTTTGCTACTATCCCAGCAACTTCTCTTTCTCCCTGCCAAGTGCACTGCTTTCCATTTTTGGTACTCGGAAGTCCGTGTTGTTGCTATATTGGGGGAAGTATTCATCCCTAAAGCATTGTATTTAGCACAGTACAAGAGAAAGCATGTCTCAGTCCCACTTTGGCTGTTTAAGAAGAAGTCCATTAGAAATTGTGTCTGTAGCCTTTTATTCCAGGTGATCGTTATAGACACTGTACCTAGTGAGTATTTGTCTGTGTGAGGTTAGTGAAGTACTCTGCAAATCTGTACTCGCTATGTAAGGCTTATTAACTCTCACAGGGTCATTCACTTTAGGAAGGTGTAACTAGGACTCCATAAACAAAATGATTTATCTCCTAAATGGCAGAGAATTAAGCAGTCAGACTGCCAGGGCATGTTCTATACACCAAAACTGCTCTATTAAGCTACAGTTGTTTTGGTGACTATAGTATTCCTTTAAGCCCAGAGTGGCTGTACTGAAAGCATAGTTGACTTTGAGAATTTTCCCAGTTTGGCTATTTTGAACTTAAAGGGACACTATAGTCACCAGAACAACAACTTAAAGTAGTTGCTCTGGGGTGTGTATAGTATGTCCTTGCAGGCATTTTAATGTAAACAGTACTATTTTCGAAAAAAAAGGCAGTGTTTACATTGCTGTCTAGTAACACCTCTAGTCTCAGTCATTCAAAAGCGCTTCTTGGGTCAATGCTGCAACCTGCAGCGTCTCCACGCTCTGCACTGAATGTTCCTCATAGAGATGTATCGATTCAATGCATCTCTATGCGGAGATGGTGACTGGTGCAGTGCAGTGTTTTGCCATGCATGCACAATAACCTTCCATTGCTTTCCTATGGGAAAGTATTGGATTGGCTGAGATCGCCAAGTTTAATGATCTCAGCCATAGAGGCGGCACTGATAGAAAGGCGAGTAAACTCACATTTTACTTTGCTGACAGGGGGCCTGGGACCTAAACATTGCTATTAGAACTATAGTGTCAGGAAACATTTGTATTCCTGACACTATGGTGTTCCTTTAAATTTTAAATTCACCTTGAATTTTCACTTTTGTGCATAACCCTATCAATCTTGCTCTGCTGGCCTGTCTGTTTCCAACGCCTGGTGTACCTCTAGTCCAGAGCTGCTCACAGAGTTTTCAGCTCTGTTCTCTCGCAGGTCAGACATATACTTCCTGAATAATGTCGTATATAGATTGTTAAGCGCTTGTAACGTTCCTTAAATAAGTAGATATATACAGCACAAACAATCAAACCAGTCACAATAGAAATAAATAGGACCAGTCACCCTCCCTACCGATAATTTTTACTTATTTGTCAAACTGACAAAATAGGGCTTTATAGCAGTGCTCCTTGTTCCACCTGCAAACCCTGTCAATCAGAAATTACACTTTCTGACACTCAGCAAGCAGAGAGCGCTGGTGTCAGAAGGACTTGTAGGTGCAGTTTCCCAAAATGAAGTGCGTGCAAGGCCAAAGAATGACCGGTCTCTGTAGTGATAGACAAACACACATGGACACCAGCGGCTTTACTCACCACAGACACCAGGATAATCTCTGGACTTGCAATCACTCATTCCTGGAAAGCTGTACCTGAAAGCCCACTTATATCAGCAATGCTATAACAACCCAGTAGTATGATTTGGAATGACAACTGAAAGTATAATTCCTGTCTCTCTGATGGACAGGGATTGTAGGTGAAGCTACAAGCTATGCTTTATAGTCCTGCTTTGTGATTTTGACAAGTTAGTTAAAGGACCACTATAGTGCCAGGAGAAAAAAAACTTGTTTTCCTGACACTATAGTGTTAATAGTTTCCCCCCACCCTCATGGCCCCACTCCCGCCGGGCTGAAGGGAGAGGAATGGGTTAAACACTCACCCTCGGCGCTGGAGACTCTCCTCCACCTTTGGACGTCATCGGTTGAATGCGCATGCGCGGCATTCAGTCAGTCCATAGGAAAGCATTCTCAATGCCTTAATATGGACGCGGGTGTCTTCTCACTGTGAAAATCACAGTGAGAAGCGCAGAAGCGCCTCTAGCGGCTGTCAATGAGACAGCCACTAGAGGCTGGATTAACCCTAGTGTAAACATAGCAGTTTCTCTTAAACTGCTATGTTTACAGCTGCAGGGTTAACCCTAGAGGGACCTCGCAGCCAGACCACTTCATTAAGCTGAAGTGCTCTGGGCGCCTATAGTGGTCCTTTAAACAAAAAGCTGGGGTGGTATCCTAACAATATAACCCCTTTAATAAGCTGAAGTTGTCAAATTTATTGCAAGGCAAGCACTGGACTAAGCCTTCCCCAGAAATAACAGCCTGTTACTGCCATCCAAAACTGGACAGATCAAGCGACATTTTCACAACACTTTTTCTTTAATTTGCTTCACTTTGTAGCAGGAAGAGACCCTCCAACTCCAGATTTTGTTGGTCAAATAATGCATAATGGATATACCTGGTCGAAGAGGGTAACCTTCTCTTTTATCCACAGTGGATCCTTGAGGAATATTGTAGAACTCAGGCAATCCTCCAAACTGCTTCCACACTGTATAATAGTTATGAAATGTTCTCATGGCATTTCCAATGTCTCCTGTCAGGCTCTGCAGGACAAAAAGTATGACATGAATACCATACTCTCTCTATGGAACCCCATCATGTGGAGCCCAAGAAGCTTTTTGGTCTGCATCATAGTGCTCAACATAATCCACAATAATATTTACTAAAAAGCGACCATCAAACTGTGATCATCTAGATGTTAGCCAACGTTACAACTCCCATTGTACACTATCTTTTGTCCTGCTAGAACATTTCCTTTCTCCCAACTTTTTTTTTTTTTTTTTTACACTAATAACCATGTTTTCTAGGAGCTAAGAATATGTGGCTGATTTATAGGGTTCCTCTGCAATGAACTCAGTAGTGGACCTTTAACTAAAGTAAAGGGGAGTACACACAGAAACATGGGAATATTATTTTACATATTTATGACTTTAGGATACTTCGCGACACATGCAACATTATACGTTGTGTTTTGTAACATTTACATTTCAAGGAATCTGTCAAAAATAATGACAAGTCCAACCGCTTCCTTTGTCTTCTCTTCATTAAAATCACTGAGCATTAAAACATTGTTTAACCCCTTAAGGACACATGACATGTGTGACATGTCATGATTCCCTTTTATTCCAGAAATTTGGTCCTTAAGGGGTTAAACGATAGACTTTGTACTTGTTCTAAAGTGCCCATGCAAATTATATATAAAATGGCTATTGACAGATCATAAGGTCACCTAAACCAGTCCCCCCTCACTTCCTGTAACACACATCAAAACAAACCAAGAGTAGGTCTGTTGTTGGACAATTTCTGTTGCCATCACGCACTGAGTGGGGGAGAAACTTGTGCATTAATCACTATCGGTGCATTAGAAAAGCATCCGATAACTAACATCACAGTTACCTGCAATCCTGGCCAGAAAGCCTCTAGCGACTGAAAAATTGGCATGGACACTGTGCCTTTGTACATCTGTACCCACACATACCAGTCTTCATACTTGGTGAAGTTCTTGATGGCTTTGTTGTATTCTGAAGAGTAAAATTGTTTTAGATAAAACATCAAAGACAAAGCAAAATAAGATATTCATGAAGTCAATTGCAGGACATTACAGGCATGATATGGGCTGGACTTGAAGAAAGGAAAGCTGTATCATTGGTACAATGTAAATGTAATTCAGTTTGTAGCTCTTAATTCTATATCTACATCGATTTACAAAGCTGAAAGGTACAAACACAATGCTGAATTCCTTTAATATTTTTAGCTGCTACAGTATTTTTCTTTGTTTTACTGTGAAGTTTCACCTTAAAGGACCACTATAGGCACCCAGACCACTTCAGCTCAATAAAGTGGTTTGGGTGCCAGGTCCCTCTAGTTTAAACCCTGCAGCTGTAAACATGTAAACACTGCAATGTTTCACTGAGGGTTAATCCAGCCTCTAGTGGCTGTCTCACTGACAGCCGCTAGAGGCGCTTTCGCGATTTTCACTGTGAAAATCACAGTAAGAAGACGCTGGACGTCTATAGGAAAGCATTGAGTAATGCTTTCATATGGGCTGTTTGAATGCGTGCGTGGCTCTTGCCGCGCATGCGCATACGGATCTGACGTCGGCAGGGGGTGGAGAGTTCGCCAGCACAGAGGGAGCCTGGCGCTGGAGAAAGGTAAGTGGCTGAAAGGGGGACCTGAGGGTGGGGGGGGGGACTTACTGAACCTATAGTGCCAGGAAAATGAGTTTGTTTTCCTGGCATTATAGTACTCCTTTAAAGGGACACTCCAGGCACCCAGACCACTTCTGCTCATTGGAGTGGGCTGGGTGCCAACTCCCACTACCCTTAACCCTGCAACTGTAATTATTGCAGTTTTTCATAAACTGCAATATTTACATTGCAGGGTTAACTCCACCTCTAGTGGCTGTCTATTAGACAGCCACTAGAGGTCACTTCCTGGGTTCTAGCACAGGTTTCCTGTGCTAGAGCGTCGCTGGACGTCCTCACGCTGTGTGAGGACCTCCAGCGTCGCTCAAAACCCCATAGGAAATCATTGAAATGATTTTTCAATGCTTTCCTATGGGGAGACGTAATGCGCATGCGCGGCATTTCCGCGCATGCGCATTAGGTCTCCTCGGCCGGTGAGCGAGATTAGTCTCGCCCACCGGCCGACGTAATCACTAGGAGGAGCGTCGCGGAGGCGGAGACAGCGGCGAGGGACATCGCCGCTGTCCCAGGTAAGTGACTGAAGGGGTTTTCACCCCTTCAGTAACCGGGGATTGGTGGGTGGGAGGGAGAGGGACCCTCCAGTGCCAGAAAAACGGATCGTTTTTCTGGCACTGGAGTTTCCCTTTAAGAGTATTATTATATTGAAATTAGGACTTTCAGGATGCCAGTTGAAGTTCAACTTAAGTAAGCACTCATGTTTGAAACTGGATGCTCTTACCCAGAAACATGGACATCATCTCTTCATCCTGTAGCAGAATTGCCCCTTTAACGAGATATTCAAAATAAGAGTCCACACCAGCCCCTATGCCGGCATCTTGGGCCACCCATTTGGATGTCATTACATCTATATGGTTTCCTACCTGTGAAAGCAGAAGAGATTGTGTGAAAATCCAAGCAAAGAGTTTGTTTATCTTACTAAAACCTTTCTCCATGATATGTAGTGTGACCGAATACCGGGGAGTTTTTTTCCTATGTCAATAAGGCAAACTAACAGCAATGTTATAAGGAAATATATATTTTAGGTCTAAATCAAAGTAAACTATATATATATATATATATATATATATATATATATATATATATATATATATATATATATATATATATATATATATATATATATATATATATATATATATATATATATATATATATATATATATATATATATATATATATATATATATATATATATATATATATAAATTGGGGAGATGCTTACTCTTCTGGTACTCCATTTATCCTGTGAAGGCAAAATACATAGTAGGTACAATGCAAGATTTAGAACGTGATATCTCAGACACAAAAAGGACAACATTTTTGTTTATACCTGGTGACATTGCTGCAGCTGCTTTTGTGTGAACATAATTTATTGGCTAAGATTAACAGCTGACTAGCCAACCCAATTAATGCCATCCAAATTTGAACAGAATTTGTATGGCTAAAGAGTAACTTATTTTTTCTCGAGTTTAAATACAATATTAGTTTTTGTTTGACTTACCAGCCCAATTTCAGACCGGCTTTCCCATAATCCTTTGAGTGCCCGTCTTGCCACTGTCTCGAACTCTGGATCCCCAGTAAGGCGACTCAGTGTTGCAAACTCAATTATAAATGTCCCAACTCCAGCTGTACAGGTCACTGGTGTTTCAGTAGGGTTAACACCATTCAAAAGGTTCACAGTCCCATAAGGCATCCCGGTATTCGTGTTAAAGGCTGCAAAACCATTAGTGAGAATCATTAACAACCTTTCTGCTTGAAACGGTCCTTTATGAGTACTAACTACAATAGAATGCCATATACTCTTAATGTTAAAATAATTTAGCAGTATTTTTTTTTTTTACGCTGTTAAGATGTGATTTGCCTTTTGCGATTTGCACACCTGGAAGGAGTTTTCGAGCTGCTTCTACCGCCATATCAAGGAGGGGACCAGAGCAAGGCCATCCTGGATCCAAATCTAGGCCCGCTCTCTTGGAGAGGAGATGAGCAGACAGGAGACCACCTACCACTAAAAATATCAATAATCATGAATGTGTCTATAAAATATTAAATAACAAAACATTACAAAGGAAAGAAAACTGGGGAAACATTGAATGACGAGACAGAGAGAACATGTAAGAAAGACAATCATGTAAAAGTAAAATAAAATTATTGTCACATCGGACAGATTTGTATCCACTTTAGGACTGTAACAATTTCTCAACTTATACTAAAAAATAGTATTTTAGGGGGCGGGGCCTGACCAGCATGGAAGGCAGACGTGCTACTGCAGAGCTCCTCAGACAATAGGGCGATTTCTGTAGTTTCTGGCTCTAAATAACTCAAACCTGGCAACCCAAATAGGTGTACCTGACCCACAAAGGGGAACTAACCGGACACTGAGGTCTGCAACTAATCTGAGGCCGGCTGGCCGACTGACTTCTGACATGAGGCCTGGCGCTCGTAGAGCGGGAGAGGCGGCCGATCTCCCGGTCCGGCGCCACAAGATTACGGTGCTTAACAAACAGGAGCCCCGTTACTCCCCCCCCCCTGGACCGTCGGGGGTGATCGCGGTCCACATCAGGAAGGCAAACTGAGACCAGAGAAGGTGCAGTGGGGGACTGCACGGAAAAGCACACAACACGACACGGCTACAAGCATGGCGGATGCCACGCGTCCCCCTAAGCCTACAGACCCACAGCATGGGACCCTACAGAGATTGGATGCAATCTTCGATGATTTCTGGCGCAAGCTGGAGGCCAGACTGCAACCGCTTACCTCATCACAGACAAGCGAGCGACACATGAGCAACCAGCACAGTGCTACCAAAATGGCCGCCATACCGCAACTGAAGCGGAGCAGCTTGGGCCTACCACCACCAGAGCGGAGGGAAGCCTGTGAAACCAGGACGAGAACCAAGCCAGCAGCACCCACGAGAGAGCGTTTGAAACTGCAGTCCTGACTGCCCGACACCTTTCTGGGCTGGGAGCCCACCAGGAGTTCACTCCAAGCCGTCCATACACCCGTGGGGACACCCGGGACAGGGAGAACCCGCGGGCCCCCGAGCCAACCACCGAGATTGGGAGGCTCCATGGACACAAGGCGAGGGCTCTCACTAAGGCCCGGAGCCGGAGGGGCAGGAATCTGGGACGCAGAGGAAACACCCGTACGGAATGGCGAACCCGCCAAAACTCAACATACCCGCCTTTATCCAGCGGCCATTGCACACAGACCCTGATTGGGAGAAACAACACCAACCTGTGGACATTACCTCTGGGCGACTCAGACAAGGCCACTTTGGGGGCCAACACCATACCAGCCGCTGGCGTGGGCTGAGGGATGCACTGAGACTCTTAAGCTAACTCTGGCTAGAGTACTGGGAAGCACACCTTCCGACTAGTTATATTTTCTTAGATTCTATCGCAGCCTATAATCCTGTCTCCTCGCTAGGCAACATCCCCCTGAGATAAGTTAAATTGTACAGACCTAGCCTGACTTAATATACACCGGCCTATTTGTAGCATAAATACCACGTTAGGTCTGATATGCCATGAACCCAACCTGTTTTCACTAAGGGTCTCCCCCCACACATCACACACCACTCTCCCTCCATTTGGTATCACAGTGGCCCCGACAGTCTCTGCCTAGCATGTTCCAAGCATTTAATACTCAGAAAACTCCATTTGTTTCTTGCATAGCTTAACTGCAACGTATATTCGGAGTTTTCGACACTTTCGCTGATCTAGCATGATTCCAGCTTGTACCTAAATATAAAATTAGTGCACTGTTTTAATGTACCCCGATGCTCTCAATGTTATGCTATCATTGTTATGAAACTTGAATGTGGATTGCTTTTGGGGTACCACATGCCCGTATGTTACCCTCATATGCACTGCAAAAATAAAAAAATTAAAAAAAAAAAAAAATAGTATTTTAATGTGTCCAAAAATGTACTATACGTAGAAATGTTTATGTGAAAGTTAAACAGAGATTGATCTCAGAGGCTGACCTCGAATGTTGGTCTCGAACACAGAGGCATTGACATCAATATCAAAATCCAGTTTTTCCTGTAGCACATTTACAACTCTCTGGAACTCTGTTTTATTGCCAATAATCTGCAGATTATAAAAGAACATAACAAATTATGAAGAAACTGCAAGACTTGTATTTAGCATGTATTGTAATTCATTATGACACTAGCCCACAAAAATCACTCTTCCTCCCACTCACCACCGATTATTAGTCATAATGAGAGAGGTATGACCATAGGCGTGCGCAGCCTATTGCATTAGGGTGTGCACCCTAAAGCACAAACACACGGCGCATGTGTATATATGTAATATATATATATATATATATATATATATATATATATACACACATACATATATACACACACACACATACACTGCTGTGTATGTGTGTGCTGCTCGTGTGCTGTGTGAGGGTGGTGTGAGGCTCGTGTGCTGTGTGAGGGTGGTGTGAGGGTGCTGGTAGTGTGCTATGTGGGTGAGGGGGTTTGTGTGTGTGTGTTTGTTAGGGTCCTGTTACTGTGCTGTGTGAGGGTGCTGTGTGTGAGGGTGCTGTTTGTGTGATGTGTGCGTGTGATGGTGCCGTTTGTGTGATGTGTGTGGGTGTTGTGTATTTGTGAGGGTGCTGTTTGTGTGTGTTTGTGAGGGTGCTGTTAGTGTGCTGTGTGTGAGGGTGTTGTGTGTTTGTGAGGGTGCGGTTAGTGTACTGTGTGTGTGAGCGTGCGGGCTGTATGTTTGGAGGGATTGTGGAGGTGGGGGCAGATTAGTAAATATCCCCCCTCCCTACCTTATATAGGGAGGGGGGATCCTTGCTGCCATGTGCCATCCCTGGTGGTCCAGTGGAGAGTGAACTCTAGCCTGCGGGGCTAGAGTTAACTCTCGCGAGATCTGAGTGTTGCCGTGGCAATGCTCAGATCTCGTGAGAGGAACCTGGCGGAGCTGCTGTCTAGAGCTCCCCGGGTCCTCTACTGCCTCCCTCCATGTTGCTGTGGGCTGGTGAGGTAGATCTTTGATCTCCCCGCCAGCCCATGGAGGCTTAGAGCAGAGCCGGCACTCAGATAGCGCCGACTCTGCGTGAGCCGACAGGGGAGATCCGGAGATCTCCGGTGAAGTCCTGGGGAATAAAGTGTGGGAACTCTTTTCCCACCTCCCAAAAAAAAATAATATACACGTGTGTGTGTGTATATATATATATATATATATATATATATATATATATATATATATATATATATATATATATATATATATATATATATATATATATATATATATATATATATATGCGTGCACACACAGACTGACACATACACAGAACACATATATACGCGTGCACACAGACATTCATAGACACCCACACACACACTCACAGACACACACACACATTCAGACACACACACTCTCAGATACACACCTACATTCACAGACACACACACACAGACACACACACATACATACATTCAAAGACACACTCACTCACAGACACACAGACACATACACTCACAGACACATACACACAGACACACACACATTCACAGACACACTCACTCACAGACACACTCACTCACAGACACACTCACTCACAGACATATACACACAGACACACACACACATACATACATTCACAGACACAATCACTCACAGATACATACACACAGACACACACACACATACATACATTCACAGGCACAATCACTCACAGACACATACATACAAATTAGTATTTTTTAATTAAAAAATGTCCACCCAGCCTCCCTACCTGGAGTGCTGGTGGACTTGTCCCTGGGGTCCAGTGGGTCGGTCAGGCGCCGGTCTCCACTCAGCCGCGGCGAGGGAGCTGTGTGCTCTCTGCCTGCTGTAGCTGGGAGCCGGAATATGACGTCATATTCCGGCTCCCAGCATCAGCAAACAGCGCGCGGCGAGAGGAAGCAGAGAGCACACAGCTCCCTCGCCGCGGCTGAGTGGAGACCGGCGCCTGACCGGGGGGTGGGGGTCCTTCATCACCTGCCCCCCCCCCCCCATGACAGGGGGAACATAGGGTGAGAAAGGGGGAGCTGAGTGCCTGCAGGAACAGCGTTCCTGCTCAAATAAAAGTGCAGGAACGCTGTTCCTGCAGGACTCAATACATAGGCGTGCCACGGGGATTAGGGTGTGCCCAGGCACACCCGGCACACCCCGTGCGCACGCCTATGGGTATGACCAATCAGCTGAGAGATCCAGGAGCCATCCCTGTGTGAAAAACTCTTTCCTGTCTGCCAACTGATACATTATTACACTAATGTGGCAAACATTTACCTCCAGAAAAGTACGGATTTAAAATATCAGAAAGGCAAAATTAAAAGGAAACTATAGTGCCAGGAAAACAAACTCGTTTTCCTGGCACTATAGCCCCCCCCAACCCCCCTTTATCAAGGCCCCCTCCTGTGGTGCAGAAGGGGTTAATAACCCCTTATATCACTTACCTGGGTCCAACGCTGATGTCCCTCGGTGCTGGCTCAGCTCTGCCCGCGCTCCTCTGAGGCAGACGTCCGCCGGCGGGGGAGACCTAATGCGCATGCGCGGAAATGGCCGCGCTCGCATTAGGGATTTCCCCAAATGGAATTCCGGTGACGCTGGAAGTCCTCATGCATAGTGTGAGGACGTCCAACGTCGTTTAGACAAACAAAAGTCGCCTAAGCAGAAATAGTATGGGTCCGGAGGAAAAACGGATCAGGAACAACGCAGAGCTAAAATGTTAGAGTTGTGAGAAATAATTTGGGGGCTTAGGGGCACAGGAAGCCTAGAGATATGAAGGAAGCTGAGAGACAGGAGAGCACAATTAAACAGAAGGTTTGTCAGAAACAAAAAAGGTTGTAAATAAACATGTTTGAGAAAAGGTGCTAGCATCAGAAATTCTAATATTTATCTATAATTACCTATTGAATTTTCCAACAGAAATATCTAACATATTTTCTAGGATATATATTATCTATACAAATTGACGGGCAACTTATGAAAAGAAATTTGGAGATGGAGAAAGTATGTCCTGTATACAAAGGATAATCAATGAGTTTCAAAGTATATTAAATAAAGTATTTGGCAAAAAATTCAGGTAGAGTGAATTGAACAGAATTGCAAAATTCCAATGCTAGCCTTATAGCTCTTAAAGGGACCATGTAGCCAGTGTAACTGCTACATCTCAGCAAAGTGATTATAATGTCTGGAGTCTCCTGGGCCATCATTCCATTCAGTGTTAAACGGTTAGAAATGATTTAATGCTACATGAGAGTTCCTAGTAGCCCCTGTGCTGCTTGGGTTAATGAGGAAGCATTAATAACCTATAGTACCAGTGATAGGCTGAAAATGGTCAGCTGACACTCTCAATCAGCGTGCCAAATCAGGAACTAATCAGTATGGCTAGAAGGAAGTCTCTGACTTAGCCACACCTCCAGTGTGGGCAGGGCTATGGGCACCCAGAGACCTTCATTCAGCATTAAACTGCTTGAAAATGGTATAAAACTAAATTGAGGGACAGTGCCAGGTGACTCCAGGCACTATAATCACTTCAGTGAGATTAAAGTGTTATACTGCCTACAGTGTCCCTTTAAGATGAAGATAATCAACCTAGAGTGCAAAGTATAGCTACTGATCATAACCATGGGAAAATCTGCAAATAATGGCTACTCGTAAGTGTTTTACTTTAATATTTTAATGCATTTTTGCTACAAATTTACACTTACTAGTAAAGTATCCAGAGCATCAATTAATGTCAAGGAAAAACTGCAATAGAAAATAAGTTATTTAACATTGACAATAGACAGGAAAAGGCAATTATATATATATATATATATATATATATATATATATATATATTTTAATAATAATTATAATAATAATATAATAATACGAATATGGAGAACTTTTACTTTTTTTTAACAGAACTTTGCAGTGGAATTATGAAATTCATGTGCATGTACAGGATGGAGTCATGATTCATGAATAAAGTTAGTTATTATACACAACTATAACACCTAAAATGTTCTTGAAGATTAGTAAAATCTGTTTTTTGGGTTTTTTAAAGGAGCATTATAGGGTCAGGAACACAAACATGTATACCTGACCCTATAGGGTTAAAACCACCATCTAGCCACCCTGGTCCCCTCATGCCTCACTAAATATTGTAAAATCTTAATTGTATTTAAGTCTGGAGCTGCTTGCTTTGTCACTGTTTCCTTTAGACCTGCCCACTGCCTGCTGACATCAGCAGAAGTGGTAGCCTTATTCCAATCACAATGCTTCCCCATAGGATTGGCTGAGTCTGACAAAGAGGCAGATCAGGGGCAGAGCCAGACTGATTCAAACACAGCCCTGGCCAATCAGCATCTCCTCATAGAGATGGATTGAATCAATGAATCTCTATGAGGAAAGTTCAGTGTCTGCATGCAGAGGGAGGAGACATTGAATGTTTGGATACATTTTAGGCAGCCATGACCTAGGAAGGATCTCTAACAGCCATCTGAGGAGTGGCCAGTGAAGTTATCACTAGGCTGTAATGTAAACACTGCATTTTCTCTGAAAAGACAGTGTTTACAGCAAAAAACCTGAAGGTAATGATTCTACTCAGCAGAACAAATTCAATGAGCTGTAGTTGTTCTGGTGACTATAGTGTTCCTTTAATAATTGCATGAATCAGAAGATAAATGTATCAATTTCTAACAGCCATTTCAGAGTAGGCTCGTGCAATCTTTAGGTAATTACCGTATTTATCGGCGTATAACACGCCCCGGCGTATAACACGCACCTCATTTCCAGAAGGAAATTCCAGGAAATTTCCACCTCTCCCATAGTATTCCCCCCCCTCATCCCATAGTGTTCCCCCCCCTTTCCATAGTAATCTCCCCCCCTCCCATAGTATTCTCTCCCCCCTCCCATAGTATTCTCTCCCCCCTCCCATAGTATTCCCCCCCATAATATTCTCTCCCCCCTCCCATAGTATTCTCCCCCCCCATAATATTCTCTCCCCCCTCCCATAGTATTCTCCCCCCCCATAGTATTCTCCAACCCCATAGTGTGTCCCCCCTCCCATAGTGTCCCCTAGTGCACTTTCCCTCTGTCCCATATTTACTTACCTGTCTTGAAGCGTGGGCCGGCTTCACAGCGCGCACCGCGGAACTGGAACTTAAATTTCAGGTTCCGGTTTCCGGCGGGACTGAAAGGAAGTGTGCACACAATAGTGTGCACACTTCCTTTCAGTCCCGCCGGAAACCGGAACCTGAAATTTAAGTTCCAGTACCGGCGGGACTGAAAGGAAGTGTGCACACAATAGTGTGCACACTTCCTTTCAGTCCCCCTGGAAACCGGAACCTGAAATTTAAGTTCCAGTACCGGCGGGACTGAAAGGAAGTGTGCACACAATAGTGTGCACACTTCCTTTCAGTCCCCCTGGAAACCGGAACCTGAAATTTAAGTTCCAGTTCCGCGGTGCGCGCTGTGAAGCCGGCCCACGCTTCAAGACAGGTAAGTAAATGTAGGATATCGGCGTATAACACGCACCCATGATTTTCTCCCTATTTTCAGGGAGAAAAAGTGCGTGTTATACGCCGATAAATACGGTATATATTATTTATGTGTCTGTTAGTCCACCCATTGTACAGCGCTACGGAACTTGTTGGCACTATATAAATAATAAAATAATAATAATAATAATAATAATATAATCTATACATTAGGCGGTGCTTTTGCCCACTCTGTTATGTACAAGCCTATTAAATGCCTTTTATTTTTTTGCGTGTCATTTATGCCACATACTCATACACTCTGGCACGTATATCTTTCCCTTGTAGTCATGTACTCTGTTATGTTTTGTATTTTTGTATTGATCCATTACCTGCCCCAGGTATCCTGGCCATCACAAGTAAGAGGTCGTAACTCATCATACGGGTAGGCATTATCCAGATAATTGTTGTAGGCATGATAAAACATGGCTTTCACCCGATCCCTGCAGATAAAACAAGATATTTTACAATTACGAATAGCTAAGAAGGTTGTGCGATACAAAAACTATATAACTTTACAGCCTTGACATGTTATGTGAAACTTAGGCTAATATTTACCAGTGTGGAACCCAGGTTATTTACCTTTTTTTTTTTTTTTTTTTTACCAATGCTTGGCTACTTTTAACAAAAGAGCAGAGTTAGAGAGTCCCATTATAATATAGTTCGCCAAAATCACTTCACATGGGGTACTTTCACAAGACGCGCATAGTAGCTGCATCTCTTCCACATACTCTCCCTCCATAATACAATGTCCCCATAATACTCTCTTGTGCTCTCTTCTGTTACTTCCCCCTGTGTTCCTTCTTTTTTCTCAGGTAGAGAAGGAGACCCTGGGGGGCTCCCATCTTTTAGATGGGGACACTTTTTGTGGCCCCAGAGTAACAGATGCAAAGTATGTTGTGCTCAAATTGAGCGCTGCCTCAGTCATTTCAATGACTATTGCTAGAACATTGTGTGAGTAGGGTTAAATCCCTGCTCATAGCAGTGAGATCCAGGTATCGATCGATGCCTGCTGTTCACCTTTTTCAGCTGGGGCCACATTTAGTGGTTTCAAGCTGACTAATGAACTGTATGCAATGTTTAAAGTGAGCATTGCTTTCAATCTTTTAAATCAGTTAAGTGGCTGAGCAGCGGTGATTTTCAGCTGCTAGATTCTAGAACCTCAAATGAAACTTACAGGGCATGAACAGACCCTGACGGGGTCTCAAAACATGGCACCGGGCCAATTCTGATCGGTGCTGGGATTTGACAAGCTGACCAGCACTAATCAGAGTGTAATCGGCCTGAATTTCAGCATTATAGACATCCCTGTAATGCAGAAAAGCCCGTAGATGGCAGCAACATACTTTTTTTTAGAGTTAGGATTATGATTAGGGTGAGTTGTAGGGTTAGGCAAGGGTTAATGCTGGTTTAGGGTTAATGTAGGGTTAAGGTTAGGGCTGGCACAGTATTAGAGTTTGTATACGCACAGAGTAAGGGTTACCATTTGTATTTACATTACATTTAACAATCAGCACCATGAATCTGAGTTCTTATTACAATTATTTATATAGCGCCAACATATTCTGCAGCGCTGTACAATAGGTGAACAAGACAAATACTTAATTCTAACAAAACATGATTGACATACTGGAACAATATACAGGGTAATGGCCAAACGATCTAAAAATCTTTTTTTTTTAATTTTATTTTTTAAACAATCTTTAAAAGGTTGCACTGCATGTGTCAAAATTAATACAAGCAGAAATATGTAAAAATAAAATAGTTTTTTTTACCCCACTTTTTTCCATTTTAATCACCCTAAATGTTAAACAAAGTATACATATAGCATATTACATCCTTTTTAAAATACTGGGGGGAGGCATTTAAAGAGGAACTCTTAAATTAAGATTTTTACAAACACACAGAGCAAATCATAAGTTTTGTTTTTAGTTCAAATTTGTACAATTATGTCCTTAAGGGGTTATAAAAGCAGTCAGTGTTTTTATGTTTTTTCTGACAATGCATTATCCCCTTTACTAGCAGTGCCATCTCTCTCACACTTTGCACAGTGGGAGTTATACCATGTCCATACCTGTACTTAGCCATGTCCTGCTCAGTGATGTGACCCTCCTTGGCATTGTGACAGGGCAGCAGGACACTGAGGATTCCAAGACACACAGAAATAAACAGGGAATTCATGGGCTGCAGCTCCAAAACAGCCTCACAGCAGCCTGACACATGGCCACAGCCTACTTCCTACTCAGTCACAGCCAGCGGGGCGCTGTGATTGGCTCACACAGCCCTTCTGCTGCTTGCCTATTTTTCATTGGTCAGAACTGGTGACACAGCTTAAGAGCAGGACGCCATATTGGTTTCTGGCAAGCTCTGGTCTGCCTTGTATATTTCATAACCTGTTTCTATGTTGTGCACTTGCACTGGTGGTAGTGGATATTCCTGTGTTATTAAGAGTGGCAGGGTGTGATCATTTGGGGTGTTTTAATTAACCCCTTAAGGACTGAGCCAAATGTACGTTGTGAACAGAACAAAACGTAAACAAAACCTGGCATTTGTGCTATATGTCTGTCCAACCGTAATTTTATGGCAAGACAGGAGGCTTCATATTTGCTTATCTTTCTTTACTGAAACTCCCGGCAGCAAAGAAACAGTTAACAGCAGTGTAAAAAAGTTTAACCAATCAGAGTGCATCACAGCAATATAAACTGTCATCAGGCTCCTCCCAATTCCTCTTTCTTTGCTGCTTAGCCTCCCAGGTGAGTCTATTCTAATTATACTCCTATTTATGCTCAATTTTTATATATATTATATGAGTATATTACTTTAATATTATATATATTTATTCATTTACTTATTCTAGTATTTTCTCAGCCTTTCTGTGCTTTTACACTCTGCTTAGGTGACATGAGCTGACTCCCCAGTCAACCTATAAACACAATTGCCTCTCTTATTTTTTCTACCATACTTGTATTCTTATACTGTCTGTTTAACTGACACACTTTTCCCCGCAGCGCCCGGCATTTTGCCGGTCCGCTCCGCTCAGTTTTTTTCCCTCACACACTTCGTGTGTTGCCTTGCGTCTCCATAGAGACGTTTCCCGCCCTTTTCTTTCCGCGGCCATTTCTATTTACCTTTTCCCGGGCTTCCTCTCAGCGCCATCTTGCGGAAATTTTATGCGCGGCGGTTCACTCGCATTTCAGCTCCCACTGCAGAACAACGACCCAGCTGTTCGGTAAGTACTTTTTATCCCTTAAAGCCCCAGACCTTTTTATTTTAAATCATTAAGGATACATACTCAAAATTTCCCCTTTTCTTGACAGGTTTTTTCAACTTAAAAAAATCCTTGCTTGATACTGAGGGTGAACCCCTCAAGCCTTTATTCAGAGGGTGACCCCCTCTAGCCTTCCTTCAAGGGTGACCCCCTTTTTCTGCCTCTATACAGGGTAATCCCTATTTGATGACACAGGCACATACCTGTTATTTGATTTTGGACATTTCATTGTCCTTCCTCTCTGGGTGAACCCCATTGATGTATTGTGGATGAACCCCACTGTTACAAAAATTACTTTTCTGTATAAGTCCACCGCCTCATTGTAATTAGTTTGTCTGCATACCAAAATTAAAAATAATTAAAAATAATAAAAATTAAAAAAAAAAAAAAAAAAAAAAATAATTTTAAACTATATATATATATTGTATATTATATTATTCTCTTTGTGGTGACCCCACTGTTATTGACATTATGTCTGATGTGCCAGAACCAGCAGTTTCTGCCGAACTTAAGGCTTGGCTATTCAATGCCATCACTGAATCCATTCCTAAAGCTTTAGCGGCTTTCAGCGAGCAGACAATACCAGCCCCTACGGCGGCCATTACCCAACTCTCAGATTCCGAAGATTCTCACACTTCGGAACATGAAGGAGCCCCTCGCAAACGCCCTTGGAAGGGCGATAGCGCCACCGCCGATAAAGGCAAAGCGCCCGCTAAACACCCTAAAGTGCCCTATTCAAAACCCAAACATGATAAATTTGACGCATTTGAGGGTTCTACCTCTGATTTTAACCTCCAAGTATTAGACGAATACTACGCAGAACACTCTGATACTGAGGCTCCGCCTCATAAGACATTCCGAGACCTTTATCCATCCGATTCTGCAACTAATGAACCCCTCATACCTCTAGAGGAACTCCAATCGGAGTCTGACCCCATAGATACCTTATTTGACACCTCTGGACGCCCTCTATTTGACCCCAGGTGCATTAAGCACCCTAGATCGGCCGAATGGACACCCCCAGACCACATTGCCAAATACTGTAGAATGTGGCTCCGTCGGCCTTTAGAAAAAGAGGTAAGAGCCAAATTAAGGGCTGAATGCCCACGCCCCACCATCCCAGACAAGGTGGCCAATACACCAGAATTTGACCCCTTCCTTGTGACCTTTCTAACCAAGTCAGGGAAAGACCCCCGTAAAGGTCTAGAACAGGGTCTTAAAACTGCTCAAGACAAGTTGATGGATGTGGCGGGCCCGCTCACACAAATCTTCATTATTGCAGACGAGGCTTTATCAGGTGGCACATTTGACGCACATATGGTGCGAGAGTGGGCACAAAGGGCCTTATGCCTTTTAGGCAATGCCAATGTGGCAATATCAACAGAGCGGCGGAAAGCCGTCCTTTATAAAATTGATGCTAAACTTGCCGAACTTGGCACCAAAGAACTTGGTCCAGAAGCTCAAGGCATGTTATTTGGAGACAAGTTCATAAAAGAACTAAGTAAACACGTCTCTGTTTTTACAACACTGACAAAGGCACAATCCTCTATTCGCAAGGTATTTCGCTCTCAGCGTTTTTCTGGAAGAGCTGGTCGCTATAGAGGCCGAGCGACTGGCAGAGCCGCCTTCACAGGCTACAGGCCTCGACCTTCAGACACCTGGAATTCGGGCAATACCCGATTCCAACACAGACAATTTTTTCCCTCTCGCGGAACAATCCGAGGACGTGGATCCGCTTCCCTACGCGGTCGCTCTGCTACAGGTAATGGACCTTCCTTATTCTCTTATTCCTATTGCAGGCCGGTTAACCCTTTTTTCCCAACAGTGGTCTCAACTAACTCAGGATCCTTGGATCCTTCAAACGGTGTCCGGGTTCCACCTGGATTTTTCAGTCGAACCAATTCAAAATTCCCTTCCTACCCCAATAAAAATGTCTTTGCTAGACGAGTCGACTCTACGGAGCGAACTCAACGATCTATGCACCAAAGGTGCGATCGAACGAGTTGTGGGCCCACAGGTCTTCGTAAGCAACATGTTTCTGGTAAAGAAAAAATCAGGGGGTCTACGACCAGTCATCAACCTGAAAGATCTGAACAATTTCATCGTATACCGTCACTTCAAAATGGAAGGGATCCATTTATTGAGAGACCTACTCTCCGAGGGAGATTGGTTCTCTCGCTTCGACCTAAAGGATGCATACCTCACGGTGCCGGTAACACCAGCACACCGCTGCCTCCTTCAGTTTCGTTGGGAACAGACACTATGGCAGTTCACCTGCCTCCCCTTCGGCCTATCTTCCGCACCCTGGTGCTTTACCAAACTAATGAAACCAGTGATGGCCTTACTGCGGTCCCAAGGAATCCGCTCCATAATCTATCTGGACGATATCCTTCTCATGGCACAGGACCAGGAAACCCTCCTCCATCATACAAACATGACCTCCGCCCTATTGCAGAATCTTGGCTTCGTGATCAATCACCAGAAATCATCTCTAACACCGTCCCAGACGATACAATTCCTGGGATTCCAGATAGACTCCGTTCAAGCAGTCCTTCAACTTCCGGCACCCAGAATAAAATCCATAAAAAGAGACATTCGGAAGTTACTGATATCACCACACCTTCGCCTACGGGATCTAGCCCGCACCATCGGCTTGCTCTCCGCCTCAATACAGGCTATATTCCCTGCCCCACTGCACTACCGGGCACTGCAACGATTAAAGACCCAATACCTACACCAGTCGACATCTTACGACCAACAGATCACACTCACGGACGAGGCCCGGCTCGAGCTCCATTGGTGGCTACAACATATGGATGCCTGGAATGGAAGAGCCATTTTCGGATCCCAACCAGACTTCATCCTGGAATCAGATGCAAGTTTGCTCGGATGGGGCGCAACCTGCTCGGAAACCTCTACAGGAGGACTCTGGTCCCACTCGGAACGCGCACTTCACATCAACTGCCTCGAACTGATTGCAGGCTCATTTGCAATCCGCAGCTTCGCCAAAGATGCCTACAACTGTTCAGTTGTGCTGAAAATGGACAACGTGTCCGCAGTCCGCTACGTGAATCATTTAGGAGGTTCCAAATCAAAGATGCTCTCAGACCTGACCAAGGAATTATATCAGTTCTGCCTAGACAGGAATATCTCCCTGCGTGCGGAATATCTCCCGGGAACAGACAACCTCGTCGCAGACTGGTTCTCCCGCCACTGGAGGGACTCCAGCGATTGGCAACTGAATCCACAAATATTTCAGCATCTCCAGATTTGCCGGGGACCATTCAACCTGGACCTCTTTGCATCTCGCCTCAACAGGCAGACGGACGCTTTTTACAGCTGGTTACCGGACCCAGCGTGCCTTGCAGTCGATGCCTTCCTACAGAAGTGGCCGATGTCAGGGGCATATGCGTTCCCTCCATTCTCCATGATTCCACGCACGCTACAACTTCTCAGAACTCAAGGTGTCAAGATAACTCTAGTGACCCCGCTATGGCGGGCCCAACCATGGTACCCTTACCTACTGGAAATGTCAGTGGACTTTCCCCTGCTACTACCCTGCACCCACGACCTCCTCAGAGACTCGATAGGCAACTTTCACCCATTGGCGATCCAAGACCATCTCCAACTAGTGGCTTGTACCATTTCAGGGGATCGTGGAATGTCTCAGGCCTTTCGACAACTGCTCAGGGACTCCTTTGGGACTCATGGGCCCCAGGAACCAGACGCTCTTACATCTCTGCATGGCGCCTATGGAGTTGCTGGTGCTTGGAAAGGAACCTTGATCCCTTTTCAACACCTATAATTAATATTATTAACTTCCTGTCGTCTTTATTCGACCAGGGTAAATCCTACCGGACCATTAACGTGTTTCGGTCTGCTATTTCTGCAGCGCACGTTCCTATAGAAGGATCTTCGGTGGGCAAACACCCGGCTGTCTGCAGACTTTTGCGGGGCATCCGCATCGCTAGACCCCCGAATCCCAAATATAATCAATTCTGGGACGTTGCCGTCATGCTCACGTTCTTGGAAGCTTGGCCGGACAACGAAGCGCTTTCCCTACGCCAATTATCAGCCAAATTAGCTCTCCTCCTCTGCTTGGTCTCCTTCCGAAGAGTTTCCGACATCAGGGCTTTCGACTTTCACGCCCTCGATTTCACACCAGAGGGGGTACACTTTCACATCACTAGACGCACTAAGACCAACTCATCTACCGTGAGCTACCCTTACTTCTCGGAGAGACCACTCCTATGCGTAGCCCGGTGCATAAGACACTATATCGCTCGCACTACCCTTCTCAGAGCACCTACCGGGCCCCTCCTGGTATCCTATGTACGGCCTCACAAACCAGTTTCGTGCCCTACCATTGCACGCTGGATCAAATGGCTCCTAGCCCTGGCTGGCATTGATGCATCTTTCGGGGCTCACTCGGTTAGAGGCGCAGCCGCCTCTTCAGCACTCTTAGCTGGAGGTTCCTTAGCGGAAATTCTATCCTCCGCTGATTGGTCTAGAGAATCCACCTTCCGTACCTTTTATTTTAGACACTCTCCTCACGTTTCTCTGTCCTTACTATCTGTGCGTTAAAATAGCAAATATGAAGCCTCCTGTCTTGCCATAAAATTCGGGATTATTCTAGCTCCTAGTGACCGAATAATCTAAATTTTATTAAAGACAGGAGGCGAATATTTTCCCACCCTAGTTTTCTCTTCCCACCCTTCTAGGTAAGTATCCTGTACTACCTCCAATTTCTAACTATGACTTACATCCTGTCTTTCGCTAACCTAGACTCATTAGGTCGTTATTATTATAACCCGTTTTTTATATTATATTTAGTTCATCAAATTCTAGATGGTCATTTACTGTTATACCACTCTGTTATTACCATAGTTAGAGCTTGCACTAAATTGGAAGTCAGTTCACTGCATTTATTTGGTTTTCTTTTGCCAAAGAGACCATACTTTCACGATATTTCTCCTTCCTCCTAGTGTGAAGATCGCTTGCCTTCTGCCTTGACTCTACCTGCGGGTTGATCACTACCTTCATCCTTAAAGATACCTTCACCGTTACCTGTTCATCGTTTTAATGACTACTTTTACATGGTTGACTCTACAGCTGATCGGCTACATCAAGAAAGAGGAATTGGGAGGAGCCTGATGACAGTTTATATTGCTGTGATGCACTCTGATTGGTTAAACTTTTTTACACTGCTGTTAACTGTTTCTTTGCTGCCGGGAGTTTCAGTAAAGAAAGATAAGCAAATATTCGCCTCCTGTCTTTAATAAAATTTAGATTATTCGGTCACTAGGAGCTAGAATAATCCCGAATTCACCTCTTTTATATTAAATGCACCCCACCTTATTATACATCATTTTATTCAGGGGAAACAGGGCTTTCATTTAAATATTTAGCTATGAAACATAATTTAATAGGAAAAAAATGGGAGAAAATAAGAAATTGTTTTTTTTTTTAGTTCTACATGACATTTTAACTGTCAATGTCATAATACTGTTTGCTTTTACGGCAATAAAATACACATATTTGTATTCAGCAAAGTCTCAGGTGTAAAACAGTACCCCCTATGTACAGGTTTTATGGTGTTTTGGGAAGTTACAGGGTCAAATATAGCGTGTTACATTTGAAATTGAAATTCGCCAGATTGGTTACGTTGCCTTTGAGACTGTATAGTAGCCCAGGAAATAAATTTACACCCATAATGGCATACCATTTGCAATAGTAGACAACCCAAGGTATTGCAAATGGGGTATGTCCAGTCTTTTTTAGTAGCCATTTGGTCACAAACACTGGCCAAAGTTAGCGTTAGTATTTGTTTGTGTGTGAAAAATGCAAAAAATGCCAATTTTGGCCAGTGTTTGTGACGAAGTGGCTACTAAAAAAGACTGGACATACCCCGTTTGCAATACCTTGTGTTGTCTACTATTGCAAATGGTATGCCATCATAGGGGCAATTTTCATTCTCGGGCTACCATAGGGTCACAAAGGCAACGTAAGCAATCTGGCGAATTTTAATGTGAAAAAAATGAAACACAAGCCTTATATTTGACGCTGTAACTTTTGAAAACACCATAAAACCTGTATATGAGGGGTACTGTTGTACTCAGGAGACTTCGCTGAACACAAATATTTGTGTTTCAAAACAGTAAAAAGTATCACAGCAATAATATCGTAAGTGCGGTTTGTGCGTGAAAAATGCAAAAAACTTCAATTTCACTGGCGATATTTATCGTTGTAATACATTTTACTGTTTTGAAACACTAATATTTGTGTTCAGCAAAGTCTCCCGAGTACAACAGTACCCCTCATATACAGGTTTTATGGTGTTTTCAAAAGTTACAGCGTCAAATTTAAGGCTTGTGTTTCATTTTTTTCACATTAAAATTCGCCAGATTGCTTACGTTGCCTTTGTGACCCTATGGTAGCCCGAGAATGAAAATTGCCCCTATGATGGCATACCATTTGCGAAGTCTCCCGAGTAAAACAGTACCCCCCATGTACAGGTTTTATGGTGTCTTGGAAAGTTATAGGGTTAAATATAGTGCTAGCAAATTAAATTCCCTATACTTTTGGCATGGGTTGTCAGGCAGGTCCCACTTAATGTAATTAATTAAGATACCTAATTATGTAAAAAATTATGTAAAAATATTACATAAATATATGTGTAGAATTAATATATGTATATATATATACGTATGTGTATATATATGTATATATATATATATATATAATTTCTTTAAAATATTTTTATTTATACATAGGTATATATATATAGTGATATATACGTATATATTTATGTATATAGATATATATATAATTTCGTTCTACGTGTATTTTGATATAAATATATATATATATTAATATCACAATACAGTTAGAACGAAATAACACACATCTATATTTATCCAAGGATAAATCTGACTGCCATTCTGGGGTCAAGAAGGAATTTTTTCCTAGCTTGTTGCAAAATTGGAAGTGCTTCAAACTGTTTTTTTTTGCCTTCTTTTGGATCAACAGCAAAAAACATATGTGAGGAAGGCTGAACTTGATGGACGCAAGTCTCTTTTCAGCTATGTAACTATGTAACTATATATTTTTTAATTATTTATTTTTAATGATTTTTTTAATTTTATTTTTTAACGTATTTACATATTTTTTTTATGTTATATATAAATATATATATAACAATAATTATATATATATATTTAATCAGTATCCGTCTACGTGTAATTTGATATTAATATATATATTTAATTATATATATATATTAATAGTAAAATACACCTAGACAGTGTATGTGTGTGTATGTATTTGTGTATATATATACTTAGATCATATATATATATAATATATATATATGATCTAAGTATATATTTATTTTTTTTACACTGTTTTAACATTTTTTTTTATTTCCAGCCATTCCAGTCATTTCCAGTCATTACAGTTAGTCCCGGGGGGGGGGGGGCGGGGGGCGGAAGAGGACGGATGTGCCGCGGGGGGCTCCCTGGGAGTAAGAAAAGACCGGGTAAGTAAGAAAAGACCGGAGGGCGTACAATTACGTCCGGCAGCGTTTAGAGACGCTTAAAATAGGGCGTAGTTGTACGCCCTCCGGTCTTAAAGGGTTAATGTCCAGTTACTACACCAATACTGTATATTTCCTATGTGGGTATTTTATATTTAACCCCTTCAGGACCGGACTGTATTGGCCATGTTTTAGGTTAAGGACCTCTTTTAACACTTTTGTGGTGTTTGTGTTTAGCTGTAATTTTCCTCTCTCTCATTTACGGTTCCCATACAAATTATATATTGTTTTTTTTTCCAGGACAAAAGGGGCGTTCTTTACATACCATTATTTGTATCATGTCATATAATTTACTTTAAAAATAATAATAGAATATGGTGACATTTTTTTTTTAAAAAACATGTTTTTTTACTTTTGCTTGAAAACTCTTTTACTTGCCTACAAAAGCTAATGAAAAAAACTGCTAAATAGATTCAAAATTTTGTCCTGAGTTTAAAAACACCCAGTGTTTACGTGCTTTTTTGGCAAGTTATAGGGCTATAAGTACAAGTAGGAAATTGCTGTTTCAAAATATATATTTTTTAAATGTATCAATAGTGACATTGTAACACTGTTATCAGTCATAAATCTCTGAATCACACCTCACATGTACATATTTTTTTTAAAGTAGACAACCCAGGTTATTCAATCTTTTTAGTAGCCATTTAGTCACAAACACTGGCCAAAGTTAGCATTTATATTTGTTTGTGTGTGAAAATTGAAAAAAAACGAAATTGAACGTTAATTTTGGCCAGTGTTTGTGACTAAGTGGCTACTAAAAAAGACTGGTCATACCCCATTTGCAATACCTTGGGTTGTCTTCTTTTGCAAATGGTATGCCATCATGGGGGTAATTCTCATTCCTGGGCTACCATACGCTCTCAAAGGCAACGTAACCAACCTGACAATTTTCAATGTAAAAATATTTGACCCTGTCACTTTCAAAAACACTATAAAACCTGTACATTGGGTACTGTTACACTCAAGAGACTTTGCTGAACACAAATATTAGTGTTTCAAACAAGTAAAACGTATCACAACAATTATATCTTCAGTGAAAGTGCCGTTTGTGTGTGAAAAATGCAAAAAAAAATCACTTTCACTGACAATATCATCGCTGTGATATGTTTTACTGTTTTGAAACGCTAATATTTGTGTTCAGCGAAGTCTCCCAAGTAAAACAGTACCCCCCATGTACAGGTTTTAGGGTGTCATAGAAAGTTACAGGGTTAAATACAGTCCTAGCTAATTAAATTATCTGGACTTTCGGCCTGGGTTGTCAGGCAGGTCCCTCAAACTGCAATCAATAAAATTACTTAATTATGTAAAAATAATACATAAATACGCACAAAGAACTTAAATCTATATGCATATTTATTTATTTGATTCTATGTGTATATTTATGAAATTATTTATGTAATTTTGAATAGGGATATATATATTTTGTATTATTTTGATTTATGAATTTCATTCTAAGTTTATTTTGATATAAATATATATATATATATATATATATAGGGGGGCGGGGCCTGCCCGCCATGCTGACCGGTCACATGAGGGAGAGGCTCCTGCAAAAATATGGCCTTCTCGACCGATAATCTGGGCTTACAGCCTATACCAGAGCCGGAGGGAAACATCAGGGTGCCGGAGCTGTGGCTAGCGCAACAGCAGGCTCCGAGATCGGGAGTTTTGGAGCTTGCGGCCTCCACATGAGAGAGGCGGGATGGACGGCCGCCACTCTGCCTACTTGCCTATCGGGCCGCCAACTTTGGGGCACACCTCACAGGCCCCTCTAGACCGGGGGGATATCCCGGTCCACACTGGGGGGCAACAAAGCGACCCCCGTTGAAACCTGCAGAGCGCACTCAGAGGCACCGGACCTAAAACGGCTGCCACACTGCCTCGCGGCTGTCTGAGCAGCACTTCACCTCCTCAAGGGGACTGGAGCTCCAGCGAACAGGCAACCAGCAACGGGGTACACCTGCCCAACCCTCAACCAAGACGACATGGCACCCCACAGGGTAGGGCTACCCAGTCCTCAGCTACCCACCTACCACAACACGTCCAGTACAGGAGAGGCAAGTGTGGCCGCCAGCCATGAGGCGAGACAGGAACGCACGACATGACCAGCACCGGGCATAGATGATCGGCTCACCGACACACTACACCCATCGTTGTTACATGAGCCCAGCAGACACACTCTAACCCAGGAGAGCAGGCATATCGCTTAGCCCACTGTCTCCAGCAGCCCGACGGAGCAGGACAAGGGGAATGGAGCGACCTACATGCGGGACCCAGTGGACACAAACAGTTTGCATATCTGTGACTCTCACGTTTATTATGCATTTTTACTGCTCTAAGATTTTTTTTAATTTATTTTTTGTCAATCAATTTTTATTGAAAGTTTTCTTTTTGTTATGTCAATGCTTGGTTGGGTACAGAAATAAAGAAGGGACGGGGTGCAAAATTCGTTACAGGAGACAACTTATGTCCTGAGATGACAATCGGGTCAAAAAAGTAACAACCATACATTGACATTGTAACATGAAGGTATATTAGCTTAGGGAGAGCAGCGGCATAGTCTACGCCTACTGATTCGTGACTAAGGGTCGGGTAAGTGATTCAGCTGTCTTCTAATTGTACCCCTAACCTCGGGGGCAGCGGGGGAGTTATTAGTGTGGGAGTGCACCCTATCATATATGGGTGAGTGCTCTTTCCTCTGGGAGCCGGAGCAACTCTCTATGGGTGGTTAGGCTCATTTTAACTATCTGGACTTGGGTGGGCATTGGTGTTGTATCAGGCCAAACCATGGTCTGAGTCATGGGTAATAAAACTGATTAGGAAAACTGTGTGTGCTGTCACACTAAACACAAAGAGTTCGAACTGCAGCTTCGCGACTGTCAACGTCCTCTGTATTCAAGTCCCCGATGAGGGGGTCTGAAGCATCCCTGAAGTAGAGGGGACGGTTCTCCGTGGGTCCCGCGCCTGCAGGTTGGATCGTTGTGCAGGGGTTGTCTTCTGTAAGAATTGTGGTGCTTCGGCTGGAGTAGATATTTTATGTACTGTCCCTTCGTGAGACACCACAAGGAACCTAGGTGATCTCCAATGATATTCCATTCCCGCCGTTCAAAGCTGGTTGGTAACAAGATTCAGAGATCTTCTCCATTGCAGAGTAGACCTGGTAAGATCTTGGTAGAAGGAGAGTATGGAGCCTCCGAATGTTAGCGGTGTCTTGCCCCGTAGTGCTGTCAGCAGGGATTGTTTATCTTGCGCGGGTGAACAGCGGACTATGATGTCTCTTGTCACTGACGCCCGGGCTTTGCCTGATATCGGCAGGCGGTAGATTCCGTCCAGGGAAAACCTCTTTGCCTGGCTTGGCGGAAGCACCGAGGCCACCAGCCTCCGCAGATAGTGTGGGAGCTCTTCGGGTGTGATCGGGTATGCCCCTTATTTTCAGGTGATTGCGTCGTGACCTGTCATCTAGGCCTGTGTAGTGGAGTGCCAGGGCTTAAGTCACTTGCATGGTGAAAACCGTGTCCGATAGGGCTGACAGGTCCTTCTGGAGGTCGGTGATGTCGCCCTCTGACACTGCCACCCTGTCTGTTACTGCTTGTAAGTCAGCTTTTATCCCGGCCACATGGGCTGCTAATCGGGCCTTTATCTCTGCGACCAGGTTGCGAAAGTCGCGTTGTGTGACCGCGGCTGATCCCTCTGTGTCCCCTGCAGGGTGAAGTACCTGTTCAGGGGCCGAGTCAGGCTGAGTCCCACCCGCGCCAGCCGGCATAGTCTCGGGTTCCGTTGCCGCCATTTTTTTTTTTTTTAAATTCTTTATTTTTGCACTCGACAGGGAAGGCAAAAGTAATACGACATGTAAGCTTGCGCAGAAGCCAAAATATACAGGAACACACAATCAAAGACATATATATCACCTTTGGCACCCACAACAATTCACTGTATGCAGTCTGTAATACCTGCCCCCTATCGAGGGATTTTTTTTTTTTTTTGTAGCAACACCAATTAAGTTCCTTACTGTTACACAGGAGAAGCAGAGCGAGAAATAGCGGTAAGGTAAATCTTGTGCAATAGTATACATCGTTAGATAACCCCTACTAGAGCTCATATCGTATCACATACCATTCCCAAAGGTAATCCACCCCCGGAATTCCAGGCTATCCGCCTCCCTGCAAGTATATTGTACTACTAGACAGGTCCTGTACCTTGAGCAATAGCCCAGAGGCCACCCAAAGTAGGATGAGCCCTAGGGATCCCCGTCTCTCCATCATGACCCATGTCCGCGCTAGGAAGGAACCATTTCCAAGTGAACTGAGACAACACAAATGAGAGAAGGACAGTATAGAAGAGAAAAACCCTATACATATCAAGGGTTTTGTAGAAATATAAAAAGAGAAGAAGAAGAGAGAAGAAAGACTAGAAACAAGGATTAAAGGAATAAAGAGGGGGGGAGGGGGAGGGAGGGTGGACGAGCTAGGGACCCCCCAAGTAGTGTTCGTGATCCCATCCCATTAAGTATCCCCAGTGTCCGGGGTGCTATTGTCCCACGGTTCCCATACTTTTTGGAAGGCCGCTACGGTCCCTCGCATCCTGGCAGTAAGATCCTCCATGATCCTGCTTTCCCTTATTCTAGAGATCACCCCCCCGAACTCCGGTCCTCCAGGTGTTAACCAAGCCGCTGCTATAGTTCTACGCGCACTCAAGGTGATTGTCCGCACCAATCTCTGTTCTTTCCTTGACCATCCCTCTATAGTTCTATTTAAAAGATAGATCCATGGGTCTAGGGGGAGGGGTCTGCCAAATGTCAGTCTCAGTAGGTTTTCAACAGCCTTCCAGAAACCCTGGAGCGCCGGGCATTCCCACCACATATGAAGATACGTACCCCGGAAACCGCAGCTCCTCCAACAATCGTCGGAGTCTAGTTTGTGCATTTTGTGCAAAATGGCCGGGGTAGTGTACCATCTGAGCATGGTTTTCCATGCCTGTTCTTGTTGTGTGACGCATATAGAGGCGCTCTTGGTGGCTTCCCAGATTTCCTGCCATTCGATACCTTCAAAGTGCTTCCCCTAAATCCTGTTCCCATCTGTCAATGTACGCCAGTCTACCCCATTCTCTAGTTTCTGTACTTAGATGAGCGTAAATGAGGGTGATCATCCCCTTGGGGGCAGATGCATCTCTACAAAGTCTCTCGTAGAAGGTAAACTGCCCCTTGGCCGCGGCTATAATATCTGGTTTCCTAGCAAAGTCCCTCACCTGGAGGTATCGAAAATAATCTGTCGGAGTCAGGTGGGTGATTTGTTGGAGGTCTTGAAAAGGGATCACAGTCCCCCCTCGATAGAGTTGGTAATACCGTTGTACCCCGTTTTTTTCTATATTGCGAAAATTCCTCGGGGCCATACCAGGTGGAAATGCTCGATTCCTAAGTATCGGAGTCATAGGGGAGGGAGAGGAGGTGAGTCCGAATTTGGTGCAGTTCACATCCCATAATCGTAGAGAATTAAGGATGGCCGGGCAGGTTGCTCTGATCATGGGCCTATGTTCTCTCGGGACCCACATAGTGAATTGGGGAACATCAAGACCGACCATCAAAGATTCTATTTCCACCCATCTCCTTTCACCCAAGGGGGAATGCCACATGATCACCTGGGACAGCTGGGCCGCCAAATAGTAATAGTACAAGTTTGGAAGCCCCAATCCCCCTCTATCTTTACACCTATACAAGACTTGTCTGGCTATTCTATGCCGCTTATTCCGCCACACGAAGTTACAGATCGCCCTTTGTAGCGGCTGTAATTGAGATTTCGTGACGCGGATGGGGAGGGCTTGAAACAGGAATAGGATGCGAGGGAGGATGTTCATCTTGGCGGAGTGAATACGACCCAGCCAAGAGATAGGTTTATCGGTCCATTTGTCCATGTCATTCATTAAAGTCCGTAACATGGGTTCGTAATTGCTAGAGTACAGTCGGTTCGGGTCTGCCGTCAAGTGAACTCCCAGGTATTTGAGGGAGTGCGGTTCCATTCGTAGGTGGTAAGTGTTCTGTATCTGAGCCACATCTTCAGCTGTCATGCCGATTGGCATCGCGCTGGATTTTGGAATGTTT
Source organism: Pelobates fuscus (assembly GCF_036172605.1). NCBI lineage: Eukaryota > Metazoa > Chordata > Amphibia > Anura > Pelobatidae > Pelobates > Pelobates fuscus. Next base: position 338,555,872 of record NC_086321.1, on the reverse strand, counting down.
GCTTTGTATCCAGATAGGTCCCCGTATTCTCCTATAACTCTCTGCAATGCGGTCATCGACTCGAGCGGGTTCGTAACGGTGAGGAGAACATCATCTGCGTAGGCAGATACGGTGAATTCTACCCCTCCGACTTCTACTCCATGAATGTTCGGATGCCTGCGGATCGCCTGTAGAAGAGGCTCGAGGGCTAGCACAAAGAGGAGGGGAGAGAGAGGACACCCCTGCCTGGTTCCGTTATGTAGGTGGAAAGGAGTAAGCGGGGCCCCTGAAATCTGTATCTGAGCCCTTACATCATGGTACATTGCCCTCGTGATTTGCACGAACTCGTCCGGAAATCCCAGGTGTGACAATACAGCAAATAGGAAATTCCATTTGACCCTGTCGAAGGCCTTCTCGGCATCGATAGATATTACCAGGGAGGGCGTATTCGTCGCCACCTGTTTCCAGATCAGATCAACCGTTCGCCTTGTATTTTCGAACAATTGTCGGCCTTGTATGAACCCCACCTGATCGGCATGTATAAGAGTAGTCAGAAGTGGGTTCAGCCTGTCTGCCTGTATTTTGGCCAAGATCTTCACATCGTGGTTAATCAACGATATAGGCCTGTAGTTTTCAGGTAGGTGTGCATCCTTATCCGGTTTGGGTAGTAATACGATCGTAGCCAACGACATGTCAGGGCCCAATCTTCCTCCCTGTCTTAAGGAGTTAAACAGCGTCGCCAGGTGAGGCGCTAGCTCCTCCCTGAAGGCCTTGTAATATGATCCATCATATCCGTCAGGGCCTGGTGCCTTGTTCCCTTTAAGGCTCGATATGGCCTTGTCTACCTCCTCAATACTGATCTCCGCCGCTAGGTTCCCGGCAGCGTCGCTTGACAATTTGGGCAAGTCTAGTCCATCGAGAAATCGTGTTATGCTTCGGTCCTCCTGGCCTCCCATCAAGTGGCCGTTCGGGGAGTGATTATACAATTGTTTATAATATTCTTCAAATACCTTTGCGATGTCTGTCGGTTTTGTTTTTGTCGTACCATCTGGGTGTCTGATGGCCGTGATGTGAGGCCGTTGTTGCCTGGGCCTAAGCGTCCTGGCCAATAGCGTATCCATTTTATTGGCTTTATCGAAATAGGTCCGTCTGGACCACGTCATGGCCTTAGCCGTGTCATCTAGCAGAAGTGTGCGTATGTCCCGTCTGACTGCCTCCAGTCTACCGTGTATTTCAGCGTCCGGGGTAGCCTGGTGTTGCTGCTCAAGGTTCCTCAACCGTTTAAGCAGAGTTTCCAGGTGAAGGTGTTTCAGTCGTTTCTTTCTTGTGGCCAGTTTAATCAGTTCCCCTCTTATGACCGCCTTGTGTGCAGCCCAGATCGTGCTGTTGCTTACGTCAGGTGTGGTGTTGACCTGAAAATAATCCGTAATAGCCTTCCGAATGCTGTCTAGAATCGACTCATCTCTCAGCAGCGATGAATTCAGTCTCCAGGACCATGGGCTCGCCGTGCAAAGATTACCTAAGACTATAGATGCGTCAGCATGGTCAGACCAGGGACCAGGATATATTCCCCACCTCTGAGCTCGAGAGCCTGGAAAGGCTTGCTGCATTTATTAAAAATAGGTCTATTCTGGAATAGGTTCCATGGGGAGCAGAGTAAAAAGTATAATCTCTGTCCATAGGATGTTGCGCCCTCCAAGCATCCACCAGTCCTGTTTCCGCAATAAAGGTCTTAAGCTGGCGGTCCTGTCCCCCGCGTCCCTGCGATCTTGGACCTCCAGCCCTGGAGCTCCTATCCATCGCCGGACAGGGTGTAGCATTAAAATCTCCCCCCATAAGGACCATGCCGTGTGGCAACGCGGCAACCTTATCACGCAGTGTAGACCAAAACCCAGCATCTGGCTGATTCGGGGCGTAAATGTTGATCAGGTGTACAACGTGGGAATGGAGAGTCCCGGTAACTATAATGTATCGTCCCCCCGGATCCGCATCCTGGGCAGACAGCTGGAAGGGGCAAGAGCGTTTGATAACTATAGCGACACCGTTCCGTTTGCGATGCGACCTGGCTTCAAAGGAGCCCGTGTAGACATGGTCACGTAATTGAAAATTAGCCTGTTTAGGTAGGTGAGTTTCCTGAAGGTATACAACGTCTGAGTTCATCCTTTTCAGGGCCCTAAACATTAGACGTCTCTTTTTAGGGGCGTTCAGACCCTTGACGTTTAAAGTGGTAATCTTAATCGCCATCGTGTGATAGATTACTCACCGCTAACGCTCTGCTGCCACTGTTTGTATTAGGGAGGATCCCCTGAGCAACAGGGATCCGCGTCGGGATGGTCCACTCGTCCGCCCCCCCCCCCAGGAGCGAAAAAGGGTGGGAAGGGTCAGGATGGGAAAAGAAAAGAGAAAGACAGAAGAAAGAATATGACAGAAAGAAAGGCATCCGGATAAAATCCGATGCGGTGAAAATTCTGGTCTTACAACTCGCCAGAACATATTGGGTAGCGAGGGCCCTCGTTCCCTGCACGATCAACGTGTGGAGGATACTGAGGATCCCTAAAGCCCCGCCCACCCGCGCCCCAAGCATTCTATAGAGACCTTACCGGCATAATGGTATCCCGCCCCCAACCATCCCGGATCCCACCCGGTGGACATAAATTACGGTAACCCCCTTACCGGACTGTCTCCAACCACCATTTAAACCCTCACCCCTGAAAACACACAGCAGCTAATGAGGGGCCGCTGCTCCCTGCCTCTGGTTAAGCCACCACTACCATTCCAACAACCCTAGGCTAGTCCCTTCTTCCCTGCAGTAGTGCCTGAGCAGGAAAAAACTCAAACTATCGCCTAGTATAGTAAAAGTCTGGCGACAAAATCAACATTATCCCCAACCTTGGAGACATAACCCCCGCCCACATTGCTTGGACGGGCCAGTATTACTCTGAGGGTCCCCTAAATTCCATTCAACTAAAGTCATATGGGTGGACACGCGGCTTACGGCCCCTAGTCTCAGCACAATAAGACTGCCTGTACGTCCCCAAGGGTGTGACAGTGACCACCCGCATCACATAATGTTACAATATGAGGTAGGCCGAAAACTCAGCTGTTCGGTCGCCCGGTGAACATTTGCGTGCTAGTATCTCCAAAACGTGGTTTTGGAGTAATTTTAATAGGTTCACCATTTTGTTGTTTTTTATTTATTAAAAAGGGCAAATGATGGAGTATAATATATGAAAGGGATATCGAAAGATATGTACACCCCCCCCTGGCGCCTGTATCGACTAAGCAATAGTCAACCCCGCGTTACGCGGATGTCTGTAGGGAGCACAGTACTGGGCCCCGTTCAGAAAATTAACTGGGAAAAAATGGGATCAAGCCTGACGCACCTCGCAAGGGGACCCAACCATCCCTCGGCCCCTCCATTTCCGTGCCCACCCCCTCCCCCAACAAAAATAAGCTCAGAGCCTACCTAACAGTGAAAATAACAAGTTAGCCACCCATGGCTTCACCCGTGAAGTATCATACATACGGGATTTAGGTCTCAAAAACAGTTCAGAGCATGTCGCGTTTACAATATCCACATTAGGTTTTTACACATTGGTTGATCAGATTCTCTCCCCCTGTTTGTTTTGGAATTTGATAGGAGAAATGCGACTCGGCTACCAGCATGCATCAGGCCCTCAAACAACTAAATGTAGCAATAACTTATTTTTAAACAAGCATAACACGCAATAAAACGTACATTAGTATAGATACACAAGCTTTGAAATGTTCCATACTGGAGAAAGGGCAAAGGGTGCTCTTTGTCCCCATCGCCCCGGTGTCCTCATACAATTTTACCCTTAACATATATACATTGTTTTTTATATTTTGCTGTTTTTCGTTGTTTTTTATATTTTCTGTAGAGAAGCAAAATGCAGCTAGGCAAAGAGCACGCAGCAGGCTATCAACCTACATTGCTCTATGTCCTCTGTGCTCCAGCTGCATCCCACAATTTTACCATAAGCATATATACAGTTTGTGACAGAAAGTGCAATGTAACTTGGCGAGCGGTATACATCAAGCTATTGAGACTACCTAGCATTTCGTCCCCTCTGTTCCAGTTTTACCGGATGAATTGAACATATAACATATATACATTTATATTTTTTTTATTTTTATTTTTTTTGTGTTTTTTTTTTTGTCGTTTCGTTTCTAATATTATGGGGATAAGCAAAATAGTACGAAGCTAACAGCTTACTTCAGGTTCTAAAGACTGTCCTGGTCCCTGTCCCCCATGCCCCGGTGTCTGAACAAAAAAGCAAAGTGTAACTAGGCTATACGTGCAGACCGGGCTATCAAACTGCTGTGCCCCTTGTCACCATTGCTCCAGTTTCGGCAAACAATTCCGCCCTAAACAGATATACATTTTATACATTTTGTTATTATTTTTCAGTTTTTTTTTTTTTTTAAAGTTTAACTTATTTATATATTTGTTAAAGTGTTAGGTAACGGTGAGCAATACGTAGCCTGGTAAACCGGACACCTCAGGCTATCAAAGTGTTCCGCTCTGTATCCTCTCCGCTCCGGTGTTTACCACACCATTGTACCATAGACAAATTTACATTTTAAATTTTAAACAATTTCTTTAAGTGTATAGCTGCCACACCCCAGGCTCAGCAAGGGTGTAGCCACCATCACCCGTAAACCCCGACCCTCTCCAGTCCCCCCCGGGGGCGCAGGGCCTCAGCCGAGGAAAAAAGGACCAGGCCGGAGACCAGGCCCGGATAAACGGGGAGAGGAACCGAAGCCCCTACAGCCCCAACCAGGAAAAAGGCGCCCCCCGGGGGGAGGAAGCAGAGAGGTCGAGTGAGCATTATTAGGGAATAGGAGCAGGGGAAAGGGACCAGTAAGCAAACCAACCCGGAGAAGTCCAGTCCGATCCTCTCTCGTTGGAAGATTCGTCCCCAGGTAAGTAACACCCCGTGTTACAGGATAGAACTATAGGTAGAAGCAGCATAACCCGAAACCCCTCCCAAACCAACGGCAAGCCCTCCCAGACCCTCCCGGGCAGAAAAGAAAAAATACAGCCCGGTGACAGAGGAGGAGAAGGGCAGTCCTCAGCGCTCCTGTAACTTGAGGTAGGCGACTCCGCAGGCCCAAAGGGCATGGCCGGGTAGCGTCCACAGGGAGGGGGGGGGGGGGTACCAGGCAATAAAAAAGAAAAACATACCCACAACTTTGGGCCCCATCCCATACCCCACCCCAATTAAACTTTACGGAAAAAACCTCCAGCCTTCCGCAAGGCACTGGCCAGCATAAGCCGGGGAGACCAGGGACACCAGCTAGAAGGGAAAAACGATGCAGGCTACCTTCAACTGCGTCCCCGCGATCCTGCCTCCTTCCACTCCGACACCAAACGAGGGAGATCCTCCGGGTATATCACCAAATCGGGTAGGTCAGCAGGCGGATGTATGCCCAGGCCGTTGAGCATGCGGCGGGGGTCCCCTCCCGGTGCGAGTACGTGCACTCGATCTCCCCGGAACACCATCAGCTTGAAGGGGAATCCCCATGCATACCTGATGCCGGCTGCCCGCAAGGCCTCGGTGATGGGCCGCCAATCCCTCCTCCGTTGCAGCGTGGAGGGAGCTAGATCTTGAAAGAGGGTAATCACGTTACCGGCATATCGAATGGGCCCCTCTCGGCTCTTTTTCATCAACGCCTCCTTGGTGCGGTAGTATAAGAAGCGGACGACGACATCCCTCGGGGAGTTGACGTCGTTCCTCTGGCCCCTAAAGGCCCTGTGAGCCCTCTCCATGTGCCACTGATCGTCTGGCAATTGCGGAAGAAGCGGTTTCAGGACGGTGAACAGGAGCCCCTGTAAATCCTCACCAGCGCTCTCAGGTAGGCCCCGCAGGCGGACATTATTTCTCCGGGACCGGTTGGCTAGATCTTCAAAAGCAAGGTCCATCGCCACCAGCTGGGTCGCCATGCCATTTAGCCTGTCAACAACCGCGTTGTGGGCCTGAGTCGAGGCCTCCATGCGGTCTTCAAGTTTCGCGGTACGCTCTCCCAAGGCCCCAATCTCGGCCTGGAGGACCGCCGTGGATTTGGCGATTTCGCCTGCCAGGAACGTTTTCAACTCGGCCAGTTTAGCCAGTATAGTGTCCCGGTCGTCGGGGGAGGCCTCCCTGTCCGCACGAGGTGATGCCTGAGGGGTCGCTCCGGCGCCATCTTGGGGCCCCGACCGGCCCTGTTTCTGTGCCGACATGAGGTCTAGGACCGATCCGCCCGATTCCGTGCCCCGCTTTTGCTGTCTTTTAGGGGGGGGCCTCTTCTCCATGTCAGCAGATATCTTGGGGTAACCAAAAGTTGGGTAAGGTCGCTGATTTTAGCTATTTTGGGCGCGTTTCGCCGGGAGCTCTAGTGAGACACGTCTAGTCTCATCGACGGTCAGACCACGCCCCCCGTTGCCGCCATTTTAGTTGCGTCTGCGTCCGGCGCCCCATGGTTGGTGTCTGGCTAAGTGGCAGAGCGAGCAGGTAAGCCTTAGTGTCCGAGTCGTCCAGGGGCTCTAGGCCGTGAAGTATGGCCGACAAGTCTAGGCCTGTAGGCCCCAGACCTCCACTTTTGTTGTTTTGCTTTGGCGGTGTGTAGGAATGGCATAGAGTGCCTCTTGGTGTGCCCCTTAAGGTGAGCCGGTGCTTATATGAGCGATAATGGGGTGAGTCCCTCGAGAATCGTCTGATTATTCAGTTTCGAGATCGGTGCGTTGCGAGATGGCGACCGCTCCGGCTCAAGGTCAGGCTCCTCCCCTCTACTGCTCTAAGATTTAATCAGCGAACACACATAGTTTGCCATATGTTTTGCTTTACCTGCTTTTATGCTACATACTAATTCTCTTGCAAATACTATGTGAAGATGATATAGGCAAATGTTATTTGGAAATGTTAAATGCTAATTATATAGGCAAATGTAATAAGCAATTGTTATAAGCAAATGTTAAGAGCAGATGTTATATGCAAATGTAGGATCTCCATCTACTTAAGTGACTACAGCGATGACCCAGCTAGCGTGTACCTAGTCATGTGGATCTATAAAGCATAAATTGTTATACACTTGTTTCATTTAATTTAACTCTGACAATACACTCGGTTAGTTAAGCTAGATAAAAAATTTAAAAACTGTGCAATTTTTCATGCCACTGCTAAACATGTTTTAATCCTGCAATACGCTGTTGTGGCGTCTGTTGAAACCTTGTACCCACCCGCACAACAAAAATAAAGAATAAAAAAAAAATATATATATATATATATATATATATAAATATCAAAATACAGTTAGAATAAAATGTGATATATCTAATTTTGTTTTTAAAATGTTTTAATTATTTTTACGTTTTTTAATTTAATTATTTGTATTTTATAATATATATATATATATACACACAATATATATCGTTATTATATATATATTATATACGTGTGTAATTTAATTATAAGTGTATTTTTATATTAATACGTATATATTAATATAAGAATACACTTCGTTTGAGATATATATATATATATATATATATATATTTTACACACACATTTTTTTTTTAAATCTTTATTTTTGCAATGGCAGATCGTATGGTAAAGTAACATTTTGAGGCTTATGCAAAAGCCATATGATAGTACATATGTCAACTATATATTACAGAAAGGAAAAGACAGTAGAGAGTAATTTTGTTGAGGTTTTTCTTCCTGTTGTTGTGGTTGACATGGTCGCTCTCTGTCAGTTTAGTTTTTTGTAGTCAAAGTAGAACAATAACAGAAAACAAACAAGCAAGTAACCTTGGGGAGTGTTGCTTTCAACATGTTGTGTTGGAGTGGGGTTGTGTTTGTTGCAGTGGTGTGCAAGGGCTTTGTTAGCTGTTTTTATCGTGAGGTGTGAGCAGTATCTGAGTGTGTTAAGTTGGTAGAGCAATGAAAGAGTGGTTATGTAGTCGGCGGCACACACATTTTTAATTATATTTTCTTATTAACATTTTTTTAAATTTGATTTTACACTTGACACTTGCAGGGAGACTGCCTGTCAGCACAGACAGTCCCCGTGCAGGCAGGTACATAGGCATCTGTTGTGACCATGTGATCGATCTGTTGAGCGATCACATGGCCCGCGGGGTCCTAATTGGCTGCATGCAGTCTCCCCACACCGGGAGCAACGCCGACAATCGTACATCTTACCGTTATGACGGTTCAGGACCGTCACCGGTCCTCAAGGGGATTTTTACGATGACGGTCCTGAACAGTCAGCGGTCGGGAAGGGGTTAAACAAGACCTTGCTGTATATTAGCCATTTCTGACAAAGCACAGGGTTTATTACAATTGGTACTTCACAGGAGCTTGCTAAAATCATGTCCCTTCTTTACTCAGTGTTAACCTTTCAGATGATTACATGATATGATTATAATTGGTATTTATATAGCGCCAACTTATTCCGCTGCGCTTTACAATATTATAAAAAGGTGGGACATTTAACAATAAATGAGACAATTACAAAACTGTTACAGGAACAACGAGCTTACAGTCTAGAGAGGATGTGATGATAGTCTTGCAGTAAAGTTAAAACAATTATTATATTTCTATATTTAGAGCCCAATCTTAGAATGAATGTAAAAAAAACAAAAAACTATAGCACTAAACAGTAGTTGGATTATAATTAGATGGTTATATATCACCAGCTCTCTGTTCTATCCTATTACTATGTGTACTAATATACATAACGCCATGAAGTTTCAGAGCTATTTTGTGTTGTGTGTCTGGACAAACAGCCACTGCTGTATTGTGTCTGACACTACCATACTTGCATTTAAAGCAACGGTCCATGCATCTCAAGCACTTTAGCTGAAGTACTTTGTGTGTAAAGAGTGTGTCCTCTTATTTTTCCCCTTATTACAAAATGTGCAGATTTCAATAGAAATGAACCTTGTACTATATTTTAATATATATGTAATATTCTCTGGCAGGTTATTCCTTGTATGCAAAGTTCTATAGGAGAAATCAACTTGACCAAACTCTTTTTATATCTATGCTATAGTTAGTCAAGATAAGGCTGGACCTGAATAGCATCAGTATCTGCAAAACTCTCAATGCTATGATGAAAAAGCAACCCAAAACTTACTTAGAATTTATCGGAGATTGGCAGATGGCAAACAGCAGTCGGCGAATGTAATTTTATTTATTTATATTTGGTGCATTATTAGTCTTTGTGTTTATTAAAGAAGCAAATTTTATCTTCTACATTATTCTGTAATGTTGATGGCACTTATTCAATAAACATTGATTAATAAATAATCGAAAAATCTCTCTCTCATATATATATATATATATATATCTCAGCAAATCCAGTTATCTTCCATAAGTGATCTGAAGGTAGGGTATTATTATTATTGCCATTTATATAGCGCCAACATATTCCGTAGCGCTTTACAATATTATGAGAGGGGATTTACCTATAAAATAATAAATAGGACAATTACAAATAAACTTACAGGAACAATAGGTTGAAGAGGACCCTGCTCAATCGAGCTTACATTCTATAGGAGGTGGGGTGTAAAACACATTAGGACAGGAATTTGCAATCAAATAAGGTGGGCTGCCCTTTAGGAGAGGGCAAGAGACAGGTATGTGAGGTAAGGGTTAGTCTTGGAGGCCATAAGCTTAAATATAAAATTACCTGAAAATTGGTCGTCTGAGATAACGGATGCAGTCCGATGCATGCACATCTAATTGTGAAGGTCAGACATATACGATTTCCAATCATGGAACACAGATGCACAGGATTTCAACACTTGGAGAGTGCCAAAGGCCAAAACTGTATAGTTATATATATGCAATATCCATCAAAAATTACCAATAATCGCATAGTATAATCTAAAAATCAGGAACTCAATGTGCTATAATCGTTAATTTATAGAAGACAAAAATCCTGCTTTATTTTTAATCAAAATACATATTTTTTTGCACATTAAATTGTTGTTAGTGTATTGAATGACACTACAGTATTATTTTTCAGTTTTTTTTTTCACAGTAATATTTCACTCCATATGTCAAGAATATGAGCATTCTTTTACATTATACACTCTAGTTTACAGCAATTTATTACAGATAAATACCTCCTTACTCATTATTACCATTATTCTTATACTAAATAATAATTAGTAAGGGGGAAGGTGGTGAAATAAAATTAGATTATAGTTATATCAGGAACAGGCACAAGTGGCCAGATTTATGGATTAACTTCTACAGTCTTGGTTCCCAAACTGGGATAATATGGTAGTCGATAAGGCTACAGGTAATTTTGTTGTCTTAAGGGAGAATAAAAGAAAGATCTGTTTACACGGGGAGTAAAGTTTCTAAACTAGCTGTTAACATCCACTGCATCCATATTGTCACATTGATCTGCCAAACACCAGCTACTGCATTAAGCACAACACCTTCATACGGGAGTACCACAGCTCCTGGTTGGGGCTGAGTTGGTTGCCTATAAAATAATTCAGGCTTTTGGCTAAATTCAATATGCGTGTCATTGACTACTTATACACTGACTCGTGTCAGGGTCGTGGTGTGGAGTAGGAGTGGGGCTGGTTTAAAAGGTGACGGCTTGTTTGAAAAACAAGACATAAAACAGTGTGCATCTGCTTCCAGAAATATTTTATAAAAGGGCATTCCCAGCAGATGTGCAAAGTTGAGCCCTGAGCTTGTCTGCATCTCCAGCAGAGACCACGTTGGGACGGGTCAATTGCCTTCATCACTTGCCACATTCTGTATAACAAGGTAAGTAGCTTGTAAACCATTTCCTGGAAAGTGAGCAATGGTGTATTATCACATATATTCTGCAATTAAGCAGCAGAAAAATTATCCCTGGGCTCTTCCTGAACTAAGCTGGTGGTGGCAGCCTGGCCTGTGTTTGGAGAGTAGAGTATATATTTATATGCCAGTCTGGCATTGCAGTGTGTCAGACTGTGCTGCCAACATAATGTCAGTGTCATCTTCGAGCCTGCCCACGTGGTCCGCCAGACCCTGTATATCCTCATGCAGGCGTTGGATATCTGCCTTCACAGAAGCTTACTTCCTGCCGGTCTGTTTTAGTAGAGAGGGCCAAGCAAGCTCATCCAGTCTAGTCCTCCCAGCAGTAGTCGAGGTCCATCACTAACTCCGGTGAGACAGGCAGAGAGTATTTCAATTCAAGGCTTGTCTCTGTGTTTCAAGTGCAGCAATCGGGAACCACAATAAGGTTTCCCTGCAACCAGGTGATCAGAGTGCCATTTTCAGTGCAGTAGCCGATGGAAAAAACACTTGCCAGCGGAAGGTGAGTTGAAGCTCGGACTTCAAGCTGCCATCTTGCTCGGTGGCTCAGACAAGCCCCCGCAATAAGAAAAATTCATAAATATTTACAAAGATACAATAGATTTCTTCATATACCGAAAATGCACAAAATACTAGTAACATACTCACCCTTCCATACATTTCTGTAAAATATATACTGCAAAGGTATGCATACATCTTTCATTTCATGGTTAAAAAAAATAGAGAAAAAAGATAGATTGCATGGTTTATTAACTCCAAATAATCTACAATTAAAGTTACCAACAGTACAGTTTAAGAAGATAAATTCAATAAACAAGTTAAAGGATGTGTAGTCTTGTATTGACTGTTAGATCTTATGCTGGCAGCCATTTCTACAAACAAAATGGAGGCTCCAGGGAAAAACAGCAGGTGACTGACTCCTGGAGGCCTCACCGTCCACCATCGATATGAAATGCTGTTTTTTTTTTTTTTAACCCACCTCTGGCTAATACATAGGAAACCGCATTACCACTGCAGAAGACATATTTCTCTAATATACATAGAATCTATTCATACACAGGCAGGGAATCTGCAGTTTAAATAACTATACTGACACAGTGTTGGGATTGTGTCAGACGTTTCCTTCCCAGTTTAACCACTTAATCACTGGGTTTGGCAAGGCATTCTTCAGAATGTGAAACCTTCACTCACTCCACGGTGAGCTGGACACTGTCACTTTGAGTGTGATGATCATGCTTCCGAGCTGGAAAAAAATATGAAGATCAAGCAATCATTGAGCATCTGTTTTATAATCAATAGCAATAGATAAGAAAGGCCATCTCATAACAGAAAATAAGATAAAAAAAAAAACACATCTTCAAGTGACAGTTCTTAATAGTTAAATCAAAATAGAATTTATTCGATTAATAAATTGCAGATATTGCCACTTTTTATATATCTGCACACATAACATGTGTATTTATGTATACACACACAACGAAATTTCTGGCACTCTTCCCCTGTATCTTCAAATAAATTCCCCAAAAATTTGACCAGGGTGCTTCTCTGTGCTCAAATATGTAATCAGAAAAAAATGAGAGCACTCACTGGGTTTGTAGTAAATCTTATATTAAATCATCAGCACAAAAAATCAACGTTTCGACCGTCAAGCGGTCTTTATCAAGATGCCACAACAATGCACAAGTGAAATATATATCATACAATATTCAAAATATGTTAAACTTGCCCAATCACCAAGTAACCCCGTTAATTCGACCTTTCCTGTGTCAGACGCCGCTGAGTGCGTCCACCCGTACGTGCGTGATGACGTAATGTCATGTGACTTACAACCCGACATGTTGCCTAGTAACGGCAAAACACTGTGAATACGAGGATCGTGAGAGTTAAAACCATGCATGGAGGAGAAATTCTACTGTAATGAAATGTTTACATTAAACCTATTTTATATAAAAGCGGAAATAAATGTGCCACCAGTTTACATTAAGACACTGATGTACAGCTACTACCAGGCAGGGCCGCCATCAGGGGGTGACAACCATAACGGTTGTCACGGGCCCGGCGGCCCTGGGGGGCCCGGCCGCCCGGGCCCCACGTGTAGCGCATGCTGATGGGGCCCATCGGGTGGCCCACTCACTTAGGGCCACCCCATGGGCCCTGTATCTTCAGGGGCCCGGTCAGCGCTGCGGCCGTGCAATAGCGCGACCGGGCCCCTTTAAAAAAAATCCCAACCGCAAAGTACTGCTGGGAGGAAGTGGCCGTCACTTCCTCCCAGCTCCCTCCCCTCAGCACCGCGCGGGAGGCAAGAAGGACAGGCCTGCAGCCCGCAGGAGCCACGCCGACTCCCATCAGCCACAGCCTTCCACCTGCAAAAAAAGGTAAGAAAAAATAGCTGTATTTGTGTATGTATATCTGTGTGTATGTCAGAATGTCTGTGTGTATGTCAGAATGTCTGTGTATATGTTAGAATGTCTGTGTGTATGTCAGAATGTCTGTATGTATGTTAGAATGTCTGTATGTATGTTAGAATGTCTGTGTGTATGTTAGAATGTCTGTGTATATGTTAGAATGTCTGTATGTATGTTAGAATGTCTGTATGTATGTTAGTATGTCTGTATGTATGTTAGAATGTCTGTGTGTATGTTAGAATGTCTGTGTATATGTTAGAATGTCTGTGTATATGTTAGAATGTCTGTGTGTATGTTAGAATGTCTGTATGTATGTTAGAATGTCTGTGTGTATGTTAGAATGTCTGTATGTATGTTAGAATGTCTGTGTGTATGTCAGTATGTCTGTACGTATGTTAGTATGTCTGTATGTATGTTAGAATGTCTGTGTGTATGTTAGAATGTCTGTGTGTATGTTAGAATGTCTGTGTGTATGTTAGAATGTCTGTGTGTATGTTAGAATGTCTGTGTGTATGTCAGAATGTCTGTGTGTATGTCAGAATGTCTGTGTATATGTTAGAATGTCTGTGTGTATGTATGTTAGAATGTCTGTATGTATGTTAGTATGTCTGTATGTATGTTAGAATGTCTGTGTGTATGTCAGTATGTCTGTGTATATGTTAGAATGTCTGTGTGTATGTTAGAATGTCTGTATGTATGTTAGAATGTCTGTGTGTATGTCAGTATGTCTGTACGTATGTTAGTATGTCTGTGTGTATGTCAGAATGTCTGTATGTATGTTAGAATGTCTGTATGTATGTTAGAATGTCTGTGTGTATGTTAGAATGTCTGTGTGTATGTTAGAATGTCTGTGTATATGTTAGAATGTCTGTGTGTATGTTAGAATGTCTGTATGTATGTTAGAATGTCTGTATGTATGTTAGAATGTCTGTATGTATGTTAGAATGTCTGTGTGTATGTCAGTATGTCTGTACGTATGTTAGTATGTCTGTGTGTATGTCAGAATGTCTGTATGTATGTCAGAATGTCTGTATGTATGTTAGAATGTCTGTATGTATGTTAGAATGTCTGTGTGTATGTTAGAATGTCTGTGTGTATGTTAGTATGTCTGTGTGTATGTCAGAATGTCTGTATGTATGTTAGAATGTCTGTGTGTATGTCAGAATGTCTGTATGTATGTTAGAATGTCTGTATGTATGTTAGTATGTCTGTATGTATGTTAGAATGTCTGTGTGTATGTCAGTATGTCTGTGTATATGTTAGAATGTCTGTGTGTATGTTAGAATGTCTGTATGTATGTTAGAATGTCTGTGTGTATGTCAGTATGTCTGTACGTATGTTAGTATGTCTGTGTGTATGTCAGAATGTCTGTATGTATGTCAGAATGTCTGTATGTATGTTAGAATGTCTGTATGTATGTTAGAATGTCTGTGTGTATGTCAGTATGTCTGTGTATATGTTAGAATGTCTGTGTGTATGTTAGAATGTCTGTATGTATGTTAGAATGTCTGTGTGTATGTCAGTATGTCTGTACGTATGTTAGTATGTCTGTGTGTATGTCAGAATGTCTGTATGTATGTTAGAATGTCTGTATGTATGTTAGAATGTCTGTGTGCATGTTAGAATGTCTGTGTGTATGTTAGAATGTCTGTGTATATGTTAGAATGTCTGTGTGTATGTTAGAATGTCTGTATGTATGTTAGAATGTCTGTATGTATGTTAGAATGTCTGTATGTATGTTAGAATGTCTGTGTGTATGTCAGTATGTCTGTACGTATGTTAGTATGTCTGTGTGTATGTCAGAATGTCTGTATGTATGTCAGAATGTCTGTATGTATGTTAGAATGTCTGTATGTATGTTAGAATGTCTGTGTGTATGTTAGAATGTCTGTGTGTATGTTAGTATGTCTGTGTGTATGTCAGAATGTCTGTATGTATGTTAGAATGTCTGTGTGTATGTCAGAATGTCTGTATGTATGTTAGAATGTCTGTATGTATGTTAGTATGTCTGTATGTATGTTAGAATGTCTGTGTGTATGTCAGTATGTCTGTGTATATGTTAGAATGTCTGTGTGTATGTTAGAATGTCTGTATGTATGTTAGAATGTCTGTGTGTATGTCAGTATGTCTGTACGTATGTTAGTATGTCTGTGTGTATGTCAGAATGTCTGTATGTATGTCAGAATGTCTGTATGTATGTTAGAATGTCTGTATGTATGTTAGAATGTCTGTGTGTATGTTAGAATGTCTGTGTGTATGTTAGTATGTCTGTGTGTATGTCAGAATGTCTGTATGTATGTTAGAATGTCTGTGTGTATGTCAGAATGTCTGTATGTATGTTAGAATGTCTGTATGTATGTTAGTATGTCTGTATGTATGTTAGAATGTCTGTGTGTATGTCAGTATGTCTGTGTATATGTTAGAATGTCTGTGTGTATGTTAGAATGTCTGTATGTATGTTAGAATGTCTGTGTGTATGTCAGTATGTCTGTACGTATGTTAGTATGTCTGTGTGTATGTCAGAATGTCTGTATGTATGTCAGAATGTCTGTATGTATGTTAGAATGTCTGTATGTATGTTAGAATGTCTGTGTGTATGTTAGTATGTCTGTGTGTATGTCAGAATGTCTGTATGTATGTTAGAATGTCTGTATGTATGTTAGAATGTCTGTGTGTATGTTAGAATGTCCGTGTGTATGTTAGAATGTCTGTGTGTATGTCAGAATGTCTGTGACTGTCTGTGTGTGTATGTCAGTATGTCAGTGTGTCTATATGTATGTATGCCAGTATGAATTAATGTATGTCTGTGTGTATGTATGTGATGTCGGTGTATGTGTGTGTAAGTCCTCATGCATGTGTGTCTGTATGTATGTATGTTAGTATGTGTCTATCTGTCACTATGTATGCCTGTGTGTCTGTATATGTGTGTATGTCTCAGTATGTGTGTGTCAGTACGTATGCCTATATGCGTGTATTTCTGTTTCAGTATGTGTGTCTGTTAGTATGTATTTTTGTGTGTGTGTGTGTCTGTGTGTATTCCTGTGGGCGGGATTTGGAGGCGGACCCTGTGGGCGGGATTGGAGGCGGGCCCCAGGGGGCCCAGACCCTGAGCTGAGTTAGGGGCCCCAAAATTTCTGGTGGCGGCCCTGCTACCAGGCGCTCAGTGTCATGTAAATCAATCTATAAAAATGTGATGATTGTGGTGACATTCTGTCATCAAACTAATATGGTGACCAGGGGTCATGTGACCAAGCTCATGTATGCCTTTCTCACAGTGGGATAAGCTTTACCTTTGATATGGTAATTCAATACCTTTACAGGTCAGGAAAGAGATAACCACTCCCCCCTATCCACATTCCTTTTTGTTCCTTCTTGGCTGTGCTACTAAGCAGACCCTTAAGCAGACATGGGCTAATTATTATCATGGTGAACTGTGAGTGGGATCTGGTGATTTTATAAGATTTAGTTGTTATTGTTAGTTAGGTTGTTGTTGCTGTTGTTGTTGGTATAGTTAGTTAGATTGTGTGTCATTATTTGCATGTTGTTGTTGTTTTGTCTCTGAATAAATATTTGTTAAAGTAGACGGACCAGAGTTTATATGTGCATATGTACATAATAATTTATAGTTTGGTAATACACCACAATGATATGCAAAGTGTGGATGTCAAAGCTAACCATGTAATATGGGGCATAAGAATTATGAAAAATAACAACGTGTTGTGTAGATGTAATGAAAAGTTGTGGTGTGAATGTGAAGTGCCAAACAAAACAGCCTAAAAAAGCACACTGTGAAAAAACAAAATCATGCAACAAATGTGTCTAAGTGACGGAAATATGTGTAAGGAGATAAAGTAGCTAAACGACCACCCGGTGGGTCTTATACTGTAAAAAAGTGACAGAAGCAAAGACCAGCTGTTATAAATCTGCAACACAGACGTGTTATGATCTGCCCCCCCCAAAAAATTGTCACTAAAAAATATCACAAACTAAACACAAAATATCAGCATATGATTACTTAGAATGCTCTAAATAAACCATACTCTCTAATCAGACAACTGTCTATACTTATTAAAAATAGATCTAATGAATATTCAAAAAACAACTAAATTAATTATATTCATTAAGTCCTTTCGGTTGGACCGTGTCCAGATTCATAATCCAGAAAGTCTCTCTCTGTAATAAAGCCTTCAATCTATCACCGCCCCTGACCAATGGTGGAATATGATCAATCACAATTAATTTTAGGGTTGGTAAGCGATGTTGGAAGTGTCGAGGAAGTGTTTCGCAACAGGCTTCTCAGTCTTTCCACCCCGAAAGGCCGTCATAATTAATCCCTGACCTGTGGCCTCGGATGCGATCTCGTACTGTCATGTCTGTTTTGCCTACATAGTACTTGCCAAAAGGGCATGAAATAAGATAAATTACATGATCACTGAGGCAGGTTAAACAATGTTTAATCTGAATCCGTTTGCCTGTGTGTGGGTGTGCAAATGGAGATCCTGTAAGCATGTGTCCACAAGTGTTTTTTCACAGTGTGCTTTTTTTAGGCTGTTTTGTTTGGCACTTCACATTCACACCACAACTTTTCATTACATCTACACAACACGCTGTTATTTTTCATAATTCTTAGACCCCATATTACATGGTTAGCTTTGACATCCACACTTAGCAGATCATCACATTTTTATAGATTGATTTACATGACACTGAGCGCCTGGTAGTAGCTGTACATCAGTGTCTTAATGTAAACTGGTGGCACATTTATTTCTGCTTTTATATATAATAGGTTTAATGTAAACATTTCATTACAGTAGAATTTCTCCTCCATGCATGGTTTTAACTCTCACGATCCTCGTATTCACAGTGTTTTGACGTTACTAGGCAACATGTCGGGTTGTAAGTCACATCATTACGTCATCACGCACGTACGGGTGGACGCACTCAGCGGCGTCTGACACAGGAAAGGTCGGATTAACGGGGTTACTTGGTGATTGGGCAAGTTTAACATATTTTGAATATTGTATGATATATATTTCACTTGTGCATTGTTGTGGCATCTTGATAAAGACAGACGGTCGAAACTTTGATTTTTTTTTTGCTGATTTAATATAAGATTTACTACAAACCCAGTGAGTGCTCTCATTTTTTCTGATTATATATATATATATATATATATATATATATATATATATATATATATATATATACACACACACACACACACACATTTTCAATACGTTTTCCGTTTATCACCCTTAGCATTGGAACAGAACCAGGAATAGAAAACCAAACTATTTTTAACTTCATGAGGACCGGTTCAAGATCAAAGACCATTAACCCCTTCACTACCAAGCACTTTTTGACTGATTTGATTGCACACAAACAGAAAACCTAAACTGACGCAAACTGACATTTTTTTAACTTATTCTTTCAACCTTTATACAAGTATTATTGAAATGAAAACCTTTAGATAATATACAGTCATGCAATAGGTCACAGAGCATCTGAAATATTTGTATAAAAGCAAAAATGCTATTTTTCTTAAATATTTTTTGGAAAAGCTTTTCAATTTATTTATGGTTTTTAGATAAAAACCTCAAAATTCTTTTTTTTTTTTTTTTAATGAAAATATATATTTCAAAAATATTGAAACATTTTCAATTATATCATATTAAAAGTTTAGCCAAAAACATTAAATCATTTGAAATGCTTGTCTAAAAAGGTAAATCAAGGCTATGGTCAAATACCTTGTTTACAGGTAGTTTTAAAGTACCCTAAAAGCATTACTAGCAGTGCAGCTAACTGAAAAAGGCAACAGAAGGTAAAGCGAATGAGCATAATGCTAACAGTTAAACGGTAGATTGCATTTGTTACTTCTTTTACTGTTTGGAGGTGAGCAGACTTTTACAGCAAACATGCAGGTGTTAGATCAGGAAGAGTAACAAATATTTTCCTCTTTAGGCTTGCAATCATTCCAATAGTATAAATGAGGGTGCATGAGGCTTTACGGACTAAAAAATACATTAAGGTAAAAATGATGTATATACGGTACTGTATTCTGGTACTAAAGTGGTTATTAAGCATAATTCATACAATTCTTCTGTATGCTTTTTGAATAGCACAGTGTAGATGAGCTTATGTTATTAATTTAGAAGTCTTTATTAAAAAAAAGGACATTCACTAGCCAATACAAAATGTGGTTATTCAGCTGTGCAATGAGCAGCTCCCAGTGAACGGATATTGAGAACAGCCCAGCTCTGTTTTGCGGTTAAAAGCGTCAAAGTTATTAATATTACAGTTTTACGTTAACTGAACTGTACTGAAAACAGCATGATATACGTTATATTAGTTTATATAATCTAGTACCAACATCACATTGCTCGCAACGGTTTCCAAGCATTTACTTTTTAGACCGTTAGCATAAACATACAGGTCTTTAAAGCATTCAGGATCTGTTAGATGGCCCATATACGCATGTACATTGCTCCATAACAGATCCTGAATCAGATTAATAACAGACTACGCGATCACAAAATGGCAGCTCGCCTAAGAAGAGTTTCTTGATGCATATTAGGATTTTTTTGTCTTTACGCATTTTTAAATTCATGATTGCTGCGAAAATTTTCTCACTCTGTCATATAGATACTGTTTAAGTTGCCTAGTTACCAGCGGAAATCGCACAATTTGTTTTGCTTAGAAATGCAAAAATGCTCCCACGGAGTTAAAGACTACTGTTAATGGCTTAGTCAATAAGCTTTTTACGTCACTGCTTAATTGACATATAGTTGAGTGACCCTTCGCATCAGTTTCAGAATGCATATGCTATACATTGTTGTTTACTAAAATAGTCAGGCGATTGCATTATATGACGTAAACCAATAAGCTTCAATCTAACCATAGAAACAACCATGCTCATTGAGGCATATATATATATATATATATATATATAAAAACTATCAGCTCTGATGATTATGCATTCACTTCGCGGCATGCTTATTTTGCGATTAATTGGCCGCTGTCACAATGTTAATAGATAGGATTTTTCATTGCATGGAGACGCCTGTCTCATATAATAATATTACCATCTATGATTACCGTACCGCATGCTGTATTAAATTTCCTTAAATGCTTGTTTATTCTGACCTATGTGCCTCTGCGCAGGCAACCATATACTACATCTATCACCCTGTACTATGCCTGCTCATGCTTTTTTGCGACACCAATAAAAATATTCAAAACAAAATGTGGTTATTCACTAAACACTATGTTCATCAGCATTAGGGAGAACTTGTAGAGAAATTCAACTCTGGATGAGAATGCCCATGGATTATTAGCTTTCCAGGTCCATTTGCCAAAGAGCTTCAATAGCATTTAGCCCAGATCCTTCGGAACCTGTATGTTTCTTGGTAAAGAGGCAATCTCATTAATATTTTCTCATCACAATAAAAGTCTCCACAATACCAGAGTAGTTTTCTGTAATGTTTATACCACCATTAAAAATGGACTTGGACATGACTCTGATACCGGAGAAACTGACGGAAGCCAAGCACAGAGAGATGGACACAGGTTTCTTCAGGAAGGAAGAGATTCTTTATTGGATCACCGATCGGGACTCAGAGGGACTAGCGTCACCAAAATACAGCAAAGTCTGAGTACTGAATACATAGAGTACATTCCTTATATAGCACTGTAGCTCCTCCCACAATTAACTACACCCACACATACCCTTAACCTATTTAATAAATAGAGTCTAAACTCATCCATCCGGTCTAACCACGTGGCTCATCTGATACAAAGGAGAGGGACGCGTAATTCCAGTTCTTACATTCCTGCACCTGGTCAGTACAGTGATAACAGTATCTTAGCTACGTGTAATTAACTAACTGATACTACAAACACATATACATACATATGCCTTGTGGCAATCTTAGCCTGCTAAACTTGTATTTTACTGGAATTACATCACATTCCCCCCTTTGATGCCTCTGATATTTCACAATTACTTGAGGCATCACTTAACCTTGGTTTGCATATACCTCAGGTTACCATGAACCAGACCAGACTTATCTTATGATGTGAATCTTTTAACACTCATCTTCCTGCATTGGTTCTCCTTGATCTAGAGCCTTATACTTATATATCGCCATTATCTGTGCAGCAGCCTTCCTCTCTGCTATACTTCCTATCAGGCTTTGCACAGACCTAACTACTAAGGGTATAAGACACGGTAGGAGTAGACACAACAGTAAAATCAGTAGGACTCCACCTACCACTGCCTTAAGCCCTCCAAACCACTCATACCAGCTACCAAACCAACTACTTGGATTGTACCCTTTCCATACCTGAGTAGGCACATGCACTAGTTTAACCATATGGCTAGTAAGCTCAGCTATTGCTTGCCCTTCGTCATCTATTTGAAGACAGCAATTGCTCAGGTTAAACTTCCCACATACACCTCCCTCTACTGCCAAAAGGTAATCCAAGGCTAATCTATTTTGGTACACTGCTGTCCTCATCCTGGTATTATGCTTCGCTAGAAGATTGAGTGCTTGTGAGGTCTCATTAGTAATAATCTCAACCACCGCCTGTAATCTTATAATACGGTTGAGCATATAAATTGGGGTTCTATAACCAAAGGTACCATCTTCTGCCCACGTGGCTGGCCCATAATAATCTATGATACGCTGGGGAGGCCATTCATTATCTTCCCAGGTGCCTATCTCTAAGGGTCCCCTTTTCTTCCTATGATTCACATCATACACTTTAACACCTAAAGTCTCACCTGTTTCAATCGGTAACAAGAAGAAGGATGGTTTGAGCATACCCAACACACATGCCCCTTCCCAGTCCTGTGGCAACTCCGAATAGGCTTTCTTACCACAGATCCAGTACAAATTTGCTGGGGCTCTCCAGGTAGATGTGATGGATAAATCAAACCACACATCCTTTAAACTGGCATATCTAGCAAACGGGTTAGATGGTTCTGAGACATTTGAAGCCGACCACAAAGTTGTATTTTTAGTATCATCATCATAAGCTTTTTGCCCTAGACAAGTTAATTCTCCTACAGAAGTATTATACATTATTCCTTTCCTTGCTATGCAAACATAACCTATGATGGAGGTCTTTAATCTCCACTCAGATTTACCTCTAACACTCAAATGATAATCGGCTTGTGTAGATATTAGTTGGTCAACTGCCTCAGAACCGGACATTACCTCCTTTGCTTCCCAAGGCCATTGGTCTCCCATGTTAGTACCTCCACACACATAGCAGTTGGTAACATTAAGACTACCGGCAATACTTTCAGCTAGGTCAATGAACAGGTTTTTAGCGTTATGGGGGATCTTATTATCTATACTCATCTCTTCATAAAAGGAATGGTATACTTGATGAGTCTGGGAGGATACCGTATCAGTCTCTATTCCTATAAACAATAATGTCCCAGGATCTAAACCCGTCCCGTATATCTGAAACCCAAATAAATTTCCATACTTATCTAGGAACTTGTCGGGGTTATTAATAAGTATATGGACTGGGTTGCATTCCATAGACTTACAATAAGGGCTAGTCGGCAACTTAGTCACTATCATGTCTTTATCTACTGTCTGTCCCCAAGTCGCCCACCCCACACAAGACCAATATGGACAAAAGTTATAGTCTTTATTTGGGCATCTAGGACTCACATATTTATTTTTACTACTGGGACAAATATATTTATCATTAGACCCATACGTCCTCTCCCATCTAAGATCCCCACATACATTCCACGGTTTTCTACCACTTGATATCGCCTTACATGCATCAAATAGCAGAACACCCGAAGAATGTACGGATTCTAACACCGTCTTATTAATTAGGGTCCCCTGAGGATCTCCATTCCTGAGAGTCAACCAAATTGTACGAGGTTGATACTCTGGACTGAAGCACTTAGGTTCTCCTACTCCTAAATGGCACACACTATAGTCTATATTTAGGTATCTACATCTTGATACCTCTCCTTTACATTCGTATTGTGAATGCCAAATTAGGGTTTGGGAAATATGGTTACCTGTTCTCGTAGTCTTAATGCATACCTCACAGCTAGGAGTGTCGGTACCTCTACCTTCCTGAATATAAAAACACATATAAATAAACACAATCAAAAGCACATCTTTCGCCGTCATCCTCAGTCTTCGTCCGTGCGATGGAACCTCAGCTTCCAGGATGTGAGGGCTGCAGGGAATGGAGTTCTGCTCGTCTTCACAGGTGTCCCTTCGAGACTTTCCTGGCTTATACACTATGTGTTGGTAAGCGGACAGGCTTTATTATGGCCTTCTCACTCACACCTGTAACAATAAAATTTGTAATCCACAATAATTCCTCGTTACTCCGACTGAGTAGTGCGTTTCAACCGGATCTTGCAGGGATTCTCTGGATCTGCTGTAATTTGCCAAGAATCGACTGCTGCTGGTTTAACCCTGGAGTGATGTATCCACGGAGTTACTTCGGCTACTTTTATCGCTGTAGGGGTAGACAAAAGAACAACATAAGGACCTCTCCACTTGGGCCCTAACGGTACATTATTCCACTCTTTAATCCACACTTGGTCTCCTGGATGATAACTATGAACAGGGGGATAAATATTCACAGGTAATCTATCTTGTACCCATTTCTGTACCTCCTCCATAGTCTTACCCAACTCTACAACCTGCTGCCGGGTAATTCCTTCTCCCAACTGACTCAAGTCCCCCCTTAAGTTACCAAGTACGGGAGGTGGTCGCCCATACATGATTTCAAAAGGAGAGAGGCCCATCCTTCTGGTAGGGGTACTGCGGATTCGCAATAAAGCTATGGGTAAGAGAACGTTCCACTTAAGTTGGGTTTCCTGACACATTTTAGCCAACTGGTTCTTTATAGTTCTATTCATTCTCTCTACCTTACCAGAACTCTGGGGTCTATATGCAGTATGAAGCCTCCACTTTATACCAAGCATATGAGTCAGTTGTTGTAGGCACTGATGAACAAAAGCTGGACCATTGTCCGATCCTATAGAACAGGGTAGTCCATATCGGGGTATTATTTCTCGTAGCAGGAATCTTACAACTTCTCCTGCTTTCTCTGTACGAGTAGGACATGCTTCTACCCAGCCTGAATAGGTGCACACAATTACCAACAGGTAACGATGTCCACCCGATTTAGGCATTACTGTAAAGTCTATTTGTAGATCGGACATGGGGAGTCCCCCCATAAACTGGACTCCTGGTGGCTTTACTGGTCCTTGTCTTGCATTATTCTTAGCACACGTTACACATCTGCGTACAATGGCCTGAGTCAAGTTGGACAATCTTGGTATGTAGAAATGTTTCCTGAGAGATTCTTCAGTACTGTCTCTCCCAGAATGTGTCCCGTTGTGATAATTTTGGACAATTTCTACCGCTAGTGATGCTGGTATGACTATTCTTCCATCTTCTAGCTGATACCACTTGTTCTCCAAATACTTTCCCGGTTCAGTCTTTAACCACTCCTCTTCTTGAGCTGTATAAACTGGAGTCCATTGGGACAGTGGAGTTGGTATAAGAGCAGCTATATGCCCCACATACTCCTGTCTTCCTGATTCAGCAGCACGCTTAGCTGCACTATCTGCCATCCGATTTCCCTTGGTTACATCACCATCTCCTCTCAGATGCGCTCGACAATGTATGATACCGACTTCTTTCGGCTCCCACACTGCTTCCAATAGTTGTAGGATTTCAGCTGCGTACTTGATTTCTTTGCCTTCTGAATTCAGTAGTCCTCTTTCTTTATACAAAGCTCCGTGGGCATGAGTGGTTAAAAACGCATACTTAGAGTCCGTATAGATATTTACTCTTAAACCTTCAGCCAATTGTAACGCTCGTGTTAGTGCTATTAATTCTGCCTTTTGTGCTGATGTTCCTTTCGCCAGTGGCCGAGCTTCTATCACCTTGTCTATTGTTGTCACTGCATATCCTGCATAGCGGATCCCTTCTTTCACATAACTACTGCCGTCGGTGTAATATTGAACATCGGGGTTCTGGATGGGAAAATCACGAAGATCTGGTCTACTTGAAAATACTTCATCCATTACTTCCAAACAATCATGTTGACTTTCAGTAGGTTGCGGCAAAAGGGTAGCTGGATTTAAGGTGTTTACAGTCTCTAAATGCACTCTTGGGTTTTCACACAACATTGCTTGATACTTGGTCATACGGCTGTTACTAAACCAATGATTTCCTTTGTAATCCAACAACGTCTGTACTGCATGTGGGACTCGTACATAAAGTTCTTGACCCAGAGTGAGTTTATCGGCTTCAGCTACTAGCAGGGCGGCTGCAGCTACGGCTCTTAGACAAGGTGGAAGTCCGCTGGCCACTGCATCCAGTTGCTTAGACATGTAGGCAACAGGTCTTTGCCATGATCCCAAGTACTGTGTCAATACTCCCACAGCCATTCTTCTTTGCTCGTGTACATATAAGTAGAATGGTCGTGTGTGATCAGGTAGACCTAATGCTGGGGCACTCATCAAAGCCTTCTTCACATCTTCAAATGCTGTTTGCTGTTCTTGGGTCCATAAGAAGGGGTCGTGCTCTGTACCTTTGATGGCTGCGTACAGAGGTTTTGCCAGTATCGCATAGCTGGGAATCCATATCCTACAGAAGCCTGCTGCCCCCAAGAATTCTCGCACTTGTCTTCTATTCTTGGGTATTGGTATTTGGCAGACAGCTTCTTTTCTCTCTGGCCCCATAATCCTTTGACCTTCAGAGATATGGAATCCCAGATACTTGACAGTTGGCAAACACAACTGAGCCTTCTTCCTGGACACCTTGTATCCTGCCTTCCAGAGAATATGTAGTAGATCGTGCGTTGCTTGCTGACATTTTTCTTTTGTAACTGCTGCTATCAACAAGTCATCTACATATTGTAATAATACACATTCTCCTGGGATAGACTCGAAATCCAGTAGATCTTGACTTAGAGCTGAACCAAATAGGGTAGGTGAATTTTTAAACCCTTGGGGCAGTCTTGTCCAAGTCATTTGGCGTTTTGAGCCCGTTACAGCGTTCTCCCATTGGAAAGCGAAAATACATTGGCTTTCTGCGGCAATTCGGAGGCAAAAGAAGGCATCTTTGAGATCTAAGACTGTGAAGTAAGTAGCCCCGCCCGGAATTAAAGCAAGCAGGTTATATGGATTGGGTACAACTGGATGTATGCTAACAACCGCATCATTGACTGCTCTTAAGTCCTGTACAGGTCGATACTCATCTGTACCGGGCTTTTGAACAGGCAGCAATGGGGTGTTCCAGGGGGAAGTACAGAATTTTAGGATACCATACCGTATGAACTTATCCAGATAGGATTGGATGTTCTTCTTAGCCTTCTGCGGAATGTGATATTGTCTTAGGCTCACTGGATAAACCCCATGTTTCAGTTCAATTTTTATTGGTGGAATATTGCGGGCCAGTCCTGGTGGGTTGTTCTCTGCCCAAACTCCTGGTATGTTAAACAATGTCTCATCACTCCTAGGGTTTTGGCTAGTCAACACTGTATAAAGTCGCCACTCTTCTTCCTTTGGTACGGATAAAGTCATAATACCTGAAGGTCCATTAAACTTTAAGGATGTTGTTCCATTTGGTAGGAACGTAATCTGCGCTTGTAATTTTGATAGCATATCACGTCCCAGCAATTGGACTGGACATTCAGGCATATAAAGGAATTGGTGTTTTACTACGTGGCCTCCCAATGTACAGAGTCGACTTTTAAGAACCGGTTTTTCAGCACTTCTTCCAGTTGCTCCTATCACAGTAATAGTCCTTCCAGATGGAGGAGCAACTAGATTAGTCACCACTGAATGTTCAGCACCAGTGTCGATCATGAACGCACTCCTTTTCCCCCCTATTGATACATCGACCATAGGCTCCGCTCGACCAAGGGGGATGGAGCCCGGTCGGTATCAATAGTCCTCCATGACAGTGTCATCCAATCCTACAAAGTCCCTACCTTCTCTATCGCGGGACCTTTGCGCTGCTGGAATATACCTGTCTTCCCTAACACTTCCTCTGTTCCCATTACTCCCTCTATAACCATTACTCCCTCCGGGGCCTCCTCTACCTCTCGCTCTACCTCTAAAGTTTCCGTAGCCTGCCCTGGGTTGGTCTCTCTCGTACTGCTCTCTTTGCGGACATTCGTTCCTCCAATGCCCTTCTTCCTTGCAATACGCGCATTGATCCCTACTCAAAGGCTCCCTACTCCATCTATTATTGCCTCTATCTGGGCCCCGTTTATCTACGCCTGCGATCGCTACCGCTAGCATATCAGCCTTTTTACGCATCTTGCGCTCTTCCTCTTTCTTACTTTCTGTATCCCTGTTCATATAGACCTTATTTGCTACCTCCATTAGTTGGGTGATGGACATACCTGCAAACCCTTCTAACTTTTGTAGCTTGCGCTTAATATCTCCGTATGCTTGGCTGACAAAGGCGGAGTTAACCATTCGGGAATTGTCTGCGTCTTCCGGATTAAAGGGGGTATACAAGCGGTATGCCTCCAATAATCGGTCATAAAAGACACTGGGCGCTTCATCGCTTTTCTGGATCACCTCAACTGTCTTCGACATGTTAATGGCTTTCTTTCCTCCGGCTTTCATGCCAGCAATTATAGCGTCTCTATAGGCTCTGAGTTGAACCATATCAGCACCATTTACGTTCCAATCGGGATCGGTGTTGGGATAGTGTGTCGCGGCCCATGCTGCTGGATTGGCTTGGTTCAAAGCACGGGCTCTATCCTCTAATGCTTTAATGGCTGCTTGATTTATTCTTGTCCTTTCCTCATTGTTAAATAAAGTCATTAGTAACTGCTGGCAATCAGCCCATGTCGGATTATGCGTCTGTACTATTGAGGTGAACAGATCAGTCATAGCTTGTGGTTTCTCAGTATACGAGGAATTATGGGTCTTCCAGTTTAAAAGATCGGTTGTGGTAAATGGGACATATACGAAGACTGGGTCAGCGTGTGCCATTTGACCTGCGGCATCGATATAAGCTGACCCGGGATTCAGACGAAGAGGCATCTGATAGTGCTTTAATTGTTGGGCACCAGTCAACTGTCGGGTTTGGATGGGGCTACGTAGAGAGGCGTCAGTCATGGGTTCCGGTCGGGGAGAGATAGGGTATGGGGATGTGGGAGGTCGGTTTTGGGAAAAGGTCGTAAATAAAACACTTCGAGCCGAGCTAGATGAAGCTTGACCGGAAGTCTGAAGTGGCGCCAAATCAGGATATTCGTTTCTAATGGGGGTGGATTCTGGTTCCGGAAGGGGAGATTTAGTACGAGGGGGGGTGGATCCTGTACTGGAGGAGGAAGCGGAAGTGGATGAGGGTAATGAGGGGAGGGGTGCAGGACTTCCTGCGTTTGCGTCACTTCTTCTTAACGGAAAGTAAGGGGGCGGCAAAGGGATCTCGGACTCAGGGGGCGTGTCCAAAATGGGCCTAACACCAGTCCTAGTGGACGAGCAAGTCCTAGCTACCATGAGGCGACACTGCTCCTCGTGGCATGTCTGGAGCCATTTTGGCGAGTCATTTACGGCCTGTCTCCAACAGTCAATATAAGGAAACTGGCCGTAAAGTTCAGGCCTACCCGATACAGCCACGTGTAAGCGCTGTACCAGAGTTGGATCCAAACTGCCACGTGGCGGCCATGCCGCAACCAAAGTAGGCCACTCCCTAGTACACAAAGTGACCAAACGTACAGGAGACATCTTTACCCCAAAATCACAAACTTTGAATCCCTTTTTAAAATTCTTAACCATACATCCTAAGGGATCCGGAATCGTTGACTGCGACGCACCCATACTTAACAATGGAACGTCGTCGACAACGAATACTATACACGCGTACTATTCAACAGTCACACCCGTTTCCTCTGGCAACAGCACCACGTGGTACGGTTACCAAGTGAAACGTACACAATAACAATAAACACTCAGGGAATTCCCGTACACACACAGCTGTTACACCAGTCACTATATAATCAATATTATGCCCTTTGGCGTAACTATACAGTCACCCACGCTATAATTCTCTATATACGAATTACCCGTCTATAACACACCCCAGTAACATCGTCTTTTACAAATAGCGGTTACAGTACGGTTAGCATAGGTCAAAGCACAAGTTAAGGTCACAATACAATTATTAGTGGTTATGGTGTTAAACATGCAATGGACGACAATGATTAGTACTTATTATATAATGTCAGTAAATATACAGGGTTATGGTACCGTGCACTATAATACAGCAACACACTATTAACACTCTCGCTAGACGGCTGAGCTCGCGCTATCTAACAAGATATACACTTTACTAAAACAATCGTTAACACATTTACAATTCCCAACTAAACTATTGGCCAGTACCTTGAATGGACTACCTAAAACTATATACACCCGTTTTGGTTAGCCACACTGCCCAATCACCACATATATAGCGAGCTAGAGAACCGAATTTACACAGGCGCCTCTTAGTCGCACTATCAAAAGTCTAGTGGGTTCCAAATTTACACGCCTTCCCACTTAGCCCAGATAGGATGAGAACTAGCGAACCGAATTTACACAGGCGCCGCTTAGTCTCCCGGTCCCTCCGACCTAGCGAACGTAATATACACCCTAGAACGCTAGTCTAGACAAGACACCGGTGTCCGGCTAGGGCTATTTACACCAGGACCCCGCCTGACTAACCAAATCAAACGGTCTGACTAAAGAGCGTTCGATCGAGCGGTGCGCCTTCGCTCCTTCCCTCCGACAGAGGGGGCAGATACACAGATTCAAAACCCCTTTGGGCCTACCGCACAATCGGTATACCCCTAGTGGGTCCTGCCGTCTAAAACAGCAGTTGTCTTACCTCCTCGTTCCTGAACCTGAGTTCACACTCATCGACGGGGACACCCCAGCACTTCTCACGTAGAGGCCGATGATCTCCTGGACAACAGACCAGTGGCGCCGAGACGAAGGGAGGTCCACGCAGAAGTTCAGGGGTGCAGCCGTAGAGAACGTGGGCAAAGATAGACCGTCTCACGCCTCTGCCTCTCAGCTACCGTTGAACGATGAGTTTCCCGGCCAATGCACCAAATGATACCGGAGAAACTGACGGAAGCCAAGCACAGAGAGATGGACACAGGTTTCTTCAGGAAGGAAGAGATTCTTTATTGGATCACCGATCGGGACTCAGAGGGACTAGCGTCACCAAAATACAGCAAAGTCTGAGTACTGAATACATAGAGTACATTCCTTATATAGCACTGTAGCTCCTCCCACAATTAACTACACCCACACATACCCTTAACCTATTTAATAAATAGAGTCTAAACTCATCCATCCGGTCTAACCACGTGGCTCATCTGATACAAAGGAGAGGGACGCGTAATTCCAGTTCTTACATTCCTGCACCTGGTCAGTACAGTGATAACAGTATCTTAGCTACGTGTAATTAACTAACTGATACTACAAACACATATACATACATATGCCTTGTGGCAATCTTAGCCTGCTAAACTTGTATTTTACTGGAATTACATCACAACTCCACAAGGGCCCAGAAAGGTGCCCTGGCTGGAGGTCCTCGGGGGACATAATGGAAACCAGAAAAAAACTACATGAAGCTGTAGTTGTTCTGGTGACTATAATGTCCCTTTAAGGTCCAAATGCCTATACTGGAAAAAAATCCAACTCATCTATTCTTTCAGTTTGGCTACTCTGGCCTTAAATTTGAAATTAACGTTGAATTCTCACTGTAGTAAAAAAACCAGTAGATGATAAAGTAAATGCCACTTAAATTGACCCAGACACTTCAGGAGTTATTTATTCTACTAATTAAGAATCTGATCCTAGAGAGGAAATCATAACACTCCATCTATAGTGGTGTATTCGGTGGCAATGTATAGTGCTTGCCTTGTTGAATATCAATTTAAATTTGGCCTATGCATAGAAATCTCACCAATGTAATACATCTCCAGCTGCTGACGCAAGCGAACCTTCTTGATGTCATCATAGAAGTTTGTCTCAGAGGTTTCAACGGTAGGGGGCACTGTGAAAATTCTCATAATCTTTCTTTTATTCCTAGACAAACACAGACACAGACACAATAAAATTATATATATATATATATAAAAAACAAAACAAAAAAAAACACACACAATTTCATATACTATAAAGATGCCAAGGGTGCCAACCCGGAGGTATGCATATTTTTTTGTGATGTGGGTTCCCCACCCCCGCACAATTTATTTTATTTTTTGAAAGAAAATAAATGCTGTGAAATTAACAGTTTTCTTTCAAAATGTGCCTAAATACAGTTTGCCATATTCCTGAAAAAAACAGTTTGCCATGTGGTACTTTCAAGGAAAAAAAATGTGATTGCTTTCAAAGTGTAGCTGAAGAATAGAGGAGACCATTTAGAAAATTGCAAAAACAAGCTTAACTCACTTTCTTGCATACATGAAGAGTCCAAAACTAACAAGAATTACTATCAAGTAGACGTTGGTTGCCTCATTCCATGCTTCGTGAACAGAATAGTCAATAGTACCATCATCAGCCATTAGACCGTATCCTCCAGCCATATTCTGTGCAATAGAAAAATAGGTTAGAACTAAATATTTTAGGAGCAACAATATTGACACCGTGTCCGAGAAGTACGTGTTGATAATACAATGCGATAACCAAATTGAACACATAGTAATATTCTACAGCTATTTTATCATACATTGTTCCCAATTAAACACCTGCATCTTTGTATTAAAAGACCACTAAAGTCTCCAAGAACACTTTGTCTTAATGAAGTGGTCTGGGTGCAGTGGTCCTGTAGTTTTAAACCTTTAAAGGAACACTATAGTCACCTAAATTACTTTAGCTAAATAAAAGCAGTTTTAGTGTATAGATCATTCCCCTGCAATTTCACTGCTCAATTCACTGTCATTTAGGAGTTCAATCACATTGTTTCTGTTTATGCAGCCCTAGCCACACCTCCCCTGGCTATGATTGACAGAGCCTGCATGAAAAAAAAAACTAGTTTCCCTTTCAAACAGATGTAATTTACCTTAAATAATTGTATCTCAATCTCTAAATTAAACTTTAATCACATACAGGAGGCTCTTGCAGGGTCTAGCAAGCTATTAACATAACAGGGGATAAGAAAATCTTAATTAAACAGAACTTGCAATAAAGAAAGCCTAAATAGGGCTCTCTTTACAGGAAGTGTTTATGGAAGGCTGTGCAAGTCACATGCAGGGAGGTGTGACTAGGGTTCATAAATAAAGGGATTTAACACCTAAATGGCAGAGGATTGAGCAGTGAGGCTGCAGGGGCATGTTCTATACACCAAAACTGCTTCATTAAGCTAAAGTTGTTCAGGTGACTAAAGTGTCCCTTTAAGGTAGAACTCAGTCACTTGAGGTTGCAGCTCAAAGGAAAGAATTGGATTCAATGCTTTCCTATGAGAAGCAATGAGATGCATGTGGTCCGCAGCGCATGCACATCGGATCCCCAATACTCTTCTATGAAGTCACAGGCGGTGGAAAAGGTCAGCAGCTCAATGGGCGTCTCAGTGGTGGAAAAGGGTTAGTAAAATACCATTGTAGTGCAAATAGGGGTCAGGGAGGACTTTTAGTATTGGGGGTAAATAATTCACACTTTTTATTTTTATAAATACTAGTCTGCAACTTCTGGGGAATTTACAGTTTTACCTTGCTATTTACGCCATTAAGCCTCTGTATGGTGTTTTATTTGTATATTCTGCGTTTTGTGGAGTTTGGGTGGCAGCAGGTTTTTTTTTGTGTGTGTTTTATGTCTTTGTTAGTTTATGAATTTATTTTAGCTTCTGCAAGGCTATCTCCTGAGGCAAGAACCTGGCTGAGGCCTCACAGTCAATCCTGGACGTCATTGTTTTTCTCCCTTATGGCAGCACTATATGTATTTCATAAAGCCCTGAGCAGGAGAGATTTGGTGGTATGTAGTAGATATGCTGGCACTAACAACACCCAGATTGCACTACTTATATTTCTACTGGATTTTGGAAAATAAAAATATATAAATGACGTTTTTGTGCACATAAGTAAAACGCACTATGCAGCCTTAATTAATTTATTGAGTTGCATTACTCATGTGTAAAAATACAAAATACGCACAATACTACCACAAAAGTATGTGTGCATACAATGTAATATAATAGCTTGCTGTTAAATGCTTGAGAGATAAAAGGTGAAAGAAAGGATGCTGCTAGGTGTGTCGCTTTAAAAGGGCTTTACAAATAAGCAAATGGATACATTGAATCGTCTATTATGTACTTACAGGATGGCCTGGATGCAATGAAAAGTTCCTTCCTCACCTGAAAAACAGAAATAAACAGAGTTGAGGCAAACAAAAAGTAAAATAATTTGTGCTGGTGCCAGTGCTGTTTTTTTAAGCCAGGCAAATTGTATGTCTTTTAATTATGACATCACCCATGCAAGTTGGCTATGACATCACATTTGTTTTATCAACAGAGTCATTGAGGCAGCAGCCATGCATTGAAACAGTTTGTTGCTACCACTTTTCCTTATGAATATATATTGGTATAATGACAAGGAAAGAGCTTTTACATGCTACTGCGGACCTCAGATCAACTTGGAAGGCTGCTCACAGGTTAAGGTCCTTTTGACTTTTTTTGTTGTTGTATATCAGGCTTCCCCAAACTCCAGCCCTCCAGATGTTGCTGAACTACAACTCTCATGATTCTCAGCCTGTGTCATTCATAGAATCATGGGAGTTATAGTTCAGCAACATCTGGAGGGCCGGAGTTTGGGGAAGCCTGCTTTATATAGTGCTTCAGACTTCAAATATTCAGACTTACCTGTTACGAGTGCACCTCACTGTAACAGGTAAGCAAGCAAATTTTAAAAGGAAGAAAAAAATCCTTCACCTAGTAATATTACTCATTTATCTTGTTTTGATAATGGAATTGATATTAAAATCATAAGGAAAAAACTGAGCATTACGTATCTCAAAAGGAGGGGAAAAAAATATCAGAAAGATTGATTTTTTTTTGGCAAATTACAAAAAAAAGCAGAAATAAGTCATCAATGTATAAAAGGGTGGAGTAACATCTTTATGAAATATGAGATCCGTATAAGTGGAGCGCCAGAAAATGTCAGATATATAGTAGATATGAGAAAGGGTAAAACAAATAGGAGACCTAACTACCTATTAATAAAATACATACAAAATATAGGAGAATACCCTTAATCTCTGTCAAACTTCAAAGTATATTACCAAAGGATGATATCCTACGGCAAATGATATTCTATTTCAGTGACAATATATATTACATGAAAAAGAATAATCTCATAGAACAGAAAACTATATATGTGAAAGTGGATGAAACAGACTTAAATGCAAATAAAAGTCCAGTGAGAAGTCTGTGTAGTTGATAAATCCAGGTGATCTCCCTGGATGCTGCTATTCCATGATATAGCTCCAGTCCATTAAATATAAATGACAGAAAAAAACAGAAATTAGATGATAGAACCTATACAATTATTATACACTATATACCAACGAAAGGATTAGTGCTAAAATTTAATTTATTAAAATCATAGCTTCATAAAACATGAAAACTAACATGTAAAAACTACAAAGACTCTCTGTGGTCTATATGATCTCTAAAACAGAGAGAGCATGAGAAGTGCCGACCTTGAATGTATTGCTCGGCGTCCCGAGTCAGTAGAAGTGGAAGTTTACTGATAACAGACGTGAAGGCAGAGACTCAGTGCTGGCTCTCAGTGATGGTCGTGCAGTCTTCTCCAAACGCGTTTCGCCGTTACCGCGGCTTTTTCAATGGATACAGACTGCTTATTGCTCTCTTCTTATATAGCGACATAATCAATCAATTTGCAACAATATAAATATACAGTGTATTACATCTATAGTGATATCACTCGGTTATAATGTTAAATACAATATTAATCATCCAAAAGGAAATTCACATATGTGTATTAGATAACCAAGAGAAAATTAAAAGAAAAAATTAAAACGTGTAACTCTATGTGTTTACACATCACATATATAATGTCTTAAAGGGAAAAAAAAAAGGTCATCTGTCTCTAGCCATCTTATAAAAAGGGAAAGTGCATCAATGGAGAGGTGGATATTCAACCCAAAAAATGGCATAATTCAAACTCTGCATTTAATCCGTTTGGTTGTAGTGTATCTAAGTTGTAAATCCATTTCATCTCTTCTATTCCTAGTTGTTTATTATAGTCCCCACCTCTCCAATTTTTCTTCACTTTGCAGATAGCCTTGAAATTGAGGAGACTCATATCTGATTGATGATATTGCGCAAAATGAGATAATACAGTATGTTGTAGATACTTCTTTTTGATGTTCAGCATATGTTCTCTAATTCTGATATATAGTTTCCTCTTGGTCCTCCCTACGTACTGGAGCCCACATGGGCACTTAAGTACGTAGATCACATTAGTACTATGGCACGTAATGAAATCCCTGATCTTAAAATTTTCATGTGACTTACTTGAGTTTCTTTTTGGAATCTCATATACTCCTTTCGTGATTTTCAGCTTACTAGTTCTACAGGAAATACAATCCTGACAGTAGAAAAAAACTTTTTTCTTTGGTCCTATATTTTCTTCTTTTCTTTTGAGGTGGTTGTTAGTTAATTTCCTCTTGATATTCTTAGCTCCCCTAAAGATTATGCGTGGTTTTTCTGGTAGGCTACTAGCAAGTAGTTTGTCCTTCTTCAGTAAATGCCAGTGTTTTCGAAGTATCCTCTTAAGTTGAATATTTTCCTTGTTATAATCCAGGATTATCGCTGGAAACTTCTTATCTGACTCTGATGTCTCTATCTTTCTTTTTTCTTCCAGTAGGTCACTCTGTTCTAGTTTTTCCACCTTCACAAGTGCATCATGTACTTCCGCAGAATCATAGTTTTGGGCTAAAAAATTTTCTCTCACATTTTTTGCTTGTTCCATAAACACTCGATGGTCTGTGCAATTACGTCTTAATCTTCTAAATTCATTATATGGAACATTCTTTAACCATGTAGGAAGATGACAGCTTTCTTTTAAGATAAAGCTGTTCACATCAACTTCTTTGAAGTGGGTTTTAGTTTTAATCACGTCAGACTCTATATAAATGGTGAGATCCAAAAATTCAACCTCCGATCTGCTGTATAATGAATTTAGAAGATTAAGACGTAATTGCACAGACCATCGAGTGTTTATGGAACAAGCAAAAAACGTGGGAGAAATTTTTTTAGCCAAAAACTATGATTCTGCGGAAGAGGATACTTCGAAAACACTGGCATTTACTGAAGAAGGACAAACTACTTGCTAGTAGCCTACCAGAAAAACCACGCATAATCTTTAGGGGAGCTAAGAATATCAAGAGGAAATTAACTAACAACCACCTCAAAAGAAAAGAAGAAAATATAGGACCAAAGAAAAAAGTTTTTTTCTACTGTCAGGATTGTATTTCCTGTAGAACTAGTAAGCTGAAAATCACGAAAGGAGTATATGAGATTCCAAAAAGAAACTCAAGTAAGTCACATGAAAATTTTAAGATCAGGGATTTCATTACGTGCCATAGTACTAATGTGATCTACGTACTTAAGTGCCCATGTGGGCTCCAGTACGTAGGGAGGACCAAGAGGAAACTATATATCAGAATTAGAGAACATATGCTGAACATCAAAAAGAAGTATCTACAACATACTGTATTATCTCATTTTGCGCAATATCATCAATCAGATATGAGTCTCCTCAATTTCAAGGCTATCTGCAAAGTGAAGAAAAATTGGAGAGGTGGGGACTATAATAAACAACTAGGAATAGAAGAGATGAAATGGATTTACAACTTAGATACACTACAACCAAACGGATTAAATGCAGAGTTTGAATTATGCCATTTTTTGGGTTGAATATCCACCTCTCCATTGATGCACTTTCCCTTTTTATAAGATGGCTAGAGACAGATGACCTTTTTTTTTTTTCCCTTTAAGACATTATATATGTGATGTGTAAACACATAGAGTTACACGTTTTAATTTTTTCTTTAAATTTTCTCTTGGTTATCTAATACACATATGTGAATTTCCTTTTGGATGATTAATATTGTATTTAACATTATAACCGAGTGATATCACTATAGATGTAATACACTGTATATTTATATTGTTGCAAATTGATTGATTATGTCGCTATATAAGAAGAGAGCAATAAGCAGTCTGTATCCATTGAAAAAGCCGCGGTAACGGCGAAACGCGTTTGGAGAAGACTGCACGACCATCACTGAGAGCCAGCACTGAGTCTCTGCCTTCACGTCTGTTATCAGTAAACTTCCACTTTCTACTGACTCGGGACGCCGAGCAATACATTCAAGGTCGGCACTTCTCATGCTCTCTCTGTTTTAGAGATCATATAGACCACAGAGAGTCTTTGTAGTTTTTACATGTTAGTTTTCATGTTTTATGAAGCTATGATTTTAATAAATTAAATTTTAGCACTAATCCTTTCGTTGGTATATAGTGTATAATAATTATATAGGTTCTATCATCTAATTTCTGTTTTTTTCTGTCATTTATATTTAATGGACTGGAGCTATATCATGGAATAGCAGCATCCAGGGAGATCACCTGGATTTATCAACTACACAGACTTCTCACTGGACTTTTATTTGCATTTAAGTCTGTTTCATCCAGTTTCACATATATAGTTTTCTGTTCTATGAGATTATTCTTTTTCATGTAATATATATTGTCACTGAAATAGAATATCATTTGCCATAGGATATCATCCTTTGGTAATATACTTTGAAGTTTGACAGAGATTAAGGGTATTCTCCTATATTTTGTATATATTTATGAAATACTTACATTGGATGTGTTGACAAAAAGGGGAGAGTTGCACTCAGCCACAAATTTCCAACACAGGGTGTTACTGAGCATGGGTCAGCAACTACCGAGAGATCCATATTAGTGAAAAAATCTCAGGCACTCACTGTGATTGCTTCCAGGCAGATTTATTGCAACGTTTCGACCTGTAACCAGGTCTTTATCAAGCTTGATAAAGACCTGGTTACAGGTCGAAATGTTGCAATAAATCTTCCTGGAACAATCACAGTGAGTGCCTGAGATGTTTTCACTAACATTGAATGTGTTGACAGTCAGAATTTATACTAAGACAGAGTAGGGACTACTTTGACTCCGTATTTTTCCTCTGCTTGACAAAAGCAGAGCTACCTTTTGTCAAGCTTATCATATGTTCCAGCCGTCACCAGTGACAGCTATAAGGAAAACAAAACAAAAACCTCTTTCTTTGGAGGATCCTACAGTCTTGCATGTTCCTCCACAGACCTCAATGGTGTACTCTCACGCATGCGCATCAGTACATCGCTGACATTGGCTCCTGGCAGCTGAAGCATAGCTACAGAGGAGCGAGCGAACAGAAGAGGGCAGCGGCGCCTGCGAGGGCCAGGTTGGGGCACGTACAACGTACCTTCCTCTATCCCCCACGGCCACTGGATCCTCAGCAGTGAAGTCACCGTCAAGAGTTCTTTGCAAAATTATAAAAAGGCGGTGACTGAGCCGCTTTAATTGCGACAAAACACGACTTCGATCATGACTACGGCTTATTTACTAAAACAGCAAATTCTAATAAATTAAAACCCAAATTGCAATGTTCAGGAAATAGGCTGCAATGGGAGAGTGTTAAAATGGTCATTAATCAACTATTTTTGCTTCTATTTAGATTTTTTTCATACACTATAATTTT
The DNA here is from genome assembly GCF_036172605.1 of Pelobates fuscus. Lineage (NCBI taxonomy): Eukaryota > Metazoa > Chordata > Amphibia > Anura > Pelobatidae > Pelobates > Pelobates fuscus. The sequence goes on along the minus strand of NC_086321.1, from coordinate 338,516,850 downwards.
CTGTTTAGTATGGAAATCTTATAATCTCACATTAGCCTGACAGTACACCCCTGACTACACACTGGCTGCTACCTGCCTGGGGCTGGCTGTGTACTCAGTGCCCTGCAGCATCTCACTTACCATAGAGAGTACATTCAGGGCATTTACCATTGAGTGTCCTAAGAAAAAATATAGAACACCGGATCCCAGCACACTGACCATAGAGTATACCGTGTATCAATGTTCCCCGGGCTCCAGCACACTTACCATAGAGTACGGCGTTTGTGCAGAACGTAGCTCTTGCAAGGTTCCAATTTCCCCACTGGCCTTGGCTAACTCAGGTTACTTCCGGGATAGCGAATGAAAGCTCCTCCGTGATTGGTCAGCGCCCGCCGACTCTGATTGGACGAGATGCTTCTTGTTTACTTCCTCTTTAGGGGTAAATGCAGGATCAGGTTTACAGTAGACATACTGTGACGTACATACTCTGCTGTTTGTTTACATTGTGTTGGGGGTGGCTAGTTTTTTAAGATGGGGGGAGGAGACTGAGATGCAAATTTTTATAAGATTCTGAACATTATTTTTAATCATTCAGGAATCTTTCTTAATAAAAAAAAAAAAAAAAAAAGAGTGTAAGAGAGTGACAAATATATGATAATAGGATATTAATTTGAATACTTAATGAAAAATAAATAAAGACAGAAATTTCATGACATCAGGAACATTGCCTGGTGGTACCCACAGTACCTGCCAGCCTAAACATTCATTTTACGTTTGGGTGAAATGGAACCCATTTTTCTATTTTCCAATTGTTTTCCTTTTTTCCATTCTTTTAATTTGTTTTTCTATCATTTGGCCAACAAGCTGAGGTATATCCTTTATTATTATTATTATTATTGCCATTTATATAGCGTCAACAGGTTCGCTATATAGCGCTTTACAATATAAGGGACTACTCATTCCTATTGTTTATAGGAGTGGTTCCCTAACTTTTTAGTTTCAAGGCGCCCTTAATATTTCAATATTTTTTCATGGCACCCCAAGTCAAAATTTCTAGGTTGTATTGATACCGGAGAAACTGACGGAAGCCAAGCACAGAGAGATGGACACAGGTTTCTTCAGGAAGGAAGAGATCTTTATTCGAGTCACCAAAAACAGCAAAATCTGAGCTCTGATCATACAGTGTAGGTCCCTTATATAGGTATATAGCTCCTCCCACAATCAGCTCCACCCACACGTACTCTTACCCAATCAACAGAATAAAGACTAACTTCCTGTTTGACCACATGGCTTGCCCAGCACAATGGAGGAGGGGAATTCTCTATATCCTGTATTCCTGCACATGCTCCGTACACTACTGATTGTATCGTTGCCACGTGCAACCAACCGACCGATACATCAGAATATACACGTGCACATACCACGTGGCAATCTCGGCCTACTAAATTTATTTTTACCGAGATTCCACCACATTCCCCCCTTTGATGCTTCTGATATTTCATAATTCCAGATGCATCACTTAATCAGAGTTTGCTTACACCTCAAGTTGCCATAAACCAGACTAGACTTTGCGACTCTCTAAAGATATGAACCCCTCAGCATTCCTCTTCCTGTACATGTTCTCCTTGATTTAGAGCCTCGTACCTGTAAATAGCCATTATCTGTGCAGCGGCTTTTCTCTCTGCTATATTCTCTATAATGCTCTGCACAGACCTAACTACCAAAGGAATCAGACATGGCAGGAGAAGGCACAGCATCAAGATTAGCATGACTCCACCTACCAATGCCTTGAGTCCTCCAAGCTGCTCATACCAATTACCAAACCAACTACTCGGATTATACCCTTTCCATACTTGAGTAGGCACATGTGCTAGTTTAACCATATGGCTAGTAAGCTCAGCTATTGCTTGCCCTTCATCATCTATTTGAAGACAACAATTGCTTAGATTAAACTTCCCACATACACCTCCCTCTACTGCCAATAGGTAATCCAAGGCTAATCTATTTTGGTAGACGGCTGTCCTCATCCTAGTGTTATGCTTTGCTAGGAGATTGAGCGCTTGCGATGTTTCATTGGTAATTATCTCAACCACTGCCTGTAACCTTATGATACGGCTGAGCATGTATATTGGGGTTCTGTATCCAAAAGTACCATCTTCTGCCCAAGTAGCTGGCCTATAATAATCTGTAATACGCTGGGGAGGCCACTCATTATCTTCCCAGGTACCTATCTCTAGGGGTCCCCTTTTCTTTCTATGATTCACATCATATACTTTAACTCCCAAAGTCTCTCCTGTTTCAATTGGCAACAAGAAGAAGGATGGTTTGAGCATACCTAATACACATGCCCCTTCCCAGTCCTGTGGTAACTCCGAATAGGCTTTCTTACCACAGATCCAGTACAAATTTGCTGGGGCTTTCCAACTAGATGTAGCAGATAAGTCAAACCACACATCCTTTAAATTGGTATAAATTGCAAACGGATTAGGTGGTTCTGAGACATTTGAAGCTGACCACCAAGTTGTATCTTTTGTATTATCATCATAAGCTTTTTGCCCTAGACAAGTCAATTCTCCTACAGATGTATTAAACATTATTCCTTTCCTTGCTATGCAAACATAACCTATAATGGAGGTCTTTAATCGCCACTCAGATTTACCTCTAACACTCATTTGATAATCAGTTTGAGAAGATATTAACTGTTCAACTGTCTCAGAACCGGAATACATTACCTCCTTTGCTTCCCATGGCCATTGGTCTCCCATATTAGTACCACCACACACATAGCAGTTGGTTACATTAAGACTACCAGCAATACTCTCGGCTAAATCAATAAATAAGTTCTTCGCATTATGGGGGATCTTATTTTCCACACTCATCTCCTCATAGAAGGAATGGAAGACCTGATGAGTCTGGGTTGCCACAGTATCGGTCTCTATCCCTATAAATAATATTGTCCCAGGATCCAAACCTGTTCCATATATCTGGAACCCAAATAAGTTCCCAAACCTATCTATAAATAGTTCTGGGTCATTGATAAGTATATGGACTGGGTTACACTCCATAGACTTACAATATGGTTTGGTAGGCAACTTAGTGACAATCATATCCTTATCTAGTGTCTGTCCCCAGATTGCCCACCCCACACAGGACCAATACGGACAATAATTATAATCTTTATTTGGGCATTTTGGATCCATATATTTGTACTTACTACTGGGGCAAATATACTTATCATTAGACCCATACGTTCTTTCCCATTTAGGATCACCACATACATTCCACGGTTTTCTACCACCTGATATCGCCTTACATGCATCAAATAGCAGAACACCTGAAGAATGTACGGTTTCTAGTATGGTCTTATGTATCAGGGTCCCCTGTGAGTCTCGATTCCGAATAGTCAACCAAATTGTACGGGGTTGATACTCTGGGCTAAAACACTTAGGTTCTCCTGCTCCTAAATGGCATACACTATAATCTGTACCTAAGTATCTACACTTAGATACATGTCCTTTACACTCGTATTGTGAATGCCAAATAAGGGTCTGGGAAATGTTATTGCCTGTTTTCGCAGTCTTAATGCAAACCTCAAAGCCTGGTGTGTCGGTACCTCTACCTTCCTGAATAATTAAAAACACAAATATACATATTATCAAACACATCACTCCTGACATCTTTGTCCTGACTCTTCGACCGTGCGATGGCACCTCAGCTTCCAGGAATGTGAGGGCTGCAGGGAATGGAGTCCTCCTGATCCTCACTTTCCTTCACAGAGATCCCTTCAAGACACTCTGACTATGTAACGTAGGCAGGTGGTCAGGCTTAATTATGGCCGTCAAAACACCTACTTGCTGATCTCTATGATTACTCTAGAAGTCCCAATATTTCCTCGTCACTCCGACTGAGTTGCACGCTTCAACCGGATCTTGCAGGGATTCTCAGGATCTGGTGTAACTTGCCAAGAATCAACTGCTGCTGGTTTAACCCTGGAGTGATGAATCCACTGAGTCACTTCGGCCACCTTTATAGCTGTTGGGGTAGACAAAAGAACGACATTAGGACCCCTCCACTTTGGCCCCAACTGTACACTATTCCACTTCTTTATCCAAACTTGGTCTCCTGGATGATAAGAATGGACAGGTGGATAAATATTCACAGGTAACCTATCTTGTACCCATTTCTGTACCTCCTCCATAGTTTTACCCAACTCTACAACCTGCTGCCGGGTAATTCCTTCTCCCAACTGACTCAAATCCCCCCTTAAGTTACCAAGTACTGGAGGTGGACGCCCATACATAATTTCAAAAGGTGAGAGACCCATCCTTCTGGTAGGTGTACTACGAATGCGCAACAGAGCTATTGGCAAAAGAACATTCTATTTAAGTTGGGTTTCTTGACACATCTTTGCCAATTGGTTCTTAATAGTTCTGTTCATCCTTTCCACTTTCCCAGAACTCTGAGGCCTATATGCCGTATGAAGTTTCCACTTTATACCAAGCATATGAGTCAGTTGTTGTAGGCACTGGTGAACAAAGGCTGGACCATTATCCGATCCTACAGAACATGGTAGTCCATATCGGGGTATTATTTCCCGCAACAGAAATCGCACAACTTCTCCTGCTTTCTCTGTACGAGTGGGACATGCTTCTACCCATCCTGAGTAGGTACACACAACTACTAGTAGGTAACGATGTCCGCCGGATTTAGGCATTACCGTATAGTCTATTTGGAGATCAGACATAGGGAGTCCTCCCATATACTGGACTCCCGGTGGTTTTACTGGACCTTGTCTTGCGTTATTTTTGGCACATAACACACATCTTCGTACAATGGCTTGAGTCAAGTTGGACAATCTTTTTTTTTTTTTTTAATTCTTTATTTTGGTTGTGCACGGAGTGAACAAATAGCCGGCGTGCGCCACAACAGCGACATCCGGTAGAATAGGTAAACAATTGATATGGCATGTTATGGCATTTGATTTACAGGCACATTTTTATAATATTCAAAAACAGTAGCTCAGGTTCACGCTTGGTTTGAAATATGGTTGCATATTGCCCATGTCATGGAGAAACAGGTAGAGAAGAAACGTATGAGGGGAGCATGGCATGTGCATGAGAGTGTACATAGAATGTTAAGAAATAGAGTGTTTGATAAGTACATAGGCTGATAACAGAAAAGCAGTGTCAACAGCAGATATTTTGCTTCAGCGCTGAATATGCTTAAAATTGCTTAGAATATGCTTAAAGTATGCTTAAGATACGCTTATATTAACCACCCCATGTTTACCCAGGAACAGTCAGGCAAGAGTCCATGTCGATATACAGGATACAGTATGACCTCTCAGTGAGCAGTGCAGTATGTTGTATTGTGGTAAAATGCTTAATGGCTGCCTCTGTGCTTATAGTCCCATTGGGTGACCCGAAAGGGGGGGTCGCAGTTCCATTCCTGGGTCACTTGTGTTCCAGCTGAGCACTAGACTTGGGCCTGTGGTGAGTCCCGGTTGTAGTGGCTGTGGGTGGGTCATTCCTCCACTTCAGGCTCCCAACGGGGTACTGGGCTGTGTGCCAGGGTGGTCCGAGGCCTTGTATTGTGTTCCTCCCTCGGGTTCAAAGAGCACTGGTGGGTCGAGCTGCCACGCTGCTCCTCCTCAACTTGTTGAAAAAAAATGGAAGAATGAGACAGCGCTTACTTAACTTATAGGCAGCAACCTTAAAAGGAATCCCTCAAACCCTTTAAAATAAGACAAGAAAAACAATAAAAAAGGCTGCGCCACAATCAGTAATAAAAAGTCCAGTTAAAAGGCAAAAGTCCAAAATATATTATCCTTACAAATGGTCTTTAGTGATGAGGTCTTCTACTATTGCAGTGGATCCACTTTATATGAAAGATAAAAAGAGAGAAGGACAACCAATGGTGCAGTATGTAAAATTCAAATATAGACGTAAAGGAGTAATAATATAAAACTCACATTTGCCAGAGCTAATAACCAGCTCTGGGGTGAAGCGCATACAGCGGTATAATCCCCGCTTGTGGGATATAAATGGATTCCTCTCCGTCACTGTTGTCCAATTCTCGGATAAAAAGAGACAACCAATAGTGCTCACTGTATGGTAATATTGATAAAAGAATAAAAGAATGTACTTACAAGACAAGAGCAGACCAACTGCTCTGTGATGACAGCGTGGGTGGATTTATCCCCACCTAAGGATTTCTTTAGGTACAGGAAACTTCCAAAGATGTATTTCAGAGGTTTTACATAAAACCAATAAAAGGTGAATAAGATAATACTAAAAAGCCAGGGTAAAATAGATTATGTGTCTATAAAAAAGGTAATTGGCACAATAAAATGACCAAAAATACTTTAATATATATATAAAAGAACACAATATTAGATATCCATAACGCGTTTCGTCAAAAAGACTTTTTCAAATGGAATAACGATTATTCCACTTGAAACGTTATTCCATTTGAAAAAGTCTTTTTGACGAAACGCGTTATGGATATCTAATATTGTGTTCTTTTATATATATATTAAAGTATTTTTGGTCATTTTATTGTGCCAATTACCTTTTTTTTTTATAAATTCTTTATTTTGAAAGATTTTTGTTTTATGGGGTGGGGGTACAGAAAAGAAAACAGGGGATTAAAAAGTTGTTGTACAAATTTCACAAAACTATCTTGTATTTCTTGCGGTAGACAAACAGTTCAAGCGTTTCTAACATATAACTGTTGGTGGTTTCCACCTGCTGTAAATGTAAATAAACATTTTTTACCATCTGGTCGATATCTTTTGTGTCTGGGGATTGGGGTGGGGAACAGAAATGAAAAGGGTGGGGAGTAGGGTACATTTTCCTTTACTTTGCGTCTCTATCATTGTTCCAATGATGATTCCGTGTATTGTTTATGGTTGTAACCAATATTGGGGGTGTCGTTCCCATATACTTACTTTTTTTTTTTTTTTTTTTATTAAAAATGGATTCCTTATTTTCTTTTATGCACGGAGTGACATTTAGGTTCTCTGGATCACAATAGTTACAGAGAATTCTTGAGTAATGATACAAAGCATATCATATCAATAACATTGCGCACATTTTTAAGACAACAAATATTAAGTCTAAAACTATGAATGAGTATAGGTATAACCGGGCTTGTCAGGCGTTTGAGTTAGCAGTTGAAGACAATGTATAGAGTGAATGGATTGTGTGTAGGAGATCTTATAACGTGTCTTTCACCTGAACAGTGTCGTTGCGGTTGTGGGCTCGTATCTATCTAGACGATGTGCTTTTTGACAGACTTTACCAGTTAGTATACATTTTTTTCAAAACTTAATATAAAACATAATATAAAACATCAACAGGTGTGGAGAAGAGAACTTAGGGTGGCTTGCGCAGAAGCCTATGCTCTTGTGGTTATTAAGGTGGTTTAACAGAAAGGAAGGTTTTGGTTAATAGCATGGTCATTGAGTGTTGGTATCATACAGTTGGTTTGCGCTGAGACCAATACTGTGGGCTTAATCGATCTTGCCCGTCTTGGGTAGTTATTCCTTCCTGTTTGATTTCCCGTATCGGGTGTACCTGTGGAGGCATTTGGATGTGTTGTCTAGGTTACGTCGGGGGGGGGGGGGGTAGGTAGAACAGTTTGGGGGCGGGGGTAAGGTTATAGGGTTTGTAAATCGTAGTCGTATGTTTTATTGTGGCTGAAAATTACCAGTTATTGTCTGTTTCAGATGTTGTAGCGATTCGTCTGCTATGTGGTTTTTAGCCTCTGATACGACTGTTTCTGGTATGGGGCCAATTACCTTTTTTATAGACACATAATCTATTTTACCCTGGCTTTTTAGTATTATCTTATTCACCTTTTATTGGTTTTATGTAAAACCTCTGAAATACATCTTTGGAAGTTTCCTGTACCTATAGAAATCCTTAGGTGGGGATAAATCCACCCACGCTGTCATCACAGAGCAGTTGGTCTGCTCTTGTCTTGTAAGTACATTCTTTTATTCTTTTATCAATATTACCATACAGTGAGCACTATTGGTTGTCTCTTTTTATCCGAGAATTGGACAACAGTGACGGAGAGGAATCCATTTATATCCCACAAGCGGGGATTATACCGCTGTATGCGCTTCACCCCAGAGCTGGTTATTAGCTCTGGCAAATGTGAGTTTTATATTATTACTCCTTTACGTCTATATTTGAATTTTACATACTGCACCATTGGTTGTCCTTCTCTCTTTTTATCTTTCATATAAAGTGGATCCACTGCAATAGTAGAAGACCTCATCACTAAAGACCATTTGTAAGGATAATATATTTTGGACTTTTGCCTTTTAACTGGACTTTTTATTACTGATTGTGGCGCAGCCTTTTTTATTGTTTTCCTCCTCAACTTGTGCGAGGTAAGTGTTTGTTCACCGGTGCCCTCGTTGGTGCGGTCCTCGTTCTGCCTGTATGGGAGCAGGAGAGGAGGGTGCGTCCGGCGGCCCTCTCTTCGGGGGTGCCGGGTGGTCTCCGCCATTTTGGGAGCGGACACTCGCTGGCGTTGCGGCACTTCTCTGGGTCACAGGGTGGTGACCGGGATCACCCCCGCCGGTCCATAGGGGGGGGGAACAGGGCCAGACCCGCCTAGCCTTGCGTTTCAGCTATACCGCTGGTGGGCAGGATAGCTGGGCGGCGGCCGTCCACCCCACTCACCGCCGGGTGGTCTCCATCACGGTCGGCTGGGATCGCCCCACCGAGGGACTAGAACCGCGTGGCAAGTCTCTCCTCGGGACCAGGGTTGCCTCACGAACTGGGGTACAAGTTTCTGGCTGTTAACCAGCGTTTTGCCGAGCTATAGAGCCTAAAAACTCGAGTTTTCTGCAGGAGCTCTGTCTCCGTGCTTCCAGTCAGCGTGGCGGTCCGGCCCCGTCCCCAAGTTGGACAATCTTGGTATGTAGAAATGCTTCCTAAGAGATTCTTCCATACTATCGCTCCCTGAATGTGTCCCATTGTGATAATTCTGGACAATTTCTACGGCTAGCGATGCTGGAATAACTATCCTTCCATCTTCTAACTGATACCACTTATTCTCCAAGTATTTTCCAGCTTCAGTCTTTAACCACTCTTCTTCTTGAGCTGTATAAACTGGAGTCCACTGAGACAGAGGGGTCGGTATGAGAGCAGCTATACACTCCACATATTCCTGTTGTCCCAATTCAGCGGCACGCTTGGCTGCATTATCTGCCATCCGATTTCCTTTCACTACATCACCATCACCTTTCAGATGCGCTCGACAATGTATGATACCAACTTCTTTCGGTTCCCACACGGCTTCCAATAGTTGTAATATCTCAGCTGCGTACTTGATTTCTTTACCCTCTGAGTTCAGTAGTCCTCTTTCTTTATACAAGGCTCCATGGGCATGAGTGGTTAAAAATGATTACTTTGAGTCCGTATCGATGTTTACCCTCAATCCTTCAGCCAATTGTAACGCTCGTGTGAGAGCGATTAGTTCTGCCTTCTGTGCCGATGTTCCTTTTGACAATGGCCGAGCTTCTATCACCTTGTCTATGGTTGTCACTGCATATCCTGCGTAGCGAATCCCTTCTTTCACATAACTACTGCCGTCCGTATAGTACTGGACATCGGGGTTCTGGATGGGGAAATCACGAAGGTCTGGTCTACTTGAGAACACTTCATCCATCACCTCCAGGCAATCATGTTGACTCTCAATAGGTTGTGGCAAAAGGGTAGCTCGATTCAAGGTATTGACAGTCTCAAGATGCACTCTCGGGTTCTCACATAACATAGCTTGATACTTAGTCATACGGCTATTGCAAAACCAATGATTGCCTTTATAGTCTAGCAACGTCTGTACTGCGTGTGGGACTCGCACGTAGAGTTCCTGGCCCAGAGTGAGCTTATCAGCTTCGGCTACCAGCAGGGCGGCGGCAGCTACGGCTCTTAGACAAGGTGGAAGGCCACTGGCCACTGCATCCAGTTGTTTGGACATATATGCAACAGGTCGTTCCCATGATCCCAAGTACTGTGTCAGTACTCCCACAGCCATCCTTCTTTGCTCGTGTACATATAAGTATAATGGACGTGTATGATCAGGTAGACCTAATGCTGGGGCGCTCATCAATGCCTTCTTAACATCCTCAAATGCCTTCTGCTGTTCGATGGTCCACAGGAAGGGATCGTGTTCTGTGCCTCTTATAGCTGCATAAAGGGGTTTCGCCAATATCGCATAACTGGGAATCCATATCCTGCAGAAGCCTGCTGCCCCCAAGAACTCCCGCACTTGTCTTCTATTCTTGGGTGTTGGTATTTGGCATACAGCTTCTTTTCTCTCTGGCCCCATTATCCTTTGACCTTCAGAGATATGGAATCCCAGATACTTGACAGTTGGCTGACACAACTGGGCTTTCTTCCTGGACACCTTGTATCCTGCCTTCCAAAGAATGTGCAGTAAATCCATATGTTGCTTGCTGACATATCTCTCTTGTAACTGCCGCTATCAACAAATCATCTACGTATTGTAGTAGTACACATTCCCCTGGGATGGACTTGAAATCTAGTAAGTCCTGACTTAATGCTGATCCGAATAGGGTAGGTGAATTTTTAAACCCTTGGGGCAGTCTTGTCCAAGTCATCTGGCGTTTCGAGCTCGTTACAGCATTTTCCCATTGGAATGCAAAGATACACTGGCTTTCTGTAGCAATTCGTAGGCAAAATAAGGCATCTTTGAGGTCCAAAACTGTGAAGTAAGTAGCCCCGCCCGGAATTAAAGCAAGCAGGTTATATGGATTGGGCACAACTGGATGTATACTTACTACCGCATCATTGACTGCTCTCAAGTCCTGCACAGGGCGATACTCATCTGTCCCGGGCTTTTGAACAGGCAACAATGGGGTGTTCCAGGGGGAAGTACAGAATTTTAGGATACCATACCTTATGAACTTATCCAAATAAGACTGTATGTTCTTCTTTGCCTTTTGTGGAATATTGCGAGCAAGTCCTGGTGGGTTGCTCTCTGCCCACACTCCTGGTACATTAAACAAGGATTCATCACTCTTAGGGTTTTGGCTGGTCAACACTGTATAAAGTCGCCACTCTTCTTCCTTTGGTACTGATATTGTCATTATACCTGAGGGTCCATTAAACTTCAAGGATGTCGTTCCGTTAGGCAGAAATGTTATCTGTGATTGTAATTTTGATAACATATCACGTCCTAGCAGTTGGACTGGACATTCAGGCATGTAAAGGAACTGATGTTTTACTACGTGGCCTCCCAATGTACAGAGTCGACTTTTAAGAACCGGTTTACCAGCACTCCTTCCAGTTGCTCCTATTACGTTGATAGTTCTTCCTGAAGGAGGAGCGACTAGGTCAGTCACCACAGAATGTTCAGCACCAGTGTCAATCATGAAAAAACTCCTTTTTCCCCCTATTGCTACATTGACCATAGGCTCCGCTTGGCCAAGGGGGATGGAGCCCGGTCGGTATCAATAGTCCTCCATGACAGTGTCAGCCAAACCCACAAAGTCCCTATCTTCTCTTTCTCGTGGTCTCTGCGCTGCTGGGTAATACCTATCCCCATTAACGCTTCCTCTATTATTCCCACCATTTCCTCCAGGGCCTCCTCTTCCTCTCGCTCTGCCTCTATAATTATTGCTATATTCTGCCCTTGTTCTATCTCTCTCATGTTGTTCCCTCTGTGGACACTCACTTCTCCAATGCCCTTCTTCCCTACAATACGCGCATTGGTTCCTACTTAAAGGCTCCCTATTCCACTTATTCTCGCTTTTCTCAGTTCCCCTATACACTTCCTTTTCCCTTCTATCTACACCCGCGATAGCTACTGCTAACATGTCTGCTTTCCTTCTCATCTTTCGCTCTTCTTCCTTTTTCGTCTCTGTCTCCCTATTCATATATACCTTATTCGCTATCTCCATTAGTTGAGTTATAGACATCCCTACAAACCCTTCTAACTTTTGTAACTTTCTCTTTATATCTCCGTAGGCCTGGCTGACAAAGGCAGAGTTAACCATCCGGGAATTCTCAGGAGCCTCTGGATTAAAGGGGGTATACAACCGGTATGCCTCCAATAATCGATCATAAAAGGCACTGGGCGACTCATCACATTTCTGCAATACCTAATTTCTGCAATATGTCTTTGACATATTGATCGCCTTTTTCCCTCCGGCTTTTATGCCAGCAATAATGGCGTCCCTATAAGCTTTTAAATGGGCCATGTCTGCGCCATTGACATTCCAATTCGGATCTGCGTTTGGATAATGGGCTGCGGCCCATGCTGCCGGGTTGGCCTGATTTTGAGTACGGGCCACTTCTTCAAGCGCTTTAATTGCCGCCTGATTTATCCGTGTTCTTTCCTCGTTATTGAACAATGTCATAAGCAATTGCTGGCAATCAGCCCAAGTGGGATTATGTGTCTGGATTATGGAGGTAATCAAATCTGTCATGGCTTGAGGTTTATCGGTGTAGGAGGAGTTATGGGTCTTCCAGTTAAATAAATCACAGTGCTCTGTGTCATTTTACAAGCGTGGGAAAATTCCAAAGAACTTTCCCACGCTTGTAAAATGACACAGAGCACTGTGATTGGATGGCTTGAAATCCATCCAATCACAGTGCTCTGTGTCATTTTACAAGCGTGGGAAAATTCCGAAGAACTTTCCCACGCTTGTAAAATGTCAAAGAGCACTCTGATTGGCTTAAACCCACCAATCAGAGTGTTCTTAGCCTAATTGCAGGGCGGGGCAAGGCTTTATAAGCCTTTCCCCGCCCTGCGGAGCTCAGTCTGCGCGGTGCCCTCCATGGGTGAAGATGGATTATTTTTTTTGCGCTCGGGTTTTTTATTTTTCGTCGTTTTTTTTTTTGTGGTCAGGTTTTTTATTTTATTTTTAGTTCGACGGGTATGATGGTTTTTTATTTGGCCTTTTTTGGGGCTGAAAAATGAAGATTTTAGAAAAAAGAAGACGTTGAATGGTAAGTTTAATTTTACTTTACAGGTTAGCAATTTTATTCCCCCCTCACTATTTTTTAGGGTGAGGGGGGGTAGGTAGGGGCATTTTTATTTGGGTGGGGGGTGGGTGACTAGGGGTTTGGGGACAATGGGGGGCTGGGGGGGAATTGACTTAGTGCCCCCACCCGCCGCCCAGGGGTTGGGCGGGGGGAGGACAGTAGGTCCCCCCCCATTATCATTATGGCCCCCACCCGCCGCCCAGGGATGGGGGCCGGGGGGGAGGACAGTAGGTCCCCCCCCCCCTTATTACCATTATGGTCCCCACCCGCCGCCCAGGGGTGGGGGCTGGGGGGGAGGACAGTAGGTCCCCCCCCTCATTACCATTATGGCCCCCACCCGCCGCCCAGGGTGTCAGGATCGGGACAGGGATCCAACACGCAGAGTACAAAGAGAGGAAAGGTACGTATACCGGGCCTTAGAATGGCCGGACTAACGTACCGAGAGTAATAGAGAATAGTCAGAGACAAGCCGAGGTCGAGGGAACGAGAAGACAGATAAGCGAGAGACAAGCCGGGTCAAGGGATAACAGAGAAGCAGGGTAGTACAACGAGCCGAGTCAAAACCAATAGAGCAAACAAGAATACCAGAGCGCTGAGTGACTAGACAAGCTAGAACCACGACAGGGCAATGAGCTGAAGTGAGAAGTAAGCTTAAATACCCTGGCTCTGGATGGTAATCACGCCTTTGACAAGTACCGATTGGATATCGGAGACTTGAGTGACAGGTCGCTCGTGATAGCGTCATGACGTCACGTATTGAGCGTCCTGCTAGAAAAGGACGTGGATTCCTCGCGGCCGGTGTTTAAGTGACTGGATGAACCGCGAGGAACGGAGGAAACAGCTCGCCTGGACGGATAAACCACCAAGTCTCTACCTCCCTTAGAGGTAGAGGCCTCAGGTACCCTGACAGTACCCCCCCTCTCAGATACGCCCACCGGGCGGAATGAACCGGGGCGAGATGGGAAGCGGAGGTGAAATGCTCTGCGAAGGCGAGAAGCATGAACGTCCTCCTGAGGTACCCAACTCCTCTCCTCAGGACCATATCCCCTCCAGTTGACCAGATATTGCAATTTACCCCTTGAAATTCTGGAGTCAATGATGGAGCTGACCTCGTACTCCTCCCGACCCTCCACCTGAACAGGACGAGGTGAGGAGGCCTTAGAGGAGAATTTGTTGCAAATAAGAGGTTTCAACAAGGAGACATGAAAGGAGTTAGGAATGCGTAAGGCAGGTGGCAGAGCAAGGCGATACGCAACCGGATTGATACGAGTGAGAACCCTGTAAGGGCCTATGTAACGAGGAGCAAATTTCATAGATGGAACTTTTAGGCGAATATTCTTGGTACTCAACCACACCCTATCCCCAGGAACAAAAACAGGAGCCGCTCTTCTATGCTTGTCAGCGTGTTTCTTGAACAGCGAGGAACTATGTAATAGAATTTGCCGAGTCTGATCCCATAATTTCTTCAGGTTGGCGACATGATCATCAACCGACGGTATCCCCTGAGAAGAGGAAACCGAAGGAAAAATCGAAGGATGAAAGCCATAGTTCATGAAGAAAGGGCTAGAGCGAGTTGAATCGCAAACAAGGTTATTGTGTGCGAACTCCGCCCAAGGAATCAGACCGACCCAATCGTCCTGGTGTTCGGAAACAAAGCAACGTAGATACTGTTCGATCTTTTGATTAGTACGTTCAGCAGCTCCGTTAGACTGAGGATGATAGGCAGAGGAGAAGTTCAATTTGATGCCCATTTGAGAACAAAAGGATCTCCAGAAACGTGAGACAAATTGAGAACCTCTATCAGAAACAATCTCTGAAGGAATCCCATGTAGGCGAAAAACCTCTCTCGCAAAAATCTCCGCCAATTCAGGAGAAGTCGGAAGTTTAGGTAATGGCACGAAATGGGCCATCTTAGTAAATCTATCCACCACCGTGAGAATAACAGTCTGTCTCTTGGAAGCAGGCAAATCAACAATAAAGTCTATGGACAAACAGGACCAAGGTTTCTCAGGAATGTCCAAGGGGTGTAACAGACCACATGGAGATGCATGAAGTAGTTTAGTCTTGGCACAAGTCTCACAAGCTGCGACGAACTCCTCAATATCTTTTCGAAGTGAAGGCCACCAGAAATCCTTGGATATCAGAGAGTATGTCTTGCGAATACCAGGATGACCAGCTATTTTACTTTCGTGAAAGCATTGTAGGAGCTCCAGTTGAAGTTCAGGAGGAACAAAGTTTCTTCCCTCAGGAGTGTTTCCAGGAGCTAGATGTTGTGACTTCAAGATCTGGTCAAGTAGCGGAGAATGAATTTTGAGACTGGTATTAGCAATAATATTGCATTTGGGTACAATGGAGGACAACAGTGGTTCAACTGAGGCAGAGGGCTCATATTGGCGAGATAGCGCATCGGCTTTAGAATTCTTTGACCCAGGTCTGTAAGTCAGAACGTAATTGAAATGGGTAAGAAACAACGACCAACGAGCCTGCCTGGAGGACAGACGTTTGGCCTCTCCGATATAAGACAAGTTTTTGTGGTCTGTCAGAATGGTAACAGGATGTAAAGTACCTTCCAATAAATGTCTCCACTCTTTCAAAGCCTTGATAACCGCTAGTAATTCTCTGTCACCAATGTCATACCTGCTCTCAGTACCGGTCAATTTTTTAGAGAAAAATCCACATGGATGTAATGGTTTATCAACACCCAACCTTTGAGATAGGACAGCACCTAAACCAGTCTCTGATGCGTCTACCTCAAGTAAAAAAGGCAGAGAAGTGTCGGGGTGAACTAAAATTGGAGCGGAAGCGAAAAGCTCCTTGAGAGTTTTGAACGCCAGGAGAGCTTCAGTAGTCCAATTCTTAGTATCAGCCCCCTGTTTGGTCATGTTAGTGATAGGTGCGATAATGGAAGAATAGCCCTTAATAAAGCGCCTATAATAATTAGAAAAACCAATAAATCTCTGTACGGCTTTAAGACCTTTGGGTAAAGGCCACTCTAGAATGGATTGGAGCTTATCCGGGTCCATCTTAAATCCCTCCCCAGAGATCACATAGCCGAGAAAGGTTACCTGGGTTTGATCAAAGCTACATTTCTCCAACTTGCAGTACAAGCCATGCTGGAGAAGCTTGTGCAAAACCCTCCTGACTTGCTTGTGATGAATCTCAATGTCACTAGAATGAATGAGTATATCATCTAGGTATACAATGACGCAATCTTGCTGAAATTCCCTAAGAACCTCATTTATCAGATCCTGGAATACAGCTGGTGCATTGCATAACCCAAAAGGCATAACAGTATATTCATAGTGACCATATCGAGTATTGAATGCCGTCATCCACTCATGTCCCTGCTGGATTCTCACCAAGTTATATGCCCCTCTGAGGTCTAACTTGGTGAAAATTGTAGAGCCCTTCAAACGATCGAAGAGTTCGGTAATCAAGGGGATTGGATAGGCATTTTTAATGGTTATCTTATTTAGGCCTCGATAATCAATACAAGGCCTCAGAGAACCATCCTTCTTTTTAACAAAAAAAAATCCAGCCCCGGCAGGGGAGGAGGACCTTCTAATGAATCCCTTGTCTAAATTTTCGTGAATATACTCCTCTAGAACTGAGTTCTCTTTCGTAGATAACGGGTATACATGACCTCTGGGCGGCATGGTACCAGGGAGTAGGTTAATTTTGCAATCAAAGGACCTGTGTGGGGGTAAGGTATCGGCTTTCTTTTTGTCAAATACAGCCTTTAAATCTAGATACTGAGACGGAATTTGTGTCTCTGTAGGATTATCAGAGTTAGCCGCTGTATTGGTTAAGCCGAGAGGTGAGACTTTCCGCAAGCATTTCTCTTGACAATTCTGTCCCCACGAAACTATCTCCCCTGACTCCCAATTAATAATAGGGTTATGTCTCCTCAACCAGGAGTACCCCAGCACTATGGGAATAGACGGAGAAGAAATGAGCAGTAAGGATATGTCTTCTCTATGTAGGATGCCAACAGTTAAGTTAATCGGTATGGTCTCATGGAAAATAACAGGCTCAAGTAACGGTCTACCATCGATGGCCTCAACGGCCAGTGGTGTCTCTTTTAACTGGGATGGAATAGCATGCTTGGCAGCAAAACCCTGATCTATAAAGCTCTCAGCAGCTCCAGAATCGATTAGTGCCATAGTCTTAACTACTCCCTTCTCCCACTTTAAAGAAACGGGTAACAGAAGCCTGAGCTCTTTGTAGTTGTGAATAGAGGACAAAGTAGAAACACCCAAGACCTGTCCTCTAGAGGAACTTAGGTGCGAGCGTTTCCCGAACGATTGGGACAGTTTAGGCGTAAATGACCCCTGACTCCACAATACATACATAAGCCCTCCCTTCTCCTGTACTGTCTCTCACTCTCTGTGAGATGAGTACTGCCTATCTGCATAGGTTCAGGAATACCTAAGTCCTCGAACTCAGAAATTTGAAAGGTAGGCGTTAGTTTAAAGGAGGGTCTACGGGTCCTATCTCGAGTGTTCAGCCTCTCTCTTAAGCGTTCATCAATACGAGATATAAAAGAAATTAAATCCTCCAAATTTTCAGGGAGTTCTCTAGTAGCGACCTCGTCAAGAATTACATCTGATAACCCATTCAGAAACACATCTATATAAGCCTGTTCGTTCCACTTAACTTCTGCCGCCAAGGACCTGAACTCTAGTGCATAATCCACAAGTGTTCGATTGTCTTGTCTAAGGCGCAACAGTAATCTAGCTGCATTGACCTTCCTACCAGGGGGGTCAAAAGTTCTTCTAAACGCAGCTACAAAGGCATTATAATTATAGACTAGTGGGTTATCATTCTCCCATAAAGGATTGGCCCATCTCAAAGCTTTTTCAATGAGTAGAGTGATAATAAATCCAACCTTCGCTCTATCAGTAGGATAAGAGCGGGGTTGTAATTCGAAATGGATGCTAATCTGGTTTAGAAAGCCACGACACTTCTCCGGTGACCCGCCATAACGTACTGGTGGGGTAATACGGGAAGAAGCACCTACAGTGGCTACCTCTAGACCTGAGACTGCAGGAGAAATAGAAGGAGTACGTGTCTCCTCAGGTGGATTACTAGCACGGGACAAAAGTGCCTGTAGTGCCAAAGCCATCTGATCCATCCTATGCTCCATGGCGTCAAACCTGGGATCCGAAGAACCAAGCTGACTGTTTGTACCTGCAGGATCCATTGGCCCTGTCGTAATGTCAGGATCGGGACAGGGATCCAACACGCAGAGTACAAAGAGAGGAAAGGTACGTATACCGGGCCTTAGAATGGCCGGACTAACGTACCGAGAGTAATAGAGAATAGTCAGAGACAAGCCGAGGTCGAGGGAACGAGAAGACAGATAAGCGAGAGACAAGCCGGGTCAAGGGATAACAGAGAAGCAGGGTAGTACAACGAGCCGAGTCAAAACCAATAGAGCAAACAAGAATACCAGAGCGCTGAGTGACTAGACAAGCTAGAACCACGACAGGGCAATGAGCTGAAGTGAGAAGTAAGCTTAAATACCCTGGCTCTGGATGGTAATCACGCCTTTGACAAGTACCGATTGGATATCGGAGACTTGAGTGACAGGTCGCTCGTGATAGCGTCATGACGTCACGTATTGAGCGTCCTGCTAGAAAAGGACGTGGATTCCTCGCGGCCGGTGTTTAAGTGACTGGATGAACCGCGAGGAACGGAGGAAACAGCTCGCCTGGACGGATAAACCACCAAGTCTCTACCTCCCTTAGAGGTAGAGGCCTCAGGTACCCTGACACAGGGGTGGGGGCCGGGGGGGAGGACAGTAAGTCCCCCCCTTATTACCATTATGGCACCCACCCGCCGCCCAGGGGTGGGGGCCGGGGGGGGAGGATAGTAGGTCCCCCCCTTATTACCATTATGGCCCCCACCCGCCGCCCAGGGGTGGGGGCCGGGGGTGAGGACAGTAGGTCCCCCCCATTGTAATTTATGGCCCCCACCCACCGCGCAGGGGTGGGGGCCAGGGGGGAGGACAGTAGGTCCCCCCCTCCCTCATTATCTTTATGGCCCCCACCCACCGCTCAGGGGTGGGGGGCGGGGGGGACAATAGGTCTCCCTCCCTTATTTTACTTTAGGGCCCCCACCCGTCGTTTAGGGGTGGGGGCCAATAGGTTTTTGGTTTTTTTACAGTGAGCAGCCACAGGCTGCTCACTGCTTATTAGACATGCTCCTACTCGCGGTATAGCGAGTAGGGGCATATTATTTACTAATACTAAGTCATTTTTACTTAGTGTTAGTAAATTTGGCTGAAAGACCAATTTAGGTCTTTCAGCCTTTTAGTAGATAGCTCCCTAATACCGTGGGAATTAGGGAGTTATCTACTAAGCGGCTGCAAGATGCAGCCACAGCAATGAATAGGATCGGAGTTTCATTCATTCGAATGAAATTCCGATCCGAACAAAGTGCCGAATTGCGTTCTAAAACAAACGAACATACTGTTCTCATTCAGTTAGAACGCAATTCGGCAGTTTCGTCTAAAATGACAGGAAGCATCGCGGGAACACAGAGGAAAGGTAAGGATTATGGGAAAATTGCTCTGACCAGCGGAAATGAAGCACACTTTGCTCCTCCGCTGGTCAGAGCAAGGTGGTGAGAGATGTAACATGCTAGGTTCAGTATGGAGCCTGTCAAGTGCTATGCAACCATGGAATTCAAAATATGAGACAAATCTAGGCTGTAGTCCACTTCTTCTACTGAATTAAACAATATATACGTATCTAGCTTAAGAGTTCCAGGCCCCTAGATTTTAGAGACTCGTCTGTAACTGATTACACAATTTAACTGACAGACTACTGAGCCACAGTATTTCCCTGCCGGTCTGTGTGGTAAGTTGATCATCCGATGCCCACGGTTGGTAGGCCACCGCCGAGAGTGCTCCTTTAAGAGTGCGTATGTGCTGCCAGTGCCGAAGTTCTCTACATCGCTGCACCGCTGTCAGGTATTGTAGCCTCTGACTCGGGTCAGATTCCCTGGGTCCTTTCGGTGCCTGTGGTTGGCCCTGTGATGTGTGTCTCTGCTGCCAGAGTGAGTTGGTAACGAGGGGTTGGTATTTGCCGGGTCGGAGCGTGGTGAGGCCAGGACGATGTGGATAGGTGGGTTTGTTGGCTTCAAGCTCTGGTGCTCGTGGATTGAGTGAGCTTTCGGCCTCCCCGGGTTCCCAGTCCTGAGGGAGGTCTGCTGCTCTGGACGGTTGCTCGCGCCCGGTAAGGTGAGTGGGGCTGGGCGATTTTGTGAGCCCTTCAAGCGTTGGGGTCGTCTTGCGGCAGCCATTTTATGCGCTCCTCGAGGCTGTAGGGTACGGGTGCCCTGTTCATGCTTGGCATGCTTGGCGTGCTGCTGCATGCGTCGCTCGAGTTTGTTCCAGAACGCCTGGAATGTCGCTTCCAGCCTTGCGGCTCGCTTACAGCCTTCTCTGGCTCTCCGTACTCTCCCTGCGTTGCGTGGCTGCTACTGTGGTGTCAGTTGCAGGGGAACTTTGGGTCTGATTTGTTGCAGGCTGATTTGTTGAGGTGATCGTCCCCAGCGAGGACCGGGATAACCCCCACCAGTCCGGGGGGGGGGGGGGGGGGGGGGGGCAGCAGGGCTGTGGTGGACTCTTGTGTGTGAGCATGTCCCGTACTGGGGGATCGGCCGCCTCCCCCGGACTCTAGGCTCTGCTTCAGAGTAGGCCGCATGGCCGGTCACCGCTGCTTCTTGGCGTTTCGGGTCAGGTAAGGTATCCCCCTGCTCCCTTTTCGATTTTGTAGTGTTTTTAGGGCACGTTGAGCTGCTGGGGTTATTGGTTTAGTCCAAAATAGCGTTTTTGGGCCCGATGGTGCTGGAGCTCTCAGAAAGCTTGACTGGCCATCTTGGTTCCCAGGCCCCGCCCCTTCTAATACATTTTTTTTATTTGCCTCAACAACCCAAAATAATGAGGATAAGTTTCTGTTACGGACCGTTTCAGCATAAAAGGGGAAAAATCCGTTTAGGCGATAATCCCCTTTTCACAAAAAGGCACAGCTACTGTAAAAGCACCAAAACTCACGAATTGGATATAGGTGAATGCACCAAACTCCCGAACTGCATACAAGGGAATAAGGTAGCACTCCAAACTCCCGAACTGGAACCTCACGAATTGCTGCTAGCAGACGAACAGGAAAAGCTCCCAAGCGGCTTACACTCCTGGCAGTCAGTCCCTATCAGCATACAGTGAATCCCCCCAAGAACGAGACAAGGCTCTGTGTTGAAGGTCAAGCAGTGGTCTGTTTATTCAGGGCTACCTGCCCCTGTATTTCTGCAGGTCTCCCACCTGGTGGACACTCCCCTAGGGGACCAGATGGAAGACTGAAACAGCAGACAGACATGTATCATTTTCGTACACACAGCCACAATACTTTCCCACCATGCATCTTGGTTTCCTCCTCCCTGCCCTGGAGATAATTAATGAAGTAATTCAATTATCTCCTAGGACAAAGGCAAGACTCCATTATGCACATGGTGACACAGAAACAGACTATCACTTTAAAATACATACAGACACATTTTATACATAAAACACAGACATGTAACATATCCCCAGATAGCTCAGGTCTGGGTGCACATTATTAGGTGAATGGCACCCAGACCACACAAATACATTTTAATTGCCATGGAGCCAAAGTCTTTAATTATACGAACAGGCTCCATGGCAGGCTATCTGGGTTACTACAGTTCACATAAAACAAACTACCGAATTTCCCTGCATTCACCAAATCCATACGAATTAGAACCAGGGGCTGGAGGTTCAGCGGTGCCTGCACGTAAAAGTGTCCGATTTTGGTGCATGAAAGCCGGGCAGAAAAGCGCTGGCTGCCCGGGGAGCTCCAGAACACCGCCACCTAGCGGCCGCAAAGTGTAACAGCGGCCACACAGTTAACAAGCAATTAAGCTGCGGTTAACCGCAGCTTCAGGGAGGTAAATTGGCAGCACACTCCAGCTTCTGGGTGGCCAATTAACAACGCCGGCCGGCTTCCCACGGCTCTGGGGAGGTTGGTGAACGGCTGTTTGTTCGGTATATGAAATCTACCGAACTGCTGTGCAGAAAGGGAGAAATAAATCCTTCTGCACAGTAAAATTAACCCTTTAGCTGCCGGTCCATAATCCAAAGGCAGCAGGCGGGCAACCAGGCTCCTCCAATACAATGTGGCGAGATTGGTTTCGTCACAGTTTCTAACCACAGTTTTAGCTTTTTCCATTTTATACCATATTCCTTGAGTAGCCGCCTTGCTTTGTGTAAGCATTATATGAAATAGTCTGCTGCCCTGATAACATTGCAAACCCCAAGCCTCCATCCTGTCTTGATCTAGCCAATACTTTAATTTTTACTCTTGGTTTCCGGCCCCCCCCTTCTCTCCCCCAAATAAATTTAACAAAGGAAGAATGTAGTAGAGACAGACAGTTTTCTGGGAAATTAATTGGAATCATTCTCCACAGGTACAGCCATTTTTGCAGGATATATGCATTTAGGATGTTAATCCTGCCCGACCTTAAAAAACCCATGCCTTTCCAGTCCCCTAAATTTTGTTTAGCTTGTTTTAGTAGGGGTAGAAAGTTAGCTTCTATTAAATCTTTTAATTCTGTAGTTATGTTGATACCCAGACATTTTAGTCTATCACTGTTTTCTACTGCATGGGTAGTTTGATTGTCCTTTTGTTCATATTTTTAGCTATAAATGTTGATTTCTCCAGATTTATTTTATGTCCTGAGACTTTGGAGTAGTTGTTTATGTCCTTCAGTAGTTCTGGGACCGAAATGTTTGGCTCTTCTAATGTTAATAGGATGTCATCTGCATAGATGTTTAATTTGGTTTGTCCTAGTGAATTCGTTAAACCCTTTATTTTTTAATTCTGTCTTATTAAATTGCTAAGGATTCAAGCATCATTATATACAGTAAGGGAGAGAGAGGACACCCTTGTCTGGTCCCATTTTTTATAGATTATAAAAAAATGCCCAGCAGAACCAAAAAATGTCCCAGTAGAAATGATCAATTTTATTATAGAAGGTATTAATATAATTTTAAATAACCATTATTTTTGGTTTTTAGATTCTTTTTATATTTAAAAACAAGGTACAGCCATGGGGACCAGGTTTGTCCAGATTAATTAATTAGTTATATTAAGATGTATATTGGGAGCGGGGCCAGGCCGCCGCGCGAGATGGTCGCATGTCAGACCAGCTCCCGAAATTTACAATGAAAGAACAAGCAATCAGTTTATTTTGGCATAAAAAGTTGACAAAAATCAGTGAAACACATCGGGTGGAGAGTACCGGACCCAGGGTGAGGCTGGCCCGACCGGTTTCAGTCCCCAGGGGGATGAATCCTCACTGACATCAACGAGGCCTACTCCGGCGGTGAGTGGGGCAGACGGTCGCTGCCCCGCTATCCTGCTCATCGGTGCTCAGACAGGAGCCAGACCCGTGGAGCTGTGGCCCCGTTCCCCCCCCCTATGGACCGGGGGGGTGATCCCGGTCCCCACCCCCGCATGCCCCGACCATCCCGGGAGCAGCAGCAGGGCCGCCTGGATCCAGCACCAAAGCGCAGCGTGCAAGATGGCGGAGACCAAGGATGCTGGCACCAAAACCGGCAGTGAGGCTCAGAAGCGACCCACACCGCTCCCCCTGCACAGAATAAACTTGCGGGCAGCACCGGCTAGAAGCGGCACCTTCACAAGAGACCACAGAGCGCAGAGTCCACCTTTAAAATGGCGGAGACTGCATGCCCAGCTATCCATGCCCGAGGGCTGACTGAGGCACCCTCCCTTCTGACTTCTCAAGGACGGACTGCCGAAGGACTCCAAGCAGGAACAGGCGAGCACATCCTCATACCCCACTAGCCTCACTACAGAGGGACAACAACTTAACCTTACCTTCCACACTGCATGCGGGCCAACGAACGCGGATTAACCACCTACAGCCACCATACTGTACACGATGATCGGCACGGCAACAGGGACTCTTTTCCCGCCTAAGACAGACACTCGTCTGGATAGCCCATACAGGGACTGCCACCATACGAACATGACACACATCGGGACTATAACTACCATAGCAGTCCTTATACCCCTTTTATTTAACTGCTTCAAGATATATTTAGGGGGGTCCCTTGGCAGGCGACCACTGACTGCCCATCAAAAGTGTACTCACAAGGGTAATTCCATCTCCTGAAAGAGTAACTATGCGGCTGTTACTATACATATATTTGTGTGTACCTAACATTAATGCAGAGCACTGTATATCACCTAGCCTAACATACCCTCATTTTGTTATAGCTATCCTTGACTACAATACAATTGGTAGTCAGTGGTCTTTATTATATAATATGTCTGTCTAGCATGTAACCTAACGTTTAATAATTAACCTGTCCCAACCGAGTACAGCCTTGCATGTAAGCTACTATACGTTGACAGTATTAAGTCGAGAAGACAACCGTATTAAAGCGAGAGATAACCGTATTAAAGCGAGAGATAACCGTATTAAAGCGAGCGATAACCGTATTAAGGCGAGAGATAACAGTATTAAAGCGAGAGATAACAGTATTAAAGCGAGAGATAACAATATTAAAGCGAGAGAAAACAGTATCAATGCGAGAGATTACAGTATTAAAGCGAGAGATAACAGTATTTAGCCACAGCATGTTACTATATATAAAATGAGGTTGATAATCATAGGAGACTTTGTCAATATGTTATGACGACCCCATCCTGTACAACTCTTGAACGTCTCCCTCTCTTTTTTCTGTACCCCCATAATCACATGCCTCAACAAAAATAAAGAATTTAAAAAAAAAAAAAAAGATGTATATTACCTGTTTATATTATGTATTTCCCTCTTATTTTATGATTTATATTATTGTTTTTATTACTCACGTCCATTTATTTGCCAATATAGGCTTTTATTTTATTTTTTTTACATATTTTTTTTACATATTTCCCTACATGGGTTTCCTTAGTAAAGACTCCAAAAACATGGCCACCACCATGTGGAGTCTAAATGCTCCATATCCTCCATTTTCTCATAGGAAGATATTCATTACTAGCTCCCTGCCCCTTTTAAGAGGAGCTTCCCTCTTTCATGTAGTCTGTGGATATAAGCAGACCCCGGCTGCACTACATTTCCCATGCTCCATTGCGCGTGGTCATGTGACTGGCCCGATATGATCCAAAATGGCCGCGGTCATCTGACCCGCTATATTTTTAATTTTCTCCCCTTTAGAAGCTTAGTTTTGCATCCAATATTTTTTTTTTTTTACTTGTGTATGAGTTAACAACAGGCGAGCATAGCCACAACAAAGGGTAAAAGACAGTCTAATACAAGTCCATATGCCTGAATACAGGGTTTACAGTGCAATATAGTCCAGGACCATAGTCGCAGGGGAGGAGGCAG
This sequence comes from Pelobates fuscus, assembly GCF_036172605.1. Lineage (NCBI taxonomy): Eukaryota > Metazoa > Chordata > Amphibia > Anura > Pelobatidae > Pelobates > Pelobates fuscus. The sequence continues at coordinate 338,491,405 of NC_086321.1, read as the reverse complement.
GCAAGCAGGCCTCTCCAGGACAAAGTGGCGAAGGGCACTTCGTCACACATCTCCCCTTTGGGGGGAAGACTAACCAGGCACCTGACCTTCTGTCGGTCAGTGCCTCCGTTAGTCGATCCACCAACCCACAATAAACAGATGTCCGAGTAGCCCCCCCACAACATCAAAGTACAGGAACAGCCCACCCACAACACACAGTTACTGCACCTGGGTATTTGGCTGTGGTAATGAGGCCACATGCCGAGGGTACTTGAAGGGCAGAGGCCAACTGCACTCTGCCCAGATGCCAGCTCTTCTGCTGGGGTAGCCTGCAGGACATCAGGCTCTGGACCAGGGACAAAGGTAGGGCAGAGGCCGACTGCGCTCTGTCCAGCTGCCAGCTCTTCCGCTGGGGTAGCCTGCAGGACATCAGGCTCTGGACCAGGGACAAAGGTAGGGCAGAGGCCGACTGCGCTCTGTCCAGCTGCCAGCTCTTCCGCTGGGGTACTGAGACCATAGTCCGGCTCAGTAGTCAAGGGAACATGGACGTCAGGAGGGGTTAGCATCGCCTCCGTTAACCCTGGTGCCACGCTAGGAGTTAGCTGGGGAGGGGAATTTGTACTTACCCCCTCTTAGTTTTGCATCCAATATTTTTTTTTTTTTACTTGTGTATGAGTTAACAACAGGCGAGCATAGCCACAACAGTCGCTACAAGCATTATATAGCATTTCAACATGTGGTAGGTTAAACAACACAATTTTTTTTTTTTTAAAAGACATGAAAATAACAGGTTGTATAGCACTAGTAGTTTACGTTAGGCATGCTAGGCTAGTCGTGGATACATCAGATTTAGTTACGCTTAAGAGTGTGATAAGCTGCATAGCATTGTGTTTCTGAGAAGGGCAAATCTGTATATCCCTGCTGAAGTCAGGATTACTACAGCTTGGGTTCTCGTTTGGTGATAAGCGGGTTCAGCATACCAGAGGGTGGGGGTCAATATATGAGCGATTGGAACAAGTTAGCCAGTATGGTATCATAGTTAAGTGAAGATTAGGTGTGCCATTGGTTATGCTAGTCTATGGGCGACACAGTTTATGCATATATACAACGTTAGCTATATAGACAGGCTAGCACAGTTTAATTATGAGCGGTACTGTAACGGAGCTCCGTGTACCCCGACCGAGTACCCTCCGTTGATGGATGCTCCTAGCGCTCTCAGAGGACTCCAAGCACTGCAGACGACACCACAACCACCGCAGACTCCACAACCGCCGTAGCTTAACTGGAGCCGCGCCGTCTTCCTTCCACCCTGGATCGGCTTCTGTCCTCCAGGACCGTGTGGGGAAGACCTCTCCTCCAGGAGAGCGTATCTGGAACAAGCTCTTAAAAGAGATAAGTGATATAAGTGATTAAGAGCTCAGGGGAATATGCAGAGCATAGCAATCCCCAGTGTGATATAGCAGTTCCCTCCAATAACGAGACACGGCTACGTATTGAGGGTCAGAAGAGGTCTGAGGACTGGAACACCCAGCCTGCTTTTTATTAGGATCAGGTACATACAGGACACTCCCAGGGGGAGGATGAAATTGACCAATCACATGCATGGTAACACCCCCACGTCTCCTCCCCTCAGATAAACACATAACCCAATTAAAACATACATTATTTTACCCAAGTTCTGGATGTACCCCAAAAACAGGGGGTACAGCTTTAAATCTGGTATCCCCAAATAGCCCTTGTTCAGGGGAACAGTCTGTCCAAAAATCAGCCCATTCGGATGGATGGTTCGGGAGATACAGAGCTCCAAAGTTTTGACCGACCGCACAGACCAACTAGCCGAAAATAGTTCCATGAGTTTTGGCCTTGCGGTCGGTCTCCGTTCGCACGGTAAAATAGACGAAATTCTTGCCATCCATTCGCATCTTTGTGGTCGCTAGAATCCCCATACTAAGTTAAGTATAACTACCGAACGGCCGGTCGTTCGGTAGTTTCCGTACGTAGTTCTGGATGTCTGGAGGTCTTAGCGGTATTCGCCTGTTTGCGCTTCCGATTTCAGTTCCATGCGTTCACAGGCAAACACCGCTGTTCGCACGCAAGATGGCCGCGAACACGTGTAAAAGTCCCGAAATGGCGGCCACCTATTCAGAGCACAAAGAATTCGCATGAAATCATACGAACGGCTGTATTCTCCAGTAATGGTATTCTCATGCAATATATTCGCCTAAATCCCCTGGCTGTTAGGTTATATTAGCAGTCCAAACCTACAGCATAGATAAAGGGTAAAAGACAGTCTAATACAAGTCCATATGCCTGAATACAGGGTTTACAGTGCAATATAGTCCAGGACCATAGTCGCAGGGGAGGAGGCAGGCAAGCAGGCCTCTCCAGGACAAAGTGGCGAAGGGCACTTCGTCACACATCTCCCCTTTGGGGGGAAGACTAACCAGGCACCTGACCTTCTGTCGGTCAGTGCCTCCGTTAGTCGATCCACCAACCCACAACAAACAGATGTCCGAGTAGCCCCCCCACAACATCAAAGTACAGGAACAGCCCACCCACAACACACAGTTACTGCACCTGGGTATTTGGCTGTGGTAATGAGGCCACATGCCGAGGGTACTTGAAGGGCAGAGGCCAACTGCACTCTGCCCAGATGCCAGCTCTTCTGCTGGGGTAGCCTGCAGGACATCAGGCTCTGGACCAGGGACAAAGGTAGGGCAGAGGCCGACTGCGCTCTGTCCAGCTGCCAGCTCTTCCGCTGGGGTAGCCTGCAGGACATCAGGCTCTGGACCAGGGACAAAGGTAGGGCAGAGGCCGACTGCGCTCTGTCCAGCTGCCAGCTCTTCCGCTGGGGTACTGAGACCATAGTCCGGCTCAGTAGTCAAGGGAACATGGACGTCAGGAGGGGTTAGCATCGCCTCCGTTAACCCTGGTGCCACGCTAGGAGTTAGCTGGGGAGGGGAATTTGTACTTACCCCCTCCTCTGGGTGTCCCGGTGAGGGTAGTTGGGGATCTGGAAAGGCTGTCCAGCATCCCTGTAGGTCAGGCACAGAGACCACGGTCCCATCTGCGCCGTCTGGATGATTGGTGTCTCCCCTTGTTAGGGGAGGCTGCCGCTGGGGAGAGGGGGTGCTGTGCTCCTTTCCCGGAAACACAGGCTGCCGCTGGAGAGGGAGACCGCCTGTCTCCACTCCCTTACCATTGTCCTGTTGCTGTAGAGAGGGACCAACTGTCTCTGCTCTCTGTAGGACACACTGCTGTTGGGGGGGAAGGACGGCACCTTCGGCCCCCTGGGGTACACACTGCCGCTGGAGAGGGAGACCGCCTGTCTCCACTCCCTTACTATGGTCCTGTTGCTGTAGAGAGGGACCAACTGTCTCTGCTCTCTGTAGGACACACTGCTGCTGGGGGGGAAGGACGACACCTTCGGCCCCCTGGGGTACACACTGCCGCTGTAGAGGGAGACCGCCTGTCTCCACTCCCTTACCATGGTCCTGTTGCTGTAGAGAGGGACCAACTGTCTCTGCTCTCTGTAGGACACACGGCTGCTGGGGGGGAAGGACGGCCCCTTCGGCCCCCTGTAACTCACGCTGTTGTTGGGGCGCAGGGACGGAATACTTTGCCCTCACTGCCCGATATTCTGCTTCCATCTGCAGATACTCCGCCAGTTCTCTCCTCACTCTCGGTACAATTTCCTCTGTTAGGAGGGGTCCGTAGACAGCCAACCGCCGCTTCAGCATAGCGTCAAACTGTACGTGACTATACCAATAGTCCAGTTTTGCTTGGTGTTCCCAGGATGCTGTTCCTCGCACTAGGGAAGCCATCCTGTTGTAGCCAGGGGCGCTGCCCAATGGCTAGCGTTGCCCTCAATTGTAACTCCAAACGTTACCAGTGTCTCTGAGCTGCTTCTCCTCGCACTAGGACGCCATCCCACCGCTGCCACCACTGTAACGGAGCTCCGTGTACCCCGACCGAGTACCCTCCGTTGATGGATGCTCCTAGCGCTCTCAGAGGACTCCAAGCACTGCAGACGACACCACAACCACCGCAGACTCCACAACCGCCGTAGCTTAACTGGAGCCACGCCGTCTTCCTTCCACCCTGGATCGGCTTCTGTCCTCCAGGACCGTGTGGGGAAGACCTCTCCTCCAGGAGAGCGTATCTGGAACAAGCTCTTAAAAGAGATAAGTGATTAAGAGCTCAGGGGAATATGCAGAGCATAGCAATCCCCAGTGTGATATAGCAGTTCCCTCCAATAACGAGACACGGCTACGTATTGAGGGTCAGAAGAGGTCTGAGGACTGGAACACCCAGCCTGCTTTTTATTAGGATCAGGTACATACAGGACACTCCCAGGGGGAGGATGAAATTGACCAATCACATGCATGGTAACACCCCCATAACCCAATTAAAACATACATTATTTTACCCAAGTTCTGGATGTACCCCAAAAACAGGGGGTACAGCTTTAAATCTGGTATCCCCAAATAGCCCTTGTTCAGGGGAACAGTCTGTCCAAAAATCAGCCCATTCGGATGGATGGTTCGGGAGATACAGAGCTCCAAAGTGTTGACCGACCGCACAGACCAACTAGCCGAAAATAGTTCCATGAGTTTTGGCCTTGCGGTCGGTCTCCGTTCGCACGGTAAAATAGACGAAATTCTTGCCATCCATTCGCATCTTTGTGGTCGCTAGAATCCCCATACTAAGTTAAGTATAACTACCGAACGGCCGGTCGTTCGGTAGTTTCCGTACGTAGTTCTGGATGTCTGGAGGTCTTAGCGGTATTCGCCTGTTTGCGCTTCCGATTTCAGTTCCATGCGTTCACAGGCAAACACCGCTGTTCGCACGCAAGATAGCCGCGAACACGTGTAAAAGTCCCGAAATGGCGGCCACCTATTCAGAGCACAAAGAATTCGCATGAAATCATACGAACGGCTGTATTCTCCAGTAATGGTATTCTCATGCAATATATTCGCCTAAATCCCCTGGCTGTTAGGTTATATTAGCAGTCCAAACCTACAGCATAGATAAAGGGTAAAAGACAGTCTAATACAAGTCCATATGCCTGAATACAGGGTTTACAGTGCAATATAGTCCAGGACCATAGTCGCAGGGGAGGAGGCAGGCAAGCAGGCCTCTCCAGGACAAAGTGGCGAAGGGCACTTCGTCACAGGTACACATGCTAAATTTAGAGAGGTCGCTTTAACACTATCACCCCTGCCGACCGGGATCACCCATACTGCCTCTGCGGGGAGTCGACGTCGTGATGGTCCTGACACTTCACACACAGGGGGAGTCCCACTCCCACTAGTGTACGGTACCTGCTCTGCCCGTTTTGTGTAGCTGTGGGCGAGTGTCCGCCAGAGCAGGTATCAGCGCACCGTCAAACCATGTCACTCTGAGTTTCTCGCTGGTGTTTCTGGGGCTGCAGCTGCATTCCAATAAATTTGGTCCTCTGAAGGTCGGGGTCAGCCATGGTGGTGAGCTTGGTGTCATTTGCATGTGGTCGTCGGTTCGTGGGTCATTTTGTTGCATCCTGGGTGGGAGGTGAGTAAGAGGTCTGTCTCCGCACAGGGTTATCCCGCTTGTCAGCATGTTCAGTCCATTCTGGCGGGAAAGGACGGTGCGCTGGGTAGTTTCCCCTGTACCGCTGTCGTCGTCGCTGGTTTAGATGGCTGCGGGGGTAAGTATCAGCCATCACGCTTCCTGCTATAGCAGGAGTTAGTAGCCGCAGTTTCAGCCATGGGCACGGAGAGGGTGCAGGTCCTCCCTTCGTCTCCCGTGCACATGGCGCCCGCCATCTTGGACGTAACGGTCGGACCCCCTGCTTCCGCGGCGTCTCTGTCAAGGCCTAAGGCCCCCCCCCCCCCCCCGGTCCATAGGGGGGGGTGAACAGGGCCGGATCCGCCTGGATTAGTGGGTTCTGTGTTGGGTTCTGTGTCCGCCCCACTCACTGCCAGAGAAGGTCTCAGTTGTGGTAACGAAGATTTCTCCTCCAGGGGACTGAAGCCCGGTGGGCCAGCCTCTCCCTGGTTCCAGCAGTCCCCCTGCTTTAGGCTCCGTTGCTGTCAGTCTGCTTTTCGTTCAAAATGCATGTTTTTTTGTCATATTTAGTGAGGTGTTGCAGGAGCTCCTTTTGCCTGTGACCGTTCAGCTCGGCGGTTCGGCCCGCCCCCGCATCCAATATTTTATACACTAGTCCCTACATTGGTTTACTATCATTCTAGACCTTTTGTTTCATCTTTTTTTAAAACAAAATTCATAAAATCAATTATGATGTAATTTAGGCACCAAATTTAACCCCTTAAGGACACATGACATGTGTGACATGTCATGATTCCATTTTATTCCAGAAGTTTGGTCCTTAAGGGGTTAAAGAAACCACACCCTCACTCCCTATATAAACCTATGCCTGCCAGGTATGATTTTTCTACCTCTACTTGAGAAAGCCACTTTGGTGAAACGCATTGTGGATATTTTAACTGTTTGTTTTACATTGTATTTTAATAAAGGTATTTTGGCCTCTTTCCACTGTGAGTGTGCCATTTTACTTTTTATTATTTTCTACCTGGCATCCGATTTTTAAGTTCCAGTGAGGACTACTCCAAAAGAATCCACGATGGGGATTATACAACTTAAGCCTACACATTGAGCAGTTAAATGTGAGTACCTATTCTTTATTCTATACTCCTGGTACCTTTTTATTTCAGTACTATTGCTGTCTCTTTTATATTTTTTATGATCTTCATACCGATGATACATCTGCCTACCTACACCGTCTCACGTATACTATAAGTGGGAATTGTACCACTGTATGCCATTCAGACTAGAGCTAGGTCAAGCTCTATCAATTGTAAGTAGGACCTGTCGTGCCAAAAGCATGAGTTGGTGTTTGATGTGTGTTGAGATATGTTAAGAGTTGTTTTTTTGTAAACCTTGTGATGACATTTATTGTGGTCTTTGATCTTGCACCAGGCCTAGACCATAAAACATCTAGATAGCCATCACCAGAGCTGGACACAAGGAATTGCATAGAGTGGGCAATAAACTGCCAGACCAACCCCCTCTGATCCACCCCCCCTCCCCCCTTCCCCCTCCCTCCCTCCTTCCCCCTCCCTCCCTCCCCCCTTCCCCCTCCCCCCAGGGGTCTACCCACTGAGAAACAACTAGTTTAGATATATAATGAGGGTGCTGGACTATCCAGTGAGTTATTCATTTTTCTTTTGTCAGTAACGTCTAAGAGACCTATACCATCTAAGACTCCCACAAGAATTTTATATGGGGTAAATATATGTAAGGAATTTCTTGTGTTTTCTCCTATTTTATTTTATGTACTGTTTTGCAATTTGTTATCTGTATGTCATTTATTTCTGTATTTTGTACTCAGCACTGTGAATCTTTTTTTGTCAGATTAAATGTTTACTTAATCAGCCATATGTTTTAAAGTGTGTCCCCTACTTTTATATATCTTTTAGTTAGGTACATTACCACTGATCCATTTTTTATCCTTTTGTCTGGGGGGGGGGTGTTTGAGTCCAAAGACCAGTCAATATCTAATGTGACCACCATTTGCCTCATGCAATGCAACACAACTCAATTGTGGCCTGTGGAGTGTTGGCCTACTCCTCTTTAATGGATGTGTGAAGTTACTGGATATCGGCAGGACCTGGAACACGCTGTTGTATAAGCCGATCTAGAGCATCCCAAACATGCTCAATGGGTGACATGTCCGGTGAGTATGCTGGCCATGCAAGAACTGGGATGTTTTCAGCTTCCAGGAATTGTGTACAGATCGTTGCAACATGAGGTGATAGTCGTGAATGAATGGCACAACAATGGGCCTTAGGATCTTGTCACAGTATCTCTGTGCATTCAAAATGCAACTGTGTTCATTGTAACATACGCCTGCCTATACCATAACCCCACAGCCACTCTACCCACAATGTTGACAACAGCAAACCGCTCACCCACACGGTCTGCCATCTATCCTGTACAGTGATGACCGGGATTCATCCGTTAAGAAAACACCCCTCCAAAGTACCAAACGCCATTGAATGTGAGCATTTGCCCACTTAAGTCGGTTACAACAACGAACTGCAGTCAGGTTGAGACCCCGATGAGCATACAGATGAGCTTCCCTGAGACAGTTTGACAGTTTGTGCAGAAATTATTTGGTTATGCAAACCGATTTTTGCAGCAGCTGTCTGGATGGCACCTGCCCTGACATTGTCTCTTGCATGCAAGATTGGCATCCATCATTCCCATCGCAACTAACTGCAGTCCGGGACATTGAGGAGACCGCTGAAAAAGACACTGATCATTTATCAATGCTTGATAAGGAACACTCAAGCCCTGAAACACTTCAGCTTATTAAAATGCAGATAATCTTGGAGGTGAAGATGCTGGATGTGGAGGTCCTGGGCTAGTGTGGTTACATGTGGTCTGCTGTTGTAAGGCCGGTTGGATGTACTGCCAAATTCTCTGAAATACCTTTGGAGATGGCTTATGGTAGAGAAATGAACATCCAATTAACAGGCAACAGCTCTGGAGGACATTCCTGCAGTCAGCATGCCAATTTCACACTCCCTCAAAACCTGCGACATCTGTGGCAATATTTAAAGGGACACTCCAGGCACCCAGTCCACTTCTGCCCATTGGAGTGGTCTGGGTGCCAACTCCCACTACTCCTAACCTTGCAAGTGTAATTATTGCAGTTTTTTTTTTATAAAACTACTAGACTTACTAGACAGCCACTAGAGGTCACTTCCTGATTTCTAGCAAAGATTTTCTTTGCTATAGCATCGCTGGACGTCCTCACGCTGTGTGAGGACCTCCATCGTCGCTCATTTCCCCATAGGAAAGCATTGAAAATATTTTTCAATGTTTTCTATGGGGAGCGCTAATGCACGGCATTGCCGTCCAGGCGCATTAGGTCTCCCCGGCTGGTGGGCGGGATCAGTCTCGCCCACCGGCCGACGGAATCAGAGGGAGGAGTGGCGCGGAGGAGGAGACAGCGACGAGGGACATCGTCGCTGCCTCAGGTAAGTGACTGAAGGTTTTTTTTTTTTTTACCCCTTCAGTAACCGGGGATTAGGGGGTGGGAGGGAGAGGGTACCTCTAGTGCCAGGAAAACTGATTTTCCTGGCACTGGAGTTTCCCTTTAAACAATATTCAAAAGAAATAGGACTTTTGTGTACATAGAAAAAGTCTTAGATCTTTGAGTTCAGCTCATGAAAAATGGAGGCAAAACCAAAAGTGTTGCGTTTATAATTTTGAGATGCTGGGTGGACTTTGTGTCCCGATTGCTGGGAGCAGATCTTCCCCAGTTATTTTTTTGGGGCCCATAAATCTCACAGATCTTCCCTAGTTCTTTATTTGGGGCCCTAAATCTAAATTTGGGCACCACCTGCCCTGACATACTGAATTTGCCAAGAATCTAGGATTCAGTAGCACAGAAAACAGAAGTATGCATCCCCAATTAAACTAGTATTTTGCAATAGAGCATTTATGCCTGGTATAAGGGCAAGGGTTTTCAAGGAGAAAGAGAACACAGGCCTACAGAGATATGTACATCTACATGCCAATAAATATATATACATTTTTTTATACAGCGCTAAAAAAAGAGCTAGCCCCTCAGGTCACAAGATGTTTGGTATCCCCAGGTGAGACTTCACCCAGAAAGCAGAGGTCAGTGCTTCAGCTACCAAAACCCTGATGTTCTTTGAAAATAACTGCCTTGAGGAAAACAGATTACTATACTATATACCCACATTAGATCTGAATCTATCAATTGGAGGACTGTTTGGGAGGAGATATGGGAGATTTCTGTGAAGTCATCGATTTGTGTTATGCTCCAGGAACAATCGGATAAAAAACGTATTTCGCTAGTACATGACCCCACTGAAGTGGTGTCCTATAAAAAAAAAAAACACAGATACTTGCTGGCATCTGTGCAAAGAAAAACACAGCTACATCCACGTGATTATGTCCGAAGGTGGCAGCGAGTGCGGGATCCGAGTAAGGCCATACCCTATAAATCTGTATCCATGGTCATGTTTGTGGTCTTGCCCTATGGAGGGTCTCACGACCCATGAACAGATATTGGTAAACGTTCTGCTTAGCCACTCATAGAACACTAGCACAAAAGTGGTTAGAGCCGGACATACTGCTGATATCCCTTGTCATAGCAGTTATACGATAATTATTTAATGGATAAAACCGAAAGCACAGGTCAGAATTACCACCAAAACATTCCAGGTGGTGTGGGAACTGTGTGAGCATTATAGACCACAATGAGAAGGGAGTCGTGTGGGTGCTTTTGGTCTTCCACATCAGTTTTGTCTTTTGTTTATTTTGTACCAATAGGTTTCCATGATCAAAACGCAAAAGATTGTACGTTACTGCCTTAACGTATGCACAGATTAATGTGGGCTCGACCCACAGTAGTGTAGTGCCACTAGCCAAAACAATGTTGATCTAATATTCAAAGAGATTATAAAAAGGTTACTTAAAAAAATATATTTTGTAAAAGTGAAAATCTGTTGTACGGGCAAGAATAGCAACAGTGGGATAGCACCAGAAGACTCTAGGCAACATAGCCACTTCATTGAGATTGTCAACTTCTCTCCCTAGCAAGTTTAGCAGGACATTGTTGCAGTTTTTAAAAAAAAAAAAAAATTAAAACCACCATTTTTTTATATGAATTGCAAAGAAAAGCTTTACGTTTAGTTTCCATAAATTTGTGAATAAAGAGAAGCCAATTCAATTTTTTTTTAAAAAAATACAAAAATACCCCATTAGGTTTGAACTCTGACAAAATACTCAATTTTCAGTCCCCCCCCCAATTCCTACTTTAGGGGTTAAATGTAGAGTTAACTCCCCCCTTCCTTCTGACAGCCTAATAATCATGCTGGAGAATTTAATCTAAAATGGAATCCTCCAGGTTGCATAGAATCATTAAAAAAAAAAATCATTAAAAGAGAAAAGAGTACAGATTTAATAGAAATCACATAAATATTTTAACTTTGTTGCCACCCCTCCACATTGCTCAGCCTGCAACAACATGCTATAGACACCAGAACCACTACATTAAACTGTAGTGGTTCTGGTGCCTATAGCATTCCTTTAAATCAGTGCTCCCCAACCTTTTTATCGCCGCGGACCGGTAAACGTTTGATAATTTTTCCGTGGCCCGCTTGTTTTGATTTAATAAGACAAAAAAAAACCAGTCACATATATTAAAAAAAACACACAGACACATACATAGTCAGAAAATCACAAACACAGTCACATAAAGACAGACTCAAAATTGTTGGTTCAGGGTCCCACACATACGCAGACTGAATGTATATAGCATGTTCATGTGAGAGTTAATAAAAATGGGGGCAGTGTTTGTGGGGCAGTGTGTGTAGTGTGTGTATGGGGGCAGTGTTTGTGGGGCAGTGTGTGTATGGGGGCAGTGTGTGTAGTGTGTATGGGGGCAGTGTGTGCATGGGGGCAGTGTTTGTAGTGTGTATGGGGGCAGTGTTTGTAGTGTGTATGGGGCAGTGTTTGTAGTGTGTATGGGGCAGTGTGTGGTGTGTGTGTATGGGGGCAGTGTTTGTGGGGCAGTGTGTGGTGTGTGTATGGGGGCAGTGTGTGTATGGGGGCAGTGTTTGTATGGGGCAGTGTGTGTAGTGTGTGTATGGGGGCAGTGTTTGTGGGGCAGTGTGTGTGGGGCAGTGTGTGTAGTGTGTGTATGGGGGCAGTGTTTGTGGGGCAGTGTGTGCATGGGGGCAGTGTTTGTGGGGCAATGTGTGTATGGGGCAGTGTGTGTAGTGTGTATGGGGGCAGTGTTTGTGGGGCAGTGTGTGTAGTGTGTATGGGGGCAGTGTTTGTGGGGCAGTGTGTGTAGTGTGTATGGGGGCAGTGTTTGTGGCGCAGTGTGTGTAGTGTGTATGGGGGCAGCGTTTGTGGGGCAGTGTGTGGTGTGTGTATGGGGGCAGTGTGTGTATGGGGGCAGTGTTTGTATGGGGGCAGTGTTTGTGGGGCAGTGCGTGTAGTGTGTGTATGGGGGCAGTGTTTGTGGGGCAGTGTGTGTATGGGGCAGTGTGTGTAGTGTGTATGGGGCAGTGTTTGTGGGGCAGTGTGTGTAGTGTGTGCATGGGGCAGTGTTTGTGGGGCAGTGTGTGTAGTGTGTATGGGGGCAGTGTTTGTGGCGCAGTGTGTGTAGTGTGTATGGGGGCAGCGTTTGTGGGGCAGTGTGTGTATGGGGGCAGTGTTTGTGGGGCAGTGTGTGGTGTGTGTATGTATGGGGGCAGTGTGTGCATGGGGGCAGTGCGTGTAGTGTGTGCATGGGGGCAGTGTTTGTGGGGCAGTGTGTGTAGTGTGTGTATGGGGGCAGTGTTTGTGGGACAATGTGTAGTGTGTGCATGGGGGCAGTGTTTGTGGGGCAGTGTGTGTAGTGTGTGCATGGGGGCAGTGTTTGTGGGGCAGTGTGTGTAGTGTGTGTATGGGGGCAGTGTTTGTGGGGCAGTGTGTGTATGGGGGCAGTGTTTGTGGGGCAGTGTTTGTGGGACAATGTGTGTAGTGTGTGTATGGGGGCAGTGTGTGTATGGGGGCAGTGTTTGTGGGGCAGTGTGTGTATGGGGGCAGTGTTTGTGGGGCAATGTGTGTAGTGTGTGCATGGGGCAGTGTGTGTAGTGTGTGCATGGGGGCAGCGTTTGTGGGGCAGTGTTTGTGGGGCAGTGTGTGTAGTGTGTGTATGGGGGCAGTGTGTGTGGGCAGTGTGTGTATGGGGGCAGTGATTGTGGGGCAGTGTGTGTATGGGGGCAGTGATTGTGGGGCAATGTGTAGTGTGTGCATGGGGGCAGTGTGTGTATGGGGGGTAAGGAGGGTAGGGTGGCTTTTTCTTTTTTTTAATTTTATTAAAATTAATATATTCATGTCCCCCCTCCCTTCTTACCTTTACTGGGAGGAGGGGGGACATTTCTTAGTCCCTGGTGGTCCGGTGGGGAATCCCTGGTGGTCCCAGCGGTGGTGAGATGAACTCTAGCCCAGTTACAGGGCTAGAGTTCACTCTCGCGAGATTTGGAGCGTTGCCGTGGTTACCGCGGCAACGCTCTAAATCTCGCGAGAGCAGGACCCGGAGGAGCTGCAGGTAAGAGCTCCTGGGTCCTCTCTCACTCCCTCCCTCCCCTGCCGGCTGTCAGCACAGTGCCTGCAGACCGGGGAGGGAGATCTCTGATCTCCCCTCCGGTCCGCAGGCACATTGCAGGGCTGGCTCTTGGGCAATGCCAGCCCTGCATTAGCCGGCAGGCTCGCACACCCCTGGGCGGCCCGGTACCGTTTGATCCACGGACCGGTACCGGTCCGCGGCCCGGGGGTTGGGGAACACTGCTTTAAATGGCACAAGGGTGTTATCTGTAGCTGCTGTGACCTCTTAAAGTAACACTATATGGTCAAACATGCATTCCTAACACTAAAGTGTTAAAACCACCATTATCCCCCCGTCTCCCTTTTTCCTTCCTAAATCTAGTAAAATCTTACTTTTCTTCAAGTCTGCAGCTGCTGGCTCTGCCCCAGTCTGCGTCTGACCTGCTTGCTGTCATCAGAAGTTGTGCTTCCCCATAGGACTGCCCGTGTTTACTACAAAGAGCCCGAAAAAGAATGATTCTATTCATCAGAACAAATGCAATAAGCTGTAGTTATTCTGGTGACTATAGTGTCCATTTAAGCAACAAATAAACACCAAAATAAATCAACTAGTATTGGACATTAGGGAATCATTACTTTGAGATAAACAATAGTGTTGCGCTTGCACACAATTCAGGGTTTCATTGCTTTTTATATATGAAATACACTCTTCAACAGCACATTATAATCGGAGGAGAGAAAATAAAAAGAAAGCCACACAAACATGATACTATAGAAAGACTCCCCTAGGCAGATTTGTTCTCCATTGTAATGTTATGTGTTCTTAATACAGGTCTAAAGTTCAACTTTACCATGTCATTGTAATGTAAGTGTGCCTTTTAATGTAACTGGGAAAATTCTAAAAAAAAAAAACACACTAATATTTTTTTGTAAAATTTTTATTTGGTGGATTCTCTTTCTGTTAGCCATTTGAAGTGGTTTAAGTAATACAAAAAAAGTAGCATTCTTCAGTCGGGGAACAAACGTATGATATTATAACCCAAAAGTGAAGCTGTAACTTTGGAACATTCATATCCACAAGTCTTTAGTTAACATACACAATTTCACTTGTGTAAATAGATTAACCAATCTCTCAAACCTCAACAGAATCAGGACAACAGTTCATTATTCCTTGTTTTTATTTCATTTAGGAAGAATAAAAAAAAAAAAAAAAAAGAATTCAACCAAGTCTTTTCTGCTGTTCAGAGAAAGGGGGAAAACAAAGTGAATTTGTGGCTCTAATTGGTGCCACTCCAAATTTAATTACTCACTGCATGATGTAGGAGCAATACAAGATAGTTTTTTATATTTCTATGAAAAATAAAATAAATAAACCCATGATTTTCAGCCAGTTACCAACATGAAATACTTCCTGACATCTCCACTACCAATGATTTGGTTTTGACGGGGGAGGAGTAAACTCCAGTGTGAAAAGAAGAAAAAAAGAAGAAAAACACACAGGGACATTTATGAATATTCCTAAAATGCTTAGCATTCCTAATTGCAGCTACCACTGATGGCTTAACGAATTAAAGCCGAATAAAGGAACGTCTTTTTTACAGCAAATGCTATTTGGCAGCTATTACACTTTTAAGCACTGAGCCACATTGATTTTACAAAATTAATACCAACTTGGAAAGAGAGAGAACTTGTCCAAGTCACTGTTATGGAGGTTAACAACCTATAGTGCTCTAGGCCTCTTGTCAGAGACTGAAAATAAATATACATATATTATTTTCTAAACATTAAACCGTGCTGTATGTTTGACATACTAAATGTGAACTCAAAAAGGACAAGGAAAAAAAATGATCCAGTCTAAGAGTCAAACCACATATGTTAATTCATTTCAGCAAGTGTGAGATCGGTCATGGAATGATTATGAATAGGGTCCTATGAATCTATCCTCTGATATGTTAACCAGAGTGGCTGCTGGTACCAGCTCTGGTAGCCTAAACACTTTTTTTTAGAGAGCTATATATTTATAAAAAAAAAACAAAAAAAAACACAACCTGCCTCACGTCATACAGAACTTTTTTAGATATACTCACTCCGTAGGCACAGTTTGGAAATTATCTGTTACAAATAATTCTAAGAAAACAGTTTTAGATCATTCTTAGCTTTAAATCATGCCCTAGTTTGGTAGACAGTGTCTGCGTACCATTACAGCAAGTACAACAAGCAAGCTACTCTGAACAGAATATCTACAAACACAGCAGCAACAGAATACAATGAAAAGTAGAACATTTATCACTGCCATATAAGCAACAAAAATAGAAAAAGATCATGACTATCTTTTGCTGCTTAAATACTGAATTTGCAAAAGTATGCAGAAAAAGAGAAAAGCAGCAACCAAGTAGAACAGAGTTTACAGCTATATTAAACAAACAAACAAAAAACAGAGCTGTATTCTATAGTGGTGAACAAATTGCAGTCAGTTTGGAAACAACAAAAAAAAAATCCTTTACCGACTTTCTGTTCAATGTTATACTCCCAAAGTGGACAAAATGGGCCATTATGCTGCAGAACACTGGCACCAGTAGGGCAAAAGAAATGCCACAAACCAAAAACGTTAGCAACAATTTGTGACAACCATGGGGAGGATAGAAAAAGAAAAAAAAAATGTTAGAAGAGCCTCGGTTACTACATTCATTATCAAACTGTATGAACTATATCTGCACATTTACAATGGGAACAGGTAACTCTGTCCATCAGCCCAGAATTTTGTTCGTAGCACATGCGAACTGCATGCCATTCCCAAAGCGCTGTAGTGCCCAAGGCTTTGCTACAGTCTTATAGAGATGCTTTCATTATGTTCATTACACTCATGTTGAGCAACAAAGCGCTATTTGCTCCACTTTTCCAAGATCTGTTAGAAGTTGTTTGATCCGGTGCTTTAGCTGTGGGAGCCGTGCAAGTGGTTCTGGGGGCTCAAGCTCTCCTGTGTAGTCCAAGAAGCTCTCCAAAACTACAACAACAAAAAAAACAGAGTTAAAGTTCAGATTTTTAGAAAAATGTCATGTTACAAAAAGATTTAAAAAATATTTTTAACAAATCCATGATATTTCTGCAACACATGAAGTTAAAGTTTATGACTTGCTACAATACTACACACATTATACAGAATTATGTGTAACGTTATGAACACTTAGAATAAATTTAAAGCTGCTCTACAATTAGGTCTAATTAAAATTGGTAGGTCTACACATCACTTTGATTTCCAGTAATCCCAGACTTGTTGCGGCAATGGAATAAAAAACATTTCAAATTAGAATTTGATACAGATCCAAGTGGTATACTTAAAGGGACACTCCATATTCCTAAAGCACCTTGGCTTGCTGAAATACTTTATATGTGAAGAGTGTCTTTTTCCCCACTTTACAAAAAGCACGTCAATAAAATTTGACCGTCAGAGGGGGTTTAACAAGTTTAATAAATAAAAGGGTCAGACAACCGTTACGGTTGCTTCCTGGTTTGGTTAGCTCAGTGGAGGTAAATGGAGAGGCATCAACTGCCCAGAGCACCAGCCTTGCAAAGACTTCTCATTGAGCTGCATTGGGAAGTCTGATTGGACAGCCACAGAAAGTCTGTGTTGGGGAAGGAGGGGATGGCTTGCAAAGGCTGCATTACAAGATACCTGCAGCTTTTGCAGATTTATCCCCAGTGAAAGAACATGCATAATTAGACTTATGCATTTTCTTGTTGGGGTAGATCTAATAAACAGTCATTTGTGCATATATTTCTGTAGCCTTGAATTGTTGTAGAATTATTAAACCCCTTATAACTTATAACCATTATTAGGCCCCTTATAAACTATATAATCCTTACTGGGCCCCTTTAATACTATATTCTCATATTCAGCTCTCAGGCCTCATAGTTTAAGCTTTACAAGATTCCTTTGTTCATAGAAACAGCATGTCAGCAGAAAATGCTAGAATCTTCTGATTAAATGAAACACTGTAGCAGATAGTCTTGATAGAATGTATAATTGCTAAGAAGGCCTTGAGAACACTGAAGGATACTAACCTTGAAACCATCAACGTACCAGCCACTCATTATGGATGGCTGCCAAGCCCCCCTCCCATCGAGTAAGCTCCCTCGTGCTTAGCAAAATGGAGCCGAAACCTGTAGGAGCTAGTCATGACGTCAGTTATGACATAAGACGTAACACCCAACAAGGAGGGCATTTGACTAACCACTTTACACCTTTAGCCAATTGACAGTGTTTTCTTGCTCGTATCTTGATTTTTATAATGATGTAATTCTACCTTTAAAAGGGCTTGCAAGCCCGCTTTTTAACCAGATGCCAATACATTTCCTGAAGTGCTTTTAACCTGAACTCCGTGTGTCAGTGTGAATTTACTTCTGCGTATACGCAATTTAAACATCTCTAATTTGGTCAGGAACAGATAGTCATTCAAACTTATTGGTTTGCCTAAAAGATTCCGTTATCAGAATCATCTCAAACCCTGCATTTTATACAAATGGATATCATTTATAATTTGGCACTAAAACTACATTTTATTCCATCAGAAGTATTACATGTATTCCAAGAGATTAAAACAAAAGTCCAAGCAAAAAAGCCACCAATGTAAGTAGTTAAGAATTTTCCCAACAGTTTGACTTTTGTGGTCCACTGAGCATAGCTTCCCAACGCTCAGCAGTCAGATGAGAGCTGGAATCTCCTGAGCTTCCACCACTCTCTGCCTCTAAGCCAACCATGGAGGGGCAAACAGGGGCTCCTAGCAGCAGCTTCGCTCCTCACTTGGAGCTGCGCCCCATTGCATGTAATCAAGCTGTAGTTAATGTCATCACTACATACATTTAGGTGGGGTGTGAGGGCACTTCTAGCACCATAACGACGACAGAGTAGTGAAATGTACAGTGATGGGAGTATTCCTGTGATCAATTTGTCATGTGTCTATATGCTGATGTGAATTATTAATTCTGCATTTTCAGATTTTAACCCATGCAACTTGTCTGTCCTTTTGTATAGCACATACTAATAATTATCCCTATTGGGAGAAAATAGGAGCATATGAGATACATCTTTGGTGCACATTTAATTTAGCAGAATGGGATTCACAATACTCCAAGCATCACTGCAGTTCAGAACCCTCTGGTCATTCATTGTCTGAGATGGTCGATGAATGAACTTCTGTGAAATGACAATCTGTACAACATTGACATTAGCCACTAGCCTGGAAAACGGCTACAGAGATATTTAGGCCAATTGCCGGACATGTATGTGAAGCATTTTATACTGAAACATTGCACATTCACACTGGTGCTTACCGTCAAGTTCCTTCTCTATGAAATCCATCCTGTGAGTGACCTCATCCTGCAATGACTCTAGATGTGCCAGAAGGTTCAGTTGCCACTGTAGCTGTGTGTTGACTGTGGTATCACCATTGTCAAAAGGCTGTGAAGACTCTGGAGGTGGATTCCTCTTTGTCAGGCATTCTCGAACCTTGAGAAAGAGTGGTTAATGGATTAGGGTTTACAGAGCAGACCACTTTAATATTAATCTGTAGTATTAAGAAATAGATTATACACACACACTCTAAGAGGAACACAAATATGTATGTCTTTTCCTTATAGTGCTTAAATCACCATCTAGCACACCTTATTATCCCCTCGTCGCCCTAAATATAGCAAAATCTTACTTTTATTCCAGTCTGCTGCTGATGGCTCTGCTCCTGATCGGCCTCCTTGGCTGACATCAGAAGTGGTGTTCCAAGCTAATCATAATGCTTTCCCATAGGAAAGCATTGGATTAGCTGACACTGTCAAGGAGGCAGATCATGGGCAGTGCCAGCACAAGTCAAACAGAGCCCTGGCCAATCAGCATCTCCTCAGAGATGCATTAAATCAATGCATCTCTATGGGTAAAGTTCAGTGTCTCCATGTAGAGGGTGGACACACTGAATAGCAGTCACACTGTGCAGCACTGACCCAAGGTGCACCTCTAGTAGCCATCTGAGGAGTGGCCAGTGGAGGTATCCCTAGGCTGTCATGTAAACATTATTTCTGAAAATGCAGTGTTTATAATCATCCCGTTCAGGATCTTTGTAGTACTCACCAGAACAAATACAATAAGCTGTAGTTTACTTTCAAAATATGAAATAGATCTGATATTTCATGCAGGACTTTTCTGCTAGACCCTTTACAGTTCTGAATTGAAATTATTAGGCTTTAAAAATAAACTTGTTCATACACATGAAATTTGTAATATCTCTATAGATCAGTCTTGACAAACTGTTTAATGTCGAGGTCGATATGCCACTCATGTAATGTCGAGATCGATATGCCACTCAAACATGTTTATGCTTGAGGTCTATTAGCAGTTAAATGATGTAAGGAAATAGGATGTTAGGTTTCATAGATTTTGAATAATATACATTGAATAGAATTTAAACAGTTATGTAGATTTCTGGATAGAAAAATGCACTGTTGAAAGGGCTTACGCAAATACATTTAAAAATCATACACAAAGTTAATAAAGGGCTTTCGAATACACCTTGCAAGACTATTTGGTTAGCTCCACTCCGCTAAGCAGGGCTGTTCAAGGCACTTACTGAGTAAGTCAACTAAGCTCTCACAGTAAACAAACATGTTCTGGTTTCAGAATGGTTTAGCTCAGTGAAGACATCAACAGGAAATTTTACCTGTGGCACCTGCGCCACATCAAAACCATTTAACAAATAATTATGGAAGGATGCCATGGCACTACTACAGCAGGCTCTATTGTTCCTCTAAAGCAGGAGTTCTCAACCCAGTCCTCAGGACCCCCTACCAGTCCAGGATTTGGGGATTACCTGGGTGTGTCTAAGGTGTTTGGAAAAAGGGGAAATAAACACCTTAGACTCTAAGGTGTTTTTTCTTTTTTTCTAAACACCTTAATTTTAAATCTATTGTCTCTATAAAATGAAAATAGAAATACATTTAATTTTTAAGTAACAATCCAAGCACCATAACCACTACAGAGCACTGTAGTGGCTATGGTGGCAAGAGTCCCCTGGTGCCCACATATTGTTCAAGTTCAAAGTAACAAAGCTTGAGGACTGGTCTATTTGGACTTTGGTTTTTAAATACATTTTAATGATCTGAAATAAATTATTTTCCTGTCCTCTGAGCGGTTTAACATCATCTGCTTCAAAGAAGGGTTGTGTCCCCTTAATAGGCATTTGGCAAGATACACCTAGAGCCAGGTATTGTGGGCTTTAGCCAAGGTGAGCAGTTACATATTGGTAATATGATCTGCAGTGTATGTTTGGATATACGAGGAGTCCACATCTCTCTTTTCTGCTTTTATTTGAGGATATCATCCAGAATATCAGAATTACAAAGGAATTGTGAGCACACCACTGCGCTTATGATTTGAGTTAGCAGTTGTTTGTAACCTGATGAATATAATGTACATACATTGAGGACCACAAACTAGAAAACAGACCCGTTTTTGGGTCATAGCCCAGTGGGTTATGAATAACTTGTTTAAGTGTTGAACACGCACCTTACAGTAGTTATGTTTTGATTCACTCTCAGTCTTGATCAGTTCTCTGTCCAACTCCCACCCAAGTCTTTCAGCCAGCGAGTCTTCCCTGCTTTGTCTTATCCGTTCCACCCCAGCATCTAAAGTTGAATTCCGTGTTTCCACAACTAATCTCTGTTCTACTGCAGGATAATAGGTCCGAGGTTTTTGGTAACAGTGTTCACTGGTTATATAGGATTCCTCCACAGAAGGAATGGGTGATGGCTTATCAACTGCCCCATTGTAAGTCCTGTAATTGGTTGTGTCTTCTTTACAAGATTTCTCTTCAAGGTTGCGTCTCATGTAGCACTTTTCATTAAGCACATGCTTCCATGGCTGGCCCCAGAACTTTAAGTCCGGATGTTCTTTGCTTCTGATTAAAAACAGGAAGATGTCACTTATATTAATTTAACAGGGTACAAAATTTCAAGTCCTGCACTACTAGTTAGGCGCTAAGTGACTCGCCACTGCAAGCTTAGAGGGTCCATGGTACACTCAGCAAGGGTGAATGTCTACTTGCCAGGGCTCAAATTTCACTCACCAATGCCAAGTGGATATTTTAGGCACTGGGTATTTGTTGGCTGTACTTAAGTACTACTTTGATTTAAGTTAAATTCATAAATATAATACAAGTCAAAGTAGTACTCAAGTACAGCTAACAAATCCAGTGCCTAAAATATCCAGGGGAATGACCTTTAGTTAGGATATTCTTGGAAAATTATTTTTTTCCCACGATCCACTGCATAAGCATGCTTGTTCGCAGTTAACACATTTATGCAGACTTGTGGGCACTGTATATATTAAAATAGTGTATGCAAGTTTTAACATTGCAAATTAAATTTGTTTTGTGCAGACAAACTTGTTTGCAGAATTTCCCCTTAGTAGGAAGGGAGCCCAAGCCCGAAGTCATCGTTGCTATAAAACCCTCCAGGGACATTCCATGCAGAGTTAGGGAGGCAGAGGATCAGGAGGCTGGACATGAGTGAGTGGAGACACCCAGTGACTAAGGAGAGAAGCTACTGAAACTGCAGCCAGGAAGCAAAAGATGGGTGTAAGGAGATGACAAAAATAAAATAAAAATTTAGAATTTTTTCCCCTGGTGGATCACATCACCCCTTCCTACACACAGCCAACATTTCCTCCCCCCTATTCTTCACAAATCCAGCACACCACATCCACACACTAAACATAGCCAGCACATGCGCACACAGACTTGGGAAAAACAAATACTAGGGCCCCCAGCTAGCGACTCTTCCTCTAGTTGAAGTTATTTTATGGGTAAGGACAAGTAACTTGTCATAAAAGATAAGTGGACTAGGTTACTACTTCAGTCCTGTTGACAAGTATATTAAAAAAAAAAAAAAAAATCCACTCCCGTGACCTCTTTAAACTACCCCAGCTCAGTCCAATATTTAATTGTGCAAAGAAACTAGAAAATCTAGATTTACCAAAAACATTGAGATGAAGTGGGTGACTTATTCTTTAAGGATTTCAGGACTGAACATAATTAACGTTTTATGGATTGCTACAGAACATTGTTGAAAATAAAGTGCAACATTGGGACATGCGTAAATATGTGCAATATGGATCTAAATGGTTATGCATTCCCTGAGTTATGCAAAAAAAAACAAAAAAAAAAAACCAGAAAGTTTACTCACTGCAATATGCTAATTTTCAGTCTCAGTCCATGCAGAACTTCTATCACTCGTTGCACGTCTCCTAGAAGCTGGTGTGTGGCCACTATCTTCTTTGCGTTTTGATGGGAGTAGTTTTCTTCTAGAAAGGACAATCCATGCATGTGGCCTTCATTCATCCAATCTTTATCGTACCAGTACTTTAAACTAAGCCTTTGACCTGAAGGAGGGGGAGAAGGAAAAAATGAATATTAAAACGCTCCTCTAAAGAGCAATATAATACAATACTAGTCAGTGCATTCCATTACATTCTATATTGACTATAGATTAATATTTTTCGTAGCAATGGGAGTGGATATAAATTGAAGTTATTAAAGGAGAAATACTTAGCTCATTTTCAGTGGGACATCTTCACAGAAGATGGAGCTGGAGGCTGCAGCGATCTCCTGCAATCCAATGGATTGGAAGTGGGAATGCGCAGCACCACACTGCACTCATCCAATCAAATCCCATCAGCAGCATTTGAGTCACACCTCTTGTGGAGGTCATACTGACTGCCACCAGACACTTCCTTCTCCAGAACAGTGTAAACGTTGCAGCTTCTACAAAAACTAAACAGGGCCACTGCACCCAGACTACTGCCACTAGAGTGTTCCTTTAAGAGTTCTCACCTTTTATTTTGTATCATTCATAATTTATATAGAACCCAGCCGCCAGCACCTGTGCGATACATTGCTGCACCAATCAGCATTTCTTCATAAATAAGCATCTCTATGGGAAGCGTATATCAAGAAAGTCGTTGTAGTGGCGGTTACAGTGAGGAGGAGGAAACCAGAGGGCACTTTAGTGTAAGGAATATAAGAATATAACTTTCTATTCCCAACACTATAGAATCTCTAATATTTTACAACTTGGTCAATTCTGAACAGCTAGAAATTGGACATTTTATCAGGCTTTAATACTAAAAAGTTTTGTGGCTTTTTTGTTTAGTTTTTTTAAAGAAAGATCACCAAGGTTTTAGGCTATATTACAGGTACATATCTATCACACTTTTAAAAAGATTGCAATTCTAAGATGGCTGCTCCTCTAGTTGCATCACACATGTTTATGACCAATGATCGGTCATCTTAATCTAGTGGTTTTTTTCCTTAAATATATATTCGTTATACAAAGAATATTTAATGACTGACTGCCACAAAACTACATTTGATGGTTTTTGGTAAAGAGGTTACAACCCCACACCTCAGATATCCATGTCATAAGGCACTTAAACAGTTAAAGACCAATACCTGGAAGAAAAAAAAAAAAAACACTCCATGACAAGCCAGCTTTTAAGATCCTAAATTGCAGCGAAATGTCCAATTTAAAAATTGGCAGGGATGTATAGAGTTGCGAAAAATGCCAAGTACTCCAGACATATATTCATAGAGCCTATACGGATTGAGAGTCTGATGAACCATCACTGGCCCTTAAGGGGTTAAAGGGATTCTATAGTGTTATGAATACAAATTTGTATTCATAACACTACAGTGCCCTTTGGAGTCTTCCCTCCCCCCTCATAAAAATGGGTTTTAAACCCTTTATACTCGCCCAATTCCAGCACCGATGCCCTGTCTCCTCCGACAGCGGGGACCCAAGGCACGGTGAGTGCATTAGGCTCTTCCCATACAAAAAGCATTGAATCAATTCTTTCGTATGGCGATTTCACCAATGCCAGATGTCCTCAGAGTGTGAGGACTTCCAGCATCATTTAGGCAACCCAGGGTCTGCTAAACTCCCAGAAGAGCCTCTAGTGGCTGTCTGGTAGGACATTGCACCCAGACCACTTCAATGAGCTGAAGTGGTCTGAGTGCCTATCGTGTCCCTTTAAATAACCTAGCTTCTATAATAAAAAAGTAATGTGCGTTTTACTTTATGACTATATGCAAGTATGATACCTTGATTCACTGTGGCATGTATATATGGATGATAGGGTTAACAGTGGGGTTAATATGTGGTAGTTTAGAAGAAGGTAATCAGTTGCTGGGCAGATTTTGCCAGTCAGTTAAGCAGATGTGGAGGATAGTGCTGTTGCTAGGAGACTGGAGCTGTCTGGGGATTGGACACAGGCTGTGAGATACAAAACGTCGGGAAACTGGGAAAGCATATTAGCAGGGTGTGAAACAAAATCGTGTCAACCTGTTATGTAGACATGAACAGTAGCACTGACGGATCTTATATTCCTACAGAGTTTATCGAGCAACTGCAACACCTCATGGGCCAGAATGTGCCAACTGATGGAACTGCCACATGAGAAGGAAGATGGCCTGAAGTCCTCATCACTGAAAAAGCACACATGCGCAAAGAAGTAGAGGGAAGACATGACCTGCTGCCAAGAAGTATGAAAACACTGTGCTGTAAGTCTTCTGAATTTACTGGGACAGCGCCTGACCTCCTCCCCTGGCTCTATCCAAATGCAAGGCTGAGTTAAAGGGCTGGCTGAAGACTTGTTACGGAGGCGAGCTTGGATACAGAGAGTGAGCTTCTACTACTAGAGAACCCAGTACTGGAAATGGCAGAGCTGGTACTTCTGGTGGCTAGTATGAGGGACATGCTGGTAAATTACTAAATTGTGAAGGGTTATCCTCTCTTTTTGATGTAGGTAAAGAGGTCCAGCTTAGGCTTGGTGATGTTGTGGTGTTTTATTAAGCATAATGCAGAAAAGAGTTCAGTCTAGTCCAGAAAGGGTACAGTCACGAAAGACATCAAATTTACAAAAAAAAAAAAATTTAAAAAAAAATGGACTCCTGGGTAGTTGGAAAGTCTTCTTCCTGATTTATAAGTAACAATGTAAGGAGAAAGACAAGAAAGTATTGCTTTTGCTGAAGGTTTTAGGATACACAATTTCTAGTTTAGGATGAAATGCTGGTTAAACTTCATTTGTTTTGGATGTTGAGATGGTCAGACAGAAGTTGCAAAGGGAGTTGGATATGGGTAAAAAACTTTTGTTATTCCTCCTTTTGCTTATTTCCGTTGTTAATTCTGAGAAAGAGCCTGGGTTTTCTGGCTAATTAATCATTTATAGAATGCACGGCTAGTGCGTCATTAAATCATGAATTTTATAATGACTGTTGCTCTGTGTCATGTGGTCCCTTTTGATGACTCCTTTAGTTGGGTTTTTAGTTTTGGTCCTGGTAAACGGATGTCAGAGGTGGACATTGAGTCTGTTTAGATCATTTCTGGTTTACCCAGGAGATTTTAAAAGGGACACTATAGTCAACAGTGCAACTACATGTATTCCTGACCCTATAGTGTTAACACGACCATCTAGCCCCCCATGCCTCCATAAATATAGTAAAAAAAAATAAAAAAAAAATCTTACTGTATTCAAGCCAAAAGCTGTAAATCAGCATGCTGTTAGACTCAGGAAAAACAAGCAGTCTGCTGACATGTGATAGCCGGATCCAATCACAATGCTTCCCCATAGGATTGGCTTAGACTGACAAGGAGGCAGATCAGGGGCAGAGCCAGAATGATTCAAACACAGCCCTGGCCAATCAGCATCTCCTCATAGAGATGAATTGAATCAATGAATCTCTATGAGGAAAGTTCAGTGTCTGCATGCAGTGGGAGGAGATACTGAATCACCGGATGCTCGTCCACAGCAGATCTGAGTGGATGGAGGCATATTATGCCTCCATCAACTCTGAAGTCCCTCTGGTTCACTCTGACTGACTGCAACTGGAGGTGTTCCTAGCTTTGAATGTAAACACTGTATTTTCTGAGAAAATACAGTGTTTACATGAGAAAGGCTGCAGGGAGCTATAGTTCTCACCTGAACAACCTCATTAAGCTGAAGTTGTTCAGGTGACTATAGTGTCCCTTTAACTAATTCAAGCATTAATTAATACATTTTATGAATGTCTCCCTATGGCTGTTCCAATTCCCATTTTTCATTCTTGCATTGAATGGTTTGTATTCAAAAAGGAATCTGTGATTTGTATATATGATCTGTGATTTTGTTTATTGTTTTTATTTCTGGTGTAGTTTGTTCTAGTTGGTTATATTTTTTCTGTAGTATAGCAGTTTAGTTCGAGTGACAGACCGTCTGGCATCCCGACTGGGTGCCTCCGTCAGTCGATGCTCCTAATGCTCACCAGACACCATCATCACTGTAGTCCCCACGTCCAGCGTTACAGCTTGGCTGGGAACTCACCATCCTCCACCCACCCTGGACGCAAAACCAGGATCCAAATTCCAGTGGGTAAACCTCTCCTACTCCAGAGAGCGTAGCAGGAACAGCTCTTAAAAGAGCTAGTGATTATAATCCCAGGGGAGTATAATGATATAGCAATCCCCAGGGTAGATACAGCCGTTTACCCTACACGAGATGTCGAGGGTAGGCAGGAACTATTTTAATGGAGGCACACTGGCCTTTTATGTAAGTTTTCCAACAAGGTTGACACCCACGTGGACCTCGTTGGGCACAGGGACACAAGTTAACAAACCAATAAAACAGCATTATCCCATACAGTATATACAATTCCTCCCCTCTGCCTAGGAGATAATGAAGGCAGAAAATGCATTAACTAAATAATCTCCAGGCAGAAAAAATAAATAAAAATTAAATATATATATATATATATATATTTAATAAAGTCCCATAAGTACCCCAAAACACAACATATCCCCATAAATGTAATGTTACATCCCCTGATAGCCCTGGTCTGGGTGAACAACATACCCAAAAATCACCCAGATCAGGGGTTCAGAACTTATGAAAGTCAGTTTGGCCCAGGAGCAGGCATGGTCCCATGCCCAAAATAGTTCCATAGAATCGCGGCTAAGTACCCCTGGAGGACCGACTGGGAAACGCGAGGTTTTCAGGCCGAAAATAGTTCCAGGGCATTTTGCGGCTAAGTCCCCATGAAGTCTATTCGCGGATTTGGTCCATGCGAACAAGATGGCCGCCACCACGTGTTCGAATGGCGGCTACTTCGAAAGTTCGAACTATGGCCATAAAAATCCTAAACAGGCCCCTCCAAAAACCAGTGGCAAGGTCACTTTCGCCACAAGTTTGGCATTGTTTTTTTTTATTTATTTTTTTTAAAATACAAACTTAGTTGGTCCATTTAAATGTTTCTAGTTACCGTATATACTCTAGTATAAGTAGAGTTTTTCAGCACATTTTCTGTCACTGTCACTACCGTATATACTTGAGTCACTGTCTGTATTATGGCAACTTACCGGGCTTCCTGTTGGGGGCTGTCAGGAAGCGTCTACTTACCTTTCCTGCAGCTCCCTTCTCTCACCTCCGTTCCAGTAAGCTCCCTTCTCCTCAACTGTAAATCTCACTAGAGCCGCGGGGTCAGAGTGTTGCCACGGGTTACCGTGGCAACGCTCCGTGCGGCTGCGAGACTTGCAGTGGAGGAGAAGGGAGCTGACCGGAACGGAGGTGAGAGAAGGGAGCTGCAGGAAAGGTAACTAAACGCTTCCTGCCAGCCCCCTCCTACACAGCCCATCCACTGGACCACCAGGGAATGAGAGCCCCCTCCCTGGCCAGCTAACAAGCAGGGAGGGGGGATGAAAACAAATATAAATAAAAAATGAAATAATAAAATAATAAAAATTAACGAATATTAAAATAACAAAATATATATATAAAAAAATGTAAAAAAAAAAAAAAGATATGCCGCCCCCGCACTCATTATATACACACACTGTAAATACATATTCAATAAATATAAAATTTTTTGGGGATCTAATTTTATTTCGAAATGTACCAGTAGCTGCTGCATTTCCCACCCTAGTCTTATACTCGATAAGTTTTCCCAGTTTTTTGGGATAACATTAGGGGTCTCTACTTATATTCGGGTCGACTTATACTCGAGTATATACGGTACTTATGGTTACGATTTTTTTTATTTTTGAGATTTTCTTCCAGACTAACAGATTAAAATAACGCAGAGACTGATGTATTTTGGTAAAGCAAAAGTTGAATAGTTTCAATGGTATGGTTACTGACATTGTCTGGTCTCAATGTCAATTCCCATAAGAATTTTGTTCTTAGATGGCTCTGGCCTGTAAAGTAAAGAAGTCCCATTTTTATTTTGTTAGAGTATCAGAAGAAATAAAAAAACAAAAAACTACACAATGTGGGTTCAGCGATGCACCTTGCAAACATATGAACTTCAGGACAGTGACACTAAATTTATTGAAGCAGCTAGCACTGTTTAACTTGTTTTTGTAGCAAGAAATTGACTTGCTCACTGGCTGGAGCAAGGGTTAATTAGAAAATCTTACTTTGCTTAACCCCTTAAGGACCAAACTTCTGGAATAAAAGGGAAACATGACATGTCACACAAGTCATGTGTCCTTAAGGGGTTAAATTGTTTCAGATTGTGGCTGTGATTTAGTCTGAGGCTTCACAATAATAATTCCAAGTTGTGTACCTTAACCCTTTAAGGACACATGACATGTGTGACATGTCATGATTCCCTTTTATTCCAGAAGGGAAGTCCTTAAGGGGTTAAACTCCTAAACAGATTTAGCAGAGACTACAGCGTTCCAAAAAAAGTTAAAATACAAATAAATCAAAAGACCAACCAAAAAACAAAACCACCAACTCTCCTTCAATATTAGGAGTTTGACTAAAATGTGTAAAGAGTTTAGAAAAAGATTCAGCTTACTGTGGCTCAATATACTATATACATCACCAACTAGAAGAAAATAAATCTCTCTAGCTGCATATGATGGCGTTTTCTCTCAAACTTTGTGTACACTTCTCTACCCAATTTTGACACAAAACTCCAGTAACACAAGCTGTAGTCACTGCATGGTATTTGGTGTGGAATAGCAGTTATGTGTTATTTTTTTATATAGCGGCATCAAATGTTCTACAATTCTAAATTCAGGTATTTTCCCAACATTTACACAATAGAAGCAGCCCTCGCGTTGTACCTGGTGGATCCTGGCAAACGTAACAGGTATATTTCTCAGGTACATTATCTTCTAATAACCCCAT
Source organism: Pelobates fuscus (assembly GCF_036172605.1). Taxonomy (NCBI): domain Eukaryota; kingdom Metazoa; phylum Chordata; class Amphibia; order Anura; family Pelobatidae; genus Pelobates; species Pelobates fuscus. The sequence goes on along the minus strand of NC_086321.1, from coordinate 338,462,085 downwards.
GCAGACACCGTGCTGCCAGCACAAACAGTCTTCACACTGCACAGAAAGATAAAACAGGAACACCAACATTAAAAGGTCTTCATAAACACCAGATATTTGTTATTAATAAGGAACAGGAAAGAGTTCTCAATCAGGTCAACTGTTTGACGCAAATCTGTATGTAGAACAGGTGAAATGCGAAAACATTAAAAAAACGAGGATTGTCAATTCATCCTGCATTCAAATACACACTAATTTTGTCCGAATTCTGCAATTTTAGACCAAACGAATTTCCAAAGTGAAAAATAAAATTAAACTGAAAACTAACAAATCTAAAAAGAACCAAAACAAAATTTGTCAGATCCATTCATTTTGAGAAGGCCTCAATTTAATATTATTTTATAAACTTTTCAAAGTTATTTAATATTTCTGGACAAACGTTTAAAGTTATTTACTATGAAAAAAGTATTCGTTATGTAATATTTTGACAGTTTTTATGTTTAATACATTTTTTTTTTTTAAAAAAGGAAAGAATTTAAAAAGCTTATTAAATTGAGGCCCAAATTAGGGAGTTATCTACTCAACGACTGAAAAATTAAAGCCCTTTTAAGTGTCATCTTTCTGCCGTTTAGTAGATAACTCCTTTTTGCTATCATTCCATGGGTTTGTCATCTATTACGGATGCCCAATAACACAGAGCTGTTTAGCACATAGCTGATGTGGTATCCTTTTGGCAATACCACGCAAGAATAGCAAATTAGTGAGTTATATCCTAAACCACTGAAAGATCAAAATTAAGAAAAATGCCTTTCTTAATTTTGATATTTTATCAGTTCAGATTACTCTAAACAATAAATTTGAACTTTCCATGGTAATGCTGTAGCTCCCATCTGCATTCATTGCTCATATGAAATAATGGGCTTCTGAAATTCAAACATTTTAATTCAGGAAAAACAAAATTCGGGTCGCCTGAAACAATATTTTCCGTATGTAAGACAACCCAAAATTAGAAAAATAAAACAATCCTTCACAAAGTTTCCCTTATGCCCACCTTTAACCCCTTAAGGACCAAGCTTCTGGAATAAAAGGTAATCATGACATGCTGAAAACTTTAGTGCATATATCACAATAAAGGAAGATTAAAACCGTACATGGCAAGGATTGATGAATCCAGGTCATGCTGGGTCACCATGGGGATAAATGGCATCTGTGCCAAAGACTGGTTTCCCCACCAGTCAGGGGAGATCAAAATAACCTCCCTTACATGCACTTGCCTGTTTAATTGTTCTGCCCATCTTCCCCACTTGTGGTTTAGAGGAGAGAAAAGAGGTGGCAAGTTTGCTGCACTATCTGTGGTGTTCTTGTGGTAGTAGGCTGTATCTCCTTACATCCCTACAGGACATGAGGATAAAACATCTCCTCTATAGCTGCTTATTAGGAGAGGGTTAAGGAGTGAATAATGAAACCTGAAAACCTCTGTCTTTGCAAGAATAGATGCATGCATGGTTAAAAAAATATTTTTAAACAAAAATGCATTTATCAGCAAAGGTGCTGCCATAAAGACCACATGTATACTCTAAATGCTCATATCTGCTCAATATCAAATGAAAATTATAACTAAAGTGACCGTGCTGTCAACAACCTCCTCAAATTTATACCTTCCAGTGGTCACCTCCAAAGGAACATCTGAAGCAACATTAATTTTGAGATAGATATTCATCATGCTCTTACAACAGAGCAAATACATTTTAGTTCATTAAGCACTATTTAATTTGTCTCCCATCTTAAGCGCACCACTACACCACAATATTGGTGGGTCCTAACACGATACAGTCATATGGTGGAACTAAATCCCCATATTTGTTTGAGAAGATAGGAGATTTTAAGTAGCCAATAAATCTGTATGTGTGTGCTGTTCCCTGCCTCAGGTGTAAATGCATCTATATAGATATTGTGTGTATTAACATCTGAAGATGATGTGAAAAAAGAATAAAAATAAAAAAAACATTAGCAAGTATGAGAGAACTTTAGTATGTCACTAATGAATAGGTCAGTATAATACAAAAGAGGAGCACAACCAACTAAAAATGCAAGAAACGCTTTATTATACAAAAATACACCAAACAGGTATCACTACAATCATATTGCAGAATCAATATAATCAAACATATATAGCAAATATGCAAACTGACTGAAAACAGAAGCGATCAGAACAATTCTGATCTAAGTAGTATTATATTTTGAGTATTATACTATTGTATTGTAGCCTTAGGAAATGGGGCTTTAGTAGTGAGCACCCTTATTTGTATTAATTCCCTTGATCCATTGTATATGGATGTTAAACAGGTGTGCCTGCTGTTCGTTTGTTAATATACTAATGAATGTCCCCTGGCTTCTAATGTTTGTCCAACTTCTACATTTTAAGGAAATCCATCAAGCCCTGCCACAGAATATAT